>NC_047127.1:11632597-12338847 GCF_009829125.3 Periophthalmus magnuspinnatus | reverse complement strand
AAGTGAAACTATAAAACACGTTAATACGTTGTTTTCAGCAAATACAGCATTATCAAAACAATAATAAGGTAACACAGTAATGTAAATATGTTATGTGTTAGCTGTTAATACCCCGTAGAAGTAAAATACCCCCTAAAATTAAATATGAAATATGAAAGTCCATATTTTGTGTTGAAAGTTCATTGTTTTTGCTTATTTTACCTCTCACTCTCCTCCTACTGTATCTCAAATATGCCCTTAACACTGTACTGAACATGTCCTCTCCTCCGCGCGCCGCATCGATCTAGCCGTCGCCATGGAAACAAACCCTGTCCATCAGCGTGACATTTTTCGGCATTTTCAAGCGCTTTCTGACCCCCCCCTTCTCCATCCCCTCTCTTTATCAGTACTGTACAACTAATATGTACTCACTCGAGCTTGTACATAAAACCATTGTGCTTCATTTAAAAGCAAAGGTCACTTCAAATTGGAGGAGTGGGAGTTGGACCTTTTAATAGTCCTGGTCCAGTCGTTTAGTCCAGGTTTAGTTCTGATTCAAACCTGTTTCTCGTCTGGTTTAGACCTCCTTTGGTGCATGTTTAGTCTTTTTGTCCTTTGTAGTGATTTAGTGCAGATGCAGCTGGTTGTGTACTCGTTTTCACAATGTATAGAGAAAGCAAAGCTACTACTACTACTAGTACTACTACTATTACCACCACTACTGCTACCATTACTACAACAACGACAACTACTGCAACAACTACTATCACCAGCATTACTACTACAACTATTACCACCATACCTACTACTACTACGATTACTGCTATCACCATTACTACAACAACTACTGCAACAACTATTACCACCATTACTACTACTACTACTACTACTACTACTACTACTACTACTACTACTACTACTACTACTACTACTACTACTACTACTATCACCATTACTACAACAACAACAACAACTGCAACAACTACTATTACCACCATTACTACTACAACTACTACTACTGCTATCACCATTACTACAACAACAACTACTACAACTACTACCACCATTCCTACTACTACTACTACTACTACTACTACTACTACTATTACTCCTCCACCTCCTCCTCCTCCTCCTCCTCCTCCTCCTCCTACTACTACTACTACTACTACTACTACTGCCATTAATACAACAACAACTACTACAATTACCACCAGCACCACTGCCACCACCACCACTACTACTACCATTGCTATCAACACTACTGTTATTCACCCTTCTACTATTTCTACAACTAGTAATGCTATTACTACTACTACCATAACTACAGCTCGTACTATTACTACGACTACCACCATTATTACCTCTAAGTTCTTGGGCATCAATTAAAAGTAACAGCTCTTCTTTGTGTGGGAGTTGGATCTTTTGCTCGAGAGAGACAGGGGAGAATAGAGGGTAGATAGGTTTCTTGGTGCTTTCAAATACAAAATAAATTAAGAGGTGAAATCTTGCCCGTATTTTACTTTAATAATTTTGCTACCTTGAATACAAATTGGACTTTTTTCCTTGGATAAACCTCTAAGGAAAGTGATGCATATTAATCGCTTCTTATTAGCTATGAGACTTATCAAATTATGCCATAAAACAGTCAATTTTGTTCCTCCCTGCGGGCCCAGCCAGTTGTTTTTCTCCAAAGTTTTTTCTTTTTTTTTTCTTTTTTTCTTTTCTTTGCGATCAGGGTCCTTTGTCGCAGCAAAAAAGATTGAATACATTTGCAAGCTGCCAGTTCAAATGTGTTAGATTACATTAGCACAATTGTTCATACTTCAGACAGTCAGATATTTAGTTTTAATTTCTGTGCCATATTCATTTAGAGAGTTGTCCTGCTGTTACTCAGTGGGAATAGTGTAGCTCAGATGGTGAATGCTGTCATTGTGTCCTTGGGCAAGACACTTAACCCTCCTTGCCCCTAGTGTCTTTGTGCACTCGTGTGAAAGTGATGTCTCATGCTCCCTGAACCACTCTTTCACAATTTGAGCCCGATGAATCCTGGCATTGTCATCTTGGAATATGCCCGTGCCATCAGGGAAGAAAAAAATCCATTGACGGAATAACCTGGTCATTCAGTATACTCAGGTGTCAGCTTTAACCTCATAGCAAAACTCTGTCTTGGTCTCTGAGTGTTGTCAAAAGCGCTTATAAACTCATCATGGTGAATAACTAGGATGTTCGAAATCCACGAGGTAAGTGAGGAATGACTTTGGACCACTGCAAACTGTTTAAAACGAAACTAGTTCTGTATTTCAAGTTTTAGGACAGTAAAAAAAATATGGTGCAGTGCCTTTAAAACTACAAAAATGTCAGTGATTCTAACTCTTTATTACATTGTTTTCGCAGTGTATCCCTTTAGCCGTCCAAAAGCTGAGATGGATTTCGTAAAGATGAAACCACTGCAGTTTGAAGTATTTTTGCCGTGTCTAGCCTTATTGTTGCTTTTGAACTGGTCAGGACAAATAGTCAGAGTTGTGTGTGATGTTGTAGCTTGTTACACTGAGAAAAGGAAGTCAGAAGCGACAGAGGCTAAATATTTGATCTAAAGTGGAGATGTCTGCAGTGCCGGACTGAATTTTTAAACGTGTATCGAGGACAGCTTAAAACAGCTTTGCAAAATCACACTTGGTTTAGTTCTGGATTAGTAGATCCAGTTTAGTCCTGGTTCATCCGTGGTTTAGTTTGGGTTCACTCCTGGTTTAGTCTTGTTTTAATAGATCCAGTTTTGTCCTAGTTTGTCCTGGTTCATCCCTGGTTTAGTTTGGGATCACCCTGATTTAGTCCTGGTTTAGACTTTGTATAAATGTGGTATATTCCTGCCTTAATCCTGGTTTATACCTGGTTCACTTTTTGTCTAGCCATGGTATAGTCCTGGCTTAGTCCTGGTTTAGTCCTGCTTTAGACCTGGTTCAAACCTTGGTTCAGTTCTGCTTGTCTCGGCCCTTGTTTAGTCCACTTGCTTCCACCTAATTTATACTTCATTTCGCGTTAGTTAACATCTTGTTTCAATTATAGTACTTATAATTTGCACAATTTGTGGTTTACTAAATACTTTTTTGCCCCACTTTAGACGCTTCTGCTACTATTACTACTAATACTACTACTACTACAATTCATTCTTGTGCTATTGCCTCCATTGTTTGTTTTTTTTTTGTTTCAAAGTTACAAGAAGAAAAGTTAAAAAAAAATATAAAAAGAACCTAGTTTGACAATTTGCTTTACTAAATAATCAACGTTTCACTTCTTGGGTGGATTTAATAATATGTTTTATATGTTACATTTGAAAGACTATACATTTTTCATATTTATTTTGCCTCTAAACCTTGAATAACTCTTGTACAAATACTGCGTTCTTCTTTGCTACACTGCACTAGTTTTCTCATTGGTCCTTTCAACGTTTCAACAATAACAACTGCAGAAACTGTTCAATACATTCTCATTGCCAAAAGCCTGGGACGAGGAACTGCTGACATGAAAAATAGATTTTAGGGGAGGAATTGTGTTGGGTGGCTTTAGTAAAGAAACAGGACAACGCTCGACCAACACAACAATATAGAATAAGAAAGAATCGTTTTAGTTTAGCCACTGTTTACAGGCATCCCCACAGCAATCCATTATCAGTTTGCAGTCTTATTCAAAATTAAGTAAACGTCAACAAGAGGTGAGGTACTATTATAGTCTTAAAGGTCCTATATTACGCATACTTGACTCTTGTGAGCTTTAAGACATGTTATAACACACCTGGAGTTAGATTTTGTTGTTTCATTCACACATGTTTGAGTAAACCTGACTTAGTAGTCTATATATAGTCTACCTGTCTATATCTCCAAAGTTCAAAATGCTCTGTTCCACCTTGTGATGTCAGCTACCTTTTACCTTTAGTTCATTAGAGATTGGCAATTCTAGGGCTGAAATGATCCACATGATTCTAGTGGAAGGTGTTATTTTAACTCAACTTTTTGGATTATATTGAACTACTCTGCTGGGGTTAATTCTACCCAATAAATGTGTTTAAAGCTTATAATGACCACCACAATGCTATTTGAAAAAGTGTATTTAAATAATGACATTTAAAACATGTCACAATGCTAACAACAGCACACTACTCATTCAGCAGAAAAAGTAACATAAAAAAGTCCACTTTGTAGTTTTTTGTACCTGTGCTTGTTGCAGCTTTGTCAAGTGACAGAATCTTGCGCATTGAGTTGGTTTAACTCCAAGTGCTAAGGCTGTGGACGCTTTAGTCTGCAGAAGAATCCACTGAGGGAACAACGAGGGAAGAGGTCAGGTTTGCAGCTCAAATATCTGGTGACACTTTTCTACAGGGGACTTCAGGCTTCATAAAATATACAATCATATGAACATAATTATGATAAACATATGCTGTACTTCTTAAGGGTTGATTTCTGCTGGAGAGTCCACTGTGGGAACAAGTATTCAAATATACAATATATCTTCCAACGAAACATCTTGAGAAATTGTGTGGATTTATCTAAGAAACATTCTCATAAAACATATAATCATTTTAGGATTTGACCCAGACCACTCGGTAGACCAGGTGAAAGACAGGAAAAGGTCTTTCATTATGTACTGAAATGACCCAGCTATGACTTAACCTGTTGACCCAGCATTTGGGTTAAGCAAAATGACCCAACTCTATGAAAATAACCTAAAAAATGACCTAAGAGCCCAAACACAGCAACTCTGGAGGAAGAATAACCCAGAAAAGTTAAATATGCTACCACTGCTACAACTGTCCTACTACTACCACTACTACTTTCCCTATTTGTATTGGGCTACTATTACTACTACTATACCTCATACCAGAAGGTGAGGGAGGATAAGTATTCAAAGCCACATTAACGATGTTTAAGTAGAAGTAAAAACAACAACTGATACTATTATAATTGCATTCTACCCATGTTGCAGTTGCAAAGTAAAATGCACTATTACTTTTATTAATATTACTACTACTGCTGCTCCTTATACTACTACTACATCTATTATATTGTCTTTAACATACTAAGTACCCATTTTGATATTACTCTACAGTCTCTTCTATATTCCATCTAACTATTGATACATTGCTAAGTTGTTTATTCAAAATTACAACTACACCCAGTGCTACTACTGTCCCCCATAACACTGCAAATCCACAAACTTTGAACTGCAACGTGAGTGTGCTGCCCCTTGTCAAAGAAATAACAGTTATTCTGAGAGTGAGAGAAAAAGATAGGGTTAGAGGCATGGAAATATATTTTTGTATTTTCTCCCTTCAGACAGTTGAGCATTATGCAGCTCAGTGACAGTCGCATCCAGCAGATAGTTTATTAAACCTACAATATGTAACTTTTCTTTGCCTTGAATTGTATATGAGAATGGCTTTAAACTAATCTATATTAATGGAGACGATCCCAGGCCCAGTTACAGGTCATATCTGTGGAGTGTATTGTCCCTACTTTCAGTAAGAATCAATATTTTTGCAGCTTTTTTGTCCAAGCAGTTTTTATTCAGCACTTCATTTTGACCACTGCAAGACACCATCAGAACCATTAGACTCTGAACATATTTATCGCTTAAATAGTAAAACTTTAAGCAAATTATTAACATTCAAACATGTCGTATTGTCCAGCTTGCGTCCTGTCTTAAGCTGCAGAAGTTTGGAGTGTATTTTTGTGCACCTGCCTTATACATACTGTATTTGACAAATGATTGCACTGTCGCCATAGAGACCAACAAAGACCGAAATAGCGACACAAGATGCTTTTCACAATCCCTTATCATTTCAAGTGAAGGCAACTGCATCTAAGCTTATATAATTCTTTACTTGGAAATGAGATGCAGTTATATGGACTTTATTATAGGCTTTGCTGAAAGAACTGAGGTAACTTGTTATTGTAGCTTTGGGGTCAATACTGACGTCAGCTAAGAAACAAGGACTAAATCAAGACTAAACCAGGACTAAACAGGGCTAAAGCAGGACTAAACTAGAATAAAACCAGGATTATATTAGGCCGAAACCACGCCAATACCAGGAGTTAACAGGACTAAACCAAAAATTAAAAAAACTGGACTAAAATAGGAAGAAATTAGGATTACGCCAGGACTATACTGAGACTAATACAAGACTAAAGCAGGACCAAATCAAGACTTAACCAGAACTAAGCAGGACAAAATCAGAAGCTTTTTAACTTCTTAACTAATGCATGCGTCTTTGTCGGCATACATTTTTTATGCAAAGCACTAGCAGAGGGTGGTAGGACTACATCTGCTGGTTTATTGAAAGGTTAATTAGTTTCTATGAAGTTAAAAATTGTATTAGCCCCTGCAGCACTAGGAATTTGTCCAAATAGATAAAATCAAGTCAAGTAAAGCTCTTGGATAGGGAGCTTATGATTTACAGTAATACCATTCAGACATAACACCTAAATAAAGCGTGTTGTCAATAGCTTCTCTAATTTGAACAAATATCTGACCTTTTCCCAAATGTTTTTCGGCATTAAAAGCAGCGACTTGTCAGCAGCACTCTGACTTTCTCAGCTAATCAGCGAAACACATTTACACAGTTTTTATCAATTTGTGCATTTTGCTTGGTGCATTTGCTAACTACAGGTAGCTCGCTTTCCTCTAGATGCAGTTCTAACAAAGAAATAAAACAAATCTTAATTACAATGCCATATGTTTGAATTAATAACGTAAAGATGCATTATGTAACTTTTCTGGCCAAAGCTCTGCCATCTGCTATGTAAAGTGTGCCTTTACCAGGAATGTTCCAAAGTATGGCATTAAAAGTATGTCTTGCTTTTTGTAATTTATTGAATTGTTTGGGTTTTTTTTGCTAAAAGGAATACATTGGAAAAGCATGCATTCTTACTGTGAGTGAGCTTGCCTTTACGCAGATCTAACCTGTAATTTGCCCGGCTTGACTACATAGATAACTTTAATGCTATACTGTGGAAAATTCAAGGCAACAAGCAACAAGATGTCAAAAAGTTAGTACAGCTGAGTGAAATGAGTTTGGATTTTGACAAAATGTTTATTTGCAAGTTTCATTTTCTTTTTGAGGTGTAGTATTTTTCTGTCTGTTATATCCCTTTCAATACACACCCAGAAAACAGCTGCTAATTTATGTACTTCAAAATTTGCATGTCATTATCATAGAAAACAAAATTACGGTACCTTTAAAGCATCGCACATTGCACATTTTTGAAGTACATTACAAAGGTGCAAGAGCCCTCTCATAACCCCCGTAAATACTTGGATCCTTGGAGACAAAACTGTGGGTTTTGAGCTCTCACAACGGGGGGAAAGGAGCAAAGCCTGATGGGAAATATTCAGAGTGGACCGCGTGCCAAATGTTTGAGGCGAAGAGCTCTTGGAGGGACAGAACGGTAGCTCCGATCTGGGTCACAGCCACTGATGCATCGCAAAGCAAACTTCAAACACGCCTGCCCTTTAGCTGCACGGGCTCATACATGATACTGAGATTAGTACTAGACATGTGAGCCTGACACTGAGGATATGGCTGGGTTTCAGATGACTTCACAACATTCTATAGGCCAATATGATTTAATACAGATGGGAGGAGGAGTAAAAAGTAATCAACAGGGAAATCTGGCTCGTGCTCGCTGTCTGGGAGTATGACATCATTACTTTCTAGAATATACAAACCACCAATACGCAAAATATATATACTTTTTTTTCTGACAAGCATTGTGATTAACATTTTTGATTATGTTTTGAGAGGAGCATTAACATTTGAGACGAGACAGAAGAATACAAGAATCCCATGCATTTCAGAACAGATTTGTACAGGTCTAAACATCTTTTACACAGAATAAGACAGGGCAATTTGTTGTTTGCACAGGAAATCATGTTAGATGAAAAACTGCAGTCCTTGCGATTTGCTAATTTCTTCTAATTGCGCTTTTGATTGGACTCTGATGAATCTCGCAGTCCTAATTGGGAGATGCTTGCTCGAAGTAACCTGGGTAAAGCCGCTTGTGTAACGTGCTGTGTACTAGGGTTGGCCTGGGATGATCTTGAAATTTGGTGTCACGATTTTCATGGCCAAAATAGTTGAGATTAATGATTATATCACAGTAATTATTTAAGTTGCTGAGCGTCTTAAAATGTTATGGATATGAATATTTCGACCCCAGACCTCCAGCTCCTCCTACTGCCATATGTGTTGTCACTGCTGCTGATCCTCATTTGTGTGGAAGCTTTGAAATGACAGACCTCTCCTGCAGTTGGTGTGTTATTTGCAAGGTGGCACGTGATTGGCTCCTGGGCCCTAGGTGCTGATTGGTGCGACACCCTAGACTCTAGGGAGTGACCAGGCTGTAGGGCCTACAGCCTGGTCACTCCTGGGCCTTCACCTGCAGCTGCCACTTTAAAATGACCTACCCCCTGCCACTCTCTGAGGAACGGCATGCCACTTTGTTCTGTGTCTGTGTTCTTGCAACTTTGACTTTGTAACTGAGACACTCGTAGATATTTGGTTAGTCCTGAGATTAGTTTGTTTTTTGTGTTTATACTTTTGGTTTTGTCAGCTGTATTTCCTTTGAGCTATACATTCAATTACTCTGTTCAGAGCCTCTTTTTGTTAGTTCTTACTTTACCATTCCTTTTTAATAAATTATAAGTTACATATTTAAACAACTGTTATAGTACTGTACGGTTATATAAAGTGTGATTACAGTCTACACTGTGATTGTGATGATTTCAGATCTCATTCTGTTACGGAACTAGCTTCAGGTTTGTGATTTCGATCCATATGCAATATGTAGCCGCGGCCATAGTTGAGATCCCTATTCAAGGTGGGCGTTGCCGTTGTCGTTCGGGTTGTATTACTTTGCATGGGGCCGTCGATCTTGACAGTAAATAAGTTCTACAGAGTTAAAGCCTCCAGAGACGCGGTGCAGTTTAGTCACATTTATGGCAAAAGTGGGCGGGGCTGAATAATGTCAGTAGTTGATATATTCTTGTATCAATGTACATTTTCCTCCTTAAGCTCAGATTTTGATTCATACTTCAAATATTTCTTTTTTTAAAAACCATAATTCCATGTTACACCACAGGGAGTTAAGTCACTTGTATCACATTTCCAGTTGTTAAGTCTTCATGTCCACAAAGAAATGATTTGAACTGAACTTTTTCCCCAATTAGTAGGTCAGTACCGGGACCACATGCGACGCTTCCATCTCTCTTTTCTCCTGAACTCACACAAGGCTGGATCGTCTTATCTGAAATCACAGCTTTGGGAATTGTGCTAAAAAGCGCCAATGTGGGCTCAGTTTGGCGAAACAAGAAAAGACTATATGTTTAGAAATGATGGGTTTTCATGGTTTTGGGGGTTTGGACAAAACAAAGTGTCTATGTTGTAACCGGACTAACATTTATTCATACAACATTTCCTTTACATGAATGAAAAAAGAAGAACAAAACCAATAAAAATATTCACGTCTAAGAAATCTGCAATAGGTAACTTTTTAAAATGCTTTTTATCTGTGTTATAATGTTGTGTCCTCGTTGAAAAACATACCTTGTCTTTTGTTTCATTCACATGTTTAACACACAAACCCTGCATATTTAGGCTGAGTTCTTCTCTCAAGTACACAAAACACTCTGTTCCACTTTGTGATGTCATGTGGTAATACAGGAAGTGTGCTATACATCTTCACCAGAATCATTTAGATGATTTCAGCTGTGGAATTACCAATCTCTACTGAACTGAAAGTAAAAGGAGCTGTTAACTTGAAAAGTACCACTTCATGACATCACAAGGTGGAACAGAGCATTTTGAGCTTGGGAGATGTAACAGACTATTAATAAAAAGTTACTCAAACATGTGAATGAAACAAAACACAACTCCAGGTATGTTTTTGAGAAGGTAACAACATTCTAACATGGCTTAAAACTCACAAGAGTCAATTTTGTGTCGTATAGGACCTTTAAATGCATCTATCTCCATAGAAACAAGCAGGTGACACCACTAGGCCAAGTGACTGGTCAGATCTGTGGAGAGGCAACCCCACACGCAACAAGAATGGATGTTCACGGTGTATTTTTTTTAGCAATAGAACACCCGCAAGATAAATATGTTTAATACCATACTGTGAAATACTGTATTTCAGGCAACGCGTCAACACCTTCACAGAGACAAGCAGATGACGAACCGCCCACCAGAAAAGTTACATAATGCACCTTTAACCTTAAACAAAATCTGAAGCGAAACTGTCCCCATAAGTAACAGGACGACAGCTTTTGCACGCTTTACTTACATGTACCAATGATTTAAAAATATATTTTGTTGCGCAGTCTGATTCTATCTTTTCAGATGCTGATAACAGTTCTGTATTCACTCTGTAAAATGTGAACTCCCTTATAAATAGTAATGTGCCGCCTCCTCAACACTTAGTCATTTCTATTGGAATATCTCCTGCTTTGTGTCCTCTTGTATAATCCTGTACCTGTCAGTGCTGTACCAATACAACACGGGCATCCACCAAATCAGCTTTTTTTTTTTCTCTCTCACTCTCTCTGTCCCTCTGTTTATCTCTCCTTTCTCCTTCTCACTCTGTTTTTCTCTCTCCCCTTTGTTTCCTCCTCTTTCTTTCTTCTCTCCCTTCTTGTTATTTCATAAGTCTCTCTCCTCTCATCTATGCCTTCTCATCTTCTTTCTCTTTCCCTCTCTCCTCTCTTCGCCCTCTCCTTCCCCTTTCTCTCTCCTGGCCTCTACCTTTCTCTCCTCTCTAATTGTGCCTTCCCTTTCTCTTTCCTGTACCGCTTCTCTTTCTGAAATCTCTCTCCTCTTCGTATCTTCTCATTTTCTCTGCCTCCCTTCTGTTCATCTGTCTCTCTTCTCTCTCTCTCTTTCTCTCTCCCTCTCTCCTTTCTACTTCTGTTCCTCTATTCACTCTCTTATTTCATAGCCTACATTCTCCTCCCCTCTATGTCTTTCCCCCCTCTCTTGCTCTCCTCTTTTCATATACCTCTCTCACTTTCCTCCCTCTGTCTCTTACTTATATCTACCCCTCTTCTCTCTCTCCCCTTCTCTCTTTCACCTATATCCTTTTCTCTCTCTCTACACTCTCCCTTCTCTCTCCTCGCTCTTTCCTCCTCTCTTTCTCTCCTCTCTCCCTTCTTTTTATTTCATAACTCTCTCTCTCTCTGATTTTGCTTTCCCTCTCTCTTTCTGATTTCTCTCTTCTCCTCTCATTCACCTATATCCTTTTCTCTCTCTCTACACTCTCCCTTCTCTCTCCTCGCTCTTTCCTCCTCTCTTTCTCTCCTCTCTCCCTTCTTTTTATTTCATAACTCTCTCTCTCTCTGATTTTGCTTTCCCTCTCTCTTTCTGATTTCTCTCTTCTCCTCTCATTCTCTCTACCTCCCATTCTTCATCTCTGTCACTCTCTTTCTCCTTTCTCCCTTTCTTCCTCCTCTCTTCTCTCTCTCCCTGTCTCTCTTTCTCCTATATCCTTTTCTCTCTCCTGTCTCTCTCTCTCTACACTCTCTCCCTCATTTTGTTTCTATGCCTTTGCCCTCTCTCTTTCCATCTTATTATTGTCTCTCACCTCTTTCCCCTCTCTTCACCCTCTCCTTCCCCATTTCCCCCTCTCCCACTCTCCCCCCTCTCTATCTCTTTGTCTGATTTTGCTTTCTCTCTCTCTTTTGTTTAGCATCTCTCTTTCTGATTTCTTTGTCCTCTCCTCATTGTTTCCTCATCACAAACAGACCTGGAGTTGTGTGTTGTTTTATTCACACATGTTTAACGCACAAACCCTGCATATTTAGGCTGAGTTCTTCTCTCAGACTGAAAACACTCTGTTCCACCTTGTGATGTCATGTGGTGATACAGGAAGTGCTCCACTGTGTTTTTAAACTCCACACACCCTCACTAAAAATCATTTGGATGATTTCAGCCCTGGAATTGCCCATATCTACTGAACAAAAGGTAAAAGAACTTGAAAACTACCACTTCATGACATCACAAGGTGGAACAGAGCATTTTGAGCATTGGGGATATAACTATAATAAGAGTTACTCAAACATGTGCGAATGAAACAAAACACAACTGCAGGTATGTTTTTGATCTGGTAACAACATTTTAACATGACTTAAAAGCTCAAAGAGTCTGTTTTGCATCATGCAGAACCTTTAAATATTCACATTTTTGAAATTGGTGTTGACAGGAAAACCACCTGGGTTGATTTTTTGCTGTAAATAAATAAAGCGCTACGCTGTTAGAAATAATGTGTGGGATTTTAAGCATTGATCTTCCAGGCTAGTTAGCACTACAAAGCTAAGCTGGGTATTACATATTAATCTTACGGCTCAATTAGCACCAAAACAACGTTGGAAGGAGTCCATGTTGAATAGTTTAATAGTAAATTACACATTCCATTGAAGAAATAGGGCGTTCAAGATGGCTGCCCTACAACCTTCACATGTTTGGTCCATTTAAAAGATTGTTATAATGACTTGTAGACACTGCAACTTCAATGCATTAACAGTGATTCTGGCTTAAAACTACTTAATTAAGTGTAGTCAATAGTTATTTGACAGTTCATTATTAATTAAGTCTTTGTTCATGCTTTATTAAGACTAAATAAGGTGTAGTTGGTAAGTCGTCACATTTTTTTTTATACAGCGCTTTTCCACCTTCAAGAAACTCAAAGCGCTTTAGATCAAGAAACCACTCATTCACACACACATTCATACTCCAGTGTGCACAGACACAGGGGGCGAAGTGGGTTAAGTGTCTTGCCCAAGGACACAGCAACAACATTCATCTACTCTCTCCTCCCCTTTATATTCTCTCTCTCTCTGTCTTTGCCCCTCTCTTTCAATCTTCTCATTGTCTCTCCCTTTCCCTCTCTCTTCTCCTGTCTTCACATTCTCCTTCCTCTTTCTCTCTCTTCGCCTCTCCCTCTTTCCTCTCTGTTTCTGATTTCTCTCTCCTCTCTCTTCTCTCATTCTTCATTCTTTGCCTGCCCTCTGTTCTCTCTCTTTCTCCCTCTTTTCCCCTTTCTCTTTCTCTTCCTCTCTCTTCACCATTTCTCTTCCACTCTCTTTCTCTTCTCTTTCTTTTTACTTCATACCCTGTGCTCTCCTCCTCTCTTTGTCCTTATCCCCCTCTCTCGCGCTCCCTCTCCCTCTCTTCTCTCTGTTTCAAATACCTCTCTTTCCTCTATTTTTTATTTCTAACTACCAATTGTCTGTCTGTTTTTGCCCCTCTCTCTTTCAGTCTTCTCATTGTCTCTACCTTTCCCTCTCTCTTCTCCTCTCTTCACATTCTCCTTCCTCTTTCTCTCTCTTTGCCTCTTCCTCTCTTCTCTCTATGTTTCTGATTTCTCTCTCCTCTCATTCTCTCTGCCTCCCCCTTTTCATCTCTCTCTTTCTCCCTCTCTCGCTACCATTTCTCTTCCACTTTCCCTCTCGTCTTTCTTTTTATGTCATACCCTGCACTCTCCTCCCTTCTGCATCTTTCTCCCCCTCTCTTCTCTCTTTTTCATATACCTCTCTCTCTTTCCTTCTTCTATCTCTTATTTGTATCTGCCTATTCTCTCTCTGTCTGTCTTTGCCCCTCTCTTTCAAGCTTCTCATTGTGTCTCCCTTTCCCTCTCTCCTCTCCTCTCCTCTCTTCACCCTCTCTTTCCCCTTTCTCTCTCTGTTTCTGATTTCTCTCTCCTCTCTGTTCTTCTCTCATTCTCTCTGCCTCCCCTCTCTTCATCTCTCCCTCTTTCTCCCTCCCTCTTTCTCTTCCTCTCTTCACTATTTCTCTTCTGCTCTCTCTCTTCTCTTTCTTTTTATTTCATACCCTTTGCTGTCCTCCCTTCTTGTCTTTCTCCCCCTCTCTCTGGCCCTGTCTCTTCTCTCTTTTTCATGTATCTCTTTCCTTCCTCTATTTCTTACTTGTATTTACCCCAATCTCTCTCCATTTCTCTCTATATCCTATATCCTTTCTCTCGTTCTACACTCTCTCACTCTGCTTTTCTCTCTGCCTTCTTTTTCCTCCTCTCTTTCTCTGTCTTAGTTTCCTCTGGACAAACATTTTACCACCAGAGCTCGTGTTTCTCTCTCTGCCTGTGCGCTGCTTCATCTGCATAGGATTAGGCTGCACTGGGCTGTGTGTGTTTAAGTCCATATCTCGTCCGTCTCTCTTGTGGATTGGTTTGTAGCGTCTAATTTGCCTGTTTACGCTGTATCATCAGAATATGATTGCAAACATATTCAATCGTCCTCATATCCTGCCATGTTAGATTATTACAATTATTTTCATGGAAACAATTTAAGGGAGAGGATTCAGTGTTATTTGTAATGATGTTTTATGCAGTCCCATATGCACTTTCACCACCCAGGACTAGGTCTGACTAAACCTGGAATTAACCATGACTAAACCAGGTCTAAACTACAATTAAACCAGGTCTAAATCAGACCTAAACTGGGACTAAAATAAGTTTGAACGAAACTATGACTAAACCTGGACCAAAGCAGAATTAAACCAGGTCTAAACCAGAACTAAGCCAGGACTAAACCAAAATCTAACTGGGTCTATCTAAACCAGGATTAAACTACCACTTCACTTAACTATGACTAAACCTTGACCAAACCAACCAACCAAAATCAGAACTAAACTAGGACTAAAGATGGTCTCAACCAAGTCTTGATGAGAATTAAACAATGTGTTTCTCAACCAGATTTAAACCAGGTCTGAAGCAGGAGCAAACCAGGACTAAACCAGGACTAAACCAGGACTAAACCAGGACTATGTCTGACTAAACTGGTACTAAACCAAGACTAAACCAGAACTAAACCAGAACTAAACCAAAACTAAACCAGGACTAAATCAGGACTAAACTGGGATGAAACCAGAACGAAACCAGGACTAAACCGGAACTAAACCGGGACTACACTGGGACTAAGCCAGGACTAAATCAGGACTATACCAGAACTAAACCAGAACTAAACCAGGACTAAATCAGGAGTAAACTGGGATGAAACCAGGACGAAACCAGGACTAAACCGGAACCAAACCGGGACTACACTGGGATTAAACCAGGACTAAACCAAGACTAAACCAGAACTAAACCAGGACTAAACTGGGATTAAACCAGGACCAAATCAGGACTAAACAGGGACTAAACCAGAACTAAACCAGGACTAAACTGAGATTAAATCAGGACTAAACAGGGACTAAACCAGAGCTAAACCAGAACTAAACCAGGACTAAACTGGGACTAAACCGGGGCTAAACCGGGGCTAAACCGGGGCTAAACCGGGGCTAAACCGGAACTAAACGGGGACTAAACCGGGGCTAAAGCAGGTCTGAATCAGAACTAAACAGCTAGCCCTCCATCTGAAAAACACACTGTATAATGAAATCCTGTCAGATTTTTTTTTTATTTTTAATTTTTTAATTGAAAACCAAGAGGAAAACACATCCAACGTTGTCATATTTTATCATTAGTTTTATTAGTGCCCAATTAAAAGTGTTTTCCCATGCAAGTTTAATTGGACTTGTGTTTTGGTAAACTGTAAGTAACACTTGGAACTAAGAAAGTTTTGTTGTGTTCAAGTCTCTAATTAGTAAAGTAGAGAATTCCAAAAATATGTTCTTTTCATGTTTTTATTTAAAATCGCATGAAATCAAAGCCGGTGCTGAATTTGTGAATCAAAATTAGATGCTCATTTTAGCAAGTATTGATACTAAAAAGTTACAGGACAGAAATGAACCTTTTGTGAATAGTTTTAGAATGATCTTGAGCTGTATCAGAACAATATAATGGGAATATAAAAGAAAGTAGTAGTTCTATTGTCTAAATAAAGAGCGTTTTTTATTATCATTATGGTATAGTATCGAAATCAAGTTTGAAATTTTAACATCAAGACACTTCTATTTCAGACAGGACATTTAGTTAAACTACCTAAATAATTGGAGCCTTTGCGATTTGATAATTCCGTCCATTCAAGTTGCCATTTTGATTTGATTGCAGTGAATCGTGCAGTTCTACTTCCTGATTGGATTTTCACTAATATTGATAAACGTTGACGTGTAGTTCATTTCACCTTCCCTTGGCAAACCTTGAGGCTAAAGCGAGAGCCGCCAGAGTGGGTCCTGGGTCGTAGCTTTGTGACGCGCTGGTAGTTTATCGCGAACAAATACGGCGAGGTCCGACATGCGTTTTAGTGGCGATTTATTTAGCGAACACACACACTCACAGAGCTATTAGCAGCGCAGCAGAGAGAATGGACATGGGTAGACATAACAGGCTTTGGTACGGGAACTAAATGGAGCTAAAACTGGCAGTCAACAAAAATGACAAAATCTCAACCAATCGAACGCACACACGCAGCAAACACAGCTGTTTCCTACACCTTACTATACGTTTGACTACAGCCTCTGACCTTATTCTATCAGTGATTTCTTTATAATAGACTTCCTGTGTCTGTACCAGATGCTTGGACAGCACAAAATGAGACAAAATGCAGTATTGCAGAACTTTATTTAGAACTTTATTATTACTTTTATTACTTTATTGCAATATAGTAAAACATACGGTAGCTAATTTAAAGATGCATTATGGAATCTTTCTGATGAGGGGTCAGCCAATTGCTTTTGTTCTTGGAGATGCTACTACTCTGCCTACAATGTTACACAGTACAGTATTAAACGTTTTTATTCTGAATTATCGCTCAATAATACCTTGAAACACGTGCATTCTTACTGTGAGCGAGATCGCGTTTTCTCAGATCTGACCTGTAACTCGGCGTTGTTGTGTCACCTGCGTGTCTCCATGGATATAGATACTGTACATGTAATGCGATATTGAGGAACATTCCAGACAAAGCAATAAAATGGGCGACAGGAGCTCAGTTGGCAGTGTTTGGCCACTAGTTCGAAGGTTGACAGTTCGAATCTCGCTATTGGTATAAACATCATCGGTTGAGCGGACAGATCCACTGACCCAAACGTTGGCGGTGCGCTGTGTCCTTGGGCAAGACACTTAACTCTCTTCTCCCCCAGTGTCTGCGTACACTGGTGTATGAATGTGTGTGTGAACAGGCGAGTGGTTCCTTGATGTAAAGTGCTTTGAGTGCGTCGACGGTGGAAAAGCGCTTTACCCACATCTCTATGGAAACAAATTGCTGACGTATCCTCCACCATCCACCACAAAGATTACATAGTGCAGCTTTAATTCAAAAGACAAAATGAATCTTGAGAAATAACCCTAGCATTCACGGCAATATTTCATTTCTTCCAATATTGTGTTAGCCAGTTTTTCAGTATCAATAATCTCGCGTTCGGTTGTTCATTCCTCATTGTGGCGAGTATTTTGAGTGTAATCCATCAGGTCCTTGTTGGCATGTGGGTCAGATGACTTTTGCTCTTTTGTTTTTTCCTCCCTCTCTCTTTCTCTCTCTCTCAGCTCTGGGGGTAAACTGTGGCTGTCGGATATAGGCCAGTGCTGCTATAAAAATCCCGCTAAACAGACTTACCTCCAGCAGCACAGGCAAGCTACGGTTTATTTTAGACAACATTCTGGTACAAGTAAAGAACTGAAACTTGTTAGCATCGGGAAAGGCCAGATGGAGCTGTAATCCAAAAGAGTGGCTATTTTAAGTGGTTTGAAAATGGAGTCAAGATGCTGTGTATGTTGAGCATTTAAAACATTGGGTTGGTTCAAATTACAGCTAAAATGTAAAACAAAAATATCTCGATCGTAGCAAAAGACGAAGTTTAAATCTGTCAAACTTGGTCTTTTTCTATGGATCATACCTGGACGACTGAGAGATTACACAGTAATTCAGTTTTTCTTTTGCGTCAGATGCCCTCCCCAGCACAACCCTTGCATCTAATATTGTCTTGAAGCTGATGACCTGACAACTGTGCAAGTAGATATTGTAAAAACATCTCAAAGAAACAAAATGCATCAAACTATAAAGCGAAACTGATCATCTGCAAACCAGGAAGTAAGGGTGGTGGCTGTTAGCATGCTAGTTATTGTAAGCAGTGGCGTGATGGAAATCTTTTGTGTTAAAAGACACTGATCTGTCTTGTTGATGTTCAGGAAGTCAATATTGAAATACAGTTGTTTTTGTTTTTAAAAAGAGTGAATGAAATGTACGTATATCGCCCAGCTCAACATTTTTAATATACTGTATTTTCCGAACTATAAGTCGCGCTTTTTTTCATAGTTTAGCCGGGGATGCGACTTATACTGAGATGCAACTTATATGTGAAATTATTGAAATATATAATGTCACCTCTTCATTATAATCACACTGACAATTGTGCGAGGGCACTCTAGACTTGTGCAGCAGTATCTACTATGCGGCACAGCGCTTCATCTACTTACAGAGTTGGCAGAATTGTTCAGAAGCGACACTGGGGATGAACAAGTCAATGGATTTAGTGATTTGGAGTGACATCGAGAGTAAACTTGTTAGCTTGTTTTTTATGCTTTAGTTATCTGATTAACTGACATTATCTTACGTTAACAAACCAGACAACTATTTGGTTCACTGTCTATGCTTCATGTAGCTGAATAAATATAAATGTGTTACGTTAGCGTGTTGTACTGCTATTTAACCTGTTGTTCTCTATTTTGTTGTAAAGATAAAATGTCTGCTCTTGGTCTCGGATTTTATAAAATAAATTTCCCCAAAAAATGCGACTTATAGTCCAGTGCGACTTATGTGTTTTATACTCTGAAGCGACATATTGTCCTGAAAATGCGGTAATTTTTACAATGAAGACAAATACCCAAACCCATACCAATGTGCACTTCTTATTCTTAAAGAAACTTGCCAATATTTGTCATTTTTAAGTAAAGTTAATTGGCATAAACAACTAAAATACTTGATAAACTCTTTGCTTTTTCTTTGGAATCGCTAAAAGCAACTAATTAAAGCTAAGGCATTTGATTTAAGACCCTCTCTGTTACTATTCTTACCTCATTACCCCAATTAGAAACACTGTATGTATTTGAACTGCTTCTTCTCTCTATCTCGGTTCATGTGAGGTTTAAAGACAGCTGAGGGAATGGGGCTACGGCATATGGTCCACTCTTTTATACTAGCACTGCTCAGAGATCTCACGGCTTCATCTAATTAACCAAAACAATGGGATTTGAAATGAAAATTACCCGGGCCGCTTGAGTCGAGAGGAAGTATTACATGTTATATATGCAGTGTTGAAGCCTGTATTTTTATAATGTACTTTAGCTGTGTGTTTTTAAAGTTTGGTGACACTTTTTAATTGGTATGTTAGCTAGAAGTTTTCCAGGTATATTGTAGCGTTATAAATGCTTCTAAGATAATAGTTAAGTCCAAAAACAGTAACATGTGTTTGTTCACTGATCCGAAAGTTAGTGATTTGAATCTCGCTCAACGCTCTCGACGTAAACACCATCGGTTGAGCGGTCAGATCCATTGGCCGACAGGTTGGCGGTGCAATTCCAGCTCTCACAAATGAATGGTGGTGGAAAGGTGGAAAAGCACTACATAAAAACATGACCATTTACCATGTGAACTGTTGGGTAATTCAGAAGTCACATCATTAATAGCAATTGATTTTTTAATGTTTGTTTTGATTCTAAATTGACTGAAATGTTGCAAACAGTAATTTGAAAAATGAATCAGCCGTGTTTGTTTGTATCCGTCCTGTGTTCATAAAGGTCAGAGTGTTGAAATTTGTTTGAAACTGGGCATGGGTCCAAATAGTAAACAGCAACTTGTTTAATTAGACGCAATCAGGTGCACTGTCTTTCCTGCTCTCTCTGTGGAGGTGTATTTCGTTGCCTGGGATGTTCCACAGTGTAGCATTAAGCCTAGCTCACATTTATTCAATTACAGTTGTTTCAGTTGTCTCAAAAATACCTTGAAAACATGCTCCACTTTCTCGTCTCCATGGAGATCGATAAATAGATACTGAAGGAAATTCAGATGATAGGTTTGTTTTAGGGGTGTGAAAAGTATTGAAAATCAGATACTAATTGATAAATAAAACTAAAACAAAATATTGAAAGTAGATACTAACAAGTCATATTCACAGCTCAGAAATGAACTTTTCCTGAATATCTTTAGAATGATCTTGAGCTGTATCTTTCACAAGTATAAGCCACATAGACTAGTATACACCCATGGACCACTATGGATCTGTCAGTTTCTGTTCTGTTGTATGAAGAACAGGTGCAGAGGCTCGGGAATCGTTCTGTAGATCTTTATTGTATATTCAAGTTAAAGGCAGCGTACAGCACAATTCGAAACAGAATCAAATGCAGAGTCTAACGCAAAGTCTAACAAATCGAGATTACACCAATAAAATCCTCCCGGAGTGGGTGTGTCATGTACTCCTGTATGTAGGAGGCTATTGTGAAGAAATGAGAAATGTGGCCTTGGCCAAAATGTAACGGTTATGTCTGAGTTTTCTATGATTATGAGAAATGACAACTATTATATGAGAAACAGAACGTGTTGTAAGCAGTGTGTTATATTTGTATATTGCTCACAGAACCTACCTGGACCACTGAGGGATTACACAGATATAAGGCCACATGGGAATATAAACAAAAGTACTACCATTTAAAGCTGAAAATCACATTCTATTGTCTAAAAAAGAGAGAGATTTTTATTGTCATCATGGTATTGGAATCCGTATTGAGTATCGCGTCTATTCCTTAGTATTGAAATTGAGTTTGAAATTTTAGTATCAAGAAAGACGGAGATAGATGACTTCCATAACTGCCTTACTGTGGAACATTCCATGCACAGCAATCAAATCTCCATGGGAAAAGGGGGGAAAAGACAGGAAGCCCTCCATCAAATAAGTTACATATTGCACCTTTAACTATTTTTAAAGCTATTTATAAAATTCAAAGATTTTCCACTTCCCCCTCTGTATCGTTTTGATTCTCGACAAACGCACTCTGCAGACAGCTCATCAGTAGACATGTCACTTTTAATTGGTGGACCATAAAGCAGCTTATTGGCTCTTATTACTGTTGCCAAGAGGAAATAAAACTACAAATTAGCATCTTATAAAAGAACTGACACATTTTAGAGAACAATGAGAAAAGTAATGTCTTTAAAATGCACTTTATTAACATTTTGTAATGGGTGAACTTAGGACACGTACTGCAGACTGACTTTACTCCTAAAAACATGTCTACTTGAGGTGAATTGATGGTTTTAATTTCGACCGACTGAATCAACATAAGAGGATAGTTAACTCTGCCATCTCCGTTACTAATAATAATACTACTACTTCTACTTCTACTACTGCTGCTGTTGCTACTACTACTTGGGGAGGGCGACATTAGCTCAGTTGGTAGAATGTTTGTCCACAACATTACCTTTTCTAAATACCCCTTTTAAAATGTTGAAATTAAATTATACGAGTTCTATTAAAACTTGAATATACAGTGATATTACTCGTGTGAAGTATAGTGTGAAAAGACTACTCTGAATAGTACATTGTATTTCAAACAGTGAATGCTACCTGCGTTTTACAGATTGCTTAAACGCTTTGCATCCGCTTTGAATGCCCCCCACGCGTACCAGAGTATTTATCACCATGTAGTCTATGTCCTTCTAAGTGCTAACGACTCTGCAAGATGGATGAGACAAGCCCCTAGTGTCTGAGTCTGAAGCACACTTCAGGTATTACTGCTATTCATGACTGACCAAGGCCCTACTGCCCACTGACCCTCCTTTTAAAATAAGACGAATGGATACTGCCAGCTGTATTCATGGAGACAGAAAGGATGTTTAGGTAAAGAAGTGCCACGTGTAAGAGATGGTCAGAGTATGCTAATATAAGTGTGAGGTCGACCATTAGGGGCTTGAACAATTATGCAAAATATAGCTCGGGCGACAGTTCACACCTTAGGGTAGTTCAATGGACTTAACTAAACGGTAAATGGTAAATGATGACGTTTTTATACAGCGCTTTTCCTCCTTCAAGGCACTCAAATCGCTTAACATCAAAGAACCACTCACCCGTCCACACACACATTCATACTCCAGTGTGCACAGACACTGGGGGCGAGGTGGGGTTAAGTGTCTTGACCAAGGACACGACGACAGCGTCCATCTGTGGGAGCTGGAAACGCACCGCCAACCTGTGTGTCGGTGGATCTGTCCGCTCAACTGATGATGTTTATATCGAGAGCAGGATTCGCACCAGCAACCTTCGGATCAGAGGACAAACGCTCTACCAACTGAGCTCTACAGATACTTCTTACCGAAAACAACTAGGGTGTGTTAGTTTCAGCGTTTCAGCTCCTCCCTTCAGTCAAATACAAGGCAGTGAACCCTGTCAGAGCTGAAGAAGAACTCTTGGATGAGTGGTGAAATGTATTCTCTCTTAACACTTTTGTTTAGTTAAAATATTTCAATTTTCTTTTGCAATGCGACTTTGGCTCTATCTCGCGATCCCTGTCTGAAAAACATCTGCTCTCATGTTCATTCAAAATTGTCAATTTAAAGTTTCCAATTCAATGGACGTCTCACATTCTCGGGATGGTCCAGTGTGGATTTTCATTCAGCCGATACGATATTTGTCATATTGCTGTGATTATTAACCAGTATTATGATTTTAAGTGAGTAGCAAGGCCCATGAATTCAAGTACAGTTGAAATAAAATGTATAAAGTGTAGAATGAGTCATTTGTGGGTTTTGGATGTAATGATTCCTCCCTGATTTGAAGGATTTGGCATAACAACGGTCTTCTGTTATAGCAATGACGCAGTTCAAACCAAAATAATACATCTTTTGAATTGGGAGAGGTCCTCATCCTTTAAAATAGAAAAGATAATTTTCCCGAAACCTATGAATAATCCTATAGGAGGCATTAGCGCGCTACTATTATGTAACTTTTCTGGTGTGCATTGCCTGAAATGTTCAACAGCATTAAAACATGTCTATCTTGCATTTGTTCAACTGTCCATGTTTTTATTCCTCAAAAATACCCTGAAAAACGTACATTCTTACTTTAAGCTGAGTCGCCTCTCCACAGATCTGACCTGTACCTTTATTCTTGTTCATACGCAGCTCTGTTCACAGTCAGACTCTTGTCGCTTTACTCTGGGGGATGTGTTAGATTTGATGTCTGTTGTAAAACTCTGTAGTATCATTTGTATTTTTTCTTGATTTTGATTGTGTCTTCCTATTTCCCTGCTGTTTTTGACCTTTGCGTTGCACCACTCTAATTATTAGTTAAAGGTTTATCTTACCTTAACTTCACCTGGTTGCATCACGTGTTTGTCTCCGTGGAGATAGGTAATTTTAAAGTCATTCACGGCTGAGCAATTGAGGTGTTTCAGGTGACATCACAACATGTTATATTAATATACAGCAGAATGTGGCTCTTACTAAATAATGTAAAAATGTACACAAAAAAAAAGTACAAACCCGAGGCTCGCAGACCGATTATATCAAAATTATTACGTGCTTTTCTTTTTCGTGTGTTCACATGACTAGTCACATGACCTCGAGGGACACCTGTGTGGTCAGTTTTCTTCTCATGCCCCGTTGAAGACCATCCAGCTGGTCGAAATGCTCCGGCGTCCCGTCTCATGTAATAAAGGGCTTTTATATAATCAGTGTGTGAGCCTCGGGTTTGTACCTTGCCCTTTTTTTTTTTACATTATTTAGCAAGGGCCACATTCTACTGAGATGTGAACTCAACCCTGGAACAGCACCTGTCTGCCATTTTAAAGACTTTTTTTTATGATCCAGTGAAGCGCTCTTGCTCTCCTCTTAATCTAACGTCTTGCATATTTAATACACATGAGGGGCAGGTAAAATCAATATTGTTATGCAGATTTTTGTTGTAATACAGTGAGTTCTTGGGTCTAGTGAAATAAGGGATTAGGTTCAACATTTGGGCATTTACCTTTTGGATATTTTATAGCAAAGTACAATGTTGTATTATGACATTATCGCTTTGTAGAGTCCGCAAAACAAGCGAGTTTATCCGTCCATGTTTCGTATTCTCTCAAATGTTACCGGTCTTGAAGCTGTGTATAATGCATACTCTGAACACAATCCTACTTTTTAAACATATATCGCAACTGCAAAGCGCGTCAGAAAAAAGCTATTTCTTTTTTTCCCCCCCCAAATCGTGCTGCTCTATTGTGGATTAGTATGAGAGCGGAGCTGTGAGGGGGTGGGCAGGGAGACGCGTACTTGTGTGGATGTCTTTGTCATTTCCAAAGGCCTGACTTGAATAGCGGGGTCCTAATGAGCACGTCTGTGGACAAACTCACCATTGATCTGCGGTCCTGCTCCGTAAAAGGCCCTCGCGAACGCTGCTGCCAGGGCTGGGCTCGGGCAGATGTGACGTGCCGTATAATCGGAAGTCTGTGTCCCGGTTTACATAAGCAGCGGGGTCTGCCGGGGTCACTTTTGGGCAACGTAAACTGTTAAAGCGGACCTGTTTTGCAAAATGGACTTTTCAGCGCTTTTAATCACGTTATAGTTGTTTCGCTTCTCATTTAACTTGTATTTGGAGTGATTCGTGCATGTTTGAGCAATCTTTAATCTCGTACGTTCTACCGATCATCCAACGTTTTCACCATCACCGGTACACGACCACTGTGACATACGTGCTTCGTTCTCCGATTTTATTTTTATAATCGATGATATGTGTAAGATTTTGCAGCGTCACAGTCATTTTTTTGTTCAACTTATGACATAATGATCCACGGGTGTCATAGATTATAACGACACAAGCACACATGCCTTCTTTAAAGAGGTTATACATTGAAAGCATGATTTTTGTTTTATTTGTTTTACTCTTAAACCTTGTGTTGAATACTGTGTCTTTCAAACATTGAGGTGAAATTGTTTCTCTGTACGAATGCGACACATACTTATTTGAAGATGTCTACACTGGAACCTGCTACTTCAGTTACATGACACAGCTCTTCATCTTCAGGTTGACAAGAGGCTTTGAATACATCTTTTCAGTGACTGCAAGCAGCGTTTAGTGACATATTCTACCTCCCTGTAAATAGCTAACTGTATATCCATTTATGACCTTGTACGGACAGTATGTAAATAGGAGCAGGCTTCTATAGATAGTACCTTACAAATACTAATGTATGTAACTCACACACACGCTGTCTGTAACTTCTTCTTTTTACCATGTTATTATTACGTCTGGTCCAAAAGCGGGACAACTCGTACTGTAAATTCAGTGTTACTAACTTGTGTCATCTTTTCGATTCTGTCAGTCAAGTGTCACATGATCCTCCCCCGGGACCACAGGTGGACACGAGCATTTCCTGCTGTATCCTGACACAATGCATCTTTCCTTTTGGTCCGTGTTTATTGTATGCTGTCCCTGTATACATAAAACCGTAGCATAATAACGTTCCCTCATCGTTAGCTGACTCACGGTTGTACTTGGAGTGAGTCATGTGTGATTGACAGGTGGATTAGACAGGGACACGCATGGTCTGTCCATATCAAAACAAATATGGCTGCTTATGAGAGAAAAAAGACAGGGAAAAATATCACAGGAGACTGGAAAACATCACGGATTTGTGCAGAATCAATGAGTGGAGCACTAAACTGTTAATTTGAGGTGAGAGAAATGTGATTTTATTCCAAATAATGAGCGGACAATGAGCTTTTGACCCAGTTACTTATGTTTTTATTTGCTAAAATCTTGTATAGCCAGTATTTGATTTAGTTTTAGTTTTAAAGATTTAGCTTTAAAGTGATTTTGTTAAAAGTCTTTCATTGGTTAAACGATTTTGGCCACTTCAAATATTATATGACTTATTATTATTTCCTTCAAAAGACTATTTGAAAGATGGAAGTTTTTGTCCAAAATAAGCAGAATGTGCTTTATAGGTCTTGAAGTAAAAGCCTCTTATATTAATGCAATTACTGCTCTTTCTATTACTTTAGCACCAAGGTCAAACTGCACTTTTGGCTATTTCATTTTTTAATAACTCGTGACACGCATAACATTATTTTTCACGTTACATTTTGTTCAACCATTTACCAACATTGTTAGGTTTATCAGAAGTAAAGAATCAGACACTAATCGATACTAAATCTAGAATCGAAACTGGATATTCATTTGAGCAGGTATCGATATTAAAAAGTCACATTCACATGACAGAAATGAAACTTTCCTGGATATATTTAGAATGATTTTGAGCTGTATCAGAACAAATGTAAGACACATAGACTCATATAAACTCATGGACCACTATGGAACACTGAGGGATTACACAGATATAAGGCCACATGGGGATATTATTCTATTATTTAATGTTAAAAATCACATCGTGTCTTAAGAGGAATCAGTATTAAGTATTTCTGAGCCATAGGATTTCACTGTTACGCACTTACTTGTTGAGAAAGAGCCGTTCTGTCATTAAAACACGCGCGTAAACCTCGTTCATTTGACGCTTGACGCGCAGGGACGAGACTTTCCCTATTCCACTGCGCCCAAACTGCAATATTGTAGCTACAATCATAAAAACACTCGTTATTCCTTCATTTTAAAGACATTGTGTGTTTTCAAAAGCCGTGGGATGGTGTGCTGCTCGTTCACGTGCGCGCGTAAAGTCACGGTTTGATCCAGAGCCTCGTGCGGAATGAGGTCTCCAGAGGAACGCAGCTTCCCCGGCAACGTCAAGTCTCACGCGCGGCAAAGACGACACTTCCGGTACACCTTTCACAATAAAAGCCCACATTGAACATTCAATCCAAAACATTCTTAATTACTCTTTTGGCACGTTTAAAACATATTACAGTGTTTAACAATAATAAATAGTTTGATTTGATGTTATTTTTTTAGTTGTTTTGGTTTGTAGCTAATGAACAGACTACTGCAACATGTCCATTAATGTGTCATACAAATGCATAGACTATTTGTAAGTCATATCTAAGAGTTTTTTTATGCCTGAAATTGAATATAGGCTCAGAATGCAGCTTATTTTGACCATATTGAATGAAATAGTGTGTATCTTCTATCAAGTCTTATTTATGTCATAATACTACATTTGGCTGTGTTTGCGATTTTGTTATTAAATAGGTGTGTTTAAAATGACTTTGTTTTGGTTTATAGTCCTACAGATCCTAATCTAGGTCTTAAAATACACTAAAATCCCCTCTGACCCTTCAGTTCATATCAAACGCAGCAACGCTTTTACGCTGAAACCGGATTTGCGCTCATCCGCCGCGCTCCTGACGCACACTTACGTTACTTTGACGCTCGTTGCCGATGAGCGAGGAGAGCACGAGAAAGAGAGAGAGAGAGAAAGAGAGAAAGAGGGAGACGGAGGCGCACGAGAGGGGGGCAGTCATCAGAGAAACGGCATCTCCCGGTGTGCCTCCTGTTCCCTTCCTCGCGCACATCGCACCACTTTGGCCAACCCGCACGCGCCAGGCCAGCCTCCTCTTCTTCTTCTTCTTCCTCCTCCTCCTCCTCCTCCTCTTCCATCCTCCTCCTCCTCCATCCATCCGCGCGCGCCTGGTCGGACCGGATAATCAGACTAATTGGCGCGCGCGATATTGCCCTTCATTGATCCTGCGCTTGACCATAACCCCGGACATGTCCCCCTTTCGCTTTTACGACAACTAACTAACCAACCACGTCTTGTTTTCCTTTCTTTTTCCTCTGTTTTTGAGACTGTGAACTGGATTCCAATATGTGATTCTTGGATTATAGTCTACGCTTTTTTTTCCTTTCACGGTTTTGGACTATATTTGTCGCACTCGTGTCGCGTTTTTCGTTGGGGAAATCGCTCGTGGGTAAGTTCCATGCCACATTTGCCTTGACAAAGTTGTTTTGCAGACGCTGGTGACTGTTTTTACCGATGTCATCCACTGCTAATTTACTCATATGCGGCAGTTAATGCGGATTTGGATGTTTTGCTCCTCTCCTCTCTCCTCCTCTGCTTCTTCTTCTTCTCCTCTTTTGCCTGGAACTAATTGCAACTGCAGTATGACAACGCTGTGGTCGTTCCCCTCTTAGGTACAGAAAGATATCTTGGGATACATAAACGGCCATAACCTCTCCATCGCTTAGAAACATTGTATAACTGCGCGTAATTTGCATATCGGTGCGTCAGCCCGAGTGGATGTGGGTGTCCGCTGCGAGAGGAGAGAAGAGGAGAGGAGGGAGCAGAGGAAAAAGATTTTTAGTATGTGTTTTTCCTCTGATATATTTGAGTGATGGCTTGACGACTCAGCTCTACCAATACTGGCAACACTGCAATTGGATATATATATGTGTGCATGCACCCCCTTTCTCTTTTGGCAAATCCCCTTAGTCTTGTTTCTGCAAATAGACAACGGAATTAGTACATGTATCAGCATTTAAACCACAAAGATATCCAAATTTTGGCATAGAATAGTTGGCACAAGTACTTGGCGTTTGCGGCGTGTGGTCGATCTAAGCTGGCTCCTCGAAATGGACCACTTTGGCCAATGTGAATATGCCCTCAGTCTGGAGTTTGCCAATCTTTGCTATGACTCCCTCCTCTGCAAAGATGTATTGTTAGTTGGTAATTGTTGGAACTCAAAAAAAAGAGTGTTTCCAAGACTGACAATAGCATTTTGTCTCTTGTTTTGTTTTTTTACCTGTTTGACCTGGAGCTGTCCATGGTGCTGAAATGTTAGCATTATCTTCACTGTTAATGTTACTGTGTATAATATAAGACCTGGTATATGTCACTTGTAATGGTGTAACTCTCGAGTTCAGTGGAAGGTGGTGCAGGGTAGTCACCTGATAATCTCCGTAATGTCCTGTAATGTCCCAGTGTGGCATTAAATCCTTCACCATGCCTTTTCTAACCTTAGGTCTACTCGGAGATATGTTTCATTGCTTTTTTCTGTGTGTATGTCTTGAAGTAGTGTGTACAAAACGGGAAAGTGCTTTACCCTTTAAGATGGCCTTGTTTTGGGGCTGGTTTGATCCCAGTTTAGTCCTGATGTAGACTTGGTTTGGTTCTGTTCCAGGCCTTGTTTAATCCTCATATAGTCCAGGTTTAGTTCTGTTCCAGTCATTGCTTAATTAATTCTCATATAGACCAGGTTTAGTTCTGGTCCAGTCCACATATAGTCCAGTTTTAGTCCTGATTTAGACTTGTTCTGGTTCTGTTCCAGTCCTCGTTTAATCCTCATATAGTCCAAATTTAGTTCTGGTCCAGTCCTTGTTTAATCCTCATATAGTCCAGGTTTAGTTCTGGTCCAGTCCTCGTTTAATCCTCATATAGTCCAGGTTTAGTTCTGGTCCAGTCCTCGTTTAATCCTCATATAGTCCAGGTTTAGTTTTGTTCGAGTCCGTGTTTAATCCTCATATAGTCCAGGTTTAGTTTTGTTCCAGTCTTTGTTTAATCCTCATATAGTCCAGGTTTAGTTTTGTTCCAGTCTTTGTTTAATCCTCATATAGTCCAGGTTTAGTTTTGTTCCAGTCTTTGTTTAATCCTCATATAGTCCAGGTTTAGTTTTGTTCGAGTCCGTGTTTAATCCTCATATAGTCCAGGTTTAGTTTTGTTCCAGTCTTTGTTTAATCCTCATATAGTCCAGGTTTAGTTTTGTTCGAGTCCGTGTTTAATCCTCATATAGTCCAGGTTTAGTTTTGTTCCAGTCTTTGTTTAATCCTCATATAGTCCAGGTTTAGTTCCAGGTTTAGTCATACAACAATGAACAAATAGTTTATTAAAATGCAGGCTCAGTAACTATTTAATGAAGAGATTAGGAGCTGAGGTATTAGTTAAAGGCACACTGTGTAGCTTTCCCTGAGGAGGACTTTTCGCTAAGGATATTTTGTCCCTTTACCTGGAATTAATCCTGGAATGATCCTCAGTATAGCATTAAACGTCTATCTTCACGGATATAAGTAAGTGACTCCATTAAAGCCTAGTTACAGGTCCGATCTGTGGAAAGGCAAGCCCCTTCTCATTAAGAACGCGTGTTTACCAAGGCAATAAAAGCACGTTAGCTCCTGTAGCTGTATATGCAGTAAACTCCAGTCATTATCTGTCTCTAACATGCAGTCTGCGTTATTCCTAATCCCATTTACTTTATGTGGACGTTTTAGCTTTAGAGCCCCCCCTCCTCCTCCTTGTTCCCGTGGGGATAGGCCGGACCACCGAGCCCACGGGCAGCACGTGAATGAATAGGTGAGCAGCAGAGGCCACTTAACACAAGCCCCAGAGCTACATATCGAGCCCAGTCAAGAGCTCTCTGTCCCAAATTGATTTAGAGACAGATAATGATCACAGCACATGGTCAAGTTTATACTATAACGCTGAGATTTTACCTTCCTCTAATTGTGTTTTTCTTGTACTTCAACCTATTACTACAGTGTATTGTACTACATTTTAAAGCCACTTCATGTTACCTTTTTAACCTTTAAAGCCAAAGCATGTTTTTTCTTTCTTTTTTTTCTTTTGAATGCTTTTATTTAACTAAAAAAACACTGGAAAACATGCTGTTACTGTGAGCTTGGCCTGTCACGAGAATCACTATATCCACTTATAGTTCAGTATACGTAATGGAACGATGTTTTTTGGCGTCAGTATTTATCGTGTGTACCTTTTCTTTGCACTCCTGGGAAATCTTTGGTTATTTTTTAGTTATATGTTAAGATGTAAGGTGTAAAAGGTTGAATTTATAACTTCCATGTCTCATTACAGATGCAAACTAAGTACTAAAGTGTTTCATTGTGCTGTTTATTTCTTGCAGCTCATGTTTTTTTTTTACAATATTGTAGATTTATAATAGTTTTTGTGGTTTAAATCTGCTCTAGTGCTCTAGTCAGTGGCATAAATTAGTTTCAGTATTATCATTTATCGTCTATATTTACTTCAAAATGTGTTAGTGTGACAGGCCTATTGTGAGCAGGCTTGCATCTGTTCTTTTTGTTGTTCTTTTGGCTGTAATATTCCACAGTATGGCATAAAATGTATCTATCTCCATGCAGAATATTCCAAAGTATGGTTTTAACTTTACATTTCCACAGAATCATGTCCAGAAAGTTCCACCATGTTTTCTTGGGTGAGAATCAAAAGGAATCAACTACCACAGTCTCACAGTTTTATTCAATCAGACATGTTGTGGCGTGAGAACCATATGGAAACAACTCCTTGTGACTATCCCAGACAGTTGTTTGTTGTCATGGTTCAGTGGTCCGTTTGAAAACTGCCATATGCTTTACCAATAGGCAACTATACATTCGAGTGCATTATTACGAATGTTGTAGTAGTGAGAGTTCACTCATGCAGTACATTCACACTCCAATAACTTTATCTTTTCTGAAATGTCTGTACTGCTATCTTAATACTATTTATACTTCACCTTATACTGCTACTACAGCATCACTCACATCGAGCCTGATCACTGTGCTGCTACCCTATCACTTATGCTGCTACTACTACTACTACTACTACTACTACTACTACTACTACTACTACTACTACTACTACTACTACTACAACTATAATACTACTACTACTGCATCAGTCACATAGAGCCTGGTTACCTTGCTCCTATTACTGATGCTGCTACTGCTGTTACTACTACTACTACAAGACCACTACTGCTACTACACTCAAGTACTGTATTAGTACTACTACTACTACAATTACTATTATCATTTGCACGCTACCTCACATTCTGTGTAGCTAACCCATCTCTTTTACTCAAATACACATTGACGCATCTTCTTACATATTACCTGCCCTTCCTAACCCCTCTTTCATCCCCTCTTCTGTTACTACTACTACTACTAATAGCACTACTACCACTACTACTACGTACTTTGAATTTTTCCTCTTACCTCTTATTGTATGATTACACACCTTTGTCCATTACTTTAACATTGCCCCTACCCAAGTACTGTACTACTACTACTACTACTACTACTACTACTACTACTACTACTACTACTAATACGTACTTTGCATTTTTCCTGTCACCTCTTATTATATCATTACCCCCCATTATCCATTACTTCAACATTGTCACAACTCAAGTACTGCACTACTACTACTACTATTACTATCATTTGCATACTACCTAGCATTCCGCGTTGCTAACCCATGTCTTTTACTCAAATACACATTGCCACCTCTTCATACATATTACCCGCCCTCCCTAACCCGTCTTTCACCCCCTCTTCCGTCACTACCACTACTACTACTACTACTACTGCTACTACTACTGCTACTACTGTGATTTGCATACTACCTAGCATTCTGCGTCGCTGCCCATCTACGTAACACACAGTGACACCTCTTCATCCATATTACCTGCCCTCTCTAACCCGTCTTCCTTCCGTCTTCTGCATTTGAATCTGAACACATCACCTCTCTCTCTCGATCTTGATTGATACTTTTAATTTTCCCAGACCTGTCACACCGAGCATTGGCCTTATAGCTTTTGTAATCACGGGCGGGGGCAGTCAAAGCCTTTTTCAAATAGAGAACTTCATTAATGTTGGTGGGAAATAGGGCTTGTCTCGGTGCTGTGCGATATTGGACCGACCGCGAACGACTGATTGGTGCAATTGAGCAGGATTTGTGGAGGAGGAATGAATGGAGGAGCCGAATTGGAAGCGCCTAAATCACTGACATTAGATAAGACGTTAATAAGATGGAAATGGGGAAATCAGCAAGCAGTCAGCCTACCTTTAATGTGTTTAAAGGTAACCTGCCATGTATTTTTGAGCAGCAGTGGTAGTCGTAGTTCTAGTAGTAGTAGTAATGTTAGTATTTTGAGGAATAGTTGTAGCAATTGGAAGTGCCTAAATCACTGACATTAGATAAGACGTTAATAAGATGGAAGTGGGGAAATCAACAAAAAGCCAACCCACCTTTTGTGTGTTTAAAGGTAACCTGCCATGTATTTTTGAGCAGCAGTAGTAGTAGCAGTAATGTTAGTATTTCGAGTAGTAGTTGTAGTGACTGAAAGCGCACTGACATTAGATAAGACATTAATAAGATGGAGATCAGCAAGCAGTCACCCCACCTTTAGTGTGTTTAAAGACAACCTGCTATGTATTTTTGAGTAGTAGAAATAGTAGTTATAGCAGTAGTAGTAATGTTAGTATTTCGAGTAGTAGTTGTAGCAACTTGAAGCTCCGAAATCACTGACATTAGATAAGATGTTATTAAGATAGAAATCGGGGAATCAGCACGAAGTCAGCTAACCTTTTGTGTGTTTAAAGGTAACTTTCCATGTAGTTTTGAGCAGTAGCAGTAGTAGTAGTAGTAGCAGTAGCAGTAGTGTTAATATTTCAAGTAGTATTTGTAGCAATTGGAAGCACCTAGAGAAGACATTAGTAAGATGGAAATGGAGAAATCAGCAAGAAGTAAGCCCATCTTTTGTATGTTTTAAGGTAACCTGCCATGTATTTTTGTGTAGTAGGTGTAGGAGCAGCAGCAGTAGTAGTAGTAGTAGTAGTAATATTAGTATTTCAAGTAGTAGTTTTACCAATTGGAAGTGCCTAAATCGCTGATATTAGATAAGATATCAGCCCATCTTTAGGGTGTTTAAAGGTAACCTGCCATGTATTTTGAGTAATAGTAGTAGTAGTAGTAGTAGTAGCAATTGAAGCAAAATTTCAGTTTGAGTGTTTGTTAAAGATGCACTATTTAACTTTTCTATTGGGCAGTTTGCCACGTGCGTGTCTTTTGCCAGCAATGTTCCACAACATGGCATTATACTAATCTAACTTGAATGTATTAAATCACAAATGTTACAAAAAAAATAAAATAAATAAAACACACTCAACAACAACTTAAAAACATACATCCTTACTGTGAGCATGCTTGCCTCTCCACAGATCTGTCCTCTTCCTTAGCTTAGTGTCAACAACTGCTGGTCTCCATGGGGACCAATAACTTGAATGCCACAGTATGAAACACTTCAGATGTAACAATAACATCTTCATGGAGACAAGCCGGTGGATGACCTTCCATCAGAAAAGTTCCGCAGAGTAGCTTTAAAATCAAACTGCTGAACATTTAGATAATAGACCGCTCTCTGCCAACAATAAAACATCCTGTCTTTTTATGGACCCAAAATGGTAACCTTGTAGAGGCAGACACTAATATTTTCCTAACAGTTTAATGCTCCTTTGGTGTCATCTGAAAACACACTGTGAACTGAATCCTGCTTTAAAACATTACATCATAAATCTAATTGCAAGTTGTTTCAAAAATGACAATTATTTAATTTCCTCCCAAATGGTCTGAAACAGCTCTGAGTATAGACGGATTTAGCATCTCTAGACCAGGACGAAGCCAGAACTAGAACTGGACTAAAACTGTACTAATAAAATAAATGTACTGATAATGAGACTAAATAATATCTAAACTTGGATTAAGCTAGAACTAAACCAGATCATGTAGAGAGCTAAAATTGCAGAAGATTTACAGATCCAGGTCTAAATCAGAACTAAACCTGGACTAACGCAGACCAAAACTGGATTTTACAAGGATTTTAGTGCATTTTGGACTAAACCAGGTCTAAACCAGGACTAAATCATGACTTTAAGGAGATTAAACGAGGACTCATCTTAACCAAAATTTAGCATCCACTAACCTGGTCTTTAAAACTAATAATAAGTAATATTTCTTGTACCCCGAATGTCCCCGTACCCAATTTTGAGAACCACTCCGCCTTAATAAAACAGAAATCGTTCCATAACTGGTTTGTTTTTTGAGTTTACTTACATTATCAAGCCTATCGTCCAATTTCAAACTCCCATTCTTTCCCAGAGCTGTCTCTTATTGACTGTTGTGACTACAAGAAACATGCATAACCCCGTCCTGTTCACTTAAATCTTTTCAAAAATCCAATTCCAGCCAAGATGAGATTCCCGCGCACCTCCTAGCTTCATTTTTCATTGCAATCATTAAGCATCGATCTGATTCAAAGCTATTTATTTGTGTTGCCGTCGTCTTGTCCCGAATTGACAAGTGCGCTAGATCACCAAGATTACAATATATGTCTAGAGCTATACAAAAGCAAAGATGTGTGCTAGATGGAATGCTAAATCGGCTTTCCACACATCTGGCTGCTTTTCATTCATTGTTTTAGCTTAGCCAGGTGCGCTGCTGCATTTCAACATATGGATTAGGTATTTCACAATGTAATGACGTTTTCAGGTTTTATATGAAAGAATAGTTTGTTTTTTTGGATCTGAAAAAACAAGGGCTAAACCAGATCAAAACAGGACTATACCAGGTCTAAAACGGGTACTAAAACCAGGTCTTATAATAAATAGTTCAAGATCAGGTCGAAAAAACAAAAACTTAAAAGCCATCTATCCAATTTTTCCCTTGTATTCCAGCAATATATTTTATAGGCAACTCTTAAGGCCTAAATAAGTCTGCTGTGTGCTATCTGTATATTATGAAGCACTTTTATTGCAGCGAAACTCCGCTCTGGTCTCTGAAAGTGCTTATAAACTCATCACTGTGAATAATTGATGCTCTGAATGCATAAGGTAAGTGAGGAATAACTATGGACCACTGCAAACTGTTTAAAATGAACTCGTTAGCTTGAAACTCAGGACATACAACATGCAATTTAAGAAAAAAACAAAGCAAAAACATTATTTATAGGAACAAACTTAAGGAATAGTAAGTATACATCGGGGACTTTAAATTACTTATACTTATGTTTGAACCATGAGTGAATAAATGTTTCATAATAAAATGTTAGCCCCTCCCAGTTAGGCAATATACAATTTTATTATTATTATTTTTTTGGTTAAAAGACGTTTTCCTGAACTATAGACATAAAGGTGCAGTAAAGTTGACCCTTTCATAATTACATCAAAAATAGATTGAAACCACCATATCAAACAGCGGATGAAAAATAACCAGGACTAAACGAAGTCTAATCCCGGATTAAACCAACGCTAAAACCGTGAGGGGTCATTTACGCTTACAATTCAAACGAGAAGGTCAAAAATAGAAGCATACAAAAATATATACTAACGCATCTAGTAGTACATATTTACTCCAAAATACGTCTTGTTTTGAATTTTGAATATTGCTAATCAGAATTCTCCGTGTATTTCTTCCTTCTTATCCACTGGTTCCAGAGTGATGAAAAATGACCACCGTTGGCATAGCAATTAACAATTCAAAACGAAATATTGCATCTTTTGAATGGTCAGCGGTCCTGCAAATATCGCCATATAACAGAAAGCCGTTGTTATTTTGTGTATTGTGTAACTTCACCGTATTGTCCGTCTGTAATCCCTCCACATATTCCACAAATCCAGTGCTTTAGTGTAACTGTAAAGCTGTGAAAGAACCATAGAAAACCAATATGAGCCATCTCCCATCTCCACTGCATGGGAAAAAGAAATAACCTTCTTAAATTGGTCCCTTCTTTTATTTATTTCATTCTTTCCTCCGTCTTGCCTTCCTTCCTTCCTCTGGCTTTGACACATCGGGGGCAATTGTTGTCTTTGCAAATCATTTTCACGCACCACTTACTTGTTAGCCTTCTCCCCGCCTGGACCAATGTGACCCTGGACTCGTGTAGGATCACTGCACCTTCACAATAAAAGACCCTTAGTGGGGCGTTTTATTTTGGAAGATGTAGTCGTAACTTGTGTTGTTGCCAAACTTTTTTCTTTTTTTATTCGATACTTGGCCTTAGTATACTCGATGCTGAGACCAATCCGATACCGAAGAGTGTGAAGAAGTAGACTAAGGCTATTGACTTGTTGGCGCTATTGTGGTGTTAGCGCTGTTGTGGTGTTAGCGCTGTTGTGGTGTTGCCGGGGTGCACTCCTCATTATTTTTACAAAGTTCAGCGTCCACACCAAAGGCAAAATGAAGGTATCAAAGAGGAAACACAAATGTCTTTTCTATTAGCGTGTTAGTGTCTGTATTTAACCCGCTCTGGACATTAGCGTTAGCGGTAGCATTAGCCAGATGTCAACGGCGACAGTGCCATGTGTCTCTGTGGGGCTTCATTCTGGAAAATACAAAGTGGTATCGGATCAGTGATTTGGTCTGAGTACTCGCCGATACGATACGAGACTTAACTCAGTATATATTAACATGAATTTGGATATGCAATTCCCGTTACTGGTTGCTACAGTTGTTGTGTCCTTGAGCAAAACACCTAACCTAATTTGTCCTTTTGAAAATCGAATTATCAGTGTGGCAGTAATAGTAGTAGTAGAAGTAGTAGTATGTCTTCTTTAAGTTCCTTGCAAATAAACAAAATGAGTAGTGGTAGCTGCCTAGGACTCATAGTAGCAGTGCATTTATAGATGAATCCCTTCTTCAGCCTTATTCAAATTAATTCAATACATTGTTTGGTCCATGTGTATAGGTTTAATGAAACTAGCTCACCAGTTGTACACATTTATTCTGCCTGTATTTTGTTACTATGAGAAAATAAGATCTTTGGGGCAGTCACGGTGGAGCATGCCCGTGAGCTAAAATGTTCCCAGTCAATTGTAAAATGAAATACTCTTGTAGCACTCACGGAAAGCCCTCGCAATCCTAGCTATGATCAATTACCTCAATATGGGATTTCTGTGGCTAGCGGCTAGTAACATGTGATCCGGCATCCTCCTAGTTGTTAGCTGTATTACAATAAATCCAGAAAAGCGGAATTTGTCTGCCCATTTGTGCTTTTTGAGTACAATTTCAGCTCATCTCGGGTCCAGTGGTGATCCTTGTAGACCAATCCGTCCCAAGAGGTGGTAAAGTTGATGTGTTCTAGATTGTTTTTTAGAGTGCAGTGGATAGATGTTGGAAATTGCATGCCACGGAAAGCAAAATGAGCTATTTTTCCTCAATGCTTTGGCCCGCGTCTCCTCATCAGATGTGCGCTTAGTCATTCGTGAAGGTTCCCGACACTGGCAAAGGGATAAGAAATCTAACAAAATGGGAATACATCGACAAAGTATGACTCAGGGGACTGTATTATAGATTGCAATAGACATATCGCTATAACATTATCAGGCGAGCTTTGACTAGCGTACGGGCCACATTTGACGCGCTGGCTATCTACTATAAGTGGCAGCAGATGTTTCATTCTGCGATCCCATTGGTGGACATTTGCAAGTAAATATATCCATAGCATTTTGCAGCAATTTGCATGTATATACGAATACATATGAAGTGGCTTTCCCTGTGTAGAAATATAAATGAGAGAAATATCCTTTTTACATGGACAAAAAGAGATGTATGTCAAGGCCCTGGTGTAGCAAGTAGCATCTATTAGCATGTCCTATTAGCATTTTGTTTATTAATAAGCATTTGGTTAGAGCCCGGGAGCTAACAACAGATTTTTTTATGTTTAGGTGCTATGTCTACTTCAGATTTTTACACAGGATTTTTCTTTTAGATGCAATATATATTTTTCATTTCTGTTTGTGGCAACAGAGCCTAAACACTTGGCTTTTTTAATGGAGAAGGACATTGTTTGGAGGGGAAATGGTTGCTTGGCGGCTAAGGGCTTATTATTTATTTATTGCTTAAGTGGATAAGGACAGATTCAACAAACATAGATTAACAAGTCATCTGATGCAAGTATCACACTCTTTATATCCTAGGTTTGTACTCTTGACTCCCAGGCTGTTCCAAGTTTGCATGTTCTCTCTGGGTCGAAGTAGGTTTCCCCCATCCACCCAAAACATGCACAATAGGTCAGACCCTCCAGCTAAGTTAGTCTTGACCAAAACTAGCTCAGGATCTGGAGATGGGTGCCGGCGGGATTGAAGGATGGGTCAAATGCAGAGGACAGAGGTAAAACTTTGCTTTTGATTCAGTTGAGATGAAACTCTTTTTTCTTATTTGTAACTAAGATGCACTGTCAGTTTTTGTTTTGTTTTTTGTTTTAAGTTAAAAACATGTTTACAGGGTCAGCTCTAAGGCCAGGACTCCCCCGAAAAAGAGATTCTGAATTTCAGCGGGACTGGTCTGGTTAAATAAAGGTCAGCAGTTATATAATACACTTTCTCTGAATTCACACTATACAGTAGGCCGGTAGTTTTTAAGTCATTTAGTCCGTTAATCGCTCAGTGGTGTCTCAATGGACCAAAATTTGTATTAGTGAGTGAGTTAGCTGAAGATTTAACATTTTTTGGTATTCATATGTAAAAATGTAGATTCAGCTCATGATTAACAAGGTTTAAATACACTGTTTCCTAGTTCTTTTTCCTGCATAAATAGTAGTTTTTGTGTGAACTCCCCCTGCAGGTGCAGTCTCTTGAGGGCAGTTTGGGTCAGATACACAGAGATGCGTAATAGTTTGAAGAGCTTTTGCCACGCCCCCTTTTTAGTCGATTGGCAGTGTCTTTAATCCAACAAGAATCTCTTAAAGTCGACTGCAGCCGTACTGTACTGTACCAGCTCATACCATTCACCATTATTGAAATGACAATAGAAAGTCTCTTCCGTCTGGCAGCAGCTGTACAAAGCCTCCTCAAATGGCCCCTCTCGCCCCTGTAGCCGCTTTCATCGGGCGATTATTTGCATGTGATCCTGCGTTTGGGTCAGAGGGTCCGGCATTTCTCTGCACTAAACGTATTTGATCTCTAATAACTTTCTACTGCAGCCCACTTGAGTTACACGGTTGACTGAGCGCGCACAGACTTCCGCTCCTCTCTCCCTCTTTCCCTCTCTCCCTCTCCCACATATATTCAATCTTAACCGTCCCAGCGCTAATCCAATCCCCACTTTGGCTAATGATTGCCATAATTTTCGTCCCGCTAAGACACCCCGCGCGTAGTGGCTGGCCGGAGGGATAGAAGGAGGAATAAATGGAGGGGGAGAAAGGAGGAAGAGGAGAAAGAGGAGAAGGGGGGGAGGTCTGGAAACGCACCCGTCCGCAGACTAGACCGCAGAGACCGGCTTCAACTGGGCTGGTGATTTATGGACCACTTTACAAGGAGGGCCCGGGGACACCTCTCTCTCTTTCTCCCCCTCTCCCTCTCTGTTTCTCTCTACTTCTCCCTCTCCTTTCACTCAGTCTTGCGCTCTCTTTCACTTGGCCACAATCCATCCTTTCTTCTTACAGCTCTCTCCTCGCCCTCTTTCCACCCTCTTCCCTTTCCACCCTCATCTCTCCCCTTTCTCTCTCTCTTTCTATCTTTCTCTCTCTCTCCTCTTTTACCTCTCTACTCTCACCCCTCCCTCTCTCTTCTCCCCATGTCACTCATCCCTTTTCAATTTTTTCTCTCCCTCGTTCACTTCTTTATTTCCTTGTTCCATTTTTCTCACTCTTTTTTCACTCCACACCATCCCTCTCCCTTCTGTCGTTCCCTGTCCTCCTTTTGCCCTTTTTCCCTCTCACACCCCCTCTCTCTTGCTCCCTCCCCCTCAATTTCCAATCCACCCCTCTCCTCCATCTCTTCCTATTTTTGCCTTCTCCCTCTCCAGCGCCCTCTCTTTTCTCCCTCTTTCAAAATGTCCAACCCACCTCCTCCTCCTCTCGCTCCCTGTCAAGGTCCATCACCCCTTTAAGCCCCACGCTCTTTTTTCTGTACCTCCATCTTTCTCCTCCTTCTGCTGTCCTCTCTCTCTCCCTCTCTCCTATCTCTCCCTCTTCCCTCCTCTCTCTTTCCCACTCCTCCCTCTCCTCTCTCTCTTCGCACTCTCTCTTTTCCCCGCTCTCCCTCTACTCTACCCTCCTCTTCTCTTTATTCCCCTCTCATCTCTCTCACCTCCCTCTCTTGTTCCCCCCTCTCCCTCTTCCTCTTCTCTTCCTCTTCCCCCTTCTCTCTCTTCTCTGCCTCTCTCTTTTCCCCTCTGTCCTATGTCTCCCCCCTCTTCCTCTTCCCCCTCCTCCCTGTCCCTCTCCTCTCTCTCTAATCAGCCTCTTTTTGTCCCTCTCTTGTCTCTCTCTCCCTCTTTCCCCTCTCTCTTTCCCCCCGCTCCCTATCCTCAATCTCTCTTCCCCCCTCCTCTCTTTGCCTCCTTTCTCTCTCTCTCTCCCCCCTCTCTCCTTTCTTTCTCTCTCTCCCCCCCTCTCCTTTCTTTCTCTCCCTCTTTCCCCTTTCTCTCTTTCCTCCCTCTTCTCTCTCTCTCATCCCCCCTCCTCCCTGCCTGCTCCCTCTCCTCTCTCTCTCCCTCTCCTCTCTCTCTTCTCCCTCTCTCTTTCCCCCTTTCTCCTCTCTTTCTCTCCCTCTTTCCCCTTTCTCTCTTTCCTCCCTCTTCTCTCTCTTCCCCCCTCCTCCCTGCCTGCTCCCTTTTCCTCTTCTCTCTCTCCTCCCTCTCCTCTCTGTCATCTCCCTCTCTCTTTCCCCCTCTCTCCTGTCACTCTCTCCCTCTTTCCCCTCTCTCTCTTCCCCCCTCCTCTCTCTCTCTCTCCTCTTTCCCCTCTCTCCCTGTCTCTTCCCATCTCTCCCTCTTTTTCCCCGCTTTCCGATTTAGCTCTCCCGTTGCCACGCCAAAATGCTGAAGGCTTATTTGCATTGTATGGTTAATCTCCGTGGTAACTACACCATGTGGCTTCACCTCCTCACAGCAACAGGAACAGGAGGGACATTTTGTGTTCACATTGATTTGTCTGTGTGCTGCAGAGTCCTACACAAGCAGTTTATATCAAGACTCAGAGCAGAGCAAACACAGTCTACTAGACCTTTAGTTTAAAAGGCAGAAAATACAGCTGCAGATGTGCTTAGATTTGCAATATGTTTCAAAAGTAGGAGTGTTAGGGTTGTCAAAAGTATCGAAAATTCATGCTAAAACTAGTATCGAAACCAGACACTCATTTGAGCAGGTATCGATACTGAAAAAAGTTTCATTCACAGCACAGAAATGAACCTTTCCTGATTATCTTTAGAATGATCTTGAGCTGTATCAGAACAAGTATAAGACACATAGACTAGTACACGCCCATGGATATAGATATAACACCGTGAAAATGTGTTGAAAATCACATTCTGTCACTTAAAATAAATAGTGTTTTTTCTTATCGTGGTACAGTGGTCCCTTGTTTATCGCAGGGGGTTATGTTCTAAAAATAACCCGCAATAGGCGAAATCCGCGAAGTATCAGCTTTATGTTTTACAGTTATTCTCTATGTTTTTGGCTGTAAAAACCCTCACCACACACTTTATACACTTTTCTCACACAGGCATTAACATTTTCTCACATTTCTCTCTTGTTTAAACTCTCTCAAAGTTCAAACCTTCGTAGGCGCCTTTGTCGGTGCAGAACGTTTCATCGATTGTGGGTTTTGTCGGGGAGAAAACTTGCAAAAATACAGCACTTCAGAGTCAAACTGCGATCCAACATTTATGTAAATTTTTCTGAACACATTCTGTACTGTACAGGAGACACGGCACGGAGGAGACTGATGGACAATGGTCTACAGTCCAACAGCCAATCAGGACGCAGAACACAACGCACAATCATACGCTGTAAAAAAGCATGGAAAACTGCACAAAACAAATCGGCGAAACAGCGTGACCGCGATATAGTGAAGGACAACTGTAAATAGCAATAAATTAGTTTCAGTATTATTGTTTATCTTCAAAATTAGTTTTTTGAGAGGCCTACTCACGGACCACAATGGAACCTACCTGGACGAGTGTTTTTATTTCCATTTTGGTATTGAAATCGGTATTTAGAGTCTATTCCTTAGTACTGAAATGTTAGTATCGTGACAACATTAATCCGTACTGCTGCGGAAAGGCAAACTTTGCTCAAAAAAAATCGCTTACGGGCCCATTAACCCTATCTGCACATATATATTCTGCATATTCTCCCCCAGTCTGTCAGAATCCACTTTCTCTGCTTTGTTTGCATTGAATTTCTGACAGAGGCTGAGTCTGGCGTCTGCAGCAGCACCGTGGATCACTCCCTCAAATAACTCCAAAGCCTTCATTATGCCCTGTTCATACATCATATTGAGAGGGCTGGCACTCAACTGTTAGATAATGGACTCTACCAATTCAAACACAATGCAGCCTTTGATTATGTATTCACAAGCTTGTTTGGGTTTGTTTTGCACACACTTGCCCCCAGTTTTTCTTTGTAGATCAGCGCCGCGGAGTTTGAAGCTTGGAAAAATAGCCGGATAAATATTGAGCCTTGATTGCAGATGCTAGGGTAGGTGTGTTTTTGTAATAGCGCGGGTCATTTTCATCTGCCCTTTAGAATGAATCCGCAGATTTGAAGGTAACCGCGCAATTGGAACACGTTATTTATTGAAAATCTGAGAGTGCGTTTTTAGTTGTAGCAAAGTGTCCGTGTTAAAAGTGCCGCACCTCATTTTTATCATCTTAAAAAACACGTGAAAAACACAAATAGTGCATTTTAAAAGGTTTGCAGTGGTCCAAAGTTATCCCAAACATCCTAATTCTTCACTGCGATGGGGTAATAAGCGCTTTTCACAACAACTAGCATGCTAAAGTGCACCTCCTGATTATAATTAGATACAGACAGCACACAGCAGACTTATTTTGACCTCTAGAGCTGCTTATACAAGATATCAGTACTGAGACACGACACATTTTGCTCAAATAAAAGGGAAAAATTGGGTGCCCGGCTTTTAAGCATTTTCCTCGTGTTGTGGTTTAAATCTCCATAATGGAATTTTAACGTTTCTAAAGCTTTTGTTGTTTTACTTCTTTTTCGCTGCTTTTTAGACAAGACAGATTTTTGTTTTTCACATTTTGCCCTCAGAGGACATTGTAGCTTGAGTTTCGACATTTGAAATTTGTGTTTTTTGGCCCTTATTATGTTGCTTTAAAGATGCACTACGTAACTTCGACAGTGTGGGGTTCCGACTGCTGGTTGTCTTCATGGAGATGTTATTCCCTTGTCTGGAATTTCCCACAGTATGGCATTAAACATATCAATTTTAAACCAATAAAAACACCTGATCTGAAGGTTGGCAGTTTGAATCCTGCTGTCTATGTAAACATCATTGGTTGAGGGGGAAGATCCGTTGACCCGTAGGTTGGCGGTGCGATTACAGCTCCCACAGATGAATGCTGTTGTCGTGTCCTTGAGCAAAACACTTTTATGAATGTGTGTGTGAAAGAGTGAGTGGTTTTGAGTGCCATAAAGGTGGAAAAGAGCTCTATTAAAATGTGACAGTTTACAGAGATCGTGCCCCACCATGGAACATTCCAGGCGAAGCAATAACATCTCTATGAGGACAAGCTGTTGATGGACACTAGAGCAGAAATGTTACACCGTGCATCTTTATTCCAGATTTGTTTTTCATCTGCCGTAATACGAGTTGTCATGGTTTGCTGCTGTTGCTGATTGAAAATTGCCTCAGTCTATTTGATTTCCACCTCTGACTAAAACGACTTGTCTTTTAAAAGGTTGTCTAGAATCCCTGTAGAGGTATTGCACTGTTGAAAATGTTTGCTATATCTACAAAATGAACCGTAAAAATTGTCAATGTCACAATTCTTTTTTTACCTGATCGACTTCAGAGAAAACGTAATGGTGTAAAATCGCCCTTTTGTATTCTTCAGCTGAGCAGACAAGTCTCATAAGCCAGTGTGGAAATACTTTACAAGTCTAATATCGTACCAGGCTATTCTGCATAAAAAAACTGTAGCTTAGATCTGTACAAACATGTTCTGAAATGGGATTCTTGTATTAGTTTGTCAGCTCTGATTTCAATCATTTTGTCAGTTCTTCTGGACCACAGACTGTATAAAGAAGTGGACTAAGTGAGTGCGACGTCACCCCTTCGGCTAAAATGAAGCTCGTCGAGGCTAGCAGTTATAGGAGCGAATTTGGAGCCAAACACAAGTATCATAGCAACCAAAGAGCCAATCCAGAGCGAGCCTGATTAAGGTAATGCCCCTTCGCTTAGCAGCGCTTTCACTCAAACCTCAAAATAACCTCGGGGAGAGAGGACGCCTGAATCGTCTGTTTTTGATGTTCATATCTTGATTTACTGACATAATAGCGAAATAAAAATACCAGGAGTATGTAGAGCGGGTTAATATGAACATTTTAAGACGAAAATGACGAGGTTGACAGCAGCAGTTACTGAGAGAGGCGACAATTTTTCAATGTAAAATGAATTGGAGCCACAGTTGATAGAGCCAGAAGTGCACCCATGATCACTTCCTGTTTGGAACGCAACGGCTAACAGGTTAGCTATGTTCATTTATGTATACAGTCTATGCTCTGGACATGTTTGAAATGCGAACTTTGAACAGAATCCTAAATAACAATACTTTTCCCAGTTCGTTGTCTCCCGCCGGGTTATTTTGAGCTGCTGTTGGTTGAATACTGCCTCTCTCTATTTGATTTCTACCTCTGACTACAATGACTTGTCTTTTAAACGTGGTAGAAAGCTCCAAAAAGTCGATTTCGCAGAACACGCTTAATGCCAAAAACCATAATCCGATGCCAGCTCCCGTCCCACTGTACGAGTCATGTTACTTAAAAACTAGTTGTTATTTGATCATTCTAATTTTCACTTGGGGCGGTACAACACAATAGTTAGTCATTAGTCAAACAGGGCCCATTTTTCCAGCTGAATTAAGGATAGATTTATTTGGTAAACACTCTTTTAAAATGGCTTCCCTCTCATCCCTCTCCACCGAGTTACCCTGCGCTGAGTAAATTAACTTTGATTAATTAGAGTCTAAAACAGCAGACTTCTTCAGGGCTAAATCACGTTTTAGTTTTTAAAATTAGTTTTTTGCTCAAACTTAGAAATAATTTTATACTTTTCAGCAAGTAATGTTTTGCTTGAAGGTCCTGTTTAGTCATAGCTGATAATTAGCCAACAAAATGAAACTGACATTTTGAAATATTTTACCAGGAAATTATTATTTTTGTGTTTTGAATACGATCCTTTGTCACCAATTGTCGTAACGGCTAGTGCGGGTGCGGACCAAGGAGTGCAGACTCGGGGAAGTTCAGTGTTTATTCACAATTTGTGCAGAAATATAAGTCAATAGTTCATAAATGACAATCGGGGAGCAGGGAGTGGGAGGCAGACCAGACGGGCGTAGTGCAGAGCGGGGACAGGAAGCCAGGACCGGAGCGAGGACAGGAACGGAATGAGACCAGGGCGAGCCGAGCAGGAGTAATCCAGAGAGCGGGACCCAAGGCGGGAGACGGGTAGCAAGCCGGAGACCAAGACAGGACAGGAGGCGAAGACAAAGGGTGGACTGTACCGGAGCTGGGGTGCAGAGGCAGCAGCAGGAACGAGCAGGAGAGCAGGAACGTTGACACGTGGACGATCTGGCCCCAAGCGTCTGGTCCGAGACGGTCCTTGAAACAGTCTGGAGACAGGCAGGAATACGCGGAGTGTCTTCTGCCGAGCCCTCAAATACTCGGCAGCAGGTGGAGGTAATTGCGCTAATGCGCTCCAGGTGCGCACGGGAGGAGAAGGAACTCCACCCAGCTCCAGGCTCAGACAGGTGAGGGAGGGGAAAGCACACAGGGAGACAGATACTACAGGCATCATGACACTAATATTTGGCTTAAATGTATAAAACTAATAACAATGAAGTCTATATATATATATATATATATATATATATATATTTTTATGATTAAAGGTGCATTATGTAGCTTTTGAGAAAATGCCACCTTCTTGTCTCCATGGAGATATTGGCCTGGAATGTTCAACAGTATGGCATTACATTTAAATCAAGCTTTTAATTTATCACAGGTGTTGAAAAGTACATTGGAAAACAAAGATTCTCATGTGAGTGGGCTCTCCTCTCCACAGACCTGACCTGTAGCTTGACCTGGTAGCATCACTTTTGTGTATCCAATGAAATAGATAAGCTTAATGCCGTGCTGTAGAACATTCTAGAATTGATTTGACCCTGGTGATGTTGCTTTGGAGGTGCACTGTGTAAATTTCCCCCCGTCTGCTTTTCTTTGCCTCCGCAGTATGGCATTAAAACATATACTTTTTCTATGGATAAAAACACATGGTCGCTACCTAGCAAAGTTACAGGTCAGATCTGTGGAAACCCACTCACAGTAAGAACGCATAGTAAAAATATCAGTAATTGAATAAATGCAAGATAAGTTTAATGCGTCACCATGGAACATTTCAGGCGACAAGCTGGTGATGGACGCTGCACCAAAAAAGTTACATACTGCATCTTTTTTTTTTCATTTTAGTTGTCCTTTAGTGTCCTTACTGTGAGTGGGCTTGCCTCTCCACAAACCTGACTCTTATTTGGCCTGGAGTAGGGGCTTCTCCTATTTGTTTCCATAGAAATGTTGTTCCTTTGGCTATAACATTCCAGCGTGGCATAAAACATATCCATCTCCATGACGGATGTTGGTTTTAAAGGAAAAGTTACATACTGCACCTTTACCAGATTAAATTTGTTATTTTACCACTTACTCAAAGCTATTCGTTCTGCGCTGTCCCAAATCAAAGCTTAACAAAACCTGACTCACAAATGATCCCTGTCTCAGTATCCATCATTTTCCTCTTAGCTCAGAGATTGTTTTTGCGAGGAGATGTATTCCTCTGCGGGCTAGCACTGAGCTCGCATGCTGCTTAAAGTGGCCAATTTTTTCTCTCAACCAAAGTAATCGAATTCTGGATGAATCCGTAGAGAAGGCTCCTCTGTCAGGCTGTGGCAGAGTGGTGGGCAGAGCTACTTGAGGACCAAAACAATCGCGATGAAAAAGTTGACAGACTAAGCGCTTGAAATTTTGAAGGCAGAATTTGATATTTTTTCAGAGGGGACTGCCTGTTCTTTGTGGTCTATTGTGTTCTTGATATCTTTGACAGTTAGACAGTCACTTTAACTTTTGCAGTGCTCAGCTAATTGGCATGTGACAAAATGTGCTATGATATGGAGATTAATATAAAAACATTTTGTTACTGGAGAAAATACAGTTTTTTTCTGGCGATTCTGTCGTTATATCACAGTTTCTTCATTTGGCGTCTTTTGAAGTACTGCAAAACATAAACAGACTTAGTACTAAACCACGGACTAACCCAGGTCTAGGGCTAAACTAAATGTTAAAGGCATATTATGCAAATTATGGAGGAGGGGCCTTAATGTTATTGCTTTGTCTAGAATGTTTCATAGATTAATTAAATAATCTTGCAACTACATGTATTCAGTTACAAGTGTTTTATTGGTAAAAAAAAATACATTTAAAAATATACATTCTTACTATGGGCTAACTCCCCTTTCCACAGTCCTGACATGTAACTTGTGGCCTTACCTTCTTGTCTCCATGGAGAGCTGCGTATTTAGTATTAACTAGTTTGAACATTTGTGTTTCTTGAGGTTTATCCTTTGAAAATACCACATATTTTGTTTGTTATTTAATGCTTTGTTCCATTAACAGTTACTATGCTAATCCAGACCACTACTTTTTAATTCTACTGCAGTAATATCATTTTGAAGTAATGATACAGTTACTTGAGTACAATTTTGGCGACTCTACAAACCTGATAATGGTTTGTGGTTTGTGCTGGGACATTTATACTACAAGAAATATTACAGTCTTTGCCATTTGCTAATTGCGACTATTCATCTTATAGTCTTTTGCAGGTTTTCATGTTTTTATAGTTATTACTTGGTTTGATGGGATAATACCTGTGTTAAATATTGATCAGTTCTATTTGTTAAGTGACAGCTTGTTGAAAAAACAAGTACAAATATACAGGAAGTAGCTCTGAGTTGTAAAATCCTCAGAATCCCTCTGCTTCTGTCATCAGCGTCAAAAAGGCAGGAATAAATTATGCATAAGACAGACTAAACCTTCATGTAACAAAGTAAAGGTGTTGTCATTTATTTGTATTAGTTTAATCAAAACTGTTGCACAATTTAGACAGGTTTTGGCTCTTGTTAACATTGCGGTTGCTAGGTAACAGTTATGGAATTAACTTTACATCATAGACTGTATAACGAAGTGGACTAAGTGAGCGGGACGTCACCCATAGCGTTCGGCTCCATTCAGATATAGCTAATCGAGGCTAACAGTTATAGCGGTGAATTTGGAGCAGAGTTACATATTAGGAATTCTGACTGCGAGTATCATAGCAACCAGAGAGCCATTCTGGAGCAAGGCTATTGAAGGTAACGTCACTTCCTGCTGACACCGCTGGTAAAGCAGAGAGTGGACACTTAGCAATGCTGTTGCTAACCCTAGGAAGGGGAAACCTCGGGCAAAGAAGGCGCCTGATTTGTCTGTCATTAATGTTTATATCTTGATTTACGGACAAAGTAGCGGAATAAAAACAACAAGATCATGTAGAGAGGGTTAATCTGAGCAAAATGACGAGGCTCACTTCAGCATTCACAGAGAAAAGGGCGACAGTTTTTCAATGTAAAGTGAACTGGAGTCAGAGTCGATGGAGCCGGAGGCATGGCCATGATCATTTCGTATTTGGAACGTGGCAGCTAGCACGTTAGCTATGTCCATTTATACAGTCTGTGCCACATCGGTTGCCTTTGTCCAACCAGAAAGTCATATTATAAACTTAAACAACATTAAAAATATGATCATTAACTTTTCGTCTAACCGGTCATATCCTTGTCCGATTTGTCGTCCGCCTTAAGCCTGTAGTAGTCCAAATAGTCACCAATTCCCTGCTTTGTTGATTTGAGTGGACAAAATGAGATGAATGAATTATAGGCTCCTTCTCTCTTTAGTGCGTTGCTAGATTACTTTTAGCTGATTAAGACTCGCCAGCTGCCCTTAAAATGAGTCTGTAATGGTCTGGCCAAATGAAGCAGACAATTTGAATATTCAAGCTAGCAGCGAAACGGAACATTCATCCACAAATTGGGAAATGTTTTTGAATTTCTGTATCGGGACCCAGAAACCATCAAGTACAAATTTAAATGAATGAATCAGTTCCTGAAAAGTAGCTTATTTGGGATTTTAATTGTAATACTTATATATATAATTGGTTCTGTATTACGCAAGATTGACTGTTTGTGAGCTTTAAGTCTGGTTAAAATGGCTCATCAAAAACATACCTGGGGTTGTGTTTTGTTTCATTCACGCATGGTTGAGTAATCTTTTATTATTAGTCTGTTTACATCTCCAAAGCTCAAAACGCTCTGTTCTACCTTGTGATGTCATGTTGTGGTTTTCAAGTTAACGTTTGACCTTGATTCTAGTGAAGGTGTATGGAGTTTAAAAACACAGTGGAGTACGTTTTATATTAATTTGAGAGAAGAACTCAGCGTAAACATGCGATATCTCTCCTCCTCTGGCGTACACAGCGGCTTGTACACGCTCCGTCTCTAAGAATAGCCGTATGCGCCGCGTGGCTTCAGACGAGCCGCAGTCCTTCAGTCCACTTTGATCTCTCAGACCGCTCACATTAGAGCTGCCCGGAGTGGCTAACACGACCTGGCATCAAGCATTCACTCCAAACGCAGCAGACAGCTAAGGACTACGGTCTTCAAAAGTATCAAATATCACATACTAATTGACACGAAAACCAGCATCAAAAATAGATACTCAGCAGAACAACTATCGACAATGAAAACATCCCATAAACATGACAAAATCTGACCTTTCGTGAAGAGTTTTTGAGTAATCTTTAACTTTATAACACCAGTATAGATGTTTTTGTGTCAAGTATTGAGCCTTTTCATTAATTTTAGCATCTATTTTAGGAGTTATGGCTAAACAATTAATCGTAATTGAATCAAATTTGCAATCTGAGTTGCCGCAATGATCCAAGCACGAACGCTGTGGTTATCTACATATTGTCCTCTGCAAATATCCGTTTTTTTATAGAAAAGTCTTGCTGTACCTGTAGTTTAAACCTCTACAAACACGTTCTACTGCTTACTGTTAAATTACAATAACGTTTATATTTCTGTTCTATTTCTATTTCTAGCCATGGCACTTTGATAGGCAGCACGCTCGCTAGCACACATCATGTACTCTTCTCATTGTTGTCCTCCATCTTCCAAAAATTAATTACCACACTGCACTGGAGCACATTTTTAACCTTTTCACCAGAGATAAGTGTTTTGGCTTTGAAAAAAAGTTCTTACTGGGAGGATAACTGAGAATAAAACTGGCAAATTAGAATTTCTTCGTGATTGGAGGCCAGAGCAAAAAAAAAACAAAAAAAAACGACTGCAGCTTTTGTGCTAATGTTGCAGTCTCCCTCACAACATGGAAAACTAATTAAAAAGATAAGATTTCTTGTAGCTTTTTGGGGCGGTAGTGTGGGCGAGCGAGATGACAATAGCGCCTTTCACAGATGCTACAAGCTAATGTCGGCCATGTTTGGAAACCCGCCAGATTTGCGTCACTCATGTGAGAGATTTGAAGGGTTATTGGAGGATGCTATGGAAGTGTGTATAGCAGCTTTGTCGTGACTTAGATGCCAATGGAGGAGTCCTTGTAGCTTATGAACAGACACTATCACACAGCAATGGGAGAGATAGTGATTTTGAGCGTTCTGACAAATAGATTTTACAGACTTGAAGGCTGCGACAGGGAAGGCAGACAAACAACTCCAACAACTTATTTTTATATATTCTGCTTTTTCCTATATTCTTATAACCTGACGTTTTGGTTTAGCTTTGAACCTTGTTATATATACATGTTTTTTAAGTCCATAAATTGCCTGACATGATATCAGACGTATTTATCTCCATGGAGACAGACGGGTGACACCAACGAGCCAAGTTACAGGTCTGATCTGTGAAAAGGCAAGCAGTGAGAATGCATGTTTAAGTACTGCTTAACTTCAAAAACACATGTAACTGATAGGGGGACACGGGAGGAGCTCGGAGTAGAGCTGCTGTTCTTCCACGTCGAGAGGAGCCAGATGAGGTGGCTCGGGCATCTGTTCCAGAAGGAGGCCCTGGGGGAGACTCAGGATACGCTGGAGGGACTATGTCTCTCTGCGGGCCTGGGAACACCTTAGGGTCCCACCGGAGGAGCTGGAGGATGTGTCCGGGTGAGGGAAGTCTGGGAGTCCCTGCTTAGACTGTTTCCCCCGCGACCCGGTTCCGGATAAGAGGAAGAAAATGGATGGATTGATAGGGATGGACTGATCCAGCCATTTCAGTTCCAAAACCGATATCGATACTATGGCTTAATGTATCCGCTGACATTTGATATTAACCGATACCAGTGTAGGAAATGGAAATGGCACTTTTTTCTCTCTCAAAACGCCGATTGTGTGATGTAACTGTTATTTATCCAACAAGCAACCACAGAACAGCTTTGTGTGAATAAAAGTTCAAACATTATGAGACGTCCTGAGCTTATATCGGTCACTAAATAAGCAAGTCTCATTACATCCAGTTAAAGGCCTAACCAGGATAACGGCTTAATCGATGTTATATCCCTAATTGAACAAGATAATTATGTTTAATGCCATCTTGTGGAACATTCCGGGCAAAGCAATACAGTCTCCATGGACACAAGCAGGCCATGTGAACCAGAAAAGTTACAAAGTGCATTTTTAAGTGCATTTTTTAAAGTTCTTTGCGCATATAACAAAAATCTCTTGCTAATTTGCAAGCCGTCCTCTTCTTTGCTACCCAAAACATGTTCGGTTGCTAACAAGCGATTAGCACTCCAGTGGGACTGTGATTCTGAAGGTCGAGTAATCTCAGACCAAAGTGTGTGAATATATTTCCTCTGCTTTGTCTGATTATTTTACATGGGTTCATTATCACATGGATTAGAGCTATGGTTTGATAGAGACACATCTTGACATTTTTATCATTAACTTGCACCTAATTATACGGCCCCAAAAGACACAGATAAATATACTTTCAAAGGAAATGTAGCTCACGGTATTGGCTTGCATCCAGACAACATGATGTTTTAATTAGGATTCAAAAATGTCCCTTTGAATTTTGATTTATGTAGTAAAAGAAACAAATGAATCACAAATGGGTTAGCGTATCATAGCTGGTGGCAATGAAGCTAAGAATTAACAAGCTAGCTAAAAACAACCTGCAACAACTGGGCACCGGTGGCTGAGCCCTCTCACCTCACAGTAAGAAGGTTTTCAGGTTCAGTTCCTCCAGCTAAGGTAGTCCTGACTACTTCAAGTTCTGGAGCTGGGTCCCACTGCTCCTGATGGGTTTCTTATGTTTTTATGAGGTTATTAGGTTGGGTATTGCAGGGGGTAACTTCGGTATGGCACTTTGCACCAAAACGATGCAGTGTTTGATTCTCTAAATGTAATGTTCTTGTTGTCTGTAACAGTGACAATAAAATCTTAAGTTGAAAAAAAGAAGGATGGGTCAAATGTAGAGACAAATTTCCCGTGTGATTTCCCTTTTTGAGTGCCTCAGTATTCAGTCTTGTATTTGAAACTGGTCGCTGTGTTGAAGATCACCAAAGGACTTTTTGCACATTCTCTACACATCCAAGTAGCACTCCAGCATTCTAAAGATCTACTGACAAATTTCCCTGAGGGTAATTTAACCGTTCAGGCAAAACAGTAACATCTCCATGGTGACAAGCAAGTGGCGGAACCTCCAGAAAAATTACCCAATGCACCTTTAAAGCAGACCTATTATCCCAAATGGACTTTTCAGAGCTTTTAACCATGTTATAGTTTTTTCCTCTCCACTATGTATCCACTTGAAGTTGTATTTGGAGTGATTCGTGCATGTCTGAGCAATCTTTAATCGCTTATTTTCAAGACGCAATATTGTGACGTACCTACTTCGTTCTCCGATTTTATTTTCTGCTGCTAAAAATCTGCTGCGTGCTAGCATGATCTACGGCTATCGATCAGAGGCACTGACTCTCTGGTGTGATGGTGTTTACTGCGACATCAGCTCCCATCGGGTGCCGCAGTTTGGAACGCGGAACTCAGTGGACTTGTTTCTTTTATGAAGTCGTTTTAGATGAATATTGCAATTTAAAATGTGGAAATTATAACATAATGATCCACGGGTGTCATAGACTATAGCTATAGAGCAGACACGAGCACAATATGGTGGCTTTAACTCTGTGTGCTATTTAACTGGGTTGGATAGAAATCTTCTGCACAGTGTTGTTGTTGCCTTCTGTTTTCCACGCTGTAAAGTAATCATCGCTGCTTTGTTTTTCTCACAGGCCTGTTGAAAATGAAAGCTCCCGTCCCCCTCCTGCTTCTGCTCCAAGCCCTGACAGTGCATTGTCAAAAAGGGGTGTCAAAACGCGGATCAGGTAAGTCCTATTCTGCATGCCGTTATATCTTTGTCTACTGTCTGCGCGATGTCTGCCCGATCGGTTGCGTTCACGTTGTAGAATTTGATTGTCATAATTTCAAATGGATGGCAGGGGCCTGTATAACTCTATGGGAGATTCACAGTTTTTTGGCAGAAATATACAGACTTATGATCCACAAATGTTGAACCTTGTCAGTACTCGTTTGGGATTGGCTCCACGAACTTTCCATATTAATCTTACGCTTTAAAGTCCTTCCAACTGACAGCAACCATGCCTTTAGAGTTGAATACAGGCACCACTTTCTGAAGCTAATTTCACTTTAGTTTATTTATACTGACAGAGAAGACATTGAACTTTGTGCCAGCTTTTGCTTCATGCGTATAGTCCTGGTAATTACAGAGATATTAACCATAAACCAGGTCAACACATGTGCAATCTAACAGTTAAACAGCAAACTCCACCATAGTATTCTGACCTGTCTCCAGCTCAGTTTAAACTATATGAATTTGACGGTCTTGTGATGTCACGTGAACGCAACCAATCGATTCCCTCGCCGCAGCTTGGACGATTTGCCGAAAGTGCCTTTTAAAGAAATTACATAGGCTACTTGTATGCTATTGCTAACCAACCATGCCCATGTTCTTTTCCGTATTTAATTTAAGGGGGTACTTTTGTTAAGTGGCGTCGTCTGGTATAGGTGAATTCTTGACCATATATAGATCGTGAAATTGCCTTGTTTACAATGGCTTTTTATGGCTGTCGTTTGTAAATCTTACTAAGATGCTATCGTTTCTATGGGCTTTATATTATGGTGCCTACTCAGACAAAGACATGGACTATAGGGGTATACTACCTTAGACTGAAGGCTTTTAGTAGTAGTCAACTCTATATATACCAAAAACCTTTTAATAAATGTTTTTTGTAGTATTCATTTTTCCTGATTCTATGTTTACCATTTCAGCGCTCACTTCTGAATAGGGAGTCTTGCTATATTGCGTCGTTGAGTTCGTTAGAAAGACCATTATAGGTTTAGTTAATGTTAAGGAAAAACGAGATGTAGATTCTATATTTTTTACTACTCTGAAATATCATAGATTTTATGGCTCAACTGGTAGAGCGTTTACCCATATACTACTTTTTCCACCACCACTTTATAATAACTATACCTTAATTAGCAACAAAGAGTTACTTAATGAACAGATTGTTAATTAAGAATGATTCAGGCTTAGTAAAGACTTAATTAAGGGGTTAGAATCTCGGTTAATCATTGACTTATTATGGTGTGTACATATTCTTTATGAAAATGGGAGATTTTGTATATTTTCGTTGTAATATAATGACATTTGAGCTGTCAAAGTAAAAGTTTAATTAGTGGATTCTATGGCTAAATATTTGGTCATTTATATGCTGCAGCTCAGGCCTCTTAATTATTATTTTTTATCGCAGTACACCTTTGTAGCCATCGTGACTGCCCTAAATAAGTAGCTCATCATCATCGTCACTTTTCCTTGAGTATATATTCACAGATTTTTGTTGTTTTCCACAAAAAAGGCAGAAAAAAAACACAATATTCCGGCTCAATCCTAAAATGAAAGCGTACTTACCATGAAAGTACCAGCGTACTTACCATGACAAACAGCCACATTTACATCATAAAACCTCTCCAGAAATCTCCAAGCCCGCATATGTCATGAAAGAGACCCGAGTTCTATGGAAGGCGTTTTCTCTGTCATGCAGTGTGTTAGTCAGATCAGTCCATAGATACATACTCCAGTACTGCCTGTAGCCATTGTGACTCGCGTGGAGCTTTGTGTGAAATCCACTTCAGAGGCACACATTTTCTCGCACAGAACGTGAGCATCGTGTAGAGTTGACATTAGGCCTGTCACAATAAATACTATATGCACTTATCATTCAGAATATGTCAGATGGAACAATCTTTTTTTTTTTTTTTTTTTTTGAGTCGGTATTTATCATACGTTCGTGCGGTTGTATCGTACTTTTATCGTACTAGTTGGGAACGTATTGAAATTTTTCCTGTTGTAACTATTTGATTTGAACTACCAAATTATTTATTGCAGGTTTTCAGGGATAATTCTACTTCAAGGTTGTTGTGCAGTGGCATAAATTAGTTTCAGTATTATCGTTTATCTTCTCTAATTTGTTATCATGACAGGCCTAGTTGACCTTGAGAGTTTAACCTGTTAATCCAAGTAGCATGGATGGAGACGATCTTGTCTATTTCACATTTTAAAATATATCACAAATATTGCATAAGTATTGTCCTATATTTGTGCACGATGTATCAGTCCACCTATCAGTACTCACAGAAGCTGCATTCTTCCCCGCGTCGTCCCACCTCTCATTACTAATTTACACTTTTTTTCCCCCCCAAATCCACTTTAAATCGTCCGTATTTGAAATGTTGTAATCTCTCAACAGGTTATAAGAGGTTTTAAGACTGATATTTGCACTTTGCTTAAATGTGAAGATGGTGCTGCTTAGACTGTGACTACACTGCTCTCTAATGGGTTTTGCAGAGAAAGGTCGTGCATGAGTTTGTTGCTCTAGTTACTAAACAATCGCTATCGGCATCGGCCATGAAATAACCCATATCAGTCAATCTCTAGTTCAGTATATGGAAGCTGGAACTATTTTTTTTGGGGGGGAGGGTATGTTTTCTTTGCACTACTGGGTCATTTTTGATAACATTTTCACTATATGATAAGATTTAAGCTGTAAAAGTTTTAATTAGTAAGTTCTATGACTCATTACAGATGCAAACTAAGTACAAACGTGTTTTATTTTAACGAGATTGTAGATTTTGAATAGTTTTTGTGGCTTAAATCTGCTCTTGGTATTGCATCAGTGGCATAAATTAGTTTCAATATCATTGTTTATCTTCCACTTCAAAATGTGTTATCGTGATGTGGCCTATTCTTTACACACTATTTGCTCATGAAGTCTTTTTCATGTTTTATTAAAGCGTTAAAGTGTACCCGCTTTCCCCATATAGTAACCCTATTCTTATTCAAGTACACTATTTCTACTGAGCTACTGCGGATCTATACAGTAGCTACAAAAGAACACAATTGTCCAGCTCTTTAAATAACTAATAGCCATTGTTGTAGCATAGCTTATACTCTGAGTGGATTTCTATTGCCTTGTGAAGTATTGGGTTATAAAACACTACATTTCCCTGTACTTTGGTCCATTATAACTTGGGTTTCAAAGATTATTGCGGTGTATTTTAAGCTAGCTGTGTCTAAGATATTTTGGTTCCTTGGTGAATATTACACACAGGTGCAGGGTAGGCTTTGGGCTCTTCAAACACTGCATAGCTATCCTGCCTAAGTCCCCATAGGCTGCTCTCTCTAGCTTTGGCCCGCGGCTGGGTTTTCAAACGAATTTTTCCCTGATAAATGAACCATCCAGGCACCCGTACTTTGTCCCTGCTGCCTGAAAATGGACCACTTTATTAGAAGGCCACGCTGGTCATAACGTAAGCCCCATTGAAAAGAACAGGGATCAATGGTTTGGAATGGAAATGTTCTTTGGAAGAGAACGGCCGGTTTGCAGTCTGCGGTGCCAGTACAGATGGGAATAGCTTATGTCACAGGCTGAAGTGTATTGTTTAAAAGTACTTTGTATAGTATCAGTTGAATTACAGTGGTCCCTCGTTTATCGCGGGGGTTAGTTCTAAAAATAACCCGTAAAAAGTGAAATCTGCGAAGTATCAGCTTTATTTTTTACAATTATTCTCTATGTTTTGCAGCTGTAAAACCCCTCACCACACACTTTATACACTTTTCTCACACAGGCATTAACTTTTTCTCACATTTCTCTCTTGTTTAAACACTCTCAAAGTTCAAACCTTCGTAGGCGCCTTTGTCGGTGCAGAACGTTTCATCGCCATTGTGGGGTTTTTTCGCAGGAGAAAATTTGCAAACATACAGCACTTCAGAGTCACACTGCGATCGCATATTTATGTAAATTTGTCTGAACTCATTCTGTACTGTACAGGAGACACAGCACGGAGGAGACTGATGGACAATGGTCTACAGTCAAACAGCCAATCAGGACGCAGAACACAATGCACGCTCATACTGTGTAAAAAAGCACGCCAAATAACACAAAAAAATCTGCGAAACAGTGAGACCACGAAAGGTGAACCGCGATATAGTGAGGGACAACTGTATTGCAAATATTCCATGTGTTTTGAATGAGGTAAATGAGAAAAAAAAATCTATGGTTTGGAGAAGAGAAAGAGTTTTGTTTTCAATACTTGTGGTTTAACTTGTTACAATGCTACACATGCTGACTATCACTGCAATTGTAAATGCTACTTTGGGCCGAAAGTGGGTTACCTCACTGTACTTAAGATTAGTTGATTAGGAAGCTGTGCTGTTATAACATAAGCCCCATTGAAAAGAACAAGGATTTGCACAAAAAAAAAAAGGTTTGCAGTCTGCGGTGCCAGTGCATTTGGTTATATGTTTAGATACCAGCTAAAATATGAAAAAATAAACAAATATGGAGTATAATGGACACTATATATTGCATTAGTTTCGAAGGTTGGTGGTACGACTCCCGCTCTCGACATGAACATCATTGGTTGAGATGAATGCTATTGTGTCCTTGGGCAAGACGCAACCCACCTGAAGAGCTTTGAGTGACTTGAAGATAGAAAAGCTCTCTCTATATAAAATGTGACTAATGTTGTGACCTACTTTAGGCCTAAGGCAGGTTACAATGGTCATTTTAGTTAATAATATTGCATTTGTTTATTAGGCATTAGTATGCTGGTCAATGAGTCTAATTGTGATTTTTCTGACAAGCATTATGATTGAGTTCAGATTACAAACACGTCCAGAAGAATTGATAAAAAGACTGAAATCTGAACTGACAAACTAACACAAGAATCACATTTCAGAACCTGCTTGTAGATCTAAACTACAGGGTTAGAAGGTTTACGCAGAAGAACACAAAAGATGTTGTTTGTGGATGAAATGATGGTAATTCCAAAAATACAGCCTGTGCGATCCGCTAATTGCGTCCATTCGAATGGTGATTTTGATTGCGAATACTCTTGCAGCCCCATATTTCATCCCATTTACCAAAACACAAACAGCGCTCCTCCTTTTTCCCATCTCTGCATCACTATAATCTGGTCTAGATTCAATTCCAAACAGGCGTCTTTTGGAGTAATGCTTTGTCTGCACTGTACCAAACACACAGCCTTATATATGATGTCCTCTCAGCCTGGCTAATCCCTCCTCTATATGTAGTATCCATTCTTCCCTTTCTCCGGTGCTACACTGTGATATAGAGTGACGCATGAGTGCACACAGTAATTATGTATATTTTGCTTATAACAGCGCGCAGGGCTATAGGATGTATGTAGTGTGTTTTTGATTGGTTTGTAATGTTGTTGGGATTGCTATTCTCGCCAGCCATGCAAGCTTTTCATTATAACAGGAGCACTGGGGGAAAAAAAGGTTTACGCAGTGGATAATTGATTTTGCTTTTTGTATGGATAAAAATAAAAAAGGTGTTTACATTAAAGGTGCCGTATGTAAATTCGTAGAACTTTGTCCGTGAAGATAGATATGTTTTATGCCATTATAACCAAAGGATTTCCATGGAAACAAACAGAAGGCCAAGTAAAAGGTTTTCAGGTGTCAGGTTTGTGGAGATGCGAGTAAATAATAATAATAAACATATTTTTAAATGCTTTTTTTTTGCTTTTGTTTTGTTCATATTCAGCTTTTGTGGTGTGGTTGAATAAATATATTAAATTGTCTTTGTCTCTTGCATAAAGGATCTTTTTTTTTCATTTAAATAAGTAACATTTGTCTTGCCCCAGTACAGATATATGGCAAAACGTGATGGCAAAACTCTGCTCTGGCGTCTGAAAGTTGTGAAAAGAGCTCTTATAAACTCATCGTGGTGAATTATTAGGATGCCAAGAATGTGTTAGGAAAATGAGGAATTACTTTGGACCACTACAAACTGTTGCAAATGAATTAGTTCTGTTTTCAAGTCACTAAAAAATCAGGTACGGCACCTTTTTTAATCAAAACTGCTCCATTGTCCCATTTGCAAACAGCCAGTAGCCCGTTTTCATTTCTGTTCCCCAAGCTTTCCCAATCCCGAAAGTGCATTGTGCTTTTCCTGCTCACGTTTGGGAATTCTGGTCCCAGAGGGCAGTTATATTAAGAGTACATTTCGCACAGTTACATGTGGGTTTAGCGGTCGCCATGACGTCCAATGATTACAGAGGGGCGGGCTGCTGCTCCCCACGGGGCAGATCCACGCCAGCAAAAATGAACTACTGAAACAATTAAATGTCAAAGTGGCCTTCAGCGAGACACTTAGCTGTGATTTGTTTCCCTCTCTCGCTCCCCCCTCTCACCTCTATCTTTTCTTCTATTCTCTCTTTCTCCCTTTCTTTCTTTCTCTCTCTCTCTCAATCTTCATCTCGCTCCCACCTGTCTCTTTCTTTCCTTAATTTTTCGCTTTCTCTTTCTGTCCCTCTGTCATCTGTCTCTCTTTCCTTATATTCTCTCTGCCTCTTTTTCTTGCTTTTTTCTCTCTCTCTCCCTCTGTCTCAATCTTCATCTCACTCCCACCTGTTTCTTTCCTTCCTTCATTTTTCACTCTCTCGCTTTCTCTTCCCTATCACCTCTCTTTCTTTCTTGCTATTCTCTCTACGTCTCTTTCTCTCTCCCTCTCTCTATCGCCCTCCTCCTCCTTTGTCACCAGTCTTTCTTTCCTTTTATTCTCTCTGCTTTTCTCTCCCTCTCCATCTTCATCTCATGTATCTTTTTCCTTTTCCTCCCTTTCTTTTTTCTTTTCTTTCTTCTTTCTCCTTCTCTCTTTCCTCTGTCATCTCTTTCCTTCTAGTCTCTCTTCTCTCTATCTTTGACTCTATCCACCTCTCCTTTTCTCACTGTATTTCTCTTTTTCATCCGCTCACACATTGTATTCTCTCTGTTCCAGTTTCTCTTTCTCTCACCTTGTTCCTCTCTCTCTTTCCCTTCATCTGTCTTTCTGTCTCTCCCTTTTCTCTCTTCATTCCACTCCTCTTCCTCCCCCATCCACCCCCTCTCTCTTTCTACCTCCATCTCTCTCCCTTTCTGTCTCCTTTTTTTTTTTTCTCTACCTTACCCACCATCTCTCATTCCTCTCTTCCTTTCTCTTTCTTCTTTATTTCTCCAGGTCCACGTGTCCTGGAAATTCAGAAAAAACCTTGAAAATAATTGACATTTTTTCCAGTCATTTCAAACGCATGAAAAATGAAAAAAAAGCACCATATGTCCTGGAAAATCTATATTTTATCCTTGAAAATATCTCTTTGTTGTATTATGGGATATCAAATGAATAGACTGCCAGGTATTTGAGATGTTGGGGAAAAAAAACAAAACAAAAACTAATCTAAACCTCTAAAATCCACCAAAATGCACTAAATGTTTCATGTTATCTCTTTAGCAGGGCCTTGGTGTGTTCTCCATGTAGTTTGAGTTCCACTAGAAAATATTTTTGGGGCATCTATATAACAAAATCTGCGTGTTTTCCTTGGCGTATAATTCATTTGCAGTAATTATGGACTTGAGGTACACACGCAGACTGCATCTTTATTATAAAAATTGTGTAAAAATGGGCTAAACTTTTTGCAGACACTGTGCTTACATAACTTAAAATATCCTGGAAAAGTGCGGGAACATCTGATTTCTCTCCATATCCCTTTTTCCCTCGTATTTTCTCTCCCTCTCGTATTCTCTCTCTTTTTCCCGCTCTCTCCCTCCGTCTCTTTGTTCCAAATGGCAGCTCATAAGTCTAAATGTAGCACAGGCCTTGTACCGGAGCAGCAGAGCCATGTTTTATACACGCACTCTCTGTGTGTCTGTCATATGGGATTTACAAAGCTCAAAAAACGACTACATCCAGGTCCACTTTGCATTGTGGAACTGTTGCACCGAGTTTTTATGAATAAGAGAATGAAATCAACGTGAAAACAGTTTGAAAATCTACAAAAAACAACAAAACCAAACCACAACACAAGTTTAGATTGAGCTTTTTGTGCCTCTTCTGTATTATTAATGCTCTGTTTTTCATTATTATTAGTGATGGTGTGTCAATGGGACTTGTAATTACCCAAATCGTTGATATTTCATAAATGACTAATTGCAATATAATTATAATTAGCTAACGATTTGTTTTAAACGACAGAAAATCAATCTCCATCTTGAGTAATCTCCATTGAGTGTCATTGCATAAAGAGGTCTGTATTAATATTAGTTATGGACAATATTTCGTAGATTTAAAGATGCATTGTGGGACTTTTCTAGTAGAGCGTTCCGCCACGTGTTTGTCTCATGAAAATGTTATCGCTTTGCCTGGAATGTTCCACGATATCGCATTAAACCTATCTATTTTTATTCATTCAGTTGTGCGTCTTTGTTGCTCTAAAATATCCATTGTTGCTTATTCACATATCTGACCTGTAACATGGAAATAGACCAGTTTAATGCTATACTTTGGAACATTCCAGGCAAAGCAATAACTTCTCCATTTTAAGTCGATGGCGGAAACCGGAGAAAACCTCGAAGACACCCACCAAAACACAAGGAAAACACGCAAACTTCTCTGTGACGGTCACCCGTACAGTTTGCCCCTTCTTCGTTTCACCCTCCCGTCTAAAATCCCCCACAATCCTCTGCTCGTTGCCTTCTGCTCTGCTCCACTGGCCCCTCCCCTCCTTCACACATTTTTACGGTCTTATAAAATAGAAACTCAAAGGTTCACTCTGGGTCTCTCTGTGCAGTCTCTGAAGTAATAAGTATGCATGTATTCAACTTTTTCACCTACCCAACATGGACGCCGCTCACAATCACATCCAGACGCAGCCGGGGAGGTGTCCAGAAGTGTCCCAACTCAGGGAGGAATAGAAAAACAGGGCTACACACACACACACACACACCGGCTACTGAATACACTCAACATTTAATGACTGGATATCTGTGTAATCCCTCAGTGGTCCAGGTAGGATCCAGAGAGGTCCATGGGCGTACACGAGTCTATGTGTCTTATACTTTCAGATACAGCTCATGATTAGTCTAAAGATATACAGGAAAGGTTCATTTTCTGCTTTGTAAATGGGACTTTTTTAGTATATCTAATTTTCGCTACTTTTGAGGACCCCAGCCGCTGTGATACCTGTATTAAATTTGACCGTGTACTTGTGGGATTTCCGTGTCATCGCTAATACAGAGTAAATGTTAACAGCTAAATAACTTTTTCGCGGAAGTCAAGTTAAGGTTTGGAACAAAAGAACAACGCAATTTATCTGCCAATTTTCAAGAGGTCAATAGTCAACGTGAAGAAATAAAAAGTAATTGTTTTGGTTTTTGAATACTCCAGCCACGATACAACAGTCAAAGGTGTTGTTATTAAATGCTAAAAATACATTTGAAATATATTGACTCAAACTGAATTGATGTTCAAGCTGATGGTAAAGGCAAAAAAAAAAACATCTCAGCGGAGACGAGCAGACTGCAAAATTGCGGTTTAAAACAAAATGGCAGTTTATTTATACTCTTTGGGACCACAGCAAACTCAATGCTCTTACAAAACAAACAAGCCAACCAATGCAATTAACCGGCGAATTTCTGGACCGCATCCAAACGGAATAATTTGCTGTACCCAAAGTTTAGACGACACCAGCTGAATTCTTAACTTTGACCTCTTCAAACAGGAAGTCCCCATCCCCTCATTTGCACATCTACATTCATCCATGTCCTTATAAGTCCCATTCCGAATGCTAATTGCACTTTTTGCTCGCATCAAGGAGAGGCTAAGTCATTATAAACCTGGAAACTCAAAATGTCCTCCGCGCAGGCAACCAAAGAGCAGGCAATGAATTAATGCAGGAGCGAAGTGTCAAGGGTATTCACAAATGTTTGCTTTTGCTGATTTCTAATGGGCTAAACCAGGTCAAGCTATGTCCATTTGTCTCACTATTTAAAACGTGCAAAGTGCGGACTGTATTCGACTTAGTGTTGAAAAATGTCGGAAAATGTGTTCACAACTCAAGGCCCGCGGGTTAAATCTGGCACTCCACATAATTTTATGTGGCCCTCGACAGGGTAAAATAAAACGTATGATGGTCTTAAAATGTCATTTTATCAGGAGATACGCAGTTACACAGCCATATCTTTACATCTTTGAAAACGCATATGCAATATTTCTAACTTGAATAAGTAATAAATACAGAAACAGTTAATTAACAAGTTTAAAAAGTAGCTACATTTATTTGCTGATGCTGATGTGGCCCTTGGTTTGACACACCTGATCTATAGTCATCTAAAAATTATAAAAGCATTTTTGTTTTTACTGCATTAAACTGTTTAGAAAATGGTCGCCCGGCAAGTCCAGAATGAAATCTCTCTATTTTTTTATCAGTCTGGTCCCCACTCCCTCTGTCACATCTCGAGACAGAACCAAACATGATCGTCCAATCAGATTTGTTTATTTCAGTGACGTATGTGAAACAAAAAAAGCTCATTGGTTACCCATCGTTTGGAACAAAATCGAAACGTTTTTTTCAGCCCCCGTGATATTCCTTTCATTATTCCTCATCAGCAGCCATATTTGTTTTGAGACAGACGCCATATTTGCGTGTCCCTGATTGGCTAATCCACCTGTCAATCACGCCCGTCTGAGCTCGGCGAGATCGACCAGACTCACATCTTCATAAAGTATCAGACAAGTGTGTATGTTTGTGGATCCAAAGCAAAGAAAATGGTGTTGTTTCCATTCAATTTGAAATAAATTCAATTATTTTCATCATCAAATAAACACGTAAAGCTTCTGTTCTGCTTCTGTTTGACCCTGAACTTGTACACCGTCGTTTGAATTAATAAATACATCTCATTACGCTTAAAATCAAAGAAAGGTTGAACATTCCACAATCTTTTATGCAACTGTTACATTATATTTTCCTCAAAAGGTGCCAACTTTTGCGAGTCGTTTTCGTGTTGCGCCGTGTTTAATTCATTTTGCATTCACGGGAGCGTAGCCTAACAAAACAGTTAGCAGGCTGGTGACAGGTGTAGATTCCCCCTCATATCGCGTGACATTGATTGAGTACGATTCGGGCGCTCCTCCTCCCTCGTCCTCCCTCGTCCTCCCCTCTCCTCCTCTTCCTCGCCCACCTCGCTCGTCTTCTTCTCCATCTCTTCCATATCCTTCCACTCCTCTGTTCTTTCTCCGTTCCTCCTTCCTCTTCATCCACTGCCTCCTCTTTCTCCTCCTCCTCTTCCTCCTCCTCCCTCTTTCGTGTAAGTCATTAGTCCCCATTTGCAGAGCAGACATTGATAAGCCCCAAGACAAATCGCACAGAGATTCCCAAGCAATTTTGACAACATACTTCCCAATAGAGTGATACTGTTTCACATGGACGAGAATAACACTGTCCCCTGTGACGCACCAGCCATTACATTATAACAATATGACCAGGACTAAACCAGGACTAAACCAGGACTAAACCAGGACTAAACCAGGACTAAACCAGGGCTAAACCAGGGCTAAACATGGACTAAACCAAGACTAAACCAGGACTAAACCAGGACTAAACCAGGGCTAAACCAGGACTAAATCAAGCCTAAACCAGAATTAAACCGGGACCAAACCGGGCTAAACCGGGACTAAACTGGGACTAAACCAGGACTAAACTAGAACTAAACCAGGACTAAACCAGGATGAAACCGGGACTAAACCAAGACTAAACCAGGACTAAACCAGGTCCAACCCAGGTCTAAACTGGGCCTAACCCAGGGCTAAATGAAGTCTAGCCCAGGTCTAAACCAGGTCTAACCCAGAATTAAACCAGGTTTAACCCAGGTCTAAACTAGATCTAAATCAGGTCTAACCCAGGTCTAAACGACGGGGCGACAGTGGCTCAGTCTGTTGTTGTGTCCTTAGGCAAGACACTTCACCCACATTGCCTAGTATGAAAGTGGTGTGTGCTCAAATGATAGGTGGTGGTCGGAGGGGCCGATGGCACAGATTGGCAGCCTTGCTTCCGTCAGTCTGCCCCAGGGCAGCTGTGGCTACAATGGTAGCTTACCATCACCAAGTGTGGAAATGAATGAATAATGACTATAGTGTAGTGCTTTGAGAGGCTTTGAAAAGCACATTATTATTATTAAACCAAGTCTAACCCAGGACTAAACCAGGTGAAAACCAGGTCGAAACCAGGATTGAACTAGGACTAAACCAGGTCTAACAAAGGAATGAACCAGGTGTAACCCAGGACTAACCCGGGACTAACCCAGGTCTAAACCAGAAATAAGAACTAAAAAGATCCAAAAACAGCTACTTGCACTTCAATAACACAGGACTAAAGCAGGTCTGAAGCACCTCTAATACATACTGACCCACAGACTATGAACACCCAACATGAATGACACTAAACGAGGCTAAACCAGGTCAAACCTAGAACTAAACCAAGACTAAACCGGCTCCACTTGATCGCTGCAATTTTGAAGATACTTTGACCCAGTTTTCTAGACATAACACTTTTCTCACTCAAATTCTTACTCATTTCAGACTTGAGTTCCATTATATAATTTGAAACTACTCATCAAAAACCCACGCACACTACTTTCATTTTCCCCCCACATAACTATGAACTTTTGACAGTTTCGAACGAACCCGCTGTCTTCTTGCCAAAGTAGAAGAACGTCAACACTGATGCTTCACCCCATGGACCCGTATAGTGTAACTTGGCAACACATTAACACACAGTTTGGCCTGTAGCGGTCGCCCTCCTAATTGGACGAGACAGTGATTTCTAACAGGGGATGTCAGCATGGAGCGCAAATTAAATTACTGCGAGACACTTGACTTTGTAATAGATTTTAAAGGACGTTAAATATGGTAAAAGCTGTCAGCAGAGGGCTAAGGGAGAGGCAGGGCAACAGCCATGGACCAGGATATGAGGAATCGACATGCAGAGGGATTGGCAAATGATTTGAGAATTTTTGGAGTTCATTTTTGCTTGAATCTTTTGTATTAGGAGAACGTTTTTGATGCTTGTTGACAAAGTTCTTGCTTGGGATCCAGAAAACACACTTCTGCAATAGTTTATGAGGATGTGAGTCTGGCCGTGGTGGAAGAAGTACAAATATTGGAAAAAAACAAAAACAATCCGTAAAAGTATCTCATGAAAAAGTATTAAATAAACCTGTTTAAAAATGTACTTAAAGAGATAAAAGTAAAAGTATTTCACACAGATTTTGAGGTCTAATAAAGCTTCAAATGTAGTGATTTTGATTAAGATTTGTGCTCAGTTTTGTTCAACAGAAACAACTGAATCCGTAGTTTTTTCTAGCTGTTTTCATTTGTATATTTTTGGTCACTCAAACTACGAACATGTTAAAAATAAACCCCCAGACTTTTCAGCAGATCTCAGACAATAATAAAAACAAAAATACCTTTACCTTTCAGTCCTGTTCGAAAATGAAAGTACAGATATCTGCTCTCAAATGTAATAAAGTAAAAGTGTTAAAATGATTGACAGATGGACTAGCCAATCAGGGACACACATGGTCCGACTGTATCAAACAAATATGGCTGCTTCTGCGGAAAAAAGAAATGGGAGAAAATCACAGGGCACTAAAAAACGACGCAGATTTCTGAGCGAAGCACTAAAGCGTTAAAATGAGAGATCAGGGCCCAAGAGAAAAACATGTATTTTTTATGTAGCTTGCAAAATACCATCTGGGCTCTGGGTTTTTCTTAGCATTCGGTGCCATTGCAAGGTGAAAAGTTGCTCTAATTGCAACAGTGCTGGAAAGGAATGAGTCATTTGGTTAATTTTGTATTTACACCTGAAGGCGATTCATGATTTAATTTGGTCATTAATAAACCATGTCTATATTATCCGTGCATATATATATTTTTTCCAAGCAGTGTCCTAAATTAAAACAAAATTGTAGTTGCCTTACAAATACTATCAATGGCATTGACCTGGTGCTATTGATATTACTATTGACATCACGCTGCGGGTGTTCTGAATGTATGTTTATGGTGGAATTTTGCAGAGTTGCCATGGTGACACAATGCACACGTAAGGAAACACAGGCGAAAACTCAAGAAAAAATACAAGATTTTCAGGAGTCTGGGATCAATCCGAGGGTTCATGGTCCTGTTTAGAAGTTTGATTTTACACAAAAATCGTGAAAGTGAAAATGAAAGCTAGCTTCTTACTGTAATTTAACATGAGAGGGACTTGTTTAACAGCACAAATCAGCTCAACTGTTGTACTTCCAGTTACGTCAGCTCTTTCTGGTCAGATTGTGTTAAAATAAAGCTCAGATTAAAGTCTAACAAGGCTCAGACAGAGCAGTGTTTACAGTTAGCATCACACTCCGAGGGAACGTTGATGACGTCAGCTGCAGAAAATCTAATAAAGGTTCAATTTGAGCATGTATGGAAATGTATGTACCTAAAAAAAAAAAAAAACACTCCTCTGCTAGCCTGTGATTAGCTTTAGCACATTGAGTGGGCTGGCGGAATCGCGCTAGCTGCCTCAGGGGTAAAACATCGGATATTTTTGGGCACAGTCCCAAAGGAGAATAGACACATTTACATAGACACCACAGGGATATGTGATTCTTATCCAGCTTTTGACATTAAAAGTAGTTTATGTAAGAGTTTGAATCAATATTTCATAAACATATGTGCTCCCAGATTTCAAATTAAATATTGTTTATACCGAAAACAATTGCAATGATAATTTATTCACAAAAACAACTACAAAGGCGCATAATATCATGTTGTTTATGTTACGCCAAATACCCAGTTAGAAAGCAGAATGAGCGCCTCACTTTGGGTTGGCAGATACTACGTCAAAAACCAGTACAATAACACAATTATAATACAATTTTAAACTAGTGGGAGTTAAAATTATAGCTGTTGCCTACATACATACATATATAGATAGAGCAAGAGAAGGAGATGGAGATGCTGAGGAGGCTGGTGGGTCTGCTGCTGCTTTGGCGATTTGAGAGTTTTTAGCCGTAGTCCATATTTATCCAACGTGTTCTTTTTAGTTTCAGTCTAGTCTCCAGTTGTTTCATTCATTCATGTTATGCTAGTATTTAACAGTAATGTACCTACTTACTACTTAGTCCTAGTTTTATCCACTACAATTACTTTTGATTAATTTTAGGCAGCAAAAGATATGAGTTTGACAAAAAGACCAGAGGCAGAGAGCAGGCTGTGATTGGCTCCTTTGCATGTATTGCTTTGTTGGACCCTATATTAGAGTCCAGCCTTCTCACCACCCAAATCCTCCTCTGGACTAAAGCTTATTATGATTCATATGCATAATCTGTTCAAATTGGTACCGCACACCCCAGATGTTCCACCGGGGGCAGCGTAATTTGCAGCCTGAAAAGACAGCATTATCATATGGAAAGACAAATTACAATGGATACAAAAAGAGCTATTGTATTTAACATTAAGTGAATTCAGTCGGGTTGCGTTTAACAGGTAGAACAAAGTAAGTTAGACAAACAGTATCGAGACACATTAATAACATTAGTTTTCTATGAAATTTAACAACGCAATGCAAGGAATTTGAGGCGCTGTAGCTGATTTTACGTCTTAAAAACATGAAAAACAGACAAGCTAGTTGATTTTAAACAGTTTGCAGTGGTCCAAAGTTATTCCTCACTTACCTTATGCATTCTGAACATCCTAATTATTCACCATGATGAGTTTATAAACACTTTTCACAACTTTTTTTGCCGTCACAGTAACGCTAACTACTATGCTAACCTCATTCTCGGACCATAATACGCTTTATAATTAGATTCAGGCAGTACACGGCAAATTGACCCCAAGAGCTGCTTATACAATATATCTGTACTGGGCGCAAAGTTTGGCCAAATACAGTGTCCTCTCTAGGCACCCATAGTTGTCAAATATTTGCATTATTCTTCATTCTTCAGAACAGCGCAGTGCTTATTTTCCAACTAAAATAGATCTTTTTAAGCTAATGAATTTAATCTACACAGTCGTACGCTGTAGCTACAATCTATAGGACCTAATTTGTCCTCCTCCGCTCTTCCTACGATTTTGGATTAAAGTTAGAAGTTTAAAATCTGATTGTCCCACACATTATTATGAGTGTATAAGCTTCACCAGTGCCTCCTCCAGACTCTATATTTTATTATAGCCATTGCGCTTGAATCCATCTGAAAGGAGATGTTATTGCTTGGCCTGGAATGATCCACAGTACGGCATTAAACTAGCCAACAGATGACATCACTAGGCCAAGTTGCAGGGCAGATCTGTGGAGAGGCAAGCCCACTCATAGTAAGAGTGCATGTTTGTTTTATGGTGTTTTAGAGCCTTTTTTATGAGTCAATATAGGGTTATATTTCTCGAACGATACAAGTTGTGCAGACAGTACACAGCGGACTTATTTTGACCTCAAGAGCTGCTTATATAATATATCTGTACTGGGGAGAGGCAAATTTTGCTCAAATACATGAAAAATATTGCATAAGCTACCAGTATCTAGTAACAATATCCCTCTCCTTTTTGTACGTCTCCCCGTGTGGTGCGTGCCTGCCTATGTTTGCACAGCGGTGGACACTGATCACCGCTCTAACTCGATCCATCTCCCGTCGCCTCGCGGGTTCGCGGTTGCCGTGGCGATCACTCAGCGTTTGTGGCAGGTGCGGCGGGCGAGATGAGGACCAGGTATGCACGGCTGCGCTCCTCTGTCGTCTGCGCCGTGATGGAGGGAGAGATGTCCTAGAGCAAGGTGTATAAAGGAATAGTATGAGATTTGGTTTTTTTGAATAAAGTTATTTTCAAAGTGCATATGGCAGGCTTCAGTTCACGCATTTCACTAAAACACAGTTAACATAATTATTTAAATCTATTGTTTTTTCTAAGCTTATAATTTTACTTCCTGGTTGGAAATGGGCAGCAGATGTGACATATGTAGAGGTAAGTCCATAACTGTTACCGTGACGTTATCAAGGGGAAAAACCTGGTTAAATTGCACAAAAGTTAATGGATAAAATGAGAGATTGGACGATTTTGCTAATATTTTTTAACACAAAAATCAAGACAGGTTGTAGTTCTGTTTTTCTAAACGTAATGAATTATTTTTGTTATAGCGTAGAACATGAGGAGTTTAACTGCATTTTGGTCCAAAATTGTGACAAGGCCCTTAAAGATCCTATATTACACAAAATTGACTCTTGTGAGTTTTAAGCCCAAAGCTCAAAATGTTCTGTTGCACCTTGTGATGTCATGAAGCAGTAGTTTTCACGTTAACAGCTCGTTTTACCTTTTTTATTCAGTAAAGATTGGCAATTCCAACCCTGAAATCATCCAAATGATTCTAGTGAAGGTGTATGGAGTTTAAAAACACAGTGGAGAACTTCCTGTATTACCACATGACATTTCTGTTTGAGAGAAGAACTCAGCCTGAACATGCAGGGCTTGTTTGTTAAACACGTGTGAATGAAACAACTACAACACAACTCCAGGTCTGTTTGTGATGAGGAAAAAACATTATAACATAGATCGGAAAGCTCAAGAAAGATCATAGAACCAACGGCTTCACTTACTTTCCTGTCGCTGTCTCGAAAAGTTTGGGAATTACAATTTTGAGTCATATTTGCAGATTTCTAACTAGTCCCATACAGTCCAAATCACATCTACTGCCATTGGTGTAAACAAGACATGCACTAATTTGATTTTCACTTGTCTGGTGCGGTCTAGGTCTGTATTAAATCTCCCATTCTCTGCTCAAGTACACTAGGTTTGTATTGATCTCGTAAGTAACTTAAGATTTGATTTCTTGTGGGATTTCATTGATTTGCATGGCGCTCTCTGGAGCTTGTCACCGCGCAACTAGATCAGGTTTAGTAATGAGGCGGTACACTTCACCTGCTGTTGCCGCGGTACCGTTGGGACAGTTCAAAGACAGGGGTAATAAAAGACAAAGATTCCAATATGTCAAATTATTTCAGATTTTTGAAGCGGGTTGTCTTTTTTTTTTTTATATGACGCGTTTTTGGCGGAATATAAGTAGGGTTGTCGTGATACAAAAATGTTGATACTAAGGAATAGACTCGATACTGACTTTGATACCGCAATGATAATAAAAACACTCTTTATTTAGACAATAGAGTGATTTTCAACATTAAATCACAGTATTTATTATTACTTTGGTCTCCCCTCTCTCTGTAATTGCTGCTGTCATTCTCGTCATTTTGGTCTTAAAATGTTCGTATTAACCCGCTCTACATGATTGTGGTGTTTTTATTTGGCTATTTTGTTCCTAAATCAAGATATGATCATTAAAATAGATCAAATCAGGCGCCTTCTTTCCCCAAGGTCGCTCCAGCCAGCGTTAGTAACAGGTTTGATTGACAGTGTTGCTAAGCGCCCGTTTAGCAAAGTTCATTTCTATCCTGTGACTTTTTTAGTATCGATACTTGTTCAAATGAGTTGACTTGTTCAAGTTTCATTATTGATTAGTATCGGTTTTCAATACTACAACTCTAAATATAAGCCATAGAGAGGAACAAGAAGAGTAGGCCTTTTGTTAGTCCCAAGGGTAAATGGAGAGAACTGGGAGGGCATCTGAATGTCAAATTATTTCAGAATTTTTAAGCAGTTTTGTTGCAGCTTTTATGTTTCTGGTGGATTATAAACCATAGGGCGTAACAAGAAGAATAGTCCCAAGTCTGGATAAATGGAGAGGACAGGGAGGGCATCTGGAGTAAAACTTAAAAGAAAGCAGCCAAGGAATATGCAAATTTGGTTTAAACAAGGACTCAGTGTAATCAAATGCATTATTTCTGAACAAGAACTATACCAAGACTAACTTAAGACTATAGTTTTCAGGCCTGAACCAGAACTAAACCAGGACCAAATCAGAAGTAAACCAGGACCAAAGCAGGACTAAACCAGGACCAAAGCAGGACTAAACCAGGACCAAAGCAGGACTAAACCAGGACCAAAGCAGGACTAAACCAGGACTAAACCAGGACCAAATCAGAAGTAAACCAGGACCAAAGCAGGACTAAACCAGGACCAAAGCAGGACTAAACCAGGACCAAAGCAGGACTAAACCAAATCTAAACCAGTTTTCCATTTCCTTGTCATTTCTAGCTGTTGTTATCATCAGCGTCTTTTCCACTGGGGATTCCAACATAAAAATCCCATCTCATATTATTCCTGATTTCTGAAGCTTGTTTTGGATCGTTTCTCCTGATTGACGGTTCATGATGGAGGCTGACATTCTGAGCTTTTGTCTCGTCACCGCAGCGATCTTCAGTGTCGGGTTGCCATGGCAACGTATAGTACAGCAAGGGGACAACAATACAAGGCTTTTGTTTTTGAAGATGTTTAATAACGGTTTTCACGTTAGAGAGGAGGTTGCTACGAGTAACAGCGTGTTTTACAAAACCGAATCTATTATGGAATGTTTTTTTGATGGCTCATTACAGACCAGTTTTATGTTTATCTGTATTTTATCTGTATTTGATTTTTATTTTAAAGGTGCTGGACCTGATTTTTACTGTCATAAAAACGTGAAAAACAGAACTAGTTCATTTTAAACGGTTTGCAGTGGTCCAAAATTATTCCTCAGTTACCTCATGCATTCAGAGCATTCTAATTATTCACCAGGATGAGTTTATAAGCACTTTTCACCACTTGGCAAGACACATTTTGCTCAAATACACGCTCTTTGTATGAAAAATCTACACTAATCTATGAACTGTGAGGACATGCTACTTTGTCAGAAGCTTGTCTTTTTCAGAATAAGTCTTATGTAATCAGCTTGACATCTTGTTTTGAAAAGCTCTGAAGAAAACCCAAAGGTCAACTGATCTATAGCGTCCGTGTGCTGCCAGTCAAAGCTAAGTTTATCTCACAACAGGAAGTACCTCGGGAGATAAGTCACATGACCCAACTCTACACACACAATGGCTTCCCTCCAGGCCACTGCACCTTCAAACACAAAACATTACAATAGGCTGGAGAATTAGAATGTTTGGAGGTGATTTATGGTTAATATCTGTGTAAGTCGATGCACATTCATATGTTATAAGTGAAATATGTTTAATTATAATGTCTTACAGATGGTGGACCTTAAGGAGGATGTAGGTATCGAACTTAGCTTAGCTCTCAAACCCCAGGATAGATCGTTAGTGTTCACATGAATTTATGGGCGGGTGCTTTAGAAAGGCTTTTTAGATGTAGAAATGTATTTATTTACTAGAATAAGAATCCCACATCTTTAAAGGCACACTGTGTAACTTTCCTGGTAGGATTCTGTCACCTCGATGTCACCTGGAACGCTCAGTCATATGGCATTAACGTTATCTCTAATGCATTTATTCAATTGCATGCGTTTTTATTGCTCAAAAACACTTACATTCACTCTGAGTAGCCTCGCCTCTCCACAGATCTGACTTGTTACTCAGTCCGATGCCACCTCCTGCACTGTGGAAATATCCATCCATTTTCTTTCGCTTATCCTGGGCTGGGTTGCAGGGGCAGCAGTCTAAGCAGGGGCTCTCAGACTTCCCTCACCCCAGACACTTCCTCCAGCTCCTCCAGTGGGACCAAGGCTCTATTCAAATAACTGAATGGGGTTTTGCTGCTTAGAGCTGTCTTGAGTTGGATTTGTGGTCACTCATTGGTAATACAACGAAAAAATCCCTCCTGCCCGTAAGGATTTTTCTCATAGAGTGCAACGTGATCACAAACTGCTCATGTTCGGCTGACGGGGACTGACAGGGACTGACGGGGCACCTACAATTTTCACAAAGGTCACATTTTGTGGCGATTTTTACCTATTTTCGGATAATACACTCTTTCTCAGTCCCATATATGTCTGTTGTCTTAAAAACCTGATTCAGAAGCTCCTGCAAACACAAACATTATCATTTATAGTTTGTAATTTATTTATTATTCCCTTGTCTCCTTCATGGTCGCTCCGCTCGCTCTCGTCACGCAATGTCTCATGGTAAGTAGCTCAACTCAAATGGTCCTTGGGCAGGGCAGAACCAGGTGTACCTAGCTGCTAATGGCTAAACTTGCGACATGCACCATTGAGTACGGCCTATTGACTTCAATGGGCGGCCATGTTTAGACCCCGGGGCTTGTGTGGGACCCCAAGGCGTTCCCAGGCCAGCTGAGAGACATAGTTGGAAATATGATGTTTAATACCATTCTGCGAAACATTACAGGCAAAGCAATAGCATCTCCATTGAGAGAGGCAAGTGGCGGACCCCAGAACAGTTACACAGTATAGCTTTAAATGCCCATTGTTAATATAGTTACCACGTAGAACCAATCCTTAGCAAAAGACGTCAAGAAACTCATTTATGTGCTATGCTACTTTGGAATTTCTTCAGTATTTTCTGGTCTTTCTCTCATTCAAAAAACGTATTTAGGTTCCCAAAGAAACAAATACACAGTTGGCAGTCATAACATTAGCCACATTAGCATCGTCAGCTCACACAAGTGTACACAGGGAATGCAACAGGAAAGTTTAGTTCAGCTTTAGCAGCCCATAAGGCGTAATGTGCAAATGTGCTTTTCATTGTAATATATGGACGCAGCACTACATAGTTTTTCTGTTTATATTTGCATAATTAGCGAAAGCTTATGAACAATTAAACGGCTGAAGCTAATAGAAAGTAAATGAGAAAGTTCCCAAGTGAATTGTGTTTGTCTGAAAGCCAAAAAGATGTCATTTTGAGACTAATGTGTTTTTTGCCCCAATTCCCAGTTTAGAAAAGGCACCGCATTTTCAATTCATTTCCACAATGTTACGATAATTACTTTTGTGGGTTAAAATTGCAAATAAAGCTAATACGGTTTTGTCACTACTGCTAACTAACTTCATGTCCTCTTTTTACATCTCATATTCACTATTCCTCCTCTGTAAATATCTGAACCAGGCTTAAAACCAGGACTAAACCAGGACAGATAAACAAAACCAGTACTAAAACAGGTCTGACCAAAGCTTAGCTATGCTGTAGAACCAAACCAAAGACTTATCAAATCTTAAATTAGGCAAAAATTAACTTGTACTTAATTAATCCTTAACCAGGACCTCGAATTGTAACTGTTTTACAAATTTTAATAATTCAGTTAAGACATTTATTGCACAGAAATCACATTTAAGGGAAAATGGCTCAGTTGTTGTTGCGTTTTTCCATGGATCCGAAGGTTGGAGGTTCGAATCCCGCTCTCGACATAAACATCGCTGACTGGCTGGCGTCACGATTTCAGCTCCCACAGATGAATACTGCGTCTTGCCCAAAAACGACTTGAGCAAGATACTTAACCCACCTCCGTTTATGTATGTGTGCGTGTCTTGAGATAGATTTTTAATGCCATACAGTGGAACTTTCTTGAAGACACACACATGGCCGACCACCCCACCAGAGAAAGCTTTAATAGAGTCGAGTATACCTTATAACTGGAGCTTTATGGGATCCTATAGCATACGTTATATAGCGTGCCGTCTACTTGTCACTATATGGGAAAGCAATGGCCTTTTCCAGTGAATTGACTATTTTAATTGGCTTCACAACGAATGTCGCTTAAAAGAGAGCGAGAGAGATTGAAGTTTGAAGAATAAAAACGAAAGAAAAAAGCAGGAAGTTTGTCTCGATTGGTCCTTCAGAGCCTCCTCAGCGTGCGGCCTATTTCAATGTCTCTTTTATCGCAAAGTTTGAACACAAATCCTTAGTTCCTTAGCGTCTTTTGTTCGCTTTCTTTCAGCGTAAAACCAAGGACAATTCAACCTATTTTTTGCCAGTCTGAATTCGTACAGGACCCATAGGAGAGCTGCCAACTTCAATGCGTTTAAAGCCTTATTTTGAACTGGAGGTATTTAGTTTTTTTTTTTTTTTTGTTTTTTTTTTTTTTTGATGCATTGCGAGAAACTTGGATGGAGCCCAAGCCAAAACTGTTCTCAAGCCCCTACAAGCGATTCACTGCCACCAAAGCATACAAGATGGCTTCATTCAACGCGCTTTCTGATTATAATTAGGAGGGAATTACCTGCTTGTACGCCCATAGCAACGTCATTCATTCAGTTGTGTGTGAAAGCAGCACTATTCTCAGGATTAAGAGTGGCACTTTGAGAACGGGCCAAAATCCTACTGTCAAATACCAAGGCATTTAGCGCAGACTAATTGACTTGTTTATATAGATATATTTTCGATGACGTTTTCAAGCTAAATATCAAAATGAAGAAAAGCTATTGTTAAAGGCTCTGTACCCATTTTTATCCCATATATTTCAGCTAAATCTATCTTGCCCAAAGCAGTGAGGTCAAAATATGTCCGCTGTGCTGGCCGATATTTAGGAAGTGTGCGGTTAGCATGCTAGTTGATGGCAAAACTCTGCTCCAGCCTCTGAAAGTGATGAAAAGCATGTCCACTGATCTGAAAGTTGGCGTTTCGATTCCCGCTCTCTACGTAAACATCATTGGTTGCGCGGTCAGATCCACTCACCCACAGGTTGTCGGTGTGATTCCAGCTCCCACAAATGAATGCTGTCGCTGTGTGCTTGGGCAAGACACTTAACACACCTAGATCGAAGTGTCTGCGAAGTGAGGAGTAACTTGCGAACTGTTTGAAATAAAATAATTGTGTTTTTCACGTTTTTAAGACGGTAAAAATCAGATTAGCAGGGAATGGCACTAATTGGCACGTCAGATCTATGGAGGAATTGAATTGAATTGTTTTATCAGTTAAAACACCTGTAATTGTTCATGATAGATAAGTTTAAGATGGGTGGTTGAGACGAGCAAGTGACAGAAAAGTTACATAGTCCATCTTTGATTTTATGTGTTTTTTTGTTTTTTTCTTTTCTTTGATTTGACTTTTATTTTTCTTGGTTTGTTCCCCGGGCTCAGAGCTAAATCTATAAATATTACCTTCTGTATGAATATATTTTTACTCTTGTCTTTTGAACAAAATGAAACGAAATACTATGCCTGTTCCAGATTGTGGTTCTTGATATAATTTGTCACTGTTGCAGCCTCAGTAGCCTCCGTTAGCATGCTCCGCTAACTGCGAGACACTACAGATGCTAGTAGGCGTATATCTTTGTACAGTGACATTAGCCAAGCAACACATCTTTCCGCAGTGTGCACAGGTCCTCTTTTAAAACTATACTTTTGTTTCGTGCCAATTTACAGTTTACAACGATTTTACTTGGTTGTGAAATTAATGGCACACTTTATAACAACTACATCTTTAATTAAAAATCAAAACATTGCCCACAATTATTAATCCTCACTGTGAACGGGCTTGCATCTCCACAAACCTGACTCTTATTTGGACTGAAGTTGGGCCTCTTGTTGCTTGTTTCTGTGGAAATGTTTCTTTTTCGTTAATATTCCACAGTGTAGCATGAAACTCATTTATCTCCATAGAGAAAGTTCTGAAGTATGACTTTAACATTGTATTTCCATGGAATCGTGCAGGTGATTATGTGTTCATTAAGTCTTTGTTCCTGCTTTATTAAGGTTAATTATATTGTAGTTATTACAAAGTGCACAAATACTCCCACATATTGAACTGGACACACTACGTTTACATTATTATTGAAGAATGAAGCTCCAGCCTTCAGTTGGAGTAAAAACAGAGCACCACCCTCGCAGTATTTGTTACTTTAACACATGTAGACAGTTAGCCTGGTTTCTAATACACCCCAATGACCTGCTAACCATCGCTAACTGTCTCGGGCTACTGTATCGCGCCCCATTCCACATGCTCTTTCGACTTCCTGTTTATCTGACGGTCAAAGGTCGGTCTTGTCTCCGCGGCGACGGGAGCTTGAGCGATGAATGGGATTTAGTCATGATTTTACACCAGGGCGGCGGTGATAGACAGTTTGGAGGATTGGTCTTTTCTGTACGTCCTAATGGAAGAACTATAAGGAGAATACACTGGAAAAAAAAGTAAAAGAAAGAAAAAACTTGACCTATTTTGTGTTGAAAGTAGATATTTTTTTTAGATTTGACATTTTTTTCAAGTCATTCAGCCCTAGTTGAAGCCAGGTAAATTGCATTTGATCTGAAAATGCTGCATGACACATCAGGACTAGTTGGGTTGGATGATACAATGGGGGCCTGCAATCTGACAGACATCTTTGCCCTTTTGCAAATTAAAAAATCTAAGAAAAAAACTTGGCTTTTTGAGTTGAAAATGGCAAATATTTCGATAGTATTTAGGACATATGAGAAGTATTATTATTCGGTATTCCAGTAAGTATGTACTGAGTGTTTTTTGTTGGTAAAATGGTGAATTATGACATTTTTATATAGCGCTTTTCCATCAATCATCCATTCATACACAGACACTGGGGGGCGAGATGGGTTAAGTGTCTTGCCCAAGGACACAACTACAGCATTCATTTGTGAGAGCTGGAATCGCACCGCCAACCTGTGGATCGGTGGATTTGACCGCTCAACCAATGATGTTTATGTCGAGCGCGAGAGTCAAATCGCCAACCTTCGGATCAGTGGAGAAACGCTCCAACTCCAACTGAGCTACTGTTGCACTGTTTGCACTGTTCTGAAATCCAAAATTTTACATCTAAAATTCTGTTCATTTGTTTATTTTTGGAGGATTAGAGGATTTTTCAGCATCTTTTTTTTTATTCTGCATGAAATTTGTGCAAGAAATCCTGTCTGTCATATAATCCACTTGAGAGATGTTTTTGCTAGAAACAATTTTGATTTTATCTTCTTTCACATTTCAAATTTAACTTCTGCAAAATTTGAATTCAATCTTAACTCGACTATGAAGAAAAATTTAGCAGGATTTAGTGTGGGCTTTACACTGTACAGCACATTTCACCGAGTAGTTTCAGTTGAGCGATTTCTTTGTGGGCTAGTGGAGGGAAGCGAAATGATGCGAAAATGCAGAATTCAAAGTCTATATTCTACGCGGAGCCAGTGCATTGTCCTAAACTAATTTACATGATGTTTTATAGGCCCAAAGTTAGGCGGGCTTTGAGAAAGTGCTGACCCCATGCACAATTGTCCCGGCATTATTTAGTGTGTAAATAAAAGAAGCTGTCAGCGCTCAGAGTGAGAGAGGCTTTGCACATCCGTTCATAAATAAGCTGCGCGTCTACCCTTCCTGTGTCCTCTGTCCTCCGCTCGTCAACAAATACATATACTACAGCACGGACGGGTACTACTCAGCTACATTTACTTAAGTCACTGTTTAACGAAACTGTCGAAATTGTTGAAAATACCAAATTTTGTGTATTACTTAATGTGTTAGCCTTCAAATTCAAATCAACTTCAAATTATAAATCAGATGTTATGTCCTGACAGTTAGAGTATAGTTCTCCGAAATACTTACTTACGTGTACGTGAGTAATTTCAAGTTATGATCAGGGTCTTTAACTAAATATATTTCCACAGTTGCTCCTAAACGTGTTTCGTCGGGCGGAGGCAGGCCTGGTTCCTCAGCCTCCACAGCTCCTCTCTTATCTGTCTCTGTTGAACCTGGGTTTATCAGCTCTAGACCGTCATTAGGAGAATTACACTGCTCCTCTATCTGCCGGGACCGCACGCACACACACACACACACACAGACACACACACATGTTACACTGCCCTATCCTCCATTACAAAACCACTATATCCCTGTTCCATAGTTTAGAGGCTGTCCAAGGAAGATTAAGGCACTAACACTGGGACTGGACCAAGACTAGACCAAGACTGAACCAGGACTAGACCAGGATAATTCATTTTTATAGAGAAATATTGTTTACAGGTCCAACTAAAATAATTGTCCTGGTTTAGACGAGGGCCAAGGGAGTTTAAGGCAAAAACACTACATCAAAGCTGAGTCTAAACCTGGACTAGACCAGGACTTAAACAAGACTAGACCAGGATTAAACCAAGGCCTAGCTAAGACTAGACCAGGACCAAGTTTACGTAATAAACCAGGATAAAACCAGGACTGTCATTTATTTTTATGGAAAATGTTTGGTCCTGGTTTAGTCCTGGTTTAGTCCTGGTTTAGTCCTGGTTTAGTCCTGGGCTAGTCCTGGTTTAGTCCTGGTTTATTCCTGGTTTAGTGCTGGGCTAGTCCTGGTTTAGTCCTGGTTTAGTCCTGGTTTATAGTCCTGGTTTGGTCCCGGTTTAGTGCTGGTGTAGTTCTAGGCGAGTCCTGGTTTAGTATTGTTTTGGCCTTGGTTTAGTCCTAGTTTAGTCATAGTTTAGTGATAGGCTAGTCCTGGTTTAGTCCTGGTTTGGGCCAGGTTTGGTCCTAGTTGAGTCCTGGTTCAGTTCTGGGCTATTCCTGCTTTAGTCCTGCTTTAGTCCTTGTTTAGTCGTAGTTTAATCGTAGTTTAGTCCTGGTTTAGTTTGGGGCTGGTCCTGGTTTAATCCTAGTTTATTTTTGGTTTAGTCCTTGTTTAGTCCTGCTTTCATCTTGCTTTAGTGTAATTGATTTAGTGGCACATGTAAACAGTATTACTTAGACTAAAAAACGACAGACTTTTCCCACAAAATATGTCAAAACTTAAGTTCACTTTTAAGAACTCAAACGTCTCAATATTCAACACAGTGAGGTTGTTTTTGTTTAAATTGCTCAGCCTGGATACATTCCCAAGCTCCGTATACGATTAAACAGTTTTGGATCCCTCTCTTTTCTTCTCCTCCGCTGCAGACGCTCTATACATTTCTAAGCCATGCACACTCTAAATGTTTAACAGCATCCTTGAGAAAAACCTCTCCACTTCTGTTTCCGTGGCAACTGGCATGCATTGGAATTGATGACATCGCCGGATCGCCCACTTACTTGGCACTGTACGAAATATAATAATAAAAAATGCTCTGATAGTGAACTTCCGATTTAAAAGTGTTCAAATGTATCAAAAATAAAAACGACAAAATTAATGTAAAAGTTGTGTCTGAGACATACATTTCTTAGACTTTCAAACTACACTTAAGTGATAAGGTTTTGTGCCACTCTAGACCCGAGTTAGTTCTGGGTTAGCCCTGGTTTAGTTCTTGAATAGTCCTTCTGCAGTTTAGCTCTTGCGTCCCAGTTTCGACCTGGTTTAGTCCTGCTTTAGTCCTGGTTTAGTCCTGGTTTAGTCCTTATTTAGTCCTGCTTTAGTCCTGCCTTAGTCCTGCTTTAGCCCTGGTTTAGTCCTGGTTTAGTCCTGGTTTAGTTCTGGTTTAGTCCTTATATCGTCCTGATTTAGTCCTGCTTTAGTCCTGGTTTAGTCCTGCTTTAGTCCTCATTTAGTCCTGCTTTAGTCCTGCTTTAGTCCTCGTTTAGTCCTGCTTTAGTCCTGCTTTAGTCCTGGTTTAGTCCTCATTTAGTCCTGCTTTAGTCCTGCTTTAGTCCTGCTTTAGTCCTGCTTTAGTCCTCGTTTAGTCCTGGTTTAGTCCTGGTTTAGTCCTCGTTTAGTCCTCATTTAGCCCTCCTTCATTCTTTCACTTTTTCACAGTTCAAACTTGTCTGTATAAAAGCTCCAGGAAGTGACCATATTTGGCGTGGAGGAAGCCACTCAAGGCCAGCTGCTGCAGAGGCAAAACCATTCACAGAAAACTGTCCAATCAGAGCGCAGCGTTCAAATGTTATCATGATTTCATTCACTTTACACCACAGAACGGTCTGCAGCCTTGTTCAGCACACAGAGGGCTTGTGTGTTTTCTGTTTTTAGTATCTACTTTTTTCCACGAACTGCCACTTAACTAATGTGAAACTGTGATAAATATTTAGCAGAAGTACTACCCGAACAATCACAGTAATTATCAGAACAACATGAAAAAGCTCATATGCACTTAAAATAATATTACAACAAAACAATTTAATGTTAGCCTCAGTCCTGCTTTATACCTTGTTTAGTCCTCCTGAATTATTAAAGTACAACTGATACTACATCTTATCCTGCTACTTCTATAGTGTTCATATCTTTTTAATACATTAAAACCAGTAGAGCTAATCTGATCATTATTTGATTAGAGTAGACCAAAATACACTGTACAGCTACAATAGCATCGATCATCTAATGTTTTAACAACAGCAGTAGTAGTGTAGTAGTAGTAGTAGTAGTAGTAGTAGTAATACAACATATCATTTAGATTTTACCCCCAAAATCTGTAGTAATGTAGTAGCAATAGCAGTAGCAGTAGCAATAGTAGCAGTAGCAATAGCAGTAGCAGTAGTCGTCGTAATAGCACAATTCATAAAAAGCCAACTCAGAATTTGCCTTAGTCGTTCCAAAGAGTTGTAGACACTTATGGCTGTTCATCTCGTCTTGTTTTGCGCATGGAGCCATTTGAATGTGGCGTTCTGTGTCTTGAACCGTTTGTGTCTGTGTTTGTGACTACGTTTGTGTCTGTGCTGTGGACTTGTTGTTTTGTTGTGTCTTCCCGGTGCAGACAAAACCAACAGTGTATGAAATGTGAACTGGAGTTAATGGTTAGGTTTAAATGGACACTTAAGGACTGTTAATTTCTCTGAGCCAATCGTGCGAAAGAGACGCTGGTGCAAAGTCTGTGCGGCCATGTACAATATGTTCTGTTGAATTTAAGTTCAAGTGAGGTGCACTGCAATCAGAGCTAATGTTAAAACCAAGACTAAACCAGGTCTAAACCAGGTCTAAATTAGGTCTAAACCAGATCTAAACCAGAACTAAGCCTGTACAAAACCAGGTCTAAACTAGTATTAAGACAGGTCTAAACCAGGTCTAAATTAGGACTAAACGTGGTCAAAAATTAAAACAGGATTAAACCAGGTCCCAACCAGGACTAAACCAGGGCCTGACCCATAATGAACCAAGACTAAACCAAGTCAAAAACTAAACCAGGATTAAACCAGATCCTAACCAGGACTAAACCAGGGCCCAAAGCATAATGAACCAGGACTAATCCAGGAATGAACCAAGACTAAACCAGGTCCAAACCAGGACTAAACAAGGACTAAACCAAGACTAAACCAGTTCCAAACCAGGTCCAAACCAGGACTAAACCAGGGCTAAACCAAGACTAAACCAGGTCCAAACCCATAATGAACCAGGACTAAATCAAGACTAAACCAGGTTCAAACCAGGTCCAAACCAGGACTAAACCAGGACTAATTCCAGCTTTCACATCAAAATCTATACCTCTTGAAACCCAGGACTCAATTCCCAAATAAACAATAAGAAAAGCCCTACAAAACCGTAACTATAGCACATCTGCAATATAATCTAAATGAGGGAGGAGGCTATAGGAAGGTAACGAGGCAAAGTACACTAAAGTGTTGACGTATGTCTCCTATCTCCTAACTCCTTCATCAACATAACCTCATGTGAACTTATTACAGAAAGAGCGAAGTGACAGCGCACTGCTCCGGCTTCCTGTCTGTTTTAATTAAGAGCCTGAATATGCTGAAGAAGTTGTGAAAAACAGTGCACTTTGGGTAAGGCTGGAGTAGGCACGAGTGAAGTAGCAGCTTCTAGTAGTGCTTCAATGGACGTAGTTTAGAATCAAGATTTGCATAAAGAACGGGCGATAATGGGACTTGTGTGACAGTGACTTTCAACTAAATAATGAAGTGATTTTAAAGATGCACTGCGTAACTTTTCTGATGGGAGTTCACTACCCACTACTAGATGTTAACACCTTGCCTAGAATGTTCCACTGTATAGGATATAGCACTTATTTTAATACTAGATACATACATTCAATGCAGTACTGTGGGACATACCAGACAAAGCAATAACATCTCCATGGAGACAAACAGGTGGCATACTCACCTCCAGAGAAGTAGTAGTAGTAGTAATAATGGTTGTAGTAATGGTAGCAGTAGCAGTAGTAGCATTAGTAGTAGTAGTAGTAGTAGTAGTAGTAGTAGTAGTAATGGTTGTAGTAATGGTAGCAGTAGCAGTAGTAGCATTAGTAGTAGTAATAGTAGTAGTAGTCTGTTGTATTTAAATGTTGAAGTTACATTGAACTAAATTAGCTTTAACTCCTGATCAAACGATCTAACACTTTGGGGACACCATTTATTTGTTTAATGTAATTATTTGGTGACTTCAGTCTGCAGATCTCTTTTTCCTCTTTATCCTCCAGTCAATAATGCTTAATCCCCGTGTCTGCGATTGGGTGGATCGGAAAAGCCCACCGTGTCGTCTGCAGAGAGGAAATAGTCCCAAAATCAATGACCCTCACACAAAATGGACGCCTGATTGGATAATGTCTGGACACATAAGTGGTGGTCAATCGCTCAAACAACAGGTGATCACTGAGAGGCAGAGGAGGGGGCTGCGCGGGTGTTTGTAGAGTGTGGAGAATATCATGTCAAAAAGGTGCCGGGTTCGATTCCCAAGTCACCCAGGCTTTTCTATGTAGAGTTTGCATTGGTTACTTCGGTCTCCCCCATCAACCCCAAAACATGGACCATAGATCAAATCCTCCAGCTAAGGTAGTCCTGACCAAGACTAGCTCAAGATCTGGAGACGGGTCCCACTGTGTCTGACAAGTTTCCCCAGTGGATGGGTCAAATGCAAGGACAAATTTCCCAACAAAGAGTATTACGCACAATCGTCTTTTTGGAGTTTTCTACCATGTTCATCAAAAACACACCTAAAGAGGTTGTATATGTCTCACACGCATGTTTGAGTAATCTAGCGATCTCTCCCGCGCTCTATTTGGACCCTCCTTGCACTTAGCTGATTCTGTCCAATGCTCTGCCCACAACCCTACATCACCCATGATACAATTTTCCATAAATATACAAAAGCAAGACACAAAACAGTACACTACAACTTGACAAACTCAATGAAATGTGCAGTAGTTTCATTAGCGGGATGCACACTGATTGTGTAGTGATAGCGCTTTGAAGGGGGAGTGAATTAGCACAGAGAGCCAAAGTGCCAGAGTGTCAAAAACTCAACTGAAACATTTTATTTTGTTGTTTTCAGAGAGTATAGCATTTTCAAAACAATAAAAGGTAACACGGCGAGCTAAAAATTAATCCCCTATAGAAGTGTAATACCTCCTTTTTAAGTATAACCCAATATCCCCAACAACATCCTTCCAAAAAACGTATTAGAAGCCGTCTGCTTCACCCTCCATTCACTGCACATTGAAATTCAAATAGGTCCCTGATTATGATGCAGTCTAATGCAGTGCCACCCTCAGTGTATTTGAAATCTGTCATATAGTGTTGAATGAGACTCTTTCCTTTAGCTGTGCCTCAAAAACACAGGGATTATAGTTGTATATACGTCTCCCATTGCCTTTAATATGCAAATAGCAGATTAGCTTTGCAGGGGAACTGGCTGGAATGGAGCTTTTTACTTCCTTTAGTAGCTTGACGATTCGGCTATTCAGACCTTTCGCACAATCGAACTTTTTGTGACATAAAGACAGTCGCGGTTACAAATGCATAATAGAGTTGATGAATGCCATATTGTAAAAGTGCAAGCGAGTGAGGTTGATGGTTCTCAGAGCGGCAGCGCCTTCAGACTAGTGTTGTCACAATACTAACATTTCGAACTTGATTTCAGTACGAAGGAACAGACTCGTCACTCAGTACCGATTCCGATGCAACGATGATAACAAAAAACACTCTTTGGACAATAGAATGTGATTTTCCACATTAAATGGTAGTACTTTCTTTTCTATTCCCTTATGGTTTTATATCTGTTTAATCCCTCAGTCATCCCAGTAGGTTCCATAGTGGTCCATGGGTGTATACAAATCTGTGTGGTCTTATACTTGTTCTGATACAGCTCAAGATCGTTCTTAAGCTATTCACGAAAGGTTAATTTTTTGTGTGCTGTGAATGTGGCTTTTTTAGTATCGATACCTGCTCAAATGTGCATTGATACTATTTTTAATATCAATTTGTATCTGATTTTTTAACATTTAACATTAACATTTGAAACAATAGTCACGAAATTTCTAGTTTTACTGATTTATATTTTTCAGCATGAAGAGGTTTCTCCTTCAAACCACTCCCAGTCCCAGGGGTGGTTTAGATTCAGCAACTGCCTTTGTGTCATCGTGCGAAACACTTTACCAAACTTACCCATGTTTTTCCATAGTTGTACAGCTTTGCATATATTTTACAACTCTGATTATTATTGGGTGCTTATTTTCAATAGAAAAAGTTTGATATGAACTTTTTTCCAGCTGATATTGATGTGCAATATTTGACTTGCTGTTGTGGCAAAAACTGATATTTGCCAATACCCATATCAGTTTTGGTTTTTTTTGGGGTTTTTTTTGTTTTTTTTTTCAGGCAAGCCCCATAAATTGGGGCAAAAGTTGTAGGAAAAAAAAAACAAGTTAACTTCACTTCAGTAAATATATTTTCTTGGATAGAATATCATTTGTTCTACTGTGTAAAATTAGAAATGGAAGAAATATTTCAGCAAATGTATTCAATACCAATATATGAAAAGATAATAACAGATATGAGATCCATCAATCATCTTACCCATATACTAAAAACAGATTTCCCCGATATCCCCATATTAGCACTTATATAATGTCCATTATTCACTTTAAGCATACATCACTCCCCTTAACGGCACTGTACCTGATTTTTACTGTCTTACAAACATGAACAGCAGAAATAGTTAATTTTAAACAGTTTGCAGTGGTCCAAAGTTATTCCTCACTTACCTTATGCGTTCAGAGCATCCTAGTTATTCATGGCGATGACTTTCTAAGCATTTTTCACAACTCTCAAAGACCAAAGTGGAGTTTTGCTGTCACAGTAAAGCTCACAACTAGCATGCTAACAGTGCACTTCCTGATTATCAAACAGTAAAATGCTTTAATTAGATAGCAAAAGACAAAGTTTAATTTGTGCCAACTAGACAAATCATTGTAGGAGTGAAGACGTTTCGCTGCTCATCCAAGTCGCTTCAGTTCTGGTCAGATCGCTGGTGGACACTGCCTTATATCTATCTGAAGGGAGGGGCTAACTACACTGAAACTGTAAACAGCTATTATCTACAGTTTCAGCCTTAATGGCGCTATGCAACCTTTAATGGCCCTCCTATTGTTCTCTTTTGTTTCTCTTGTTTGCTTTGGGTCTGAGGATGGAATCATAGATCTGTGAGAGATTATGTCTCAGGCCCCATTCCTGTTTAAAGAAGGATTGTCTTTCCTAACAAAAATAGCTTCTTTAACTCCCTTCTCAAACCATTTATTTTCTCTGGCTAAGATCTGAACCTCATTATCTTCAAAAGCAGCATTTAGTGGCTTTGAGATGTAGATGGACTGCAGATTGGAGTCCTGAGCTGCTCTTGCGACGGTGTTGATACATTGTCTTATGAAGTGGCTGTTTAGTTTCTCCAATTTACCGCTCACTGCACTCTTCACTACACTGAATGGAGTAGACCACATTACTTTATTTATGGCTCGGGGTTTTGTCCTTTGGGTGAACCAGTTTCTTTAATTAGATGCACACAGCTGAGTTATTTTGACATCAAGAGCTACTTTAAAAATATATCTTTTCTGGTGCAAAATTCATTTTTCTTAAGGCTAATATCTCAGTTAGTAGAACGTTTGTCCCCTGATCTGAAGGTTGGCGGTTCGAATCTCACTCTCGACCTGCACGTCAGCGGTAGAGCGGTCAGAACAGCTACATTTTATTGCTGAATTTGATTAGAAACTACTATACTATATTACACAGAAAAATATGTAATTTAGCTCAGCCCACATGGTGAAATATGCCAACTCATAGTGTCTCATATACTTCAAGTACAAAAGCACACATCCACACGTAATGACTCCAGTCAGAGAAGCATTTCAAATTTACCAAGAGAAGCTAGTCCCTGCGTTTCCTTTTGATGTTGTGCTCGGAGAGAGAGAGGGAGGAGGGCTTGGATTAGGAAAAACATTTGATATCACGCGTTTGTGATCCAGGCATTAGACACACACAATGCATGCAATGTCAACAGCTATAATTGAGTGGTTCCAATGACCCAATTTCAATATGGAGGGTAAGACATCAGCAGCGGAGGAAATAGAGGGAGTGTTTAATCTCTGTTTTGGTCTGGACTATCATCAGCAAATAGACTAGGAAATAAACCAGAACTAAACCAATATGTGGGTCAAAATATGGAGCTAAACTTAGAATAAACCAGGTCCACATGTGATTGATTGGAACTTTGATCCAGACGTTGGTCTTTTCTCTGGTTTGATCTCTGGTCTGGTCTTTGGTCTGATCTCTGGTCTCTGATCTTGTCTCTGGTCTCTGTTCTTATCTTTGGTCTGGTTTCTGATCTCTGGTCTCTACTCTCTGGTTTGGTCTGGTCTCTCCTCTCTTGTCTGGTCTTTTGTCTCTGGTCTCTGGGGTCTGGTCTCTGGTCAGGGGTCTGGAGTCTGGGATCTCATCTCTGGTCTTTGGTCTAATCTCTGGTCTGTATTTTCTGGTCTCTGGTCTCTGGTTTGGTCTTTGGTCTAATCTCTGGTCTATATTTTCTGGTCTCTTGTCTGGTCTCTGGTCTGGTCTCTGGTCTCCTGTCCGGTCTCTGGTTTCTTGTCTGGTCTCTGGTTTCTTGTCTGGTCTTGCACTTCTTTATCATAATCCCCCTGTATCGTGACAGCCCTCTTCATTGTAGTGGACGTTGGCTTCGTTTACCTTTTGCTCTGGGGACAGATGGAGACCAGAAGGAGGAGCGCTTGGGGGTGGGTTTGTGAAGAGACCCTTGACTGTGGGCGCCTGTGTGAAGATCAAACGCCCACTTCAACTCAATGTCAACATGTCCACATACTACACACATATTAGATAAACAAGCTCCCAGGTCAATTATGGAGATAAGCTGTTTACATTGATTCAAGTGGACCGTAAACCCTATAGGCATGACTTTGCATTTATAACTGGAGTAATTTGTTTTTATGAGTAAAGTCAAAACAATTTGATGTATTTAATTGGCAGTTCGAATCCCGCTCTTGACATAACCATCATCGCAGAGCAGCATCATCACCGACCCACAGTAGTATGAGTATTTGATTAATATCTGAATTTCGATACTTTTAACAACCCCTTCATAAGTAGTAGTAGTTCATAAGTATTTCTTCATGCCCTTTTAAGGCGGTTAAAAGTGTAGTTATCATAAAGTGTTGCTTATATTTGGTATAATGGCGGGATAGGGTCAAATGCCTTAGCTGAGGTCTGAGGTCTGAAACGTAAAACTCAAACAGTGTCCTTACTAATTCACTCCGCAATACACCTGTTGTTTACCGACACTAGATAGACCAACATCTAATCACATGCCCATAAATAATACGCATCTCTCCTTCTAATTAATTACATTGGCAGGTCGAGGAACAGTTGGTCAGGGCCCTTGTAATCATTCAAACTGTATTTCATCTGGCCTCTGCTATCATCTCATCTGCTGACAGGAAGCAATGGCGTCTCCTCCATTCATTAGTCTTGTAGCTGGTGAAAAAAAAATAGAAAAACGAATCTCTTTTGTGGATTGGACTTCACAGTTCTGCTACAGGCCTCATTACATGTGCTCACAGGCTAACGCGCAAGAACCACCAGCTTAATTGGACGCATGAATGTGGACCGTTTTTACACTTCGACTTATTTTAAAGGCCCTGTACCTGATTTTTTTTCCCATGTACTTGAGCAAAATGTCCTGCTCCAGTACAGATATACAGAGGTCAAAATAAACCTGCTGTGTACTGCCTCCTCCAAGTGCTTTATTGACCAATTATCAAGAAGTGCGCTTCATACTTATAAACACATCACGGTGAATAATTGGGATGCTCAAAATTCATAAGGTAACTGAGGAATAACTTTGGACCTTCAAACTGTTGAACTAGTTCTGTTTCATGAATATGTCACTATGACTTTTTAAAAATATCTTCAAAAACACACATTTTTACTATGACCGGGTTCACCTTTCGAACTGTAATTTGGCCTGGTGGCGTCGCCTGCTTGTCTCCATGGCGATTATTGTTATGTCTACTAAAAAAAAAAATAAAGAAAAACTAAATTAAAGAAAAACTCGATTTCCAAATTTCAATTTTTAAGGAATAGGCTTAATACCCAGTACCTTTTCCAATACCACGATGATAATATAAAACATTCTTTAGACAATAGCATTTAATTTTCTACATTAAATTGGTAGTACTTTCTTATATATTCCGATGTGGCCTTATAGTTGTTTAATCCCTCAGTCTATGTGTCTTATACTTGTTCTGGTACAGCTCAAGATCATTCTAAAGCTATTCACGAAAGGTTCAGCTCTGTCCTGTGAATGTGACTTTTTTAGTATCGGTTCAGTGTAGATTAGTATCAGTTTTTGTCAATTTTACTTTTAAGAACCTTAATCGAGGTAAAAGTGTTTAATACCAAACTGTGGTGGACCCATTGAACTTCCTCGCGGTATAGTGTCAGCGCCTTGGTGGAGGTCTGTGTTTCTTCTTGTGCATTAGTCGTACAGTGCTATATTTGACCAGTGACCCTATTCTACAGCGCATTCCTGTCTGTTCCATCTTTTTAATATCATGCACTACATCATGTTATCCCCAAAACACAGAGATCCTAATTAGCTTTCATTCGCCAATAATAGTGCTTGGTTTTACCCCCTGCGCCCGCACTCGTGTTTAGTCAAAGCGCCTATACAAATCAGCCTATAATATGACAACCATTCATCATTTTGATAAATTACACCAGCCAGTCGGGGGAACATGCAAATTGTCCCACGCTTTTTGAGAGTGGAGTTTCCTGGGAAGAAACCTACAATGGTTTTTGATTACACGCAGGGATTGTAGCGTCTTATATAAACATGAAAAGAGATATTTAATTTGATCTAGTAATTCTCAGTGTCTCTCTTATCTTAAATGCGTTGGATTTGAGCTAACAGGGCTTATTCAATTAGGCAAGTCCCCGCATCGTGCCTAATGGACCCAAGGCAGTTCCACCTGGAAAATGAAATAAACTTGATTCACTCTGTTGAATTTAATCAGTCTTTGAGCTTAAAAGCAGCTAAGAGTTGTCACATCAGATGGCTTAAATGGTTGAAATGGCTAGCAACAAAAACAAGCAACGTTAGCATGTTAGCATAGGCCTGTTTAGTCAATGCAATATTGAGTTAACACTAATCCAATATTAAAGGGCCTGGACTGGATTTTTTCCCGTGTATTTAAGCTAAATGTGTCTTGCCCCAGCACAGATATATTGTATAAGCAGCTCTTGGGGTCAAAATAAATCCACTTTGTACTGTCTGCATTTAATTACTGCATTTTCTGGACTATAAGTCCCACTTTTTTTTCATAGTTAGCGACTTATGTGGAGGTGCGACTTATATGTGAAATTATTAAAATATATAATTTCTCGTCTTTGTTATTGTCACACTGACAACCGCACAAGGGCTTCTAGGCTTGTGTATCACTAACACAGCCATGTGGAAGCATAAGCGGCGGTTCATCTACCTACGGAGTTGACGAAGTTCAGAAGCGACACCGACGATGAAGAATTCAATGGATTTAGTGATTTAGAGTGAGATCGAGAGTAAACTTGTTAGCTTGTTTTTTATGCTTTAGTTATCTGATGAACTGTTAATATCTTACATTAACATACCAGACACGTATTCAGTTCGTTCTCTACGTGTTACTTTAGCATGCTGTACTGCTATTCAGCCTGTTGGTATCTATTTTATTATATAACAATAATAAAATGTTTGTTCTTGGTCTCGGATTTAAAATAAGTTTCCCCCAAAAAATGGCGGTATACATTTTGTCCGAAAATCAGGATGTCCAAAGTTAGCATGCTAGTTGTTTTTAGTATTACTGTGACGAAAAAGTCTGGTGTCTGAAAGTTGTGAAAAATGCTTATTAACGAATTAGTAGCTAACTGCTGTAGCTGTTGTCCTTAGATATAATCTCGTGGTAGTAGTAGTCGAATAGTAGTCAACTAGATGTCCGAAATGTATTGTGCAAATCATAGTAACTTTCTAACCATATTCATTGGCATTAGCAGCAGATTAAGTTTTGAGTAATACATTACATACAATTGGCAGTTGCATTTGACTAACAGGTTTTTCCTATTTCTTTGAGGAAACTGAGCAACGTAGAGCCACAATGGCGTTACACCCAATACAATCAGAGAACCACTGCAATTTCTATTTACTGTTGCCTTGCATTGACTTAACAGACACTAACAACCACAGGATCCAAGTTGGCTGGTGCATTTTGTTCCATGCGTTCTTGTAAATAGAGAAATCAATGCTTGAATCGGCCGTAGACGTTACATAGAGATTGCATCAGACTAATTTGTTTATGAAGCGATCTTTTGAATAACGTAATAGATCGCTGGCATTTTATTTAGTTTTTCATTGAACATCTCGTGTCTTATATCAAAGTACATGACAGTAATCGCTAATGTTGTTGTAACGTCGCTATTTGTTTCATATCTCTGACATGTGGTATTTAAAAGCATCGTCAACCACAGTGGTTTATAACAAGACCTAGAACTTCTGAGCTGAACGCACCATTACAATATATCTAAAATTATACTATGTGCTTGTTTGAGCAACTTTTTGTCAAACTAACCGAAACCGAATGTGGAAAAAATAGTGTAATTCTTATTATGAATGTATTCTTTCTTCATGATTTATTAAAGGGGGGTATTATGTGAAATCTGTACCCTCATCAAAAACACGCCTGTCAAGGTTTCAAATGTCATCCATGCGTGTTTGAGTAATCTAGCGATCTCTCCTGGGCCTTATTTGAACCCTCCTCACGCTTAGCTGTAACATTCTGTTCAACACTCCGCCCACAAGCCTACATCACCTCTGCTCCCACACGAGAATTCTCCATAAATATAAAAAAAACATGATACAAAACTGTACTCTACGACTTCACAAACCTGACGCGATGTGCAGTAGTTTCATTAGTGGGATGCGCGCTGATTGTAATGTGTGGAATGAGTTAGCGCTCTGAAGGGGGAGTGACTTAGGGTGTGGAGCAAAAGGAGGAGAGGCTCAGACTGTCAGAAACGAAAGAGAACTTCTAAAATGTGTTAACACGTTGTTTTCGGCAAATTTGGCGATTTCAGAACAATAAAAGGTAACATGGTGATCTGAATATGTTATGTGTTAGCTCTTAATACCTCATAGATGTAAAATACCTCTTCTTTAAGGCTAATTAAGATGTAGTTATTATAAAGTGTTTCCAAAAAAATACACTGAATAAAAAAAAACCTATAATTTAGCTAAAAGTTCCCCTATTGTCCCCATGCATTACTGTGCCTAAGCGTCTCCAGTCTTGAGCGCTCTTGGCCCATAGCGATACGTGAATAATAGATGCAGTGCTGACAGAAGAGGAGCAGGTCGGACATGCCGCGCTCCCGGTGGGGTGTACCCAGAGGCCCCTTCACTCCGTCGGGGTTGGCTCAGTCCGACGGCCCCCGGATCCTAATGATGGTCCAGGAGAGATGGTTATACAAACAAGGCAGATTACCTGTGTCAGCTGAATGCAGTACAGGGAGTATGATGTAACGCTGTAAGGACTTTAGGCTTTACTCGATCTAAAAGTCAATTATTTTTGCACTGCCGTCTTGTCACTTGCCCTCAGACATGTTTTGACACAGTGTATTTTGGAACTGTCCACTTACTTTAAGTGGTGAGAAACTAACGTTGCTTTAAAACAATATTTCTCAAGTAGTAGTACTTTATGTATTAGACTCAACGTGTATTCTTGGTAAATATAGTTACTACTACTACTACTACTATTACTACTACTACTACTACTACTACTACTACTACTACTACTACTACTACCACTACTACTACCGCCACTACTACCACTACTACTGCTACTGCTACTCCTACTATAACTACTACTACTACTACTACTTCTACTACTACTGCTACTGCTATTACTACTACTACTACTACTACTACTACTACTACTACTACTGTTACTGCTATTACTCCTACTACTACTACCACTACTACTGCTACTACTACTATTACTACTACTACTACTACTACTACTGTTACTGCTATTACTCCTACTACCACTACTACTGCTACTACTACTATTACTACTACTACTGTTATAACTACTATTCAAAAAAACATACTACTTTTACCATTACTAATAGATACTACTACATTACTGCTTCTACTATAGTATTACCAATATGTATTACATAACTAATACTGCATTGCTAATACTATAAAAAACAGTTTCTATAACTACTAGACTGCTATTACTAATTGGCCCTCGCCACTCACGAAGTGATGGCGAGGGGCATTGTTCTTCCTGGGTTTCTTCTTCTTCTTATTATTTTTTTTCTCCCCCTGGGATCGCAATTTTCACCCCCTGAACGTCAACGAAAAGTCTCACATGGGGGTGTCAAATCGACCGGCTTGGCAAAAAATTCAAGAAAATATGCATCACGAAAATGACCCACGCACACTGGCTCGACAGCGCCACCTAGAAAATTCAAAATTTTGAAATGAATTGGGAGCCGACACGCATTTTTCGCCCTAGCTTGACGAAATTCACACCAGTGATAGAGCTCATGGAGACAAGCAAAAAAGCCAATCATAGTGCGGCCCTAGGACAGACAGGAAGTCAGCTATATTGAATCGAAAATTCGCCAAATTTTTCGCTGCGTGTTTTCAAAACGCTACTAGTCTCAGGTTTTTGGTCCAAATGAGCTCAGATTTCACATGCCACATCCAGACACATGGGTTTTCAGAAGTTATCCACGTTTTCTCCGAATTCCACACGGTTCGCCCGTACGCCGCCACCGAAGTACGCCTTCGTTTCCTGTTTTTTCGATGTCCTCTCACGACCACAGGCATTGCCCTACAGAGCTCACATTCACATCACATATGCGAGATTGGGCCTTGAATGGAATGCAATAATAATTTTAATCAAAATGAACACTATAGCGCCCCCTACCATAGAGGTGAAAGGCAAACATTATCGGATTCCTACGAAATTCGGGAAATAAATTGGGGGCATGACGTGGACCAAAAAATAATATTACGGGCATAGGTCTTTTTTCACACTTGGCCACCAGGGGCGCAAAGACTCCAAATAAAATCATTTAAAAATGTCTGACACGCACATGCATTGGTCTACACAGCTCAAATTCACATCACACGTGTGATATCAGGGTATTAATAAAATGGATTATTAATTGTAATAAAAATGAACACTATAGCGCCCCCTATCATAGGGGTGAAATGCCAACATTATCGGATTCCTACGAAATTCGGGGAATAAATCAGTAGCATCAGAAGAAACAAAAAATGACATTATGGCCATGAATCATTTTCCACACTTGGCCACCAGGGGCGCAAAGACTCCAAATAAAATCATTTAAAAATGTCTGACACACACATGCATTGGTCTACACAGCTCAAATTCACATCACACGTGTGATATGAGGGTATTAACAGAATGCACTATTAATTAGTATCTAAATGAACACTATAGCGCCCCCTACAGTATTGGTAAAATACACAACTTTGTCCGATTGGCATGAAACTTGGGGAGATAATTGGGGGCATTAAAAGGGTCAAAAAAGTCAATTACACCATACCTGTATTATGTACGTGGTTGCTGGTTCAAAGCCACAGACCCCTCTCATATGGAGTCAGGGCCACAGAGCTCAGGGCCACACTGCATATTAACATTGTTCTTCGTTTTTTTTGCCAAAACAATCGCATTTTTCACCCCCTGAACATTCACGAAAAGTCTCACATGGGGGTATAGAATCGACCGACTCGGCGAAAAATTTCATAAAATTGGTGTCGAGAAAATGTCCCATGCCCCCTGACTCGACAGCGCCACCTAAAATTTCACCCCTATGGGAGAGGAGCCTGTTTAATTTTGGAATACATGCACAAAATTCGGAACAGTGATAGAGCACCATGGAACAAGCATAAAAATGAATTGAAGCACTGCTGTATGACAGACAGGAAATCGGCCATTTTGGATCAAAAATTCTCCGCTTCATTCGCAGCGTGTTTTCAAAACACTACTAGTCTCAGGTTTTTGGTCCAAATGAGCTCAGATTTCACATGCCACATCCAGACACATGGGTTTTCAGAAATTATCCACGTTTTTTCCGAATTCCACACGGTTCGCCCGTACGCCGCCACCGAAATACGCCTTCGTTTCCTGTTTTTTCGATGTCCTCTCACGACCACAGGCATTGCCCTACAGAGCTCACATTCACATCACATATGCGAGATTGGGCCTTGAATGGAATGCAATATTAATTTTAATCAAAATGAACACTATAGCGCCCCCTACCATAGAGGTGAAATGCCACCATTATCCAATTCCTATGAAATTTGGGGCATCAATTCATGGTCTCAGAAGAAACAAAAAATTACATTATGGCCATGGGTTATTTTCCACTGTTGGCCACCAGGGGCGCAATGAATTGAAAAGAAATTGGCACTTGGCACTTTGACTTGCATGTCTATGAATCATATCTACTCCTAGGTTTTTCATCCAAATTACATCAAACTCCACATACAGCATGTACACATGTCAATTGTCAATAATCATCCACGTTTTGGGGATATTCTTTATGGTTCATGAGTAGGATGCCCTCAAAATATGACTTCGTCATTGGATTTAAATTCCTACACGACTTTTCCTTAAGTGCAAATGAAACCTGTGTAGTCCTAGGTTTTTCATCCAAATTTCCTCAAACTCCACATACAGCATGTACACATGATTATTGTCAATAATCATCCACGTTTTGGGGATATTCTTTCTGGTTTATGCACAGCACACTGTCAAAATATGACTGCTTTCCTGCATATTTGATTCCCTCTCACAGACACGTGGATCAGACTAAAAAGCTCAAATTCTAATCACTGATGCGGATTAAAACTGTGAATAGAGAACCATTATAAACATGTGGCCAGTGACCTCCATAGCGCCCCCTACTGTACAGGTAAAAAACTCAACTTTGTCCGATTGGCATGAAAGTTGGTGATATCATTGTGGACCTCAAAAGAGGCAAAAAAGTCCATTACACCATACCTGTATTGTGCACGAGGTTGCCGGTTCAACGCCGTGGACCTCCATTATAATGTGTTGGTCACACATATTTATATAGAAACTGCGTGAAGGGGGGCAGATTGCGGCCGTGGGGTGGCCAGGCGGGGAAAATGGTGCGTGGGGGCGGTGGCCGGCCCCGGGCGGTCGCATGGGGGGGCGGTCGCGCGGGGGGCGAGGGCCATCATCGCCGCTTGCGGCTTTAATAATAATACTAGTCCTACCACCACTACTACTACTACTACTACTACTACTACTACTACTACTACTATTCAAAAAGATACTAACATTACCATTACTAATACATACTGCTTCTACTATAGTACTACTACTACTGCTGCTGCTTACTACTAGTACTACTCATGATTGATCTAACAGTATATCAACACCAAACCATACCATTAAAGTATTAGTGGCTCTAGTAATAATACATTCTATTATTACTGCATTACCATGACTATAAAGCAGTTTTTAGTATTAGGTTACTAGGTTACTACTTGTTCTGATTTTGAATGTGTAACTACATGCATGAACTCTTTCTGTGTTCTCCAGTGTTTTTTTTACTCCTCGGGGGGTTGGGTCCTGGTTTCGCCGATGCCGCTGACAAGTGACGGCCGCGGGGTAACGCTTAAGATGTGCCTTATGTTAGCTTTAGCTTCTGTTAGCTTCCCCCCAGAGACGCGCTAGAATGACAGGCGGGAGAGTCGTAAGCACACCCACTGTCAGATTATGTACTGGGCCCGAGGAGCAATGCATCATGGGAGCAGCGGCGGCGGAGACAGGTTCAATGATTACTATAACGGTAAGAGAGGACGCTTAGCATGTAACGTTTGGTAAATGGAGGCTTAAAAGGTCGTTAAAGCCAGACTAGTATCGAACCATTTAGTGACAAGTAATTAGTAACTGCAAGAGGGGCCCGCGTATCAACCCCGCTGTCCGCTTCATGATGTACATGAACGAGATTTCTACAGCTCATATGAAACTTAAATAAATGAACTGTGACTATTACATTTACTATTACTACTACTACTACTGCTGCCACTACTACTAGTACTACAACTAACACTACCAAGACTACTACTACTATTAAGCTATTACTGATTCTACTGCTGTTGTCTACTATTGTCAATATGTGTTAAATTCTGCTATTATTAGTACTACAACTAACGACTACTGCTACTACTACTACCACTGCTATTAGACTAATACATATTGCTGATATCTGCAATATTATTGTACTACATTCTGTTACAATTAGTACTACAACTCACCCTTCACCCACAGTAAAAGCAGTAAAAGGTGAGTTACATTCTATTACACGACTACTGCTACTACTACTGCGATTAGGCTAATACATATTGCTGATATTTGATATTTGCTGATATTTGCAGTATTACATTCTACTACAATTAGTACAAGACCGTTTACTGCTTTTACTCTACTACTAACAGCACCGTGACTACTGCTACTACTACTGCTATTAGGCTAATACATATTGCTGGTATTTGCAGTATTATTGTACTACATTCTACTACAATTAGTGCTACAACTGACTGTTTACTGCTTTTACTCTACTACTAACAGCACCACGACTACTGCTACTACTGCCGCTATAAGGCTAATACATACTGCTGATATTTGCAATATTATATTACAGTATTACATTCTACTACACTTACTGTATTACTAACTGCTACTACTTTTACTATACTATACTAGCTCTACCAAGATGCCTAGCTCTTAACGCTTGGTAAATGGAAGCTTAAGAGGTCGTTAAAGTCCGACTAGTATCGAACCATTTAGTGACAAGTAATTAGTAACTGGAAGAAGGGCTCGCGTATCAACCCCGCTGTGCTCGTTAAAGTGCATTTCTTTACTCCCAGCCCATAAAAACATAGATAAATGAACTGCTTGCTTCAAATAAATTGGTTATGTAATCATTTTCACCTAATGTTTTACGATTTTGTAGAATTTTTTAAGGAGCTAACCTTAAAGTTTAAATTGCTGTTTTCAATTGACATGTAAATCTAATCAAAGGCGGCGTTGCATTTTAGTTCGGTTAAAGATTCATAGTTTAATCGTTCTAATCTAATAAACGGGCAAACGGTCACATTTTTATACGGCGCTTTTCCATCTTCAAGGCGGGCAGACGCGCTTAACATCGAAGAACTACTCAAGAAATCGCACGCACTTTCATACACCAGTGTACGCGGACGCTGGGGGCGAGGTGGGTTAAGTGTCTTGCCCAAGGACACAGCGATGTTTATTTTCGAGAGCAGGATTCGAACTGCCAACCTTCAGATCAGAGGACAAACACAAATCATTTCCCTCTTCTTCTAAAATGCATGTTATAATATTAAAAAAGTGACCTCTAACCTTTTTACGGTTGCGGTTTTACGTTTCCAATGTAAGTAATATAGATGCACAAATGATAAATTGCGATTAAAATGAATAAAAAATATTTTATATATTATATATACCTTGACCAATTCGCCAATTGGTGAACAAATTCAACTCCACATGTTTGGATATGGACACAATACATTGTATTCTATCTGGTCATCATCATGGTACAAAGGCAAAGGAAACAAGAATGACATAGTCGACAGACCATCCCAAAGCCAGGGCAGAGCGCATGTATCCAAAGTGCTTCTGGTACTCATACTTTTGGCTGGGGACATACACCTTAATCCCGGACCGGCCACGTTGGAGCCACAGACTAGCTCTGTGGTACAGGTGAGGCCTGACATCGGAGGAGCACCGCACACAACGCCCCTGCTCGCACCAGAGCCACACCAAACAGTCGCGCATTGGCTAGACGGCCGGCTCTTGGCACAGGACCAGGAAGTGCCGGAGCAGCGCCATGCAGAGGAGCGCACTGCATCTGTGCCTAGCCGCTTGGGAATATCCAACTTCAGCCGAACTGGTGAGTTACCTGGCCTCATAGTCCCACGTGCGGACGCGAGGACGAAGCCCATATCAACCACGGGTTTTTACTGCGATGGTACAGCGTCTGTGGCGCCGGGTGGCAACTCCTGTTTGGCGAACGGAGAGGCAGCGAGACAGGCTAACGACGGAGGAGCGGATAACACTCAAACACGCACAAAATACAGCCTCGCTGCGCTAAAGCAAAAACAATACTTTTTCTTTGAAACTGTTAATCATGTGCGAGTATTATGGGAACCAAAGTGTAAACCAAAAGGAATATTCGGGGGACACCTTAACATCCGCAGTCTAATCTCCAAAAAGGACCAGATTGCTGTTCTCCTCATGGATTCCAACTTGGATTACCTTTGCTTAACTGAATCCTGGCTTCACAGCTACATTCCCACTAATATGATAGACATTGATGGATATCAATGCTTCAGAAAGGATAGAAGCTCAGGAAAGGGAGGAGGAGTGTTGATTTATATTAAAAATAAATTTAAATGCAAGGTAGTTGAATTAAACTCCAATCTTGAGTGTTTAGCCCTGAACATAACTTTGTCCCCATCAATGAACTTCAATGTTGCTGTGCTATATAATCCACCATCTCATAATACGTCCTTTTATGATGAATTAAGCCATGTAGTTAAACATCTTGAGGAATATAGAGAAACTATATGGTATGGTGATTATAATATAAATTGGTCTGATAAAGGTGCAAAACAAAAACTGAAAACAATAATGACTAAATTTAACTATCAACAAATGATTACAGGACCCACTAGGATAACCAGACAGACTAGAACTTTGATTGATATGGCCTTTACAAATAAACCTGAACGTATTACGAGAATGTATAATTTACTAACAGGGCTATCTGACCACAACATGACTCTAATGGTTAGAAAACTGACTAAAAAAAGACTGCAATATTTTGGTAAATTATGCAACAACGATAATGATATCAAATATGTAATACCTAAATCTAAAACTACACTGTTTGAAAGAGAACTAAATAATTTCAGTTGGGAGCAAATCAAGGATATGGAAGATGTAGATGAATGTTGTACTTTTTTAACTGAAGCCATCACAAAAATAGCTGACAAATTTACTGAGCAAAAAAAGTGTAAACAAAGGGAAAGTACTCTTCCATGGTTAAATAATGATATAAAAAAACTAATGAAAAAACGAGATTTAGCTTTGAAGAAATCAGTACAATCAAGACTTAGTACTGACCATTTAACATTCAAAAGTTTAAGAAATAAAGTAGTACAAGAACTGAGAAAAGCACAAGCTTCATATTATACTAAGCTTATTGGCAATGCAAAGGGGAATACAAATTCTCTTTGGAAACACTTAAATACTTTGACAAATAAAGCATTCAAACCTAAAAGAATTAGTGAACTCACCATAAATGGTAAAACTACTAATAACGGTGCCACTATGGCTGACAGCCTTAATACTCATTTTGTCCAGTCAATTGAAGAATTGGCACAATGTTTTGAGAATACTGATTATGTGAATATACCACCTTTAACGCACCTTGAGAATTATTTTTGCATCGAAGAAGTGAATGACACAGAAGTCACACGGATAATAAAAAAGTTATCAAATTCTAAATCAAATGATGTATATAATCTAAATAGCTGTTTTCTCAAGCGCTACAGTAATGTATTAGTTAAACCTTTGACACATCTAGTCAATTTGTCCATAAAAAAATCAAAATTTCCCTTAGGTTGGAAAAAAGCAGTGATTGTGCCAATTTTTAAAGCAGGAAGCCCAGATTCTATGTCCAATTACCGGCCAATATCAATTTTACCTATACTGTCCAAAGTAATCGAAAAATTGTAGCAGCACAACTTACTGACTACTTGGAGGCTAATCAGCTCCTCAGCTCGCAGCAGTTTGGTTTCAGAGCAGGGTATTCAACCGAAATAGCAAACTGCTGTTTTATTGAAAATATAAAAAAGTCCCTCGATAGAGGTGAGGTCGTAGGAGCTGTGTTTCTCGATCTAAAAAAAGCCTTCGAAACCGTTAATCACAGTTTGCTTTTATCAAAAATGACATCATTCAATATCACCCCTGAGGCAATTTGTTGGTTTGCCTCTTACCTTCAGGATAGGAAACAGTGTGTTAAAGTGGCCGAAAATAAATCTCCATTCGCAAATATTCGCATGGGCATACCTCAGGGCTCCATATTGGGACCATTGCTGTTTAGTCTGTTTATAAATGACTTGCCTTTGATCTGCCCAGGTGTCCGCTGCCAACTTTATGCGGATGACGCAGTTTTTTATGCACCCGCCAAGACACCAGAGCAGGCGGCGGATGTTTTGTCCGCATGCATGGCTGAGGTTAGTCAGTGGCTAACTCAAAATAAGCTGACTCTAAATTTTGCAAAAACTACTTCTATGTGTTTTTCTATTAAAAAAATAAATGTAGACCAAAGATTTCAAATAAATTTACAAAATGATAAAATACAAGTAGTTAACGATTTGAAATATCTTGGGTTGGTCTTAGACCCCCAACTAAAATTTGATAAGCATGTTAAGAGTATAGCCAAAACAATACAAAGAAATCTAAATTGTTTTAAATTGATAAGGCAATATATTCCAAATCAGGCAGCCCTGCTGTACATGCATGGTATGATTTTTTCTCATATCTCCTACTGCATGACAGCATGGGCCCAGGCAGCTCCCTCAGCCACAAAGCGCATTGGTTCTTTGTACAACCAAGCAATCAAAATTATGGATCGAAAGCCAATCCGTTTTCATCATTGTCACATCCTTAAAAAATATAATCTATTAAGTTTTGAAAGTTTTACTAGTTTATGTTTTCTTAAATTATGTTTTAAGTGTATTTATAACTTGGCCCCAGAACCACTCAGTACATTTATACAAAGATTAAACAGCACCAGAGTGACAAGAGGCACCATAAACAAGAACTGTACAATCCCACAACGCAGAACCTCTTTTGGACAGTCCGCCTTTTCATATCAGAGCTGCAAACTGTGGAACTCACTGCCCACTGAAATAAAAAACATTTCTGAGTTGAAAATGTTCACCTCTAGGGTTAAGAAATGGCTGAAAATGAGTCAAAACTGTACCCACTTGTAAATAGGCAGTATGACAGAGAGAGAGAGAACGTGTGAGTGTTGAATGTATTTTTGTGCACTGATGTATCTATTTTATGGGGCAGGTGTTTTAATATATTTTGCATATTGGTGAATTGTGGAGAAGCTCAACCAGGGACGGGAGTTGAGAATTAGCTTTTGCTACAAACTCTATATGCATCACATCAGCTGCAATGTTCATGTTGTAACTATGTCAGATTGCATTGTCCCTGTCAAATAAATATATAAATAAATAAATAAATAAATAAGAAAAGTAGGTACAAGAAAAACAAGATTTGCACGAGCGTATAGTTAAGTACTACTCTTCTCCAGCAGTGTGTTCCCCGTCTAAAACAAACTCACGTTCCCTGAGCCATGGCTGACTTTAACCATTGGTCATAACCTGCTTGATCCTCTTAATTAAGTTTTGTATGGAGCCCTGTAAACAGCGCCCTCCCCTGACAGTTAAAACGGCGCGCGTGTTTTACCGCTAACGCTGCGCCGCTGCAGTAAAACTTTAGTGTTGTGACGCATTTGGTTCTCCGGAGCTGATTACATCTTGATTTTATCCTTTCGCAGACTCTCCGTGTCCTACCGCTCTCCTTGTGGCTAATGCTAATAGCTTTACGTAATCAGTGAGTTGAGTTGTGCTAGCGCAAATATTTTGATGTTAGTTTTTGACTGATTTAAAGGTGGACTATGTAACTTTCGTAGTGCACAGTCCATGTGTTTGTCTCCATAGAGATGTTATTGCATTGGCTTGTGACAGTAAACTTAATAGTGAGAAATACCTTGAAAAACACGGATTCTTACAGTGACTGAGCTTGCCTCTCCACTGATCTGACCTGTAACTTGGCCCAATGGCATCTTGTGATTGTCTCCATGGAGATATAGAAAAGAGTAAAGCTATTATCATCATGCAATCCCTAAAAACAATGTTATTACAGACTTTTAGAGTCACAAATGCATCTAATGTGCCAAAATCTGATCATAATCTGATTTCTGGAGTTATCAGATTACTAAAATGCCATGTAAACAGTTACGTCTGATGTGGTTAATCCAATTTCTTTCTGACTGTTCAAAAGACCCGTCACGATTACGATTTTGAAGTGCAATATATTGATGGAGTAAATATAGACGATAAAACGATAATATTAAAGCTAAATTATGCTTCTAACACAAAAACCCAAGAGCAGATTTAAACTGTAAAAACTGTTCTAAATCTACAATATTGTTAAAAATCATGAGCTGCAGTAAATAAACAGCAGAATGAAACGCTTTTGTACTGAGTTTGCAACTGTAATGAGTCAGACAAGTTATTAATTCAAACTTTTACGGCTTAAATCTTATCACATTGCCAAAAAATAACAAAAATTTTATGTGCAAAGAAAAGGTACACATGATAAATACTGACTGCAAAAAATAGAGTTTCAGCTTCATATATCAAAAGTTATCTGATTTTCAAGGTAAAAATCTACCATAGAATATACATACATAAATGGACATAGCTAACATGCTAGCTGCCACGTTCTAAATAGGAACTTATCATGGGTGGGTGCACTTCCGGCTCCATCGACTCCAATTCACTTTACATTAGAAAACTGTGGCCCCTCTCTCGTCATTTTGGTCTTAAAATGTTTTTATTAACCCACTCTAAATGATTCTGGGTGTTTTTATTCCGCTATTGTGTCCGAAAATCAAGATATGAACATTAATAAGAGACAAATCAGCTCCCTTCTTTACCAGCGGTCGCTCCCGCTAGCGTTAGCAACAGGTTTGATTGACAGTGTTGCTAAGCGCCCGCTCCCTGCTAAACCAGTGATGGCGGGCGGGACAGAGAGCTCCCATATTTTCCAGACTGTAAGTTGCTCCGGAGTAAGTCAAAAAATGCATAATAATGAAGAAAAAAAGTTTCAAATCACATCATGTTTTGTCTTCACGTTAAACCAGAGACTTCATTTTATACACTCAGAATGACTGTATTATTTCATTATGGTATTTTGAATGTCATAATAGGTCTTATTCGTATTTCTCCGCTCTGCTGCTCTTCTGAGGGAGTTTTTTAAGCCCATTTTTGAAGCGATTCGGAGGTTTTTATCAGCTCTGAACATATCCATAGCCTCCAGGTGCTTTCAGTGGGAAGGGACTTAAAAGTTCTCAGGCTAATCACACTTTCCCACTAGGAGAGCCATCGTCACAGCCAAAACCAGCACTTAAAGCACTATGTAAGCGCGTAATGTTAATGAATTAGACGGGCTTGTTTTTTGGGTGGCATAGAGCGTACACGTTTGAGTGTGCACTTGAACAATAAAATGGTGACTGGTCAATTAGGTGGAAAAAAGTATTCATTTAAAACAATACAAACATGGCCTTGTTTAGTCCTGGTTCAGTCCTGCATTAGTCCTGCTTTAGTTTTGTTCAAGTCTAGTCCTGTTTCAGTACAGGTTTAGTCCTTTTTTAGTCTTGATTCAGTTTGATTTTAGTCCTTCTTCAGTTCTGTATTAGTTCTGGTCTAGTTCTGATCTAGTCCTAACTATGGTTTTCTGGTTCAGTCCTGATCCAGTCGGGATTTAGTTCTGGTTTAGTCCTGGCCAAGTTCTGATTTAGCCTTGTTTTTCTTGTCTGGTCCTGTAGTCCTTGTTTAGCAACTGTATCCTCATTTAGACCTAATTTATCCCTAATTTATCCCTAATTTAGTCCTGGTTCAGTCTTGCATTAGTCTTGCTTTAGTTCTGTTCGGGTCTAGCCCTGGTCCCATCTAGATTTAGTCCTGGTTTAATCTTGATTCAGTCTGATTTTAGTCCTTGTTCAGCCCTGCATTAGTTCTGGTTTAGTCCTGGTTAAGTCCGTGTTCAGTTCTAGTCTAGTTCTGATCTAGTCATGGTTTAGTCCTGGTTAAGTCCTGATTCAGCCTGGGTTTTCTTGTCTAGTCCTGTAGTCCCTGTTTAGTATTTCTATCCTCATTTAGCCATAATTTAGTCCTGTTCGGTCCAGGTTTAGTCCTGCTTTAGTTCTGTTCATGTATAGTCCTGGTTCAGTCCAGATTTAGTCCTGGTTTAGTCTTGATTCAGTCTGATTTTAGTCCTTGTTTAGTCCTGCTTTAGTTCTGGTCTAGTCCTGGTTTAGCCCTGTTTTTGTGGTTAAGTTGTTAAGATATTAGTCCTGCTTTAGTTATGTTCTAGTCTAGTTGTGGTTCAATCTAGATTTAGTCCTGGTTTAGTCCTTGTTCAGTCCTGCATTAGTTCTGGTCTAGTTCTGATCTAGTCCTGGTTTAACCTTGGTTTTCTGGTTTAGTCATGTTTCAGTCCTGATTTAGTCCTGATTTAGTCCTGGTTAAGTCCTGATTCAGCCTGGGTGTCCTTGTCTAGTCCTGCAGTCCTGGTTTAGTTCTTGTTTAGTCCTGGTTTAGCCCTGGTTCAATCTTAGTTCAGTCCCGGTTTAGTCTTTATTTAGTTCAGTCCCAGTTCAGTCCAAGAATCACAGCTGAAAAAGTGCTGAAAAAGTGAGTTTGTGTTGTGGTCAGAGTCCATCTAAAATATAAATGTGACCATATCTTAGAACATTTGTGGCGAGCCTTTTAGCTTGGCCCCTGCACATTCATTTATGAGACAGAGAGCTGCTAAGAAAGTAAAAAGTGTATTTTATGGACTTGAGCAGAAACAGTGAATCTGCTAATTAGCTAAAGTGGGTTAAAAGCAGTGATTTACATGATCGTTAATGGGCTGTCAGTCAACGCGGACATTATCACAGGAAACAGCAGACAGAGATGGATGTACTCCACAGATACTGCTCAACACCGGGACACTGTGTACTTTAGGATGAATACTGTGCTAGTAGGAGTAGTGGTGGTAGTAGAGGTAACAATGTTGGTGGTAGTAGTAGTAATAGTTGTAGTAGTTGTAGTGGTAATAATGGTAGTAGTAGTAGCAGTTGTAGTGATAGTACTATTGTGTTGTTGTAGCAATAGTAGTAGCCATAATAGTACTAGTAGTAGCAGTAGTACTAGGGGTAATAATGGTGGTAGTAGTAGTTGTTGTAGCAGTAGTAGTAGTAGTAGTAGTGGTAGTGATAGTGATAGTACTAATGTAGTGTTAGTACTGTTGTGTTGTTGTAGCAATAGTAGTAGTATCAATAGTAATAGCGGTAGCAGTAGTATTAGTAGCAGTAGTAGTAGTATACATAGGATGGTGGTTGTTGCTGAAATAGTTGCAAGACAAAGAGTAGAGACTATATTAATATGATTGTTTGAAACGTGGTTGGTTAAGAGGTAAAAGTATAAAGCTGTGATTGGCTGAAAGGTGACAGGAAGTAGTAACAAGGAGGAAACACCAGTTTATATTTATGTACTCTAGCAGTGATACTTTGATGCATATTTAATGAGACACTGTGCAACTTTTTGGTTGAGAGATGTTATTGCTTTGCCTAGAATATTCCAAAGTATGACATTAAACATCTACTTTAGTATGAATGAAACTCCAGCCAAGTCCATGTTATCATTCTGCTGACTACGCACTGTGTATTTACCCAACATGAAGTAATCCCTATCACTGTATGTATTACCAAATTTAAAATACTACCATTACTGCTTAGACCAACACGTAAAATTTAGCATGAAGGCCAAAGCAGTAATGGAAACTGGTGATTGTCGTGTTGGTTGCCATAGCGATGAATTATTCCTGTTCTTTAGTGTTGTTGTTTGGTCTCTATGGAAATCCACACTCTTAATGGTCTGTCGCTGTTACCCGCACGGAGACTTTGTTTTGAATCTGCTGGCGATGCTGTTTTTAGACACCGCAATTGCATTTGGTTTTGTGCTTGTTAAAGTTCCATCACCTGCTAAGCTCTGCGCAGATGTTATTGATTTAAATGTTCCACAGAATAGCATTAAACTTGTATATCTCCAAGGAGACAAGCAGCTCACAGTAACAATGTTTTTCATTTTATTTTTTAAAGCAATAACATCAGCAATTGAGTACATGCAAGATTGATTACCTTAATGCCAAACTGTGGAACATTCCAGTCCAAACATGCGTTCTTACTGTGAGCGGGCTTGGCTTTCCCAGATCTGACGTGTAACATGTGACCTTGTGGCATCATCTGCTTGTCTCCATGAAGATAAATAAGTTTAATGTCATGTCCATGGAGAAAATCACCAGAAAAGTTACATACTGCCTCTTTAAACTCAGTATTTTAGCTAAGCACTTTTTTTTACTTTTTCAAATCAAATTATCTGAATTTCTTGATCACTGATTGGTTGAGAAGCAATGATACTGCGCTGCGATTGGTTGGAATTTGTAATACTGGTTCCTGGTTGAATGCATTGACTTCTTGAACTTCACATTTTAGTTTAGCGCAATTTTTAACTTTTTCTCCTCTCTCCAAATGAAATTATGATTTATTATGACGATAAGAGTGCACTATGTAACTTTTATGGATCCGCCCTCTGCTTGTCTCCATGGAGATACTAATTCTTTGCCCGGAATGTTCCACAGCACGTCACACTAGCATTGAAAAACATGCATTCTTCACTGTGAGTGGGCTCGCCTTTCCCAGATCTGGCCTGTAACTTGGCATTGTGGCATCATCTACTTGTCTCCAGGGAGATAGATGTGTTTAATGTCATAGTGTGGAACATTACAGGCAAAGTTAACCAGAATTTTGGAGTTTTTATACTCTTTCTCAGTCAAATTATTATCAGAATTTCTTGATCACTGATTGGTTGAGAAGTAAACGTAGTGCGCTGTGAGTGGTCGAAATTCGTCAATACTGTTTCCTGGTTGACTCCTTATGGTTGATATTTTAGTTTAGCCCAGTTTTGAACTTTTTCTCCTGTCTCGCATCTCGTAACAGACTTGTTTTCTCACTTTCTCACTCTTTCTCACGTCAAGGTTGCCCACTCTCTCCCCAAGACTTTAACCTTCTCAGCAGTATTTCCAGCGTTTTTGAGCTGACTGGATGTCTTCATAGCCGCACCAGTACTTGAGCATTTGACACGCATACGCACACACACACACGTACGCACACACAAGTCCTGGATACAGAGGGACACATGGGGCCAATTATGGACTCCAATGACAGGAAGGAGCTGTAAGGTTTGAGCTATCCCCCCCGGGCGCTCCCCAGTTTGGACAGAGCAGTGACAGCGGTGAGATCGCACCAAAAAACCAAAAGACACCACAGCACCGGATTGTATATTGCATAGAGTTTAATAGGTTGCGTTCACGTGACAAAATCCGCATACTTTAAAACTGAGCTGGAGACGGGTCTACGGTGGAGCGTGTTTACTTAGTTTATGGTTAATATCTCTGTAATTGCTGGGACTATCCACATGAAACAAAAACACAAAGTTAGCGCAGAGTTCGAGATGTTATTGCTTTGCTTGAGATGTTCCACAGTATGGCATTATATCTATCCATCCAAACCCACGATGTCGATGAAACGTTCTGCACCGACAAAGGCGCCTACGAAGGTTTGAACTTTGAGAGTGTTTAAACAAGAGAGAAATGTGAGAAAATGTTAATGCCTGTGTGAGAAAAGTGTATAAAGTGTGTGGTGAGGGTTTTTACAGCTGCAAAATATAGAGAATAATTGTAAAAAACATAAAAAGCTGACTACTTTGCCCATTGCAGGTTATTTTTAGAACGTAACCCCGCGATAAACGATGGACCACTGTATATTGAGCACGGGTTTCGAACCGCCAACCTTCAGATCAGGGGACAAACACACAAACTGAACTATTGTCGCTCACAGATCTGACCTGTAGCTTAGCCTAGTGGTGTCAACTGCTTGTCTCCATGGGGACATATAAGTTTACAGTGAAACATTCCAGGCAAAACAAACCGTGTGTAGGTTTGATCATAGCTTAATCCTGTTGTGGACGTAGTTTGTTCTTGTTGTGGTCCTGATTTAGTCCTGATCTAGTCCAGGTTTAGCCATAAGATTAATATTTGTTGAACTGATCCTTAACAAATAATCAACATTTGACCCGTTTCTTTCTTCCAAAAACAGCAAATATCCCATAGAGTCACATGGGATAGTTGCTCTCTCAATCTGAAATTATGGCATCATCAAATCCTAGAACGTGAAAGACAGCTGTCACGACTAAATATTCTATCTTTTGTGTTGTGAAAAGTCCTCAAAATGTCACCTAGAAACAGGAAGCTGAACTAGGACGTAGTGTTGCCTTCTTAAAACATGAAGTATTTGATTTCGTGTGGAGATGGAGGGGGAAGGTGCAGTAGTGTTTTTTTCCTACAGTCAAATGAGATCGCTGCTGCAGTGCTCCGACCGCCCACGCGCCTCCAGCCCAGATGAAAAAATTAACACGCATGGTCCCGAGAGCAAAAGCAAATCTACCAGTCAGAGGATTCAAGACAGATAAAGAGGAGCAGGCATCAGCACATCTGTGGAGTTACCCAGACTCTTCAAAAACACTGCACTTATGTACGATGAGATGAGATTAACAATATACACACGACACAGGATTTCTACTGCTCCTGGTTTATAAGGATGCTACGATGTCACTGTTGTTTATTTATGATGTCAATAATCAGGAATAACTGACAAATATTTCTAAAAAAGTAAGTAACGTTCATAGATTTGATACCAGACTCATCACTCATCATGTTCTGATTTTGCGAAGTCCTACTAAATACAAAAACATGTGCTACTGTTGTATTTATTTGTTAATGGCAGAATCCATTGACTTTCTGTTACATGCTGCTACTACTACTACTACTACTACTCCTCTGTGGTGGAACGTAACTTCACTACATTTGAGAGAAGGTATCTGTACTTTTCACTCCACTAGATTTTTAACTGGACTGAAAGGTAAAAGTATTTTTTATTATTGCTTGAGCAAACAAAAATATACAATTACAAAAAGGAAGGAAAAGATCTGATTCAGCTGTTTCTATTGAACAAAATGTAGCTCAAATCTGTAAAATTTAAATCCACATATTTGAAGCCTTATATGACCTCAAAATATGCACAAAATAGTGTGACATTTTACTTTTTAAGTGCATTTTTAAACAGGTACTTTAATACTTTAACTTTTACTTGTGTATGTTTTTGCTCCAGTGTCTGTACTTTTATGTAAGTAACAGAATTGTGTACTTCTTCCACCACTGCTAATACTACTATTACTAGTTGCTGACTACCTCCTCCTTGGCACAGACTTGAAACCGTATACCCAAAAAAAAAAAAATAATTATAGATTTGTTAAATCTGGAAATATTACCTTTTAAATGAATTATATAGAACCTGTCTTGGTTTAGTCCTGATGTAGCCTTGGTTTAGTCCTGGTTTAGTCCTGGTTTGGTCCTGATTTAGTCCTGGTTTGGTCCTGGTTGGTCCTGGTTTGGTCCTGGTTCGGTCCTGCTTTAGTCCTGGTTTAATCCTGGTTTAGTCCTGATGTAGACTTGGTTTAGTCCTGGTTTAGTCCTGGTTCAGTCCTGGTTTAGTCCTCGTTTGGTCTTGGTTTAGTCCTGGTTTGGTCCTGATTTAGTCCTGGTTTGGTCCTGGTTTAGTCTTTGTTTAGTCCTGTGTTAGTCCTGGTTTGGTCCTGGTTTGGCCCTGGTTTAATCCTTTTTTAGTCCTCTGTTAGTCCTGGGTTGGTCCTGGTTGGTCCTGGTTTGGTCCTGGTTTAGTCCTGGTTTGGCCCTGGTTTCGTCCTTGTTTAGTCCTGTGTTAGTCCTGGTTTGGTCCTAGTTTGGTCCTGGTTTGTTCCTGTTTTAATCCTGGTTTGGTCTCGGTTTAGTCCTGATGTAGACTTGGTTTAGTCCTGTGTTAGTTCCGGGTTAAATCCTGATTTAGTCCTGATTCCTCCATGTTCTGTGAAAACACGAACAGCCTAAACCATCCACATTTTACCATCACTTGACTCTTCTGTCCATCCAAACTCGTCTCCAAACTTTAAACACGTTTCATTTTCTCGCTCAACAAAAGACTCATACTTTGGACTCTCTTGGTCACTACGCCTGGCGCCCTCCAAACTTATCGCTCCCTCCCTTTTGTCGAGGGGAGAGTCCACTTGCTTGACTTTGAAAAGCCGTGTAGAAGAATGTATCAGAGGAGCGGGCCTTTGTTGGACTGTGGATAAAAGGAGGATAAAAGGGCAACAGAGTGGAGCATCCCAGACAGACAAGAAAGGATCTATCCCTCACTGAACTACAGGGAAAGGTCACACACACAAAAGAAACACCAAGAGCCTGCCTCTCAGAACACTCACATTCTTTTAAGTAGTACCAATAGTAGTAGTAGTAATAGTAGTTGTCACATTTACAGCACTTGGAGTACACATAGTAGTCGTATAAATGTATAAATAGTACCATCCCTTTCGTGTCTTGCCTAAGGACACAACTAGTGCCCTACTGTGGTACCTGGTATACACATAGGTCTCCCATCCAAGTACTAACCAAGCCCAGTCCTGCTTAGCTTCTGAAATATGACAAGATCAGACCGAAACGAGGAGCTTTGACCTCGGTATTGTAGTAGTATTTGTTGCAGCAGTAGTATTTGACATAGTAGCAGTTACAGCAGTAGCAGGTTTTGTACTGGTGATAAGAGTGATAGCAATAGTAGCAATTGTACTACAACTATTCTTGCAGTAATTGTAGCACTTGTAGCAGCAGCAGCAGTAGTAGTAGTAGTAGTAGTAGTAGTAGTATTGCTCAGTAAACATTGGGCTGTACATTGGTTTCTCCTTCTACAATTGTGCACATACATAATAGAGGTATTATCGAGGTAACTGCAGTAGTGGTAGTATTGGTATTAAGATAAGTATTTGTTTTTATTGAATAGTAGTAGTAGCTGTTACAGTTGTTGCAATAACTGTTAAATTAGTAGTAGTGGTATAGTATTACTACTCAGTGCGGAGTGTATATTAGACTAAACTGGTGGTAGTAGTAGTAGTAGTAGTGCTAGTAGTAGTATTTGGAATGGAGGAGATTGTTGCTCACTAATTTAAAGGTTATTGGTTCAGTCTCCGCTACTTCACCCACGTTGCCTCTACTGATGTGTGTAGTAATAGTAGAAACTGTAATAGCATCGTGATATTAATAAGAGTAGTAGTTGTAGTAGCAGCAGTAGTACTAATAGCAGTAGTAGTATTAGTAGATGTACTTCTTAAACTACATATTCCCCTCGTTGTAGCGTCAAATATCTGGAGCTATCCTTATCAAAACAAATGTATTGTGCCATATCAGTCCCTCCCGCCGATGCAAAACGCCCATGACACTTTCCATCAGGCCACTTACTGCCGTGACCTTCTGAGGCGCGTGACCTTTCCGCCAGTATAAACACAGATTATGTGCGTTAGCCGAGCGCTCCTCAAGCTAAACAAATACACATCCTATTCTTCTCCTTATGTCCTCCCGGGCCATCCGTTTGAGGAGACGAGAGGGGCGGGTCGTACGGGCGGGACGAGCGCAGTGCCGGGGACAGCTGTGAGGAGCAGAAGGAGACGGCACACTTCACAGATTACATAGTTTGAGGTTTTTTTTATTTTTTTGAGTTAGATAATTGGATTGATGGACGCTCCAATCGAAACACAAAAATGAGATGTCAGGATAGTAATGTTCAGAACAGATAAATATACAGGTCTGATTTTACTGCAGATAAATACAGATAGTGATGGTAGAGGTGGTAGTAGTAGCAGCAGTAGTGATAGCACAAGTAGTGGTAGTATTAGTATTAGTAGCAGTAGTAGCAGTTGTAATATTAGTAACAGTAGTAGTAGCAGTAGTTGTAGTAGTATTAGTATTAGTAATAGTAGTAGTAGCAGTAGTAGCAGTAATAATAGCAGTAGTAGTAGCAGCAGTAGTAATAACAGTAGCAGCAGTAGTAGTAATAGTAGCAGTGGTAGTAGTTGTAGTAGTAGTACTTTTGGTAGCAGTAGTAGTAGTAACAGTAGTTGTAGTAGAAATAGCAGCAGCAGTAGTAGTAGTAGTAGTAGCAGTAGTAGTAGTTTTAGTAGCAGTAGCAGTAGTTGTACCAGTAGTAGTAGTAACAGTAGTTGTAGTAGCAGTAGTTGCAGTAGCAGTATTAGTAGTAGCAGTAGTTGTAGTAGTAGCAGTAGTAGTAGTAGTTTAGTAGCAGTAGTTGTAGCAGTAGCAGTATTAGTAGTAACAGTAGTTGTAGTAGTAGTAGTTTAGTAGCAGTAGTTGTAGTATTAGTAGTAGCAGTAGTTGTAGTAGTAGCAGTATTAGTTTAGTAGCAGTGGTTGGAGCAGTATTAGTAGTAACAGTAGTTGTAGTAGTTGTAGTAGTAGTAACAGTAGTAGCAGTAGCAGTATTAGTAGTAACAGTAGTTGTAGTAGTTGTAGTAGTAGTAACAGTAGTAGCAGTAGCAGTATTAGTAGTAACAGTAGTTGTAGTAGTTGTAGTAGTAGTAACAGTAGTAGCAGTATTAGTAGTAACAGTAGTTGTAGTTGTAGTAGTTTAGTAGCAGTAGTTGCAGTATTAGTAGTAACAGTAGTTGTAGTAGTTGTAGTAGTAGTAACAGTAGTAGCAGTAGTTGTAGCAGTAGCAGTATTAGTAGTAACAGTAGTTGTAGTAGTTGTAGTAGTAGTAACAGTAGTAGCAGTAGCAGTGGCGTAATAATACACTGTGCTAATACATGATTGCATATTTCTTATAGCACTTGAGTTTTTTAAACTCATCAGGACGTTGTGGGTGAAATAGTCTGAGTTCTTTAAATAAATGATAATTGAAACTGTCCCAGCTTCTAAAATAGACACATTCATTTTTGTGTCTCCACTAAAAATCCCGTTTGGTTTGTCCTTGTGCACAATACACTCTTTGTCCTCTACAACGGCAAGTTACACTCAACCACTGACAAAACACGCTCTGGGCACTTTCTGTGGAGTAGTTACTAGTAGTAGTAGTAGTAGTAGTAGTAGTATTAGTCGTGGTAAGTAGTAGGAAGAGGAGGAGCTGGGATAATGGTAGGAAGGAGTAGTACGTCTCATTGAAATATAGTGAAAGTGGTAACATTTGGACTAGTTCAAGATATATATTTGTTGTAGTTGTATACGTAGTTGCAGTAGAGGTCATATTAGTAGTTGTAGTAGTAGTATATAGAATGGGAGTGGCAAAGGGTACTAGACTTCACACACCCAAAGCTTGGTGGTTGCTGTCCTTGTGTCCTTGGGCAAGACTTTACATACGTTCATCAGTCTGTCCCAGGGCAGCTGTGGCTTGTAGTAAAAGTAGTAGTTGATAGTTTTTGTAGTAATAGTTACGACAGTAGTAGACTTAGTAGTAACATTTTAGCGATAGTAGTAGCAAATGTCAGCTGTCTAAGGCTACGTTCAACTGGAACTTAACCACAACTAAACACTAGAAGTATAAGTATCATGAGCGGGATGACTCGGTGTATTGTAGTATACAGTTGTGCCGTGTATTTGTGTCTTGTACTATAGTCACACTAATAGAGTACTTCATAAAATTGGGGAGTGCTCAGTGCCAGGCTGCATTGTGTCCTGAGCTGTCACTGTGACAAACAGTACTGTGGTATCCAGCCTGACGGGGACAGAGAGGAGGAGGAGGAGAGGAGGAGGAGGAGGAGGAGGAGGAGGAGAGGGAGAGGATGGAGGCGAAGGAAAGAAGAGGAGAGGAGAGAAGAGGAGGAGAGACAACAGGGGAAAGAAAGAGAGGAGGAAGAGGAGAGAAGCAGAGGAGAGAGGTAGGAGGAGGAGGAAGAGAGGGGGAGAGGAAGAGGAGAGGGAGAGGATGGAGGCGAAGGAGAGAAGAGGAGGAGAGAAGGAGAGACAACAGGGGAAAGAAAGTAGGATAGGAGGAAGAGGAGAGAAGCAGAGGAGAGAGGTAGGAGGAGGAGGAAGGGAGAGGAGAGGGAGAGGATGGAGGCGAAGGAAAGAAGAGGAGAGGAGAGAAGAGGAGGAGAGAAGGAGAGACAACAGGGGAAAGTAAGAGAGGAGGAAGAGGAGAGAAGCAGAAGAGGGGGAGGAAGAGGGGGGACAGAAGGATGAGAAGAAAGGGAGAGGGGGAGATGAGAAGGCAGAGGAAAGAGGGGGAGGTGAAGGAGTGAGGGAAAGAGGAGGAGAGGAGAGGGGAGAGTAGAGGTGGAGAGAGGAAAGGAAAGACGGAAGGGAGAGAGGTGGAGGAGGAAGATAGGGGAGAGAAAGAGGAGGGGGAGAGTTGAGGAGGGAGAGAGAAGGAGAAGAGAGGGGGAGGTAAGGAGGCAGAGGAAAGAGGGGAGGCGAAGGAATGAGGGGAAGAGGAGGAGAGGAGAGAGGAGTGGAAAGGCGAAGGAGAGAGGAAAGGAGAGATGGAAGGGGGAGCGGTGGAGGGGGAAGATAGGGGGAGAGAAGGAGGAGAAGAATAAAGGGATAGAGGAGAGGGCGAGATGAGGAGAGAGGGGGAGAAGAGGAAAAGAGGCAGAAGAGGAGGACAAAAGGAGAGGAGGGCAGGAAAAGAGGATGAGTGGGGATACGGGAAGGAGAGAGAGAGAGGGGGGGAGGAGAGGAAAAGGGGAAGGAGGAGATGACAGGAGGAGAGGAGGACAGGAGGGAACATATTTAGAAATCTGACACGCACACCTGCAGCGTCTGGGTTATTGTTTTGGACCAGTGCCACAGAGCGAGTCCTGGGTCCAGCTCAACAACGCTCTGATCCGACTGCAGAGACAGAACACACAGGTACAGCACACACTGTTCACTTTCAAACAGCTCTATTCACTTTCTCTCTGTGGATGTTACTGCTTTGTCTGGAATGTTCCACGGTATAGCATTATCTGTCTCACTTTTATTCATTTACCGGGCTAATTAGGCCCATTCTACTGAGAGCGGGGTTGCCACTCACAGATCTGAGCTGTAACTTGGCTAGGGATGCACTGACCGACTGACTGATACTGGTATTGGAGCAAATATCGGCTTTAAAATATCGTTTCGGCTGGTAATAAACACTGTCATCAGACTCACTGCTCTGATATCGGTTGGTATCGATGGCATCAGAATTGGTATCTGATCTGAAAAAACTTGGATCGATGCATCTCTAAACTTGGCCTTGTGGTGTCACCTGTTTGTCTCCATAGATATAGATGAATTTAAAATGCCATACTGTGGAACTTTTCAGGGAAACCAGTCACTTTTCCATGGAGACAAACATGTAGAGTACCCCCCACCTAGAAAGTGAAATAGTGTACCTTTAATATCAATATTAACCCAGGACTAAACCGGGACTAAACCAGGACTAAACGGGGACTAAACCGGGACTAGACCGGGACTAAACCAGGACCAAACCAGTGTTAAAAAAAGACTAAACTAGTGTTAAAAAAGGACTAAACCAGGACTAAGCCAAGACTAAACCAGGACTAGACGGGGACTAAACCAGGAGTAAACCAGAACTAAACCAAGACTAAACCAGGACAAAACCAGGACCAAACCAGTGTTAAAATGGGACTAAACCGGGACTAAACCAGGACCAAACCAGGACCAAACCAGGACCAAACCAGTGTTAAAAAGGACTAAACCAGGACTAAACCGGGACTAAACCAGGACTAAACCAGGTCTAAACCAGGACTAAACCAGGTCTAAACCAGGACTAGAACAGAACAGTCTGATGTAGAAATGGAATACAATGATTTGCAAGTAGTGACATATTAGATTTTTTTCACAATGGATTTTAACGTATCTGAAATAATATCATTATCATTTTGAGCACATAACCTCCCTAAGTGTCTCTCCTATAAAACGATAAACGGTGCTGCCTGTTCTAAAATAAGTCTATCTATTGACATTGCATTACATTCTAATTGGTGTAATCTGAATCTTTAATTGTATTATTTGACCTATTTTGCCGCACTCGTTCTACCCTGTGCCTGTGTATGTCTCTGTGTCCTATAGTGAGCGTTCCTGGTGCTTTTGAGATTAGGTGAAGCTATAGGCGTTTAGAGGCCTCCCCATTAGACCATCACTGGCCTAAACTTCATTTTGGGTCTGCGGCCGACTGGAACCAATCTGAGCTGTAGGAAATGGGTCCCAAAGTGAGGAGGGAGGATCTACTTTACACACAAACACCAAAGCGTTCTGTAACAGGGCTGCACCTTCACGCTCCACAAATGCACAAAATACAGGAGATAACTGAGGGACATGCTGCTGTTTTGTATGTAGCTGCTCATATTCAAAGCATTAGGCTGAGGAAAGGTGATTTGGCTGTGCAGGCGGGGGTTATGATAGTCCTGGTTTGGTCCTGGTCTAGTCCTGGTTTGGTCCTGGTCTAGCCTTGGTTTAGTCCTGGTTTAGTCCTGGTTTAGTCCTGGTTTAGTCCTGGTTTTAGTCTTGGCTTCATCCTGGTTTCTTCCTGGTTTGGGTCTGGTCTGGTCCTGGTCTAGTCCTGATTTAGTCCGGGTTTAGTCCTGGTTTAGTCCTGGTTTAGTCCTGGTTTTAGTCTTGGTTTCATCCTGGTTTCTTCCTGGTTTGGGTCTGGTCTAGTCCTGGTCTAGTCCTGATTTAGTCCGGGTTTAGTCCTGATGTCAGTTGACTTGGTCCTGTTTTAGTTTAGTCTGTTTTTCACATTTAGTCTTGATGCAGACTTGTTTTGGCCCTGTTCAAGTCCTGGTTTGGACCTGGTTTTGTCCTGATGTCACTTGGGCGTGGTAATGGTTTGATCCTGGTTTAGTCCTGGTTTAATCCTGGTTTCATCCTGGTCTAGTCTAAGTCCAGTCTAGTGCTTAATGTGGTACAATTATAAGGGCTGTTGCACAGTCTCATTTTAAGGCATGCATGGTTAAGTCCTAATGTAGACTTGGTTTGGTCTCAGTCTAGTCCTGGTTTGGTCCTGATGTCACTTTTTGTGGTCCTGGTTCTAGTGCTGTTTCATCCAGGTCTAGTCTGCTTATTGTCATACAGTTATACGTTATGTACATTTTGATGTGATGTTTCAGATAAATAGGACAAAATTGGACCTGTTTTTTGAATGATATAAATGTATAATTGAACTAGTTTAAGGCCACAAGGCAGTACTGGGTAAATTACTATTATTTTGTATAGAAAATTACATTGTATAGTGTTTTTCAAAATTGGTGTTTAAGGAGTTTGAAGTTTTAGTATCGTGACAACACTTGGTAAACCAGCAGAATTGATTGCTCTAGAGTTTAGTAGGTAACATTAGCGTGCGGTGACTTTTATGGGTCAGCACCACTTTTTATACAAACTAATGGCAAAGGAGTATATTTATTTTACATACTAATTGCATGGTAAGCCTTTTGGAGTCACATTAGAGAGGCTTAGATTTACGTAGTTTATTCATATTTGTATATACTGAACTGTATCTGACACTGTACAAACAGGGCTGTTTGTTTCTTCACAGATGTGTCCTGCTCCTACACCTCATTTATGCAGCTGAGCCTTCAGTGCTACTGTTATTTATGGAATTATTATTATGCACCTAGAAACATGAGTGACCTCTCTACACATGTGTAATGCACATACTACACAAAATGTACATTCATGAAGATACAACAACAACAACAACAACAACAACAGATGCACTAGTCAGACAGATGCACTGGTCAGACAGATGCACTGGTCAGACAGACGCACTGGTCAGACAGATGCACTGGTCAGACAGGGGTACTGGTCAGACAGATGCACTGGTCAGACAGGGGCACTGGTCAGACAGGGGCACTGGTCAGACAGGGGCACAACTTAGTAAGACGTTTGGGACAGCGGTTGCTGCAGTGTGCTCAGTGACCAGTAGGCTATACTAAAGGACACCGTGACTTCAACCATACTTCAAATAGGAAAAAGTGAAGGGAAAACTGTATTATATGTTTCATAATCATATGTTTCAAAACTATTTCATTACACTTTTGACACCCAATGATTTTAGATTTTATTGGACAAGCACTGCTTGGCTTGATTGCCCACTTTGTTTCAAGTATTTGAGCAAAAAGCACTTATAAACTCATTGTGGTGAATAATTAGGACGCTTAGAATTCATAAAGTGAGGAATAACTTTGGACCACTGCAAACGATTTAAAATGAACTAGTTCTGTTCCAGAGTTTTAAGTGCCTTTAATGAACAATATCCATACTATGCTATTTTATTATGCTAAAATGCTAAAATGCATGGCATATTTAAAGTATAAATATAAGTATCCTCCTGATTTTAAACAACAAGAGGAGGAGAGGTGAGTTTTTTGTAGAGTAAGTATAGCAGCTCTGATCCGAGTACAGCCCAGTGCAGGAGGTTAAGCCTGATTTGGACTGATATGAACAAAGGATTGGCCCCAATATTCCAGGGTTACTTTTCTGAAAATTGAGTAAACTTTAAACTTGACTCTGCAAACAAGTCTAGACTGAAGATGTGACAAGAACTGTGTTGTAGTAATATGAAACATGTACGAAATTCAACAAACTGCTAGAATACATTGAGCTCAAGCACCTTTTGGATTAAATGTCATTTTGTTGCATGTAAAGAAGCAGGTGAAACTACATTAACCATGATCCTTTGCTCCATTTCAGAGCAGCAACTAGAGATGGGCAGATTATTGAAAAATATATAACACCGTCACTATTGTTTGGTTTTGAATGTATGCTAAGTTTGAGTATCATTTATAATAAAAATGCTACTTAAAAACCTGATAAAAGCTCCAGTATGTAATTTTTTAGCCAATGGAAATGTTGCTCTTTTGGCTATAATGTTCCACAGTATGGCATAAAACATGTCTGTCTCCTTTTAGATTTTTACCAAGTATGGTTTTAACTTTCTGTTTCCTTGAAATAGTGCAGGCCATGTTCAACCTCTAGAAAGTTACATGGTGTTGCTTTAAATAGGTCTGAAAAAGTGCCATTTCTGTATTTTTTGTAATACTTAAACCTTAACTTATACATTTAACAATATTTTTATTGGATTGTTGGACATAATATTCTCTGTTTATCATTATCAGGTTAGAAAAATACCAAGACATTCATTTTGTGTCATTGAGTGTTTGACAACTGATCCGAAAGTTGGAGGTTCAAATCCCAATCTCGGCTTAAAATCATCATTGGGAGAGTGGTGTGTGTGTGAGTGTGTGTGAATGTGTGTTAATGGGGGGATGGTTCCTTGACGTAAAGTGTTTTTAGTACCTAGGTGGAAAAGCTCACTATAAAAATATGACCATTTACCATTTTTTTAGTAGTAGTATTAGTAGTATTAATAGGACGTTGACTTCTTCCCTCTCTATCCCCAAGTTAACAGTGAAAATGGAGTAGTTGGAGAGCAGCACGCAGTACTTTATACAGTTTATGGAGTGAGGTGCACAGAATGTACTATGCAAACAAGTCACCAGAGCCCGGAGTTCATAAAAGTGGATGTGATGGTGGGTTACTGCCGAGTTTACCTGTGAAAATGCAATCGGGAATGACATTTAGAGAAGGCACTTTTTCAAAACACATCTACACAAAATATTACTGGGGTGTATAGCTGCTGGGGCCGTAAATAAACACAAATGACATTGCAGTTTCATATCTGGCTATTGCAAGGAAGAAAATTTGGAAAATAGCAAATACTTTAACGGTGAACTGTATGACTTACGAGATGGACAGTATGTTACTTGCTCGTCTCCATGGTGATGTAATTGTTTTGCTTAGGATGTTCCACAGTATGCCATTAAACTTATCTATCACAGCAAGCAAGCAAAACCAAGTTACAGGTCTGATGTGTGACAATGTATTTTTGAGCAATAAAATATATAAATAAATGCCAGATATTTAAGTTAAGAGATAAGTAATTCTATACTGTGGAACATTCTACGCAAATCAATTCATGGAGTTTCAACTTCCTTACATTCCCATTCTAAATATATCGTATTTTGTTTAAAATTGTGAATCACTACGTCGGTTCTGATTTTTCCCAATTCTGAAACTCATGGATAACATCTAGCATATCCTCTGTCTGAAAAGTTACAGAGTGTACCTTTAAACTTCGTATATTACACAAAATTGACTCTTGTGAGCTTCTAGTCAGATCAGAATGTTGTTACCTCATCAAAAACATACCTGGAGTTGCGTTTTGTTTCATTCACACATGTTTGAGAAATCCTTTATCTACGTTTGTCTACATCTCCAAAGCTCAATACGCTCTGTTCCACTTTGTGATGTCATGAAGAGGTAGTTTTCAATTTAACAGCTGTCTTTGTTCAGTAGAGCTCGGCAATTGCAGAACTGAAATCATCCAAATGATGCTAGTGAGGGTTTATGGAGTTTAAAAATGCAGTGGAGCACTTCCTGTATTACCACATGACATCACAAAGTGGAACAGAGGGTTTTATGTTTGAGAGAAGAACAAGACAAACAAGAACAAAACTACTCCAGTTATGTATGTGATGAAGATAACATTTGAACATCAGATCAGAAAATAGCATAGTATGGGCTCTTTAAGACTGGATGTGAGTAAGACCTGCATTAAGATTCAAAGCGACCATTAGCATTAGACAAAAATAATGGTAATTTTTCCCGACGTGCAGTTTGCCCATAAATTTGTCTGCAGGCTACCTCGCTAATGTTCTGAAACGCTGAAGGTGGAGTTTTGTGAAATTAGGTGATGCAATAGGGAGGACATTTTCAGAGTTCAGAACGGTCCAAATAAGTCTGTGCTTTGAGTTTATGCAACACAAAAGAGGGATTCAAAAGCCTGAAAATGAAAGTCAGAGTTTGCTTCTATTGATCCTGCCTCCTAAACTCAGCCATTTTTGTATGTTTTGTCTAAGGGTGGATTATCACTTGCACATTCACCACATCAGAACTGGAACTAAACCAGGACTAAACCAGGACTAAACCAGGGCTAGAACGGGGCCAAACTAAGTCCACGTCAGGACTACAAAGTGCTCAATTTAGGACCAAAAAACTGCAGCTGTGAATGCCCTGTAGCAACCAATAATGCAATAACTGTCAATGATGTAGTAATTTTGGCAAACTTAAAAAGCCCCTAGTGTAATAACAGGTTGATAATGTAATAATGGGCCAATAATGTAATAACAGATGATGTAATAACAGGCCCATAATGTAATAACAGGGTGATAATGTGATAACAGACGATAATGTAGTAACAGGTCGATAATGTAAAAATAGGTAGGTAATGTAATAACAGGCCAGTAATGTAAAAACAGGTTGATAATGTAAAAACAGGTTGATAATGTAATAACAGGTTGATAATGTAATGACAGGCAAATGATGTAATAACACGCCCATAATGGGATAACATCTTGCCAATAATTACTCAATTATTGGCTGTATGTAGTACATTATCAGAGAACATTTACCTTGTCAGGTCAAATATATAATGAACAGCCAATAATGTAATAACTTATGACAGTGTATGTACCACTGGAACACAAGCTCTTCTTTTTCTTACATTTTTATTTGTTTGTACAGGGACAGCACATATTAATGAACATTTAAAAATGTAAATATGTAAAGATTACAGCCAACATGGCAAATTTCCATCTTCAGTCCCTGAGCAGGTTGATGCCAAACAGTTTACAGGACAGGGAAAAGAACAGCAACAGGAAAAGAACAGTAACAGCTCCCAATAGCTGCTTCAGTTGTTGCTTGGACAGCTCTTTAGTTTTTGGGTTTGTCTCATTTACAGTTAATTTTACCCACTTTTTTTGTCCTTTTTTGGGTAATTTCTTGTTTAGCACTACAGTGGGAATAATGTAGTCCACTTTTAGACCTGGTTTAGACCTGGAATAGTCCTGTAATAGACCTGGTTTAGATCTGGTAGGATCACGTCTTTTATTCGATGGCACTTGATGTGAAAAATGAATGACATTATCGGCCTGTTATTACATTATCGGTTGCCACACGCCCTTGGACACCATTTAATCTGTTTCCTATACAAGCAGTTGGGGGCCATTAGCAGCAGTGTCAATTGCTTATTATTTTACATTTTCTTCATTGTAAACCACAATGTTGATCGAAATTGCCTTTTTAGAAATGGGTCCATTGCCTGCAAATTTTTATGTACTGTAATGTTTTTATAGTTTAAAGTATAGTACCCTACCTGTACAACTCGGAGTCTGAATCTTTTCAATAATCACAAGTACTGAGAAGTGGACAGGGATAGGGGATAAGTGAAAACTGGAATTTTCTGAGCCTCAAATGAAAAACAACAAAGGATCAGCCAAACATTCAAGAATTAATCGAAATGCAAATCTGAGTATGTTATTGATTTTATTTATATTTATACATTTATCTGACAGGGACAGTGCATTCATACAAAGTCACAGGCCGAGCACGCAGCTGATGCAAAGTGTATATGTTGTTTTTTTTTCCTGTGTATTTTCCACACCCAGGGAGGTGGTCCTGGAGGTGATCCCTCAACTGATCTTCAGCCTGTTTAGGCCTCCTGTGGACGCTCCATATATTAATATGCCACCAAGAGAGATGAACTCTCTGGCCATTGGAATGGCCCAGTCTGTCCTGGACAGACTTGAAAAATCTGACATTTCCATGGTCCAGCAGTGCTACTATTATCGTCATTTTCAAGATCAAATGGTCCAGAACATCATGGAAAAAATCTTTCAGATGTTTCCAGGACAAAAACTTTTTCAACATCTGAGCTCCTGTTCAAAAAGTCTGCTTCGGGCCATCACCACTGCCACAGCAGAGGAAATCTGTCAGCTGTTTCCTCAAATACTTACTGAGGAGTTTCCAAACTCCACTGGAGACCAGGAGTCACCTGCTCTCCTTTTATCTGAGCACCTCAACAGTGAACTCCCTAAGGAACACTCAGAGGAGCCGCAGAAGCAACCTGCTGAGACAGTCCCTAAAATTGATGCATTAGAGACTTCTGACACAGTGAAGCCTGATGCAGTACAGACTCTTAACGCAGTAGAGAGTCCTGATATGGTTGAGCCTCAAGCAGAAGAGACTCCTGATATAGTGGAGGCTCTTTATACGGTGGAGCCTTCTGACACAGCGGAGCCTTCTGAAGCAGCGGAGCCTCCTGACACAGTGGAGCCTCCTGCTGCAGCGGAGCCTCATGCAGCGGAGCCTCCTGACACAGCGGAGCCTCATGCAGCTGAGCCTCATGCAGCGGAGCCTCATGCAGGGGAGCCAGTACAGACTTCTGATACGATGGAGCCTCGTGCAGTGGATCCTTCTGATACAGTGGACACAATAGAGACTCTTGACACAATAGAGACTCTTCATACATTAGAGCCTGGAGTCCATACAGAGCCCCTGCCTCCCAGATCTAGGGGTAGATCTGCCATCTCCCGCTTCACCCGGTGGATTCGAAAATTCTTTTCCAGGAGGAAGACTAAGACACATTCACCTTGATTCATTCAATAAAAATTACAGCACATTGCAGTTTGAAGTCAGTTATTGCAATTTGAAGTAGTTTGTAGTTGTAATAGTAATAGTAGTAGTAGTTGCAGTAGTGGTGGTAGTGGTAGTAGTGGTGGATGGTAGTAATGGCTGCTGTAGAGTTAATAATAGCAGGTATTAACAGTTTTAATTAAGGTTGAAACTGTCAGCTCTTACTCCTGGTTACTTCCTGATTAAATGTTGATCATTTGCTCATTGTATCGTAGGTGTGAAGGCATGTAACCACTGTAAATGACTTTAGTATAGATTTAAAAAGCTGAGGTAGTTTTGTCCCCACCAGATTCCATTTTTTCATTTTTCATTTTTACTAAGTTGAACCATATGTTTGTGAGCACATAAAAATGATGTAGGAATTTGATGTGAGATTTGTCAGGGGAGTTTCGCACTGAATGCTCAGACAGAAGCGAGTGTAAGTAAAAGGTTAATATCTGCCAGCCTGTGAAGTGGCCCTTAGAGACAATTCTATCGTATATAGCCACATATAAAAGTCTAGAGGCACGCTGTCCCTCGGCTGCCCTCACAGATACCAAAGTGTCATTTTGTGTACGGCGCCCACTCCAATATGGCCGACCAAACTGTTCACAGCACCAGGGGAGAGAGGAAGAGAGGTACTCCTGCTGCGATACTGGTTATATGTGAGGAAGATCTGTAGGGACACGGATGGAGATGGTAGGTGTAATAGTGCCTGAAAAAAGTAGTGAAAAGATGGTTGTGAAGTAGTAGTAATAGAAATAGTAAAGCATCAGTTATATAGGAGAGTAGTTATTGTAGCTCAATCAATAATAAGAGTTGTAGTCGAAATTGTAGCAGCAGTAGTAAAAGTAGTATTAGTAGCATCCATGACGGCCGCTTTTTATTCAGATTGTAACAGTTTCATGTGCCACTGAGGTAAACCAGTACTTACATTTAAAAGTGTATTCCGTAGCGGCCGCGGGCTTCGTTTTCTCCCGTAGAAGAAGTGAAGTGCGGTGCATTATGGGATATAGAAGTGCGCGAAGTCTGCTCGGATTCACCCTTCGTTTATGGCCGATCTCCATGGAAACGCACGGCACATTTGTCGACCGCATTCATGGGGCGCATAAAATGGTCCTTGCCGTTGTTGACTTAAGTGCCCTTCAAATGCACCCGACGAAGTTTGCAGCCGTCGAATTTGGACACGGCAGTAGTAGTAGTAGTCGTAGGAACAGCAGAAAAGTTATAAGTTGACAGTTGTAAGTTGTAGTTGTAATAGAGTCACTATGATTAGAATTATATTGACTACTAAACTTCAATATTAACAATGGTGTGAGTTTTCAATTACTTCAATATTAGTGTTTTAAAGTAATAATTCTTCAGTAACAAAGTAATTATTGCAGTTTTAGTTCACTTCTAGTTCGTTTTCTATTGAATTTCGACAGTACAAGTACTCACTCCTCACTTGAGCTGTTCTGTGATGCCAGCTGTATCCTCACATGTATATTGGATGTGTAATGTGCATGTTCCCTGTGTCTGATTGGTCTGTGGTCGTCATGGTGCACATAGGTTATCATTATCTCTGTTCTCCTATCGGCCAAAACGCTCTGTGTTTCTGCTCTTCAGCCCTATCGTAAATCTCTACTCTTTATTATCAGGCCCCCTCAGCTGTACCCTGCTCCTCTCCTCCCTTGTTTGCGCCTCTCTTTTTTCCCTCCTCTTCTTTCCTTCCTCCTCTTCTCTGCTCCTCAGCTCCTCTGCTGCCCTTTTCCTCTCTTGTTCCCCTTCTCTCTCTCTCTCATCTCCTCCGCCCCTTCTTCTCCTTCTACCCTCCTCTGCTCCTCCCCTCCTCCTTCTCTCCTTTTTCGCATCTCTAGTCCTCTCCACCCGTTATTGTCCTCCTTCTCCTCTTCTCCCTTCCTCTGCCCTTCTCTGCTCCTCCTCGACTTCCATCCCTCTGCCCCTCCCCTTCTCCTCTACTCCCTCTGTCCTCCTCTTCCTCCCCTCATCTCCTCCTCTCCTCTGTTCCTCCACTCCTCCTCAGCTGCTCTGCTGCCCCTTTCCTCTCTTCCTTTCTCATCACCTCCTCTCCTTCTTCGCTTCTCTGAACCTCTCCTCCCACGTTATTGTCCTTCGCTCCTCTGCTCCTCCCCTCCTCTTCTTCTCCTCCCGCTTTCTCCCATCCTCCGCTTCCTCTCTCCTCCTCTCCTTCCTCTGCTCCTCCTCGACCTCCGTCCCCCTGTTCCTCCCCTTCTCCTCTGCTCCCCCTCTCCTCCTCTTCCTCCATTCATCTCCTCCTCTCCTCTGTTCCACCAATCCTCCTCCCCTCTTCCTCTCCTCCGGTGTTCTGGCACAGCTAGCTTTCTCCGGAGTTTGAAAATGAACAATTGTAACTGGGAGGCAAAGACGCTAGCAATCACACGCAGCCTAAATGGACCGCTGACCCCGTTAGCTTAATCCCACTGAGGTTAATGCATTCAAGATGGAGGCACTTCCGAGCTCTCCAAGGACACAGCCTCACATTTACTATACAATGTACAAGCTTCCAGCAATCAGGGCCTATATACAACTGTTAACTCTGCTGCTTAGAATCAAGACTGGTACAGACCCGTCACGCCAACACATTTTCAAGTGCAATATAGAGCTGAAGAAAATATGATGAACAGTGATATTGAAACTGACACGATAACCAAAAAGCAAGAACTCATCTGGATTTGCTAAATGAAAACTGCAGTTTGATTAGTCACATTTAGCAAAAGTCAGAGGATGAAATGACTGTTTCCATGGGGTCTTTTTCTGTCGACAAGCTGCTAACCCTGTAGTTTAGTCACCTGGCTCTCGTTCATATGTGTTGCACTCTGAGTTTAGTCCTACACATCAGTTTTGAATCACACTCCTCAGCGTTCCCAGAAAGTTCTATCTCATGGTACTGCAGAGGAGACTCCGACCGGTGCTCGAACCTCAGATTCAAGAGGAGCAGTGTGGTTTTCATCAAGGTTGCGGAACACTGGACCAGCTCTGTACTCTCCATCGGGTGCTCGAGGGCTCATGGGAGTTTGTCCAATCAGTCCATGTGCTTTGTGGATCTGGAAAAGCCATTCGACTGTATACCTCGAGGAAAGTGCTCTGGGCATAATGGACCTGGAGGAAATATCTGGGGTGGGGGACGTTTGGGAGTCCGTGCGTAGACTGCCCCCCCTTTGACCCAGCTCCAGATAAGCAGAAGGAAATGGATGGATGGATGGACAACGGTTTTAAATGGCTCTGGCTGAAAGTGATTGGGAAAAGGTTGAACATTCAGACAAATACTTCACGCTGATTGGTGGAGGTGTCACAACAGCAGAACAAGCCCAAAAATCAGACTGTGGTTAAATCCAGTTGAGAGAAAAGCACAGACATCTCATCCATCCACAAATGCACACGGCAGTCGAATCTCGTATTCTGGAGCAGGATTGTTTTCATCCCAGTCGCGGAACACTGGACCAGCTCTATACTCTCCATCAAGTGCTCGAGGGCTCGTGGGAGTTTGCCCAATCAGTCCACATGTGCTGTGTGGATCTGGAAAAAACATTTAACTGTTTACCTTGTAGTGTCCTGTGGAGGGTGCTCTGGGAGTACTGACTCCGGGGGCTATGTGGTTCCTGTGTGACCAGAGCGGCAGTAAGTCGGACTTGGAGGAAATGTCTGGGGTGAGGGAAGTTTCCCTGCATAGACTGCTCCGACTTTGTCCCAGCCCCGGATAAGCAGAAGGAAATGGATGGATGGGCATCAGTTTTAAATGACTCTGGCTGAAAGTGATTGGGAAAAGGTTGAACATTCAGACGAATACTTCACTCTGATTGGTGGAGGTGTCACAACAGCAGAACAAACCCAAAAATCAGACTGTGGTTAAATCCAGTTGAGAGAAAAGCACAGACATTTCATCCATCCACAAATGCACCCAGCTCTCCCCTCTGCTCTTTTTTAAGTCTGGATTTCTGCTAAAACAGGCTGAAGTATGTGCATCACCCAAACCACAACACGACTGGTTAACGGGACCCAAACGCACCGTTGGGAGTTGGGCCAGATGGATTCTTGGGTTAGTTTCTACCTCTACAAACATGTTCTGAAATGCATAGGATTCTTGTATTTGCTCAACCGTTCAGACGCCTTCTCTCAAATGTTAATGTTCTATTGTCCTTACCTTAAAAACCCAGTACTTCTGCTTTATCTGTGCATCTTATGGAAGGACGGTATAGGTCAAATAAGAAGCAGCTCCTTTTTACAGTGCAGAGATTTCCTTTGAACATTTAAGCTTTTTAGCAATCACCGACTACCCCACTTTAGCTTCCAGATCGCTAACATTAGCATTCCCGGTTCATAGCTCCACCTTGGCACATCATTTGATTTTCTACACGACTTGAATTTGACCTGGATTTAGGATCAAACAGAGAGGTGTGGGAGGGGGCGGGGGGGGGAGGGGGTCTTTTGAATGGTCCTTTCTAAGCACAACCCTTTACTTAGTATGTAAAGATCTATACTGGGATATAACACGAACCAAGAGTATTTAACGACGTCTTTTTGATGGCTATGCGTTTTACCTGTTTGAAGTTATACACGTATTAATATAGAATGTTCCACACGATGGCATTAAACATTTATTTTGCAATCACTCAACTATAGATGTCTTTATTGCTTTAACATCCTTCGCCAAACGACATGCTGTGTGTGGTCACCTCTCCACAGATCTGCCCTAATGTAGCAGCAGTAGATATTTTGCTACTATAGGTACAAAACACATGTAATTGTTTAAGAGGGATTAAAAAAAAAAAACTGCGTCCAATAAAACTTGATATATTATTTTCAGTATAAATGTATGGGCTCTTGGGGGCCCTCTGGTGGCCTCGGGGCCCTAAGCAGCTACTTAGTCTGCTTATAGGCTGAACCGTCCCTGTTTAAGGCAAGTTTTTTTGTATAGCACAATTCGTACACAGTAATTTAAAGTGCTTTATAGAATAAGAAAGACATTAAAATCACACAAAACAAAACATAAATAATCACAAATAATCATCATAAAATTTACATTAAAACAGAAAAGTGCAGAATAAAAAACCTTTCAGTCATGTGCACAGCTAAACAGAACCATTTTGAGCCTGGATTTAAACATTGTCAAAGTAGAGGCCTTAACACACAAATCCTGCAAATTTAGATTGAATTCTTCTCTCAAACGGGAAACGCTCTGTTCCACCTTGTGATGTCATGTGGTGATACAGGGAGCGCTCCATACGCCTTCTCTGTAATTGCCAATCTGTTGAGCAAACAATAAAAGGTAGCCGTTAACTTGTTAACTGTCACAGGGTGGAACAGAGCATTTTGAGCTTTGGAGACGTAGACAGACTAATAATACAGGGTTACTCAGACATGTGTGAATGAAACAAAACACAACTCCACGTATGTTTTTGAGGAGGTAACACGATTATAACATCAAATCAAATGACATATTCCACCATAGAATTCCAGCCTGTCCTCCATTTCAGTTTTAAACTATAGGAATTCTACAATGAGTCCAACCAACGAGCTGTTTTAGTTCACTCTTTTCCCCGTGTTACTGCCAAGGTCCACAGATGCCTTATCAAAAAACGCATTTCTGTTTCTTTCATCATAATAGTTGCACAATATTAAAGATTTGTGCATCCACGGGAGACCCAGGCTAGCTTGAATTAAAGTAAATAGCGCACATTTATGCTAGCTCAGATCTGCAGTCATTCAGAAGATGTGTACCTCACAGGGTTTGATGACTTTACACACGAGCCACCGCACTTCTCCTCTCAGGTCGACCCCCCGCGGCGGCCATGTTGTATTTTTAATGGACAGCAGCGGGACGTAATAGTCTCCTCTGATCCAACTGAGAGCACGGACCCAGCACCACAAGACAGCGCAATAACAGAGGATAGCCCACTTTAACTACCTCAGGACACAGTGGGCGATGTAGTGATTAGCCATTACATTATAACAGCATGGATGCAGCTTCTTCTTCTGGTGGAGGGTCTACCACCTGCTTGTCTCCATGGAGATCTTATTGCTTTGCCTGGAATGCTCCACACTGGCATTTAATTAATCTTATCTTGCGTTGATTCAATTACAGTTGTTTTTATTTTTCAAGTCTTACCATGAGCGAGCTTGACTGTAACTTGTGTAACTTGTCTAGTCTGGTGTCAGCTGCTGTTACCATAGAGATTAATGTCATACTGTGAAATATTACATTCTCTATGGAGACAAGCAGGTAGTACAAGTTACATAATGTGTTTTTAATATGTTAGAAATGGAAAGTGGCTATACAGTATACTGGTGACCTGCTTAGTCCTAGGTTTGTGCACGGTTAGACCTGGTTTAGTCCTAGTTTAGTCTGAGGTTAGACTTAGTTTAGTCCAAGGTTTGACCTGGTTTAGTCCTAGTTTAGTCCAAGGTCAGACCTGGTTTAGTCCTAGTTTAGTCCAAGGTTAGATCTGGTTTAGTCCTAGTTTAGTTCATGGTTAGACCTGGTTTAGTCCTAGTTTATTCTGAGGTTAGACCTGGTTTAGTCCTAGTTTATTCCGAGGTTAGACCTGGTTTAGTCCTAGTTTATTCTGAGGTTAGACCTGGATTAGTCCTAGTTCTGTCCAAGGTAAGCCCTGGTTTAGTTCTGGTTTAGTCTTGGTTTCCGTTGTTGAGTGTCTGCAGTGGGTTAGTATAAAATATTTACTATGTGTATTACATTTATGGCTAGTGTAACTTTTTGAACAAACTGGACATAAACCTGATACTCAAGCAACATCTGAAAATATAGATAACTGACTTTGAATTGTAGTTTCAAAATGTTATTATATATGTGTCTTAAGATATCTATTATACTTGATATACTATTGTCATGAAAGAAAACATGAATATAAGATGTAAATTGTTGTCCAGATACTGCAATTTCAAAGTTAGATTTTTGAATGATTATTATTATTTTTTTTACAATAGTATTTTGTAAAGTTCACATTTTAAACATCCAGAGAGAATCACACTTCGGACTTTGCGATTTGCTCATTTCATCCATTTGAATTTCCAACCCGAGACACTGGTTTAAATTCCTTAAAGCTATTCTGCAACTTTTCTTCAACTTTGCTCAGTAGAATAAGTTGGACTATAGGCCAAAAATAGCTCTCTATAATGAGGAAGTTCTCTCCTTAACCCACGGGTAAAGCATATGGTATATAATCTACTGTAGGAGGTCATTTATATTCAGATAGAAGGTTATTAATAAGAAGGCAGAGGGGATTTGTCGCATCGACCAAATAAGGCAATAGAAGCTTCATTAGCCAATAGAACGGAAGATTTTTTACAGCATTGCTACATTTGAAGTGCGATTAAACCTGTGTGTTGTGGTCCCATTATTTCTAGGAGCAAAGGGGACACTGAAGGGTGGATGGGCTTGTAACAGAAAACAAAGAGATTATTACGACGATATAGAAAGTAATACAAGACCCTGGTGCAATGCTTGTGTACTTGTGTCTGTGTTGGGGTTTGGATGGAGTTCAATATTCATACCGTTTGTCAAAGGCTGTATCTGATTTTTTCCGTCTTAAAAACATTAAAAAAACAAAACTAGTTCATTTTAAACAGTTTGCAGGGGTCCAAAGTTATTCCTCGCTTACCTTACGCATTCCGAGCATCCTAATTACTCACCGGGATGAGTTTATAAGCTCTTTTCACGATCTGTTTCCCCATGACAGTATTGCTAACAACAACTAGCATGCTAACAGTACACTTCCAGATGACCAGAAACTAAAAGATCTGCGTATACGATGCATTTTTACTGGAGCTAGACACTTTTTGCTGAAACATTGAACAATAACTAGCATGCTAACACGAACTTCCTGATTGATATATCTCTACTGGGCATTTTTGTTCTTTTCCTGTTGACTCTTAATGAAACTCCTCATAAGTGAATAAAAATGATGCTTGTATAACCCAACACACTGGGTTATGGTTTTAAATGAGTCTTGGGAAGCCCTCGCGGTTTAAATTATGAAAAGGCCCGTGCACAATAGGCCGTAAATGTTGGATATAGTTCTCAATACTTTATGATAGTTTGAATACAAATGCAATTATAAAGATGGTGTCTGCGTTTATGCTGTATATTGAGTGATGTTGGGGATTGTAGGCTACATCCGTGTTTCTCAAAATGTGGTTCACGTTCTTGAGGTTGTGATGTGATGGTACTCAGGAGTTGAAGGTATATTTATTCATTTTTTTGTTGGGTCTTGGTTTAGACTCACGAAAGACCCATTAGACCAGCGGTTTGGACCAGGTTTAGTCCAGGTTAAAGCAGAGCTGTTATCCAAAATGGACTTTTCAGAGCTTTTAGCCATTTTGTAGTTGTTTCCCCTTAATATTTACTCACCTGAATGTATGATTTAGCATGATTTATGCATGTTTGAGCCTTGAGCAATCTTTAATCGCTTATTTTCAACACTCCATTTTGCAGCTCAATCCCCGTTTTCACCGGTACAAATGAAAAAAAATCTGCTGCTCACATGATCTGCAGCTTTCCATCGGAGGTGCCGATGGTTTACGGCGATGTCAGCTCTCATTGGGCATTGCAGTTTTCTAAAGTGGAAGTGCTTGTCTCCATGGAGATATTTTTGCTTTTGAAATGTCCCACAGTATTGCTTAAAAATTATCTTGCAGATGTTTTTACTGCTAGAAATTACATTGAAAAACATGCATACTTCACACATCCAGCTTGTAACTTGACCTAGTTGCCTCACCTACGTGTCTCCATGGAGATAGGTTCGTTTCTATACTGTGGAACATTCCAGGCGAAGCAATAACATCTCCATATAGACAATCAGTTGGCGTTCACTCCCCCACAAAAGTTACCATATTGCCTCTTTAAATAAGTCTCTACCTCCCTGTATATATACGTGACATCCTTAGCTAATAGTAATAATAGGATTTAGTTTGTACTTTCTCCTTAGCGCTGATCCGAATGCGTGGGCTGTGGAGCTGCTATGCTAGCACAAGAGCCTCAGGACAGATGAGAAACGCTGCAGTGCAAAACCACACTTGGGTCAAGTCATGTTTTATACCAAACTTATTTCCATTATTATCACCACCAGCCTCATGTCACAGACCTGCTTTGGCAAAACACTGTTGTCCACATGCTGACATTTCAAACTTTCCCTTACTTTTCTGGCGCGCATTAGGATTAGATTTGCAATTTCTGTTTTAATAATTGCATTTCCAATTCTATTTTGATTAATCTTGCAGCCTGAGGAGACACTGGTTTAAATTTCTTAAAGCTATTCCGTAACTTTTCTTCAACTTTGCTCCCTGCAATGAGTTGGACTATTTGCCAAAAATAGCTGTCGATAATGAGGAAGTTCTATCCCAGGGGTGGGCAAACTTTTTGACACACGGGCCACAATGGGTTCTAAAATTTGACAGAGGGGCTGGATGTATATATATATATATATATATATATATATTACATTAGAGATTTGGCCTGTAACATGTAGCAAGGCATGAATATGCAAGGATCATTATTTAAATGGTCGCGGTTGGCGGGCTGGATTGATACGGCTAAAGGGCCGTAGTTTTGCCCATGTCTGTTCTATTGTCAGCCCATGACTAAAATATATGGTATAGAAGGTTATTAATAAGAAGTTTTGTGGTATTGACCTACGCAGATCCTCCGTAGATGTTAATGCACTTGTAATGTGTATGTTTATTATTTCAAGGGATCTCATAGACCAACTTTAGTACACATTTTTATATGGCGCTTTAACACCTTTAAGTCCCCAAGGACACAGCGACACCATTTATCTGTGGAAACTAGAATCGCACCACCAACATGTGATGTATTTATGTCAAGAGCGGACTTTGAACCGCCAACGTTTAGATCAGTGGACACAAATGCTCTACCAACTGAGCTACTGTCGCCCCCTAGCTACTGTCGCACGCAATAAATCAAAAGCAAATCCTAACCACTTAAAAACTACTCAAATCTGACTGACATTCTCAAATGGATGTTTTTGTAGCAGTAAATATGAAACCTTGGCTAGCCTCCAGTATTTGGTCCTTGTGTGCAAATGTGTCTAATCCCACCTTTTAGGCATTGGACTTATTAAGGGTTCGGCTCTTGTTTGAAAGTGTCCACTCAGAGACAAAAGGCTGGAGTGTTCACTATGGGATTAACACGAATGAAACCTTAGTCTTCGCTCAGCCCTGGTTAAGTGAAGAGGAAGCGTGATGTTCCTGGCTCTGTCCACTCTATATTGGCTGGATTCACACCAATACAATATGATTTGTATTCCAACGTTATGCTTTAAGTTGGCTTCATACTCAAGCTGCATATTCCAGTTCTAGTCTCACTTTAGACTTGGTTTTGTACTGGTTTAGTTTGAGTTTAGTCTGCTTCGGTTCCCATTTTCACCTGGTAAAGACTTTAGACCAGGAGTGTCAAACTCATCTTCACTGAGGGCCACATCAACAAAATGGTTGCTTTCAAAGGGCCAGATGTAACTATAAGATAAATGTCACTACGTTTTAATCTTGTTAATTAACTGTTTCTATATTTATTACTTATTCAAGTTACAAATATTGCATATGGATTTGCACAGATGTGAAAAAATGGCTGTTTAACTGTGTATCTCCTGATAAACTGACATTTTAAGACAGTCATACCTTTTAATTTACTTTGTCCACATAAAATGACATGGCGGGCCGCATTTGGCCCACGGGCCTTGAGTTTGACACATGTGCTTTAGACAATAGTCTTGGTTTAGTTCATATTTAGTGCCATACTGTGGAACATTCTCCAAGATTATAATATTAAATGGTTAGAGTCAGGTCTATAAAGGTTCTTCTATCCCTGGAGACAAGCAGGTAGTGCATTTTCTACCAGAAAAGTTACACAGAGCGGCTTTAACAAACACATTTTTTGTAACTTTGAAACCCTCCCTCGGCGTAGCTCATTACGTGGTGCGTTTAAGTCCACACATGTAGTCCGTTAGACAAATGTGTGTATTAGGCGGGTCCTTTGGTTTGGAGCGATCCATAGCTTCCTGTGTGTGATCTATGTATAGGTTGATGTGGTCGGAGGCTCGGAGTTCATCACCGCGGCGATGACCTTTCTCTGCCTCGCCAAACGCCTCTGCAGCTTGTTTGTTCTCATCAGACACTCATTCTGTTACACATGTCCAACGCTAATGGATGAATAGATTAGAGAGAGAGAAAGAGAGACTGAAGGAGGGAGGACAGGAGGAGGAGGAGAGAGGAGGAACACTGATGGTGAGAGAGAGCAGAAAGGACGGGTAGGAAGGAGGGAGGAGAGAGACAGGGAGAGAAAAGGGCAGGAGAGAGCGTGGGAGGAGAGAGGTGAAAGATGGATAGAAGGAGGGAGAGAGAAAGAGAGAGGAGGGTGAGAGAGGTGGAGGGAGGAAAGTGGGGTGGGAGAGAGTGCGAGAAGGAGGGGAGAGAGGGAGGTAGAGAAGGGGGTAAAGGAGGGAGAAGAAAGGGAGTGGAGGAGAGAAAAGGGAGAGAGAGGAGGGAGAAATAAAAGGGGTGGAGGAGAAAGAGGGGGGAGAGAGAGAGAGCAGATGAGGGAGAGATAAAGAGAGAGGCAGAAGAGAAAGAGGGGAGAGGAGGGGTAGATATAAAGAGAGGAGGAGAGTGAGGAGGGAGAGGAGAGAGGGGGGAGAGAGCAGAGGAGGGAGAGATAAAGAGAGAGGCAGAGGAAACAGGGGAGAAAGGGGAGAGGAGAGAGAGATGAAAAGAGAGGCGGAGGAGAAAGAGGGGAGAGGAGGGAGAGATAAAGAGAGAGCCGGATGAGAGAGAGGGAGAAAGACGGAAGAGGACACTGACTGAGGAGGGAGAGATAAAGAGTGGCAGAGGAGAGGGGGAAAGAGAGAGCGGAGAGGAGGGAGAGATAAAGAGAGAGGCGGAGGAGAGAGGGCAGAGTAAGAGGGAAGAGGACACTGACTGAGGGAAGGAGAGATAAAGAGAGGCGGAGGAGAGAGGAGGGAGAGAGGATGTGTGAGAGAAAGAAGAGGAGGAGAGGAAGAGAGAGAGATTAAAAGAGAAGGGGTGTGAGAGAGAGGAGAGGGAAATAGGAGAGGGAGGAGAAAGCTGAGGGAGAAGAGAGAGGGCTATTAAGGAGAAAGTGAGGTCAGGATGGGGGATGTAACAACGAGAGGAGGGGAGACAGAAAGAGAGAAGGAGGTAGAGGGGAGAGAGGGAGATAGAGGCGAAAAAAGAGAGAGGGAGGGAGAGGAAGTGAAAAAAATTGTTGTCGGAGTTACATCACTGGCTTAACACTTGGCAGAGTGTAGGTTAACTGACAGTAAGTTATACAATAGGTTTCGAGGAATGTTGCATAACCCCAACTCTTTTACATCTGATGTCGACGTTGAAGCAGCTATTGTTTTAACCCTATTTAAACTGCAGCTTCCACACGCAACAGCAAGTTAACGTCATCATCAGTGGATCTCAATGCTACATCCATTTAAGTCTTTGTGTGAGTTGCCATTGTTATACCCCATTTTTGCCTTTAAAATAATGCTGATGAACAACAACTAGCATGCTAATCACGTGCTTCTTGATTCTCGGAGTGTAAAGCGCTTTATAATTAGACGCAGACAGCACACAGCGGACTTATTTTGACCTCAAGAGCTGCTTAGACAATGTATCTGCACTGGGGCAAGACACTTTTTGCTACACGAAAACAGACCGTCCCTTTAATTGTCTCGATTGCAGCGTAATAGATCCCAGACTCTTTCTCTTACCTTTAATGTGTAAAAGCGCTCACCTCCAATCGTAAGCCTCAGCGCCCATGCATGACGCTCCCTCATTTAAACGCTCTATTGGAATTCAAAATGGCTCCTGCAGAGTTGGCATAAACGTTTTCCGAAAGGAGGTTTTGAATCAGCGGTTTTGATCTCGCGGTGCTTAAAGTGTGAATTTACGGGATAATGCGTGTCGCCATGGTTGCGGTGAGGGTTTGGTTTCCGCTAGCGCCGATTTTTATCCCATTTGTTTTAGTCACGCTGTTACCTGGTGGCTTCCCGTACAACACAGCTCAGCAGAATAAGGATCGGACTTTCTATTCTCTTATAGGAGCGCATCACTATAAGAGGTGGGCAGTATTTCAATTTCTATAAAATTGCTACTTCTCAGTGTAGTTTTCAGACACTATATTTTTACAACCACGCTATAACTCACCGCCGCCACCGCCTATATCAAGTCTACTCACTTTGGCGTGGTTAAAGGCCTTGTACTTGATTTTTTTTTTGTGTTTTTTCTATACAAAATGTGTCTTACCGCACTACAGATATATTGTATAAGCAGCTCTTGTGGTCAAAATAAGTCTCCATCTAACTAAACTGCTTTAATGATCAATAATCAGGAAGTGCGTGTTAGCTTGGTAACTGTTTTTAGCTTTACGGTGATGTCAAAACTCCACTCTGGTCTCTGAGAGTTGCGAAAAGCGCTTATAAACTCATCACGGTGAGTAATTAGGATGCTCTGAATGCATAAAGTGACCACTGTAAATGAATTGGTTCGGGTTTTCATGTTTAAAAATCAGGTAGAGCACCTTTAAGCAGTACAAACACGCTACTCGAGGCTATTTACGGACGAAAAGGTTAAACCAGTTGCTTGCGCAGTAGACGCTGGGTGGCCATTCTGCTGCGATGACACTAGAAGATTAATTACGGGCTCAAATTCAAAGCTTTGCACTTTTGTTTGTGTAAAGCTGGTCTAATGTGTAGCCACAGTCCAAACACTTTCTATTTCTGGATGCATACGTGTACAGTATAGTGCGATGAGATTTGAACCGGTTACCTTAACGGGAGAAGGCTTAACCGCTGTGCCGCTGCCACGTCCGCCTATTTTGATGTTTATGAGATCATGTGATGTGCAGCGCTGTTATAAAAAATGTTGATAATTGAAGCAAAACCAACTTCTCCTCAGGGATTAATGTGTTTTGATTAAATGCAAATGTGATTAATTATACGATCCTTGAGTCAAATCAATACAAGTGAACACAACAGAGCAGCAGCAGACCGTTCATTTACATAGAGTGCTTTTCTCTGCATAAAATCATGTAATACTACGACAAGTATCCTCACTACTCATTTGAGCAAGTATCAACACTAAAAAGTCACATTCACAGGACAGAAATGAACCTTTCCTGTAAAGCTTTGGGAATATGGGAACATGGGAATATAGAGTAGTTAATAATAGTTTTTAATTATCATTCCTGATATCGGTACGGAGGATCAAGTGTATATTTCAGCATCGAAATCGAGTTTGAAATGTTATCGTGACCACACTGTTCTGTATTATGGAGGCAGTTTGGTATTTAAAGGATATATTTTATTATTATTATATGCTAATCTAGTTTGCTTTTAGTTTCAAATCATTTCACTCAATATATAACGTATTTTCCGGACAATAAGTCGCACTTTTTTCATATTTTAGCCAGGGGTGCGACTTATACTAAGATGCAGTTTATGTGTGAAATTTATGTTTTTTTGTTCATTATTATGCATTTTTAGCTGGTGTGACTTATACTCTAGTGCGACTTATGCTCCGGAAAATACGGTATGTATAAGATTGTACACTGTAGGGCTGGAGGGCTCTATTTGCAATTAGATTTACAATTTATGTTTAAATAATCATCATGGTGAATAATTAGGACGCTCTGAATGCATAAGGTAAGTGAGGAATAACTTTGAACCACTGCAAACTGTTTAAAACTAACTACCGTAAATTTCGGACTATAAACTGCTACTTTTTCCTACACTTTGAACCCTGCAATATGTCATATGACAATGTTGTCAATAATTTATAGATTTTTATTGGCTGATGGCCACCGGGGGACACTCGCAAACGTGAGACAGACATGGGGAAAGATTATGCACTGGAGAATATGCTAGTTTTGATTTTGAACTGTCATTTTGCGCATCATATGAAAAAATTGATATAATGTAGCTTTTAAGTTAAATGCTAATAGATAATAGATCTGATTAATTTAATAGATCTGGCCATCAAAGAATGAAATAGAGCCACTGCACATAAGCTCAGCATCAAAGAAGGAAATAGAGCCACTGCACGTAAGCTCAGCATCAAAGAAGGAAGTAGAGCCACTGCACATAAGCTCAGCATCAAAGAAGGAAATAGAGCCACTGCACGTAAGCTCAGCATCAAAGAAGGAAGTAGAGCCACTGCACGTAAGCTCGGCATCAAAGAAAGAAGTAGAGCCACTGCACGTAAGCTCGGCATCAAAGAAGGAAATAGAGCCACTGCACGTAAGCTCGGCATCAAAGAAGGAAATAGAGCCACTGCACGTAAGCTCAGCATCAAAGAAGGAAATAGAGCCGCTGCACGTAAGCTTGGCATCAGCTAATCGATGGCGCAACGTTGGAGGCGGTAGCGAGAAGAACTTAGTCAATGTAAAAAGACGACAAAAGCAGATGGCTCGTGTTGGTGCTGGTTTATTTTCTAAACATCAGAATCAGAATCAGAATCAGAATCAGAAGACTTTTATTGCCATAGTCTGTGAACACAGTTCACAAACTAGGAACTTGATACGGTGAAAAAGTGCAACATAAACACACTGAATAAATACAAATACAAATAAGAGCATGCACAAAGTTAAAAAGATATGCTTAAAAAAATCAAATGAAATACTTAAAGGGAAAAAATATGTACAATAGCAGCATCAGAACAACAGTGCAAAGTGGCTTATTAAAGTGACCGGTGTTATAAAGTGTCCAGTTTAGTGCAGATATTATAGAGTGTTCATGAGACAAACAGCAGAGGGGAAGAAACTGTTCTTATGGCGAGAGGTTCTGGTCCCAATGGACCGTAGCCTCCTGCCAGAGGGAAGTGGCTCAAATAGTCCATGTCCAGGGTGAGAGGTGTCAGCTGCTATACGGCCTGCTCGCCCCCGAGTCCTGGAGACGTACAGGTCCTGTATAGATGGAAGGCTGCAGCCAATCACCTTCTCAGCAGAGCGCACAATGCGCTGCAGTCTCTGTCTGTCCCTGGCAGTGGCCCCAGCGAACCACACAGTGATGGAGGAGGTGAGGATGGACTCAATGATGGCCGTGTAAAACTGCACCATCATCTGGACTGGCAGCTTGCGTTTCCTCAGCTGCCGCAGGTGGAACATCCTCTGCTGAGCTTTCTTGATGAGGGAGCTGATGGTCGGCTCCCACTTGAGATCCTGGGTGATGCAGGTGCCCAGGAAGCGGAAAGAGTCCACAGTGGTGATGGGGGAGTCCGTCAGGGTGAGGGGAGGCAGGGGGGCTGTGACTTTCCTGAAGTCCACGATCATCTCCACTGTCTTCTGGGCGTTGAGCTCCAGGTTGTTGCTGCTGCACCAGGACACCAGCCGGTCCACCTCCCTCCTGTAGGCAGACTCATCGCTGTCCGAGATGAGTCCGATGAGGGTGGTGTCATCCGCAAACTTAACCAGTTTGACGGAGTCGTGGCTGGAGGTGCAGCAGTTGGTGTACAGGGAGAAGAGCAGGGGAGAAAGTACACAGCCCTGTGGAGATCCTGTGCTGATAGTCCGAGTGTCCGAGACATTCTTCCCCAGCCGCACGCGCTGTCTCCTGTCTGTCAGGAAGTCAGTGATCCACCTGCAGGTGGAGTCAGGCACGTTGAGCTGAGCGAGCTTGTCCTGGAGCAGAGCAGGGAGGATGGTGTTGAATGCAGAGCTGAAGTCCACAAACAGGATCCTGGCGTAGGTTCCCGGGGAGTCCAGATGCTGGAGGATGAAGTGAAGGGCCAGGTTAATGGCGTCGTCCACAGACCGATTGGCTCTGTAGGCAAACTGCAGAGGGTCCAGGAGGGGGGAGGTGAAGGACTTGAGGTGGTGCAGGACCAGGCGCTCAAATGACTTCATGACTACAGACGTCAGCGCCACAGGTCTGTAGTCATTAAGTCCAGTGATCCTGGGCTTCTTGGGGACGGGGACAATGGTGGACAGCTTGAAGCAGGCTGGGACATGACATGACTCCAGGGAGGTGTTAAAAATGTCCGTGAAGACAGGAGCCAGTTCCTCAGCACAGTGTCTAAGGGTGGAAGGAGAGACACCGTCTGGGCCCGCGGCCTTACGGGGATTCTGCTTCCTGAAAAGCTTAGTCACGTCCTGCTCCACAACTGTGAGGGCAGTGGGGGAGGAGGGGGGGTCCGAGGTGGGTTTGGAGGTAATGTCCATGATGGTGGGGGAGGAGGGGGAGGGGTGTGAAACTTCAAACCTCGCATAAAAGCCGTTTAACTTTTCTGCTAGTTGTTTGTTGTCCACGGCGGGAGGGGCTTTGGGCCTGTAGTTGGTGATTTGCCTAAGCCCTCTCCAGACAGAAGCAGAGTCGTTGGTGGAGAATTGCTGCTCCAGACGTGTATTGTATTTCGCTTTAGCCTTTTCCACCTCTTTGCTAAACGCATACTTGCAACGCCTGTAGCCTTCACGATCTCCTGCCCTGAAAGCCATCTCCTTTTCCCTCCTCAAATGTCTAAGTCTGGGTGTGAACCAGGGTGAAACATGCAGGTATGTTCACGGCGTGTTGGTTTACCTGGTGTGGCTGGTATATTCCGGTGCGCTCAATAGTCCGAAATTTACAGTCGTTCTGTTTTTTCATGTTTTTAAAACAGTAAAAATCAGGTACAGTGCCTTTAATGTGATGAATTTGAATGACTCCATCAAAACACATCCCATAATCATTATATCATCTTGCCTTTAAAACCGCACATAACCTTAGCTACCTGAGCAGAGGCTAATTCCCTGTTATTCACATGCTAGCTGCCATCATTAGTAAAATTTGCACAGTCCCCATCACTCTATATTAAATCATCTAAAGTTAGTCCAAAACCCTGTCTCTACTGGTGCATTCTAATAACGATTTTTAATTTATTTTTTTATTTTTAAGTGAAAAACGAGGACACATTTCCCAAAGATTCCTCTAATGACTACACTAGGGCCATAACATCAGGTACGCACGCAACTTCACGACACTAAAATCTGCTCCAATGCTTCAAAAATACCAAAATGAAATATAATAAATCCGATTATCATTCCCTTGTGCAACTAGCCCATTCCTCTGGTACATTAAAAGTCACCGTACTGGAACAAATTGTTTCCCAAATTATTCCCGAATTAACGACTCTACCCTGCAAAAGAAACGCTCATTTTCAAACACTAAAACAGAACTAAAGGCAAAATCGTCAGAAAAACATGTCTTTGAGCCGTTTTAAAGCCGTCCGCCCCACATGCTTCGCCCTGTCGCGGTGGTATTCCCCCCTAAATGTTAAGAATGCTTCCTTTCATAATAGCTGCTTTATTATCCAGGGGGCTTTTCCAGAGCGGGAAAACATTCGGAAAATCTGTAACATTCCCGATCTGACAAGAAGGGAGAGGAGAGGCAGAGGGGTTACACAATTTTTCTGTTTGTCAGATGTTGATTTGAGGGTGCAGCTATGTGGGGAATATACAGCTCAGAATAGAAGCAATAAGGTCACATGAGAACAAGCGCAGACTATTGAAATGCACTGGACCATTTCGCAACTATTTTTACAACTTTTTTGAACAGTACAGAACTATTTTAAATCTCAGTCTTTTCATTAAAAATATAAACACAATACGGATTTTGTTTTTTGTCAATATTTATCTCCATATTTATCGTTTCATTATATCCATTATATTATTCCATTATATTGTTTGAGGTTCTTTAAATTGATCCACGAGGAGCTTGGGGCTTGTCAACACTTGTTTATTCTCTTCATTTTTGTTTTGTTTCATTAGGTTATTAAAGATGTTAGCTAGATAAGGCTAGCCTTTATTATCCCTGTAGGGAAATCTTTCCTCTGCATTGGGAGAACATGCAAATTCCACCCAGACACACGGAGAACATGCAAACCCCTCACAGACACAGGGAGAAACATGCAAACTTCACACAGACCCAAAGAGAACATGCAAACTTCACACAGACACAAAGAGAACATGCAAACTTCACACAGACATAAAGAGAACATGCAAAATTCACACAGACACAGGGAGAAACATGCAAACTCCACACAAACACAGAGAGAACGTGCAAACTTCACACAGACATAGGGAGAACATGTTAACGTCACACAGACATAGTGAGAACATGTAAACTTGACACAGTCACAGGGAGAACATGTAAACTTCAAACAGACACAGGAAGAACATGCAAACTTCACACAGACACAGAGAGAACATGCAAACTTCACACAGACACAAAGAGAACATGCAAACGTCACAGGGAGAACATGCAAACTTCACACAGACACAGGGAGAACATGCAAAGTTCACACAGATACAGTGAGAAACATGCAAACTCCACACAAACACAGAGAGAACGTGCAAACTTCACACAGACATAAAGAGAACATGCAAACTTCACACAGACACAGTGAGAAACATTCAAACTCCACACAGACACAGGGAGAACATGCAATTTCCACACAGACACAGGGATAAACATGCAAACTCCACCCAGACGCAGGGAGAACATGCAAAACTCCACTCAGACACAGGGATAACATGCAAAGCTTCACACAGACACAGAGAGAACATGCAAAACTCCACACAGAAAGACAGTTCCAAGAATAGAACCCACAACCTTCTAACCTTTCGTGCTAAAACCTTGGATAACAAATGAATGAATAGTCACAGATATACTTGAATGACTACCTCACTTAGACATTATGATATACAGAAAAATTGATAATATAGAAGTTCTTGTGTCAAGTAGCCAACTTTTTTCAAACGGACTACATAAATAATCCCTGTAAAATAGCGGATGAGTGAATATCCTCCCAAACTTTATATCTTACTCTGTGTCGATTGAATAAAGCCTAGCGGTTGTCGAAAATGTCAGAAACCTAATATCTCGTCTGCACAGTGGGAACGTGTTCTGAGGAGGTGGGCTTATTTTGGATATTAAACTGGCCTTTGCTCACCCAATGGGAGACCTCGTTCTAGACTTAGAGACACTTGTCAACATCAATAAAATGTCCACGAATATCTGGGAAAAAATATACAAGAGTAGAATATTTGAAAAAGAAAAACATGGATAACTTTAGTTTTGAACGCTAGCCGACATGGCGACTCTTGATATGTTTATTCCTATTCGTTTATTACCAGGGACCTCACTACTACTACTACTACTACTACTACTAAAAGTACTACTACTACTACTACTACTACTACTACTACTACTACTACTAAAACTACTACTACTACTACTACTACTCCTGAAGCCAATCAAAGTGAACAGTTATAGCAGCTAATTTGGAGTTCCATCATATTTGGAATTTATGAGTGCGTTTACCATGACAACTGAAGAGCCAATCAGGAGCATGGTTGTTGAAGGTGCTCACCATTTCCCTTGCTTACCTTTCAATCAAGTAAAAACACCATTATTATATAGAGCAGGTCAAAACGAACATTTAAAGGTCAGAATGACAAGTCTGAAAGAGGAGCGATGATTTTTCAAAAGAAAGTGAATTGGAGCCAGAGCCGATGTAGCTGAATCTCGTCCATGCTAGTGGGTTAGCTATGTCCACTTATATATACAGTTTATGTTCATTACCCAGAAACTGCTGTGTCATAGTATTAGTGTATACTATTCCAAAACTCTTTGGAAACTTGGCAGATGCCCCTAAATGCATTATGGGTAAAAAGCTAAAATTGGCACTCTTGATGTGGTTATGAAGGTAGTAAATTAAACACTTGACCTCTGACCTTAAGACCCAACTAACCTGTCCAGGTCTTCAAGAGTTCATGGACTAAACCAGGACTAAATCGGGACCAAATCAGGACCAAACTAGGACCAAACCAGGACCAAACCAGGACCAAACCAGGACTAAACCAGGACTAAACCAGGACTTAACCAGGACTAAACCAGGACCAAATCAGGACCAAACTAGGACCAAACTAGGACTAAACCAGGACTAAACCAGGACTAAACCAGGACCAAACCAGGACCAAACTAGGACCAAACTAGGACCAAACCAGGACTAAACCAGGACCAAACCAGGACCAAACCATGACTAACCCAGGACTAAATCAGAACTTTATATTAAGGGCACTGTACCTGATTTTTACCGTCTTAAAATGTGAAAAACAGAACTAGTGGGAATCTTACATTGCTTGCAGTGGTCCAGAGTTATTCCTCATTCAGCTTGCGCATTCAGAACTATTCACCGCAATGAATTTATAAGGGCTGTTCACAATTTTCAGACACCAGAGTGGAGTTTTGCCATCATGGTAATGCTAATAACAACTACTAGCATACTACCAGCGCACTTATTTTGACCTCAGTTGTGCGTACAGTATATCTTTACTGGAGCTAGACACATTTTGCCGCCGCTGCGTTGCCAGGCTTCCATACTTGTTTTGTCATTTCAGTTTTTGGCAGTATTTTTCTAGCCTCTTGAGCGTGCGGATTATAGCAGATTTACATGACGCATGAATGAAGTAGTCCATCACTCAGGGACCTTTCTTAATCGTAATTAATTTGCGATAAATCCTCGTTAACATTGCACACTGGGCCCTATCGCCATAGAAACAAACATGACCGTAGGGCTTTGGCGAGCAGGACTTTAAAGGCTCTGTACCTGATTTTTAGTGTAATTTAGTTGGTTGTCTTCTGTCGGGCTAAAGCTGGCACACTATCAGGCAGCAGTAGTGTAGATACCCTCTATTGGTATGTGAGGAAACTACAGGGACCAATCTAAAAACTACAAATAGGGACTTGTGCGTGGAACTTACTGTGGAACATTCCGAGCAAAGCGATAACGTTTCCCACTAAGATACATGTTAATTCTGTAGTACTACTCATTGAACCTAGGGCTGGGAATCACAGAGTCCCACATGATTCAATACAATACTCAATACCGGGCTCAAGATACAATGTCACAATATGTAATAATCAGTCTATTGTACAAGATATTCTGCAAAATATCACTACTTTTTAAGAACCAAGTACATTTTGACAACAATATCTATGTGTTAAACCACTGCCAGTGCAAAGTTTATATGAAGTACACAGTTGGAAATCACTGAAAGAGTGAATATGTCAAATCTATCGCACTGACAACTTTCTTTTCTCTAAAACTGTAGCGCTGTCACAAAATGATATAGTCAAATATACCAAAAACACTCTCGGAGATATTTTGATACTGACTGTTATTTGGCCTGGAGGAGGGTCTTCACCTGCTTGTTTCCATGGAAATGTTGTTCCTTTGTGTATAATATTCAGTTTGACATAAAACGTATCTGTGTCCATGGAGGATGTTCTGAAGTGTGGTTTTAACTTTATATTTCTGTGGAATCATGAAGGTAACGTGCCACCGCCAGAAAGCTACATACTGTACCTGGTCTACTACAAGATTGGTTTGCTCTTGTAGTAGTCCAGGTTTAATCCTAGTCCAAATTTATTTTCAGATTCAGTCTCAGTTTATGCAACGCAATATCTCCATGGAGACTAGTGTAGGCGATGACCCTCCACCAGAAACGTCCCTTAACAGTTATATTTTAAATACTGCATATTGTAGTATTTCAATATTCTTGCACATCTCTAAATAAAACACTATGACACTGCATATCTTATCCTAACCCAGCACCTCAAACACTTCTACTCCCCCCTGTCCCTTCCGCCTCCTCCCACTCTGTCTCAGGTATACAGCAGTAATGACCAAAGCCCACACATCCTCCCCGAGCCCGTTTTAAACCGCCGCAGACAGTCCCGCACATTAATTATACATGGTCGGCGGATGATCGCTGGTAAACTGCTTTATGGCTTTTAAATCAGCTTTATTACAGGGCTGCGCGATACGCCTGGTGACCGGTGTCCTCTCGTCGCCGCTCGCTGAAAATATGGTGTTGGATTTGCTAGATTTGTTTAGAATTCGCCTGTGCTGTGTTGACGTTGGCTCTATTGTGAGTAGCGCTCCATTAGCCCGCTATAGCCCCTCTGCAGCTGTGATGACGGATGGCGTGGAGACGGGGCCGTGCGGTGGCAGGCATCACTTTAGTGCTAATTGTATTGTTTTTCCAGTGAAGAGGCTCGGATGGTGCGGGGGACTCTGGCGAAATGGGATGAGGCGCGACACGCTGGATATTATGGAGATATGAAGAATACACAGAGCTGTTGTTGTATGGGAGTGTATACGCGAGGTTCATACGGGCCACAAATGATCTGGAAATCTGACTTTAAAAAGAGGACGTGTTATGCTTTTGCTGGTGTTTACTGCACTGAAAAGCATATAAAAAGCATATAAAAAATAAAAACATGTGCCCTTACTCTGAGCGGGCTTGCATCTCCACAGACCTCACTCTTATTTCACCTGCTCCTGCTTGTTTCCATGGACATGTTGTACCTTTGGCTGTAATATCCCACTACTATTCCACCCTATGATGTAAAACAAATCTCCATGGAGAATAAAGTATTCTCCAAAGTATGGTTTTAACTTTCTGTTGCCATGGAATCAAGTTCCACATCCAGAAAGTTACAAACTGTGCCTTTAGTTATCATATATGTAGCTCATTATTTTACATTTTTGAGTGGCTAACAAAGTAAAAAGGAAAAGTAGTGTACTTCAGTAGAATTTTTATGTATCTGTACTTTACCTTTAGTATATTTTACACTGGGTCCTTTTTACTTTTACCTCACTACACTTGTGTGAAATACCTTTACTTTTTACTCTTAAAGTACATCTTTAAAAGGGTTATACTTAAGTTTTTTGTTTTTTTTCCCTGTACCTACTTTTATTTGAGTAGCTTTTACCTCTGTATTTGTATTTTTACTTAAGTAGTAATTGAGTACTTCATCTACCACTGACTTTTGTTTATTGAAAACTACAATATTAATCTAAAATGGTGTAATAATAGAAACAGGTTCATTGACTTCCTGTTCAAATCTGCAGAACTCACAGACCTCACATCTTCATTGTAAGATTTCACCATAGCAACCAGAAGATTTTCAAAATGACTACCTGACATTTTTTGAACATTTGAATGTGAACTAAAGTCTGAATTTGTATTATTATTAACATTTTTTATATACAGAGCAGTGAGGGGAGATAGGAGATAGTTGAAAACTGAAACTTTCTGAGCACTCAAGCCTCAAATATGGGAAAATACAGTATTACCTAGTTATTCAGTCCAAGAGTAAGTCTTTTTCCAGTTTGGGAAAAAGACTAGAGCTGCACAATTATTACAATCAAACCGAAATTGCAGCAATTTTGAGTTAGTTTAATCTTTTGTGCAAACACAAAATATTCTGTTTTTAATGGGAAAAAGCTGCTAACCCTGGAGTTTAAACCTTGGGATTCTTGTATTAGTTTACCAGTTCAGATTTTAATCTTTGAAATGCTAATGCCTCTGGGTGAGTTTCAAATTTGAACTTTGAACTGAATCCTGATTTAAAATATAAATCGCAAATCAAATAGAAATGATCTGACTCAATTAGTAACATGATTCTATAACACTTGTTTTGAAATCTTATTCTGTCAAGCACTTTGAATTACTTTGTGTATGAAGTAGTTTTATCAAAAGTATTGAAAATGAGACACTAATCGATACTAAAACTAGTGTTTTTTGCTGTAAAACCCCTCACCACACACTTTATACACTTTTCTCACAAAGGCATTAACATTTTCTCACATGTCTCTCTTGTTTAAACTCTCTCAAAGTTCAAACCTTCGTAGGCGTCTTTGTCGGTGCAGAACGTTTCATCGACATTGTGGGTTTTTCGGGGAGAAAACTTGCAAACATACAGCACTTCAGAGTCACACTGCGATGCAACATTTATGTAAATTTGTCTGAACACATTCTGTACTGTACAGGAGACACGACACGGAGGAGACTGATGGACTATTGGCCTACAGTCCCTTAGCCAATCAGGACGCAGAACACAACACACGATCATACACTGTAAAAAAGCATGGAATCTGTTTTGAGTATTGAGTCTATTCCTAAGTATCGAAATTGAGTTTTAAATTTCCGTAACGTGACGACACTTGTAGGAATTTTGCCATACAAGTAAACTGTCCTATTCGTTATTATGTAATTATGCAGATGGCCTCCCAGTGCAGATCGGCCTGGAAAAGTCTGGCAGAAATCACCCACAAAAGCGTTGAACCCCCGCTGGTTTTTGGCCCAATCCGGCGCCCCCTTTGCCAAAACTTCACCGGGAGCTCACCATCAGCGCCCATCTTTGTCTCGCTGATAAGATATTTCTAATTTGCGATCGCGCCCCCCCAACCCCCGTATCCAACGCATTCGTCTCTAAACATGCAAAGAGTGAATTTTTTATGGCGTTATGTAAGAATCCGGCGCTCCCCCTGAGAACGCTGTCCTGGATCTGCTACTTTCAAAACAAGAGAGAAACAGGAGAGAAGAGAGCAGTTTGAAGGCAAAAATAAAACCAGGATGTACACCAAACTGTGTGGTACTTTCAAACGCCGAAAGTACGCAGGATTTGTACGGGAGTAAAGATGTATGAGTCACAGCGCGCGTTTGGAAAGAATATCAAGTATAGAAGCTGTAAATGCAACTACTATGAATACTAGAGAAAGATAGATTGATAGATTAGTAGTAGTAGTCGTAGTAGTAGTAGTAATGATCCTTCTAAACAATATTTTAATAAGGCTCTCTGTGCTTTAATTGAAATGTTTTCTACTAGTACTAGGTCATAACATAACATTTCAATTAAAGCACAGAGAGCCATTTTACAATATTGTTTAGAAGGATCTTTACTACTACTATTACTACTACTGCTACTACTACTACTACTACTACTGTTATTCCAAAAAAGCAAGAACTATGAGAAACTGTAGTACTTTCAAATATGGAAAGTACGCAGGATGTTTATTGGAGTATAAATACATGAATCACGTGGTGGCTCAGTGTTTTAGAAGAATATCAAGTATACGTGCAGTAAATGGTACTACTACTGCTACTATTACTACTGTTACTACTACTTGATGATGGGCTGGCTCATCATGCATAATTACGTCTAATGCAACTAAGATTATAACAGTACTGCTTCTGATAGAACAATTACTGCTTTTCCACTGCCGCTACTTCTACTTCTACACTTACTATAAATACTACTACCTCAGCAACTACTCCTACTTCTACTTGTTTATCTTCTACTAAATATTTTCAAGTACAACTGAGGTTAAAACTTTATTACTTCCAGTTTAATCTACTACTGCTATTAAAAAATGGGAAATATGGGTACTTTCCAAATGCGGGTTGTACACAAAATTTGTAGTACAGTAAAAGTATAAGAATCACATGGTGCATTTTAGACTTAGAAGCAGTAAATACTACTACTACTACTACTAGAAATACTACTATAGCTGCTGCAACTACTAGTACTTTAATAGTTATACTACTACCTCAAATACTTCTACTACTAATACTACAAAGGCCAAGTACGTGTCCTAATACTGTCATTTCCACTGCATTTTTCCACGACTATTGTAGCTCCTGTTACACTTTTAGGCTACTTGCTAAGCCTCGTACATGGCCGCTAATCATTAATAGTCCAATGTGCGTTAATATGCTAATGCTAACATGCTAGCTGAATGCACAATCCGTTTTGAGATGCATTATAATAAATCGTTTGGGGATGCCTGTGTGTACATGTATTGAAGGAGATGTAAATGTTTCAGTGTTTTTAGCGTGTCTGCGCAGAATGCTAACGCGGCGACAGTGGTGTTAGCTTATCCATCTCAATCTCTTTCCTGTGTCTCTCAAATGTGTTTAAGTATGGAAGAGCTCAGGGCCATGTGAACGCTAACTACCATAATTAATCAAGTCTTTCAAATCAGTGAAGCTGCTGTGGTGGCAGAGGCCTCTCACAAGGGCTTCAGAATATGGAAAAAATGTGAGCGTTTTTTTTTTTTAATCATGTTTTTCAATTTCAGTTTTATTCTTTCTCATTAAAACACACATTTAGCTTTCAGTCTTTTGTTCGGTGATATCTGAAGGCGCTGTACCTGATTTTTAAAATGTGAAAAACCGAACTAATTCATTTTAAACGGTTTGCAACGGTTCAAAGTTGTTCCTCACTTAAATTGTGCTTTCTGAACATCCTAATTATTCACCATGATGAGTTTCTAAGTGCTTTTTACATCTTTCAGAGGCAAGATTGGAGTTTTGCTGACCGTAAAGCTATAAACAACTAGTACGCTAACCGTGCATTTCTTAATTAGACAATAAAACACTTTAAATTTGATATAGACAGTACACAGCAGACTTATTTTGACCTTAAGAGCTGCTTATACAATATGTCTGCTCTTGGGCAAGACACATTTTGCTCAAATACATGGGAAAAATCTCGTACATGCCTTTTAACAACAAGAATAGTCACATTTTGTCTGTCTGTCTGTTTTTCTGTCTGCTCCAAACCACATGCTTTTATTGATGGATCTCACTATTAAAAAGACCCAAGCTGATCATTTACCATCTGAAACAACTTTTCAATTCTTTTCAGTTACAAATTTGATTGGTTTTGTTGTGATCCTGGTTTAGTCTCAATAAAGACTTGGTTTGGTCTTGTTGCAGTCCAGGTTTAGCCCTAGTCCAGATTCTGTTTCAGTTTTAGTCTCAGTTTATGAAAAGTAATACCTCCATGGAGACAAGGTAGTAGACCCTCCACGAGAAAAGTTCCTCAGTGCACTTCTAAGTTTTATGACTCTGTTTAACTTTAAAATAAGTTCATTTTCGGTGAAGACGAGGTGCTTAATGCATTAGGCTATTGTGTTTGGTCTCTCATCCAAAACACTCGAAACTGAAAATGCAGCCTCAAACTACGTCAGATCTGTCCTTGGCTCCATTGTGTCCCCACTTCTTTAAAACCACTTGGATTTACATAATATAATCGTGAATTTCATATTTTTCTCAATAGGCGAAGTGGAACTCTACTTACAAGGCTAAACTGAAAGGCACTGCCATACACATGTTGTCAAGTGACTATGGGGCAGTTATATTTAAGAACCACATACCACCTTGGACAAATCTGACACTTTATGCATATATATTGGAGTCTGACCAGCATGAGAACTTCTAGTGTTATTCCAAAATATTAAAGCCACAGCGTGTAACTTTATGTTGTTATGTTTTTTTCTCATTTTGGTTGCATTTATTGTACTGAAAAGCTTAGAAAAACATGCGTCCTTACTATAGACCGTATATATAAACGTAGCTAACCTGCTAGCCAGAGCGTCTCAAACAGGAAGTGATCATGGGCGTGCTTCCGGCTCCATCGACTCTGGCTTCAATTCACTGTACATTGAAAAACTGTTGCCTCTCTCTCCGTAAACGCTGCTGTCAGGCTCGTCATTTTAGTCTTAAAACGTTCGTATTAACCCGCTATTTTGTCTGTAACTCAAGATATGTGCATTAATGACAAATCAGGTGGCTTCTTTCCTCAAGGTCACTCCCGCTAGCATTAGCAGCCAGATTAGCTCTATGCTACGATACTCGCGGTCAGAATTCAAACGCTATCGGTGACGTCACACTCCCTTAGTCCACTTCTTTATACAGTCTACGGGCTTGCATCTCCACAAACCTGACTCTTATTTGGCCGGGTGGGGGGCCTCACTCCTCGTTTCTATGGATATGTTGTTCCTTTGGCATAAAATATCTCCATATCTACACGGCGAATGTTCCGATGTATGGTTTTAACTTTAAATTTTTAGTAAATTTGATCCACAACTTTTACATTTCGAAGTAAAAATATGACATCACAGTATAAGCCAATAAAGTATATGGTGTTTTTAAAAATATTACTTAATTACATTATGTAGTATATTTATGGAGCATAGACAGGACTGGGTGACTTATGAAAACAGGGCAGTGCGCAAAACACCTTAGTAATAGAAAATTGCAATATTTGCCAGAAAAATCACTCTTACATAACGTGTTCATATACATATAAGTAATGTAATCTTTTTGTTAATCATGCTAACCCCACAAGCTAACAACAACCACCACCACCGTCCTCTGTCCTATTTATTCCTATTATTTATTTAGATTAGCAGCGACATCAGCGCCCCTTTCTTAGCACAAGCGGCTAATCGGCTAACGCACACGCCAGTTAGGAGGCGAAGGAGGAGGATGAGAAGCAGTTAATTATCTTGTGAGACAAATGAATCCCAATAAAAAAGGAGGAAAGTCATTAGCAGTGGGTAGGCTCATCAATGTGCACATCTGACAAACGAGATTCAGAGGAGAGGAGATCAAAATCAAACGCACCCACAGATTTACATGTGGCCAGTCTCAACGTGTGTGTCTGTGCGCCATCGAAGCATTTGCAGTGTATCTGGGGACACAGTTAGGTCATGTTTATGGAATTTAAACCCAAAATCCTACAACAAATTCTTAAAACAAATTCAAAAACACCCTTTAGTCAATATGCACGATGTGTCCCCATTACAAATGCATGTATTTCATTGTCCCGACACTTAGAATTGATGTAAAAACCTGTTAAAATACTCGCGAACATAACACGATCGGTGTGGCAGCTCCACAATGTTGTAACAAATGAGTCCCCGCGGCAGGAAGTGACCTCACAAAGTTCAGAGGTCAAATGGCTGTGGCTCAAATGTGACAGAGTGTAGCTTTAAACACCGCTGCTGTCGCCTGGGAGCTTTTCCTCAGCTGTGATGTATGACGGCAATTGAGTTTGAGCTTAGAGTCCAGACCAAATAGTACATTTATTACTGATTCATTTGCTTTTCGATTTGAAGATTTGAGAGAGTGATTTAAAGGTGTACTGTGTAACTTTTCTGGTCTGCAATACAATAAAAAAAACATGAATTCTTACTATGAGTGCGCTCGCTTCTCCACAGATCTCATTTGTAACGTGGCTTTGTGGCGTCACCTGCTTATCCTACCTGTGTCTCGGAAGGCGCCCACTTCTGATCCAGGAAGTGGGCGTTAGCATGCTAGTTGTTAAAAAAATAAAATAAAATCTCTGTGGAAAAAGGTGACACCTCCAGCTCATGTTTACAGGCCAGATCTGTGTAGAGGCGAGCCCACTCACATTAAGAAATCATGGTATTTTTAAGCAACCAGACACATGGAACTGAATAAATGTAAGATAGATACATTTATTGCCGTAGTGTGGAACATTCCAGGCTAAGCAATAACAAGCATGTAGCGTACAAGTAGAAGTTTACACGTTAGCCATGGATTGAGAGGAGGAAATGAAGGTTTAGAAGGCTAATATAGATGGTGGTGAAGAGGAGGAGAATAAGAGGCTGAGGAGGCTTACAGTTTCTTCTGCTGCAGTGGAGGTTTTGTAACTGAAATGGCAGTTATAGCTTTCCTTCCATAGCAAAACTTCACTCTGGTCACTGAAAGTTGTGATAAGTGCTTATAAACTCATCTTGGTGAATAATTACGATGTTGTGAATGCATAAAGTGAGTGAGGAATGACTTTGGACCACTGCAACTGTTCTGTTCTGTTTTTCATGTTTTTAAGACGGTAAAAATCAGGTAGAGCACTTTTAATACGGAACAAAGACATGGGGGTGTATCTCATTGTCCTTCTTCAACAAAACCAGAAAAATGAGATTGAATTTTGTGTCCTGGTTGAAGGAAATTGCATAATAGACAGTTACTCACCGCGTGACCTTGTTTCGGGCCGGAAGAAACAAATCAATGCAACCTGCCATATATCTTCGGTTTAATCATAAAAACAGTTTTGAAATGTTGTGTTTGACTTGGAAGGCTGAGGTGTGGAGACGAGCCTGACTTCTCATATTGATCAAATGTTTAGTTCACTGCTCCTCTGTTTCAATCATATCCAAAACAAACACAAAAAACGGATTGCAAAACTGGAACATTTGTGATTCCAAAATGGCGACCGCTCGAATTTTAATGAATACTGCAGACCTATCGAAATACATAGGTTAGCAGGTCCAGTCAAATTGCAAAATTGAACAACTAGACTACAGCTTTATGAATGCGAGACTAAGAATGCAATTTAAAATACTCCTCAAATATATATACAACTTTACTGTGTGTATTTGTATTTTGTGATTTGTTAGCCAAGGAGGTCATCACAATCATGAGACGCTTATGGCTTCTAGCTTGACGTCTATCTTACGCAACATTTTGAGGACTTTTCCCCCGTTCAAAACATGTACTGCTTTGCTTCACATTGTTAATCGCTATGGCAACGGTCCTACTCCTTCATCCTTCTGAAACTCACGGATACGTAGCATAAACTTCCCACGCTAATATCTGCAAATTCCGCCATTCAAAGCTTAGACACCTCCTCCGGCGGTGTTGAACAAGAAGAGCCACAGTATAAATCAATGGCGTGTTTGATTTTATATTAAAGTCTGTAAACATTTAGCTGCTGCCTGTGGCCTTTCAAAATGTCCTCCTTTTTTCGAGTTTTATTTTGAGCTGAACAAATGGTGTAATGAATAGATGCGGAGACAAATTAGAGAGATTTTTCACCTTCACAAACTTGAGGCGTAATGCTATTATGTTTGTATCGTAATTAGTCAAACAACCCACTGAGAGGAGAAGTGGGGTGATCCATCTTCAACTCTAAAACTCAACTGGGTATGTGTTTAAAGCCCCAGTGTGTCACTTTTTAACCAATAATACACTCAAATAAAAGTATAACCTTAATTTTGGATGTTTTTATCACGTCGGGAAAACATGTGTCCTGACTTTGAGCGGGCTTGCATGTCCACAAACCTGACACAAACCTCCTCCTGCTTGTTTCCATGGAAATGTTAGTTTGAGTATAATGTTCCGCAGTATGACACAAGACCATAGACTGTACAAAGTAGTGGAGTAAGTGAGTGTTACGTCACCGAACGTGTGCGGCTCCAGTCAAATGAAGCTAATCGAGGCTAGCGGTTATAGCGGCGAATATGGCGATTTATTCTATATTTGGAATTCTGAACGCAAGTATCATAGCAACCAAAGAGCCAATCCCGATCCAGGCTGTTGAAGGTAACACCCGTTCCCACCCGCACCTCTAGTTTAGCAGGGAGCGGGCGCTTAGCAACACTGTTAATCAAACTTTTTGTTAATGCTAGCGGGAGTGACCTCGGGAAAAGAAGGCGCCTGATTTGTGTGTTATTAACGTTCATATCTCGAATCACAGAAAATACAAAAAAAAAAAATAATAAAAAATCCAGGATCATGTAGAGTGGTTAATATGAACATTTTAAGACCACAATGACCAGACCAGAAAGTTACATATTGTTGCTTTACATGTAAACGCTTAAAATTAATACATTACATTACCTTTTACATCTAATTTAAAGGTACGCCATGCCACCTGCTTGTGTCCATGGAGATATTATTGCCTTCCATTGGCATTTAACAAAAAATAATCAAATAAAATGATGCCTCCAGCTCAAGTACAGGCCAGATCTGTGGAGGAATTCATTAGGAATTCATGTTGTTGAACAAAATTTTAAGCAACCCGACACATGGAATTGAATAAATACAAGATAGATATGTTCAATGCCGTACTGTGGAACATTGCAGGCTAAGCAATAACAAACATGTAGCGTACAAGTAGAAGTGTACACCTTAGCCATGCATTGTTAAGAAATTATTCATTACATGGTTAAAATAGATGTCTTAATACCTAGATTTTGGTGATGGTGAAGCGAAGGAGAATAAGAGGCTGAGGAGGCTTATGGTTTTGCTGCTGTGGTGGAGAATGTAACAGAAATGATAGGATGACGGAGGAGAGAGAGAGTGTACTTATCTGAATGTATTGTGAACTTATGGTTTAGAGGCAAAAGTCGCGCTAGTTAAATTTACTACTTTATTTACTTTATCTAAGTGCATGTGACAGGTTTTCATGTTTTTATTTGGTTTTAGTGGGATAGTACCTGAGTAGTCTAACTTGTCTTTTAGATTTAATTCCACCTCAATTTTCAAAGTGTTTTTGGCAGTTTTTTCCCATCATCCTTTCCAAATATCTTACGGTGCGCTGTGGTGTAAAGTCGCATACATTTTTGATAACTAAGTAAACAAGTAATTTTTCTGTCTCTGTGATGGTGAGAGAGGAGAGAGGGAGAGAGAGAAAGAAAGACAGAGAGGGAGGGAAGGAGGGATAGATGAAGGGAGGAGGGAGGAAGGGGGGGGGGGGGGGGGGGGCTGAATACATGAATTGTGATCAGGACAGCCTTTCTACCAGTGTTGGGGTGATGTAACAACACATTTATTCTTCCACCACCCCTCTCCACCACCCTCTCCTCTGAAGTGTCTCGGCCCAGTGGGGGGCTCCGTAGGGGGTGGGAGAGAGGGAGAGATGGAAGTGGGCGGGAATTGAAACCATTTCGGCCAATCAGAGAGGAGAATGTCGCAGCCTATTGCAGATTAGATCATACATATTAATATTACGGTGGTATTTTCGATCAGATCGGTTGCTGATGTAACACTCTTCCCTCTGTAGTACACTACACGTACTACACTACACATGTTCGTATATATCTGTCTCTACTTCATAAAAATCCTACCATTAGTTACCGGAGCACTCCTACCATTGTAACTACTCACCACAATGAGTTTATAAGCACTTATCACAACTTTCAGAGACCGGAGTGGCGCTTTCTTAATGCTACCAACATCTAGCATGCTAACGCACACCAGTACTACTTCCTGGTTTGCGGACGACATAACATTTTAGGTGCAAACAGTACACAAGAGCTGCTTCTACAATATATCTGTACTGCGCAAAACACATTCTACTTTATTGCATGGGAAAAAATGGATAGAGTCCCTATAATGCAGTAGTATAGTGTAGTACAGTTAGCATTAGCATCATACTCATTCATATGGTTTATTGTCTTATCCCACAATACTGACACTAAATCTCACTATAGATTGCTTCTTTCCATCTTCCTTATTCACGCTTCTCTCCTTCGTGCTCTTGTTGAGCAGAGGGGGGCACGGCGCCGCACAAACCCCAGAAAGGAGAGCTTAAATGGGGCTGCAGTTTAGTCATGCTCCCGGTAATCTCCGTTGACCTTGGCTGTTGGATTTCAACATTATAGTTTTCTCACTCTCTCCCTCGCTCTCCTTCTTTCTCTCGCTCTCTTTCCTTCTCCTCTATCTCTCTATCTATCCTCTCTCTTTCTCTTCTCCCTCTTGTCTTCCTTTCTCTCCCTTACTGCTGCCCTCTCTCTCCTCTTTCTTATCTTCTCATTTCTCCCTCTCTCCTCCCCTGTCTCCCCTCTTCTCTTGCTCTCCCTCTCTCCCTCTTTCTCTCTCCTTTCCCTCCCTCTTTTGTTCTCCTGTTTTTCTATCTCTCCTCTTCTCGCGCCCTCCTTCTACCTCTCCACCCTCTCTCTCCATTCTTCTCTCTCTTCCTCCCTCCCTCTTTCTCCGTCTTCTCTTTTGCTCTCCTCTGTTTCTCTATCTGTCTCTCTCTTCTCTCTGACCTCTCTTTTCTCACTCCCTGTCTCTCTTTCTCCCTCCTTCTCGCTCTCTCTCTCTTACCTCTCTTCTCCCCCTCTCTCCCCCTCTCTTTTGCTTCCTCTCTCTCTCCATCTCTCTTTCTCTCTCCTCTCTTTCACTCTCCTCTGTTTCTCTATCTGTCCTCTCTCTCCCTTTCTCTCCCTCCCTCCCTCTTTCTCTCCCCTCTCTTTCACTCTCCTCTGTTTCTCTATCTGTCCTCTCTCTCCCTTTCTCTCCCTCCCTCCCTCTTTCTCTCCCCTCTCTTTCACTCTCCTCTGTTTCTCTATCTGTCCTCTCTCTCCCTTTCTCTCCCTCCCTCCCTCTTTCTCTCCCCTCTCTTTCGCTCTCCTCTGTTTCTCTATCTGTCCTCTCTCTTCTCTCTCTTACCTCTGTCTGCCTCCTTCCCTCTCTCTCCTTCTCTCTCCCTCCCTCCTCTCTTTCTCTCTCCCTTCCTTTCTCTCTTCTTCTTGCTATTTTTTTTTCTTTTCACATTACGGGCAGCCATATTTCCTCCTTCATCCATTTGGCTAGATTTACGATTGCATTTTGTTCAGATTTTGACGGACAAATAGCTTTTTAGGGTTGTTGTTTTTTTTTTTTGGCTTTGGGTTTTATTAAATAAGATATGGACACTAAGTTGTTGCGTGGACAGGCAGAGATGCATTATGGGTAGATTCCAGATGACAAATGGCGCATATGATCAGATGTAGTATTTTTTGTTTATGGTGTAGTCTGGTTTCTCTATCGGATTTATTACAAGAGATTTACAGGTCAAAGGTCACGGTGGGAGTACTATGTTAGAGCTAGCTTAGTTTAAGGGCGCTAAAGCATGACAAATGTACAGTTTACATTCTTATTTTAAAAAATAAATTGTTATTTTTTGCATCCCGTTTATTATGGAATATATAATACCATATTTTCCGGACAATAAGTCGCACTTTTTTTCTTAGTTTGGCCGGGGGTGCGACTTATATGCAATTTATATGTGTTTTATTTTTTTTTCTTCATTATTGTGCATTTTTTGGCTGGTGCGACTTATACTCCAGAACATACAGCAGTTTAATTTCAGATTCTGTTTAAAGGTGCACTGTGTAACTTTTTTTTTCCAAGCTGTTATTGCTTAGTTAAGAATTTATCATGAAGACAATCAGGTTAGGCCACCAGAACAAGTTACAGGTCAGATCTACGGAGATGCGAACAGTGCGGTTTTCAATGTACTTATGAGCAATGCAAAGACGTGTAATTGAATAAATGCAAAATGGATAGGTTTAATGCCATCGCACGGAATTTTCCAGCAAAGCAATAACATTCTTCTGAAGCCAAGCATTTGCATTACCAGAAAAGTTCCATAGTGCAGCTTTATCGGCCTTTGCGGTTTTTCAAACATGATAGCAATTATGTGATGACCCTTTAGTCAATATGAAACTGTGGCTAGACCATAGGACGATGCCAGTCAGATATATTGCATACGTGACTGCTACCACCTGCATCTTGTCGTTTTTGCTATCTTCTTCTTTCTTTTCTTTTTACCTCTATAGAATCCAACAGCTGCCTCTAGCAGGCCACAACAGTATTCAAATGTATGGAGTCAAGCTGAGGTAACAACTGCAGCGGAGGGTCCCATTAGTCCAGACCTGCAGTATGAGTTTGACAGCACTTTTCGGCAAAGTTTTCTGCAAAAGTTATTCACTAAAGAAGACAGCGCCATCTTAAAATCCTGACAATGCATTCGCTATTATAATTCAGCCCACAGAGAGCGAGGGATGTCGGGTTAGCTAGTTTCTCTACGTTTGATACTTGATGAAAATACCATGTTAATTTGCAAGATTTTGGGAATATTCAAAGTCCGCTACCTGATTTTCCCCATTGATTTGTCTTAGCCCAGGACAGATTTACTGTATAAGCAGCTCTTGAGGTCAAAATACGTCAACTAGCATGCTAACGCCCACTTCTGATATAGGAAGTGGGATGAACTAGTTCTGTTTTTCATGTTTTTAAGACAGCAAAAATCAGATAGAGCATTTTTAATACAGAACAAAGATTTTATTCGTTGTCCTTCTTCAACAAAACCAGAAAAATGAGATTGAATTTTATGTCCTGGTTGAAGGAAATTGCATAATAGACAGTTACTCTCCTCGTGACCTTGTTTCAGGCCGGAAGAAACAAATCAATGCAACCTGCCATATATCTTCGGTTTAATCATAAAAACAGTTTTGAAATGTTGTGTTTGACTTGGAAGGCTGAGGTGTGGAGACGAGCCTGACTTCTCATATTGATCAAATGTTTAGTTCACTGCTCCTCTGTTTCAATCATATCCAAAAGTTGCATGTTTTACTGCGAACTCTGATAACATTAATGTTGAAGGTAACAGGCTTTTTCCACCAGTGAATGAACTTTACAATGGAACTGGAAGTACAATTTCGGAGGTATGACTTGCATTGAAAAAGTTATAGCAAAGATTGACGTCCATATGGCATTTTAAAGCTACACTTTTTATTTTAAAGTACATGTCCTCACTCTGAGCGGGCTTGCATCTCCATGAACCTGACTCTTATTTAATCAGCCAAAATTAAACTTTATACTGAAGGTCATACAGCATTTTTCATCCAGATGTCCTTCTTGATGCAACAATTTTGATTTATCCGAGCTCTAATTCGTTTGATTTTTTTACGCTAATGAAATATTTGTAACTCTGTGTTCACGTTCTACAGTGTGCAATTTCTATACAAAACAATTACGTGACATTTTTATTGCTGACACTTTATATTTTTAGATACCTTTAAGGACCTTCTCTTTTCCTATTTGTTTCACTTCTGGGACCTTTTATATTATTATTTCACAGTATTTACCCTCGCAGCTAAGGAACCATCTCACTGTGTCTTACTTACCCCCCTGTGTAGCGTTTGCATCGCCTTAGCCCCAATGCTAAACGAGGCTACGCTAACCTTGCATTTCTGTATTCATATCTTTAAAAATGCACCAATCTTTCCTTCGGGTCTTGTTATATCAGGGTAATAAATTACTCGAATTAAAATAACTCTTTTAAAACATTTTCTGCCGTGGCCTTTTGTGCTCATCCATCCGACAAAATCCTCTTCTATTTAATCAATTATGCATTTTTACAATCCTGGAATCCCATTTTAATTTCATACACCACATTTCGTCTGCTCCACCTGGAATTATTGGAGTTTCCATTTGCATCAAGGGTCCAATTTGCTGACACGAATTCCGAATTCATTTTGGACTACTGCTTCCCCGTAGACTTTAGGGCCACTAGACTGGTAATGAAAATCTTATAAGCTACTAATTGGACAGATAGCATGGCGTATTCCTCGCGCTTGGAATTAGCTCAGATATGGCTACGTTAAAGGCGCTGTAGCTGCAAAACAAAACGAGTTAATTTTAAACAGTTTGCAGTGGTACAAAGTTATTCCTCATTTACATTATGCATTCAGAGCATCCTAATCATTCACCGTGATGAGTTTATAAGCACTTTTCACAATTTCAAAGACCAGAGCAGAGTTTACCGTCGCAGTAATGCTAACAACGACAGTGAACATGCTAACAGTGCGCTTTTTTCTTGAACAATTAGAAAAACGCTTTATAATCAGTTGCAGATAGACTTATTTTGACCTTAAAGAGCTGCTAATATGATATATCTGTTCTGGGAGAAGACGCATTTTGCTCAAATATGGGAAAAAATCTAGTACAGGGCCTTTAAAGTATTGTTATATAACTCCTAGCGTCTCCAAATGACCAACTTGCAGATTTAATTAGTTTGTGAGCTAAAACGGTCTGACCTAAATGCAAAGCCCAGTGCTGTGTTTCTCTATAATTAATGTTATTTTGATGTATTATTTGCTGCATAATAAGGGAGTATAAATTGTCTTTTTATTCAATTTAAGACCAGGTTTTCGTCAGTAGGAACGTGACAGATGGACGCCAGACTTTTACAATTAAGTAAAAGGTTTAGATACTGTACGAAATGCAAATGAAATAACATCCATCACGAAACTCGGAGTTGTTAAACCAATTCTAAAACCGCAGCTGTCCGGAAGAGATTTGCAATTACGCATCCATATGACGAGGCAAAAAGCTGGAAGAAACTCAGACGTGTCTTGCTCAGCGACACAACGGAAGAAATGTACAATAGTGGAAATCTGAACTACCAACTTTCTGTCATTTGTCAATTGTGCCAGTTTCAGATTTAGAAAAAACGTCATTCTAAGTTCATTATTAAACACGAAATTAGTAAAATACATTATATGACTGGTAGTTTTTTTAATAATGGGAGGGCATCTGAGTTAATAAAGCTAACACAAACCATGTCTTGCTCGATGACACAATGGTAGTATTAATTAGATCCAAAAACGTGCATGCAAATGTGGAATGGGACAATACAACTCTTATTTATCTTGCATTTATTTAATTACAGGTGATTGAAAATACATGTGGGCTTGCCTCTCCACAGATCTGACCTGTACTTCGACCTGGTGACCTTCCCTGCTTGTCTTGGAGTTCATAATGTACCGTTTTTCCCCATCGTCGCTATCGACAAAGACACATTTTTATATTTATGCTAATTCCCGCGTTTTGCTGGATCTAGTACAAGCTACACAAGCAGTTGATGTTTGTTTTTCAAAGTTTGGAGACATTTGCAGCAGGTAGTGTGTCTCCTCATTTGTAAAATTCAATCAAGTCGACGAGACAGCAGCCAGAAATACCTCCCCTCTCTCCAAAAAATGTGATGGAAGTGCTCGGCATTCTGGGTAAAACAACATGTCTGCCAGCTGTCAGCACCCCTCTCCTCTGTCATAGAGAGGACTGCATCGTATTAAGGACTATGTAATTCAATAGAAGCTAGTGGGGCTCCAGGTTTTGACACTAATGTTTTCTAATAGGACGTCCTGGATTCAGACTAGTCCTGGATGGATGGGTTTGTGTGATGCTTTCAGGGTCTGTTTGTGAGATGGGAATTTACACTACTCTGTATATTATGCCTATTCAGTGGCGTTTCAAATGTAGAGAGCCATGCTAACCACAGGGGGCACAGAGCTAATAGTTTTGCTGCATAAAGGATGAATAAAGATGCGATATTTAACTATTCTGGTGGGGTTTGAGGGGGGCTGCACCTGCCTGTCACCATGGAGATGTTATTGCTTTGCCTGAAATGTTCCACTGTCTTAAGCATGATAAGCATACCTGTCTTATAGCTTTTTATTACAAAAAGTACCTTTAAAAACATACTTTCTTACCGTGAATGGACCTCACCTCTCTGCAGATCTGACCTGTAACTCACCCGTGTTCAAGCAAAGCAATAACTCAGCCTGAAAGGTTTTTGTTTTTGTTTTTTATTTGGGCAGTTTTTACATGTGCATTATACTGTGCTACATAAATAGTAAAAGGTCACATTTTTATAAAGCCTACCCTATCCCTGACTTTAATCCGTAATGCTAGTCCAGAGGTCAGCGACCCTTAACCCCCACAGTTCGACCCAAGAGCCATTTCTACCCAGTTTCTACAGAAAAGAAAACACTGGGAGCCGCAAATACTTTTTGACATTTAAAATAACAATAACCCTCTATATATTGTGTTGTGTTTTTTTTTTACTTTTAAACAACCATATAAACAACCATAGTGTGTTTCTTAATAAATCCATGGAGTGTCACAGAGACTTCTGCTCCTGAACCTCTGCACAGTGTGTGTTCAGGACTGTGAGCTGTGTGTGTTCAGGACTGTGTGTGTTCAGATCTGTGTGTGTTCAGGACTGTGATTTGTGTGTGTTCAGGACTGTGTGTGTTCAGGACTGTGATCTGTGTGTGTTCAGATCTGTGTGTGTTCAGATCTGTGTGTGTTCAGGACTGTGATTTGTGTGTGTTCAGGACTGTGTGTGTTCAGGACTGTGATCTGTGTGTGTTCAGATCTGTGTGTGTTCAGGACTGTGAGCTGTGTGTGTTCAGGACTGTGAGCTGTGTGTGTTCAGGACTGTGTGTGTTCAGAACTGTGATCTGTGTGTGTTCAGATCTGTGTGTGTTCAGGACTGTGATCTGTGTGTGTTCAGATCTGTGTGTGTTCAGGACTGTGATCTGTGTGTGTTCAGGACTGTGTGTGTTCAGATCTGTGTGTGTTCAGATCTGTGTGTGTTCAGATCTGTGTGTGTTCAGATCTGTGTGTGTGTTCAGGACTATGATGTGTGTGTGCTCAGATCTGTGTGTGTTCAGGACTGTGATCTGTGTGTGTTCAGGCCTGTGTGTGTTCAGGACTATGTGTGTTCAGGACTGTGATCTGTGTGTGTGTTCAGGACTGTGAGCTGTGTGTGTTCAGGCCTGTGTGTGTTCAGGACTATGTGTGTTCAGGACTGTGATCTGTGTGTGTGTTCAGGACTGTGAGCTGTGTGTGTTCAGATCTGTGTGTGTGTTCAGGACTGTGATCTGTGTCTGTGAGGCGTGAGCAGGGTTTGTTTTTAATATAGTTTCGCGAGTGTGACGCTTATTTTTAGCGACAAAAAATAATAAAATATAATTAAATTTTAATATCTCAAGATCACAATCATCTTCCAATTTAAAATACAATAAAAAAGAACTAACACAAATAAAACACACTTCAATTCAATACTCAAAATGTATTTTCCCAAGCGACGCAGAGCCGCAGTATGATGAAGGATGAAAGAGCCACAGGTTGCCAACCCCTGCCCCAGCCCATAACCCTTATCTTAAACCTAACCCTAAACCTAACCCCCTAACCCCTGGCTAACTGGTCTAGTTCTGGGTTAGTCCTGGTAGTTCACATTAGCTCTTAGTTTAATTCCTCTGACTTAATGTTTTATCGATTCTTTACACTTGGTTTGTTTCTTGTTTTCTCTTTTTTTTTTTTGTAGCACTGTAAGATCGTCAGCTTCGCCCACTATTACCGCTCGAAACCCCATACACTAACCTCTTCTTCTTAAGCATCTTATCGCAGCCGGCTCCATCTATTTCCCGGACAGCTGAACTTGGTAGTGACTTTGACAGGCCGCCCATCACAAGTGACTGGTGTAGGATTTATCTGACAGAGTGCGATGATTTATGGCTCCTTCCCCCCTCCTCCACTCTCTCCATTCACAAAGACACTGTCCTTGCCTCTGCCTTGGATCAATGCGATGTCATAATTTCCCGCTGTCTTTGAACTGCCCGCCTGCAGTTTGAATACAGGAGATAGAGGAGATGGGGGAAAAAAAATGGAGGATTGGAAAGATCAGGATTGAGTTAACAGTGTGGGAAAAATGTGGAAATTAGGTCAGGGGAAATTGCCAATAAGGAGATAGGTTTGTGTCGTGGTTTTGGGTCAAATTGGAGATGACATGTTTGGGGTTTTAACATAGTTTTGGGCTAATAGGATCAAATAGAACTAAATGAGTCTTAAAAATAATTTGTTATTATCAGCCAATCACAGCCTGCTCTCTCTGCCTGTCAATCAGTCACTTTTCTCTAAACCAGATCTAAACCAAAACCAATCTATAGACTGTGTAACGAAGTGGACAAAGTGAGTGGGACGCAGATGGAGCCATAAGTGCACCAATGACCACGTCCTATTTAGAACGTGGCAGCTAGCATGTTAGTTATGTCCATTTATACACTGCCTGGCCAAAAAAAAACATCGACACCTGGATTTAACTAAGCAAACAGGTACGAGTGCAGTTGGTCAGGTCTAGGTTCAGCAACAGTTTGTGCTCAAAGAATGAGGTCAGCTGACACCTGAATATCCTGAATGACCATCAATGGATTTGTTCTTCCCTGATGGCACTGGCATATTCCAAGATGACAATGCCAGGATTCATCAGGCTCAAATTGTGACAGAATGGTTCAGGAGCATGAGACGTCATTTTCACACATGGATTGTCCACCACAGAGTCCAGACCTTAACCCCATTGGGAATCTTTGGGATGTGCTGGAGAAGGCTTTGTGCAGCGTCAGACTCTACCACCATCAATGCAACATCTTGGGGAAAAAATGAATGCAACACCGGATGGAAATAAATCTTGTGACGTTGCAGAAGCGAAATCGAAACAATGCCACAGCGAATGTGTGACGTAATCAAAGCTAAAGGCAGAACAACCAAATATTAAAGTGTGTGACCTTTTTTTTTTTCTTGGTGGCGACTTTATGGTAGAATCATAATTAGTTTTGTTTAGGTTTTTTTGTAATGTATAGTTGAATCTGCAAGACTCACTCGTTATTGACCTATTTGTGAAAGTATTATCTGTGTTGTAAGGGAAAAAAAACTCACCAAATCCTTAAAACCAGAAGGACGAATTAGACAATACACGTAAAACCATATCATCTCTTATACTTATATTCACTGGGGCGGCGCAGTATCAGAAAAACAGGCAGTATTTGATGAGTATTTGTGTTGCGTTAACTGTATTATTGCAATATTTGAATCAAAACAAACTTGTATTTCATTTACATACTCGTTTAAGTTTAGCAAAATAGAAACCAAGACCAAAACAGGGCTAAATTATTGCTATATTTTCAAAAAGCAGTACATTTCTATCAGTCGAGGAACTTTCTGGCGTTGGAATGAATTTTTCTAGTGGACTCGTCACACATAAAGGCTCCAGCCGCGCTCCTCTCTATATTGCATCCTCTGCTCTAGCTGCTGTCTGCATTGCACCAGTCTATCTCTTATTGTTTAGTCCCTGTGCCTCCCAGTATATTTGTTAGATCCACGGATTACTGTCACCAACGGGAACAGGGGGGCTGATTTTGTCATTACACCGCTCTCCACGGACTAGACTAGACATCGCTCTATCCTTATCAGCTTAGCATGCGCCATCTTGTTTTCAATATAGAACAAATTGTCATATATGAAGTACAGCCGGCGTTCCCGTCCCTCAGGCGTAATCACCACTTTGAAATATCATCGCTAATTTGTGCAGCGATTTGTCAAAGTTTTACAAAGAGGAATCGTGGATGGACACTGACAGACGCGTCACAATGAGTTTTACTGGGGAAAAGGAAGTTAATTGCGTGTAGCCTGATCTGCATAGCGCTTTGAAAGTAAGAGCGTTGTGTACTATATGCAGTTTTTCTCTATATATATGCAAAACAAACCTGCCGACTGCTGAAGTGATGGGGATATCTTTTAAAACTGTTCTTGACATTGAAAGTTCGTTGACCATGTCGTATATTTTGTCGTTACTTCTGGCCTCATTTCAACAGTAATCAGCAAAGTTTTCTCATTAAAAGTGACTTAATAAGTTCACCAAACTTTCTTACTTTTTAAACCAAGTTCCATGCCGCTAAGCCCATTATTTTACATACAAGTTATCAATCGTCAAATTTTACACTCACCGATTCACACAAGTGTACGCAGACACTGGGGGCGAGCTGGGTGTGTCTTGCCCAAGGACACAGTGACAGTTTTTGTCTGTGGGAGCCAGAATCGCACCGCCAACCTGTGGGTCAGTGGATCAGACCGCTGCAACAATGTTTATGTTGAGAATTAGATTTGAACCACCAACCTTCCCCTAAGATGCGTAGTCGTCATTTTACCAATACAATTTGCCATACTATCCAACAAATAATAAATAAAACCAAATCAAATGCTCAAAAGGCATTACGTCTTATCTCGTCTCTATGGAGATGTTACTGCTTTGCTTAATATTTTCCTCAATATGGCATTTTAACAATCTACCTTCCATTTATATAATCACAGGTGTTATTCCTTTCAAAAAAACATGCATTCTCTGTGAGCGGGGTCGCCTCTCCACAAATTCGATTCATAACCTGGCCCGTTGGTGCTGCCTCTTTGTGTTCATGGAAATTGATAAGTTTAATGCCATACTGCGGGGCATTCCAAACAAAGCAATAACATCCATTAGAAAAGTTTCACAGTGTGCCTTTTGAATTAGTTTTATTCTTTTTGTTCTTGGTGACTGTCCACTTGTACTGCTTCATAGAGTTGTTAAGTGTGATGTCACTTCCGGGTCCATCAGCTGACTGAAAAACGTGAACATGTTTATAATTTCCGCTTTTATTAGCAATGACACATCTCACGTTAAAAAGAGATCACAGTTGTTTAAAGCTAACGAGATTATAAACATGGATCTATGGTTATAACTGTGACAGAAAGTGTGCGAGGGAGGCTGATGCACGAAGCTAGGCTAGGTTAAGCTAGTGTTAATGGCATAGACTGTAAATATAAATGGACATGGCTAACCTGCTAGCCGCCGCGTCCCAAATAGGAAGTGATCATGGGCACACTTTCATCTCATTTTGGTCTTAAAATGTTCATATTAACCCACTCTATATTATCCTGATGTTTTTATTTTGCCGTTTTGTCCGTAAATCAAGGTATGAACTTTAATAACAGACAAATCAGGTGTCTTCTTTCCTTGAGGGCACTCCTGCTAACGTTAGCAGCTGGTTTGATTGACAACGTTGCTACACCAGCAGTGCAGTCGGCGTTGGGGAGGGGGTTTTACCTTCAACAGCCTGGCTCTGGATTGGCTCTTTGGTTCCTATGATACACGTGGTCAGAACTTGGCTCCAAATTCGCTGCTATAACTGCTAGCTAGGAGCCAAACACTATCACTACATTATTTACATATTTGATACAATTTCATTCAATCCATGTAGTCCTGACTTTTCTTTTGAAACTTTTAATTTTGCTTTTACTGATTTTAAAGTCCGTTATTATTCAATTGAAAATATTTTTGTGTAAATGTCACCACAATCAAACAACAACCCGGGTCGTCCCACTCAACCAGCGACGATATCGAACTCCTAATCTCCCAAATCTGCTTTTTATTGTTGAAAAGTGTGCAGAGTTATGCTAATTTATGCTAACTCTATTTTATCAGTGGCCTTTCTGCCTGATTAAAGAACATAGTGTGCACTCTGGGAACCAAATGAGACCGCTAATGGGACAATATTGTCGATAAAAGCTTGATTTTAGTTCAAGTGCGTTGCCATGGTTACTTTGAACTTTTATGAATAGAAGCCGTATTTACGACTAGAAAGAGCGAAGTTAGTTGGCATGGCGATATTGTTCTACTACAAACAATGTATATGAATGTACCAGTGGAGCCTATGCTTGGAATGCCCCACTGTATGGCATTAAACTGATCTAAATCCATGGAGACAAGAGTATAACATCATCAGGCCAAGTGAAATACAATCCAAAATCGGGTTAATGCCATGCTGCGGAACATTCCTGGCAAGGATTTGGCAGCCTGAGAAGCAGAGGTAGATAGAGGGACTGCAAAAAAATTTTATTTTCCGGAATATAAGTCGCACCAGAGTATAAGTCGCATCTGAGTATAAGTCGGACCAGAGTATAAGTCGCATCTGAGTATAAGTCGCACCTGAGTATAAGTCGCACCTGAGTATGTCGCACCAGAGTATAAGTCGCACCAGAGTATAAGTCGCACCAGAGTATAAGTCGCACCAGAGTATAAGTCGCACCAGAGTATGTCGCACCAGAGTATAAGTCGCACCAGAGTATAAGTTGCACCAGAGTATAAGTCGCATCTGAGTATAAGTCGCACCAGAGTATAAGTCGCACCAGAGTATACGTCGCATCTGAGTATAAGTCGCACCAGAGTATAAGTCGCACCAGAGTATAAGTCGCATCTGAGTATAAGTCGCACCAGAGTATAAGTCGCACCAGAGTATACGTCGCATCTGAGTATAAGTCGCACCAGAGTATAAGTCGCATCTGAGTATAAGTCGCACCAGAGTATACGTCGCACCAGAGTATACGTCGCATCTGAGTATAAGTCGCACCAGAGTATAAGTCGCATCTGAGTATAAGTCGCACCAGAGTATAAGTCGCATCTGAGTATAAGTCGCACCAGAGTATAAGTCGCACCAGAGTATAAGTCGCACCAGAGTATAAGTCGCATCTGAGTATAAGTCGCACCAGAGTATAAGTCACACCAGAGTATAAGTCGCACCAGAGTATAAGTCGCACCTGAGTATAAGTCGCACCAGAGTATAAGTCGCATCTGAGTATAAGTCGCACCAGAGTATAAGTCGCACCTGAGTATAAGTCGCACCAGAGTATAAGTCGCACCTGAGCATAAGTCGCACCAGCCAAAAAATGCATAATAATAAAGAAAAAAAAATAGATATTTCACATATAAATCACATCTTAAGTCGCACCCCTGGCCAAACTAAGAAAAAAGTGCGACTTATAGTCCAGAAAATACAGTACTTGCATATAACTCCATGCTATCCCGACATTAACCTGTTAGCATAGTTGGTAACCTTTAAATCCCATTAATTTGAATATTTCTTCCTATTTTCCACCATTATTGTCTCTATTCACTCTGTCTTGTTACAAAATGCTTTCTGTATAACTCAATGCTATATCTACATTAGCCTATCAGCGTAGTTGTTAGCCTCCAATTTCCATTAGTTTTAATGTTTCAACCTATTGTTCTAGGCGTGTTTGGCTCTATCTTGTTTGAAAATGCTTTGCCGCTCTTCTATCAGTCAATTTTCCGTCGAGTAATTGAGTAAAAGTAGAAAATGCCCATGATGTCTGTGTTCAGTGTCATGCGCAAAATGCCTCTCAGACCTGGCAACGCACTGTAACCCGCTCCGTGAGTTGGCATGCATCTTCCAGATCACGCGTGGTCAAAGGTAAACCTCGCTCTCTCGCTTATTCAATCTTTACTTTTATGGAGAAAAATGACCACGCTACTCGTCTCCAACTGCTTATGTGGCAAAAAAAAACAAAACACTATTTTTACATTAAATTTAAGCCATGTCATAATGCCGTTACCTCATCAAAAACTTATCTGAGTTGTGTTTTGTTTCATTCACACATGTTTGAGTAACACTTAATCTACATTTGTCTACATCTCCAAAGCTCAAAATGCTCTGTTTCACCTTGTGATGTCATCAAGTGGTAGTTTTTTCAAGTTAACAGCTACATTTTACCTTTAGTTTAGTAGAGATTGACAATTCCAAGGCTGAAATGATCCAAATGATTCTAGTGAAGATGTGTGGAGTTTAAAAACACAGTGGAGCACCTCCTGTATCAACTCATGACATCACAAAGTGGAACAGAGTGTTTTCCATCTGAGATAAGAACTCACCCTAAATATGCAGGGTTTGTGTGTTAAACATGTGCGACTGAAACAAAACACAACTCCAGGTCTGTTTGTGATGAGGAAACAAGATCAGGACATGGGGCTGGTATGCCATTAAGCCTACCTATCTCCATGGAGACAAGCAAGTGACACCAAGCAAGTTACGGGCCAGATATGTGGAGAGGCGAGCAAAAGCATGTTATTCAAGTTATATGTTTTAGCAATAAAAACACCTGTACATTAATGAATGAAAAATTGATATGTTTAATGCCATACTGTGGAGCATTCTGAGCAAAGCAACAACAGCTCCATGTAGACAAGCAAGTCAGATCCTTCACAAGAAAGTTACGCAATGAAGCTTTAAAACTGAAGAGCTTAAGTGCATTAAACGTGTGCTTTTTTTAGACACTTTAGTCCTGGTTCTTCACATTGTTTACTTAAAATAACCAGTGGTGGAAGAAGTACTCGAGTTTGTTACTTAAGTAAAAGTACAGATACTGAAGCAAAAAAATACTCAAGAAAAAGTATCACATGAAAAAATCTAGTTAAGTATTAAAGTACAATTTAAAAATGTACTTAAAGAGTAAAATTAAAAGTATTTTGCGCAGATTTTGAGGTCTTATAAGGCTTCAAATATAACTAAATCTATTGTTGTTGTTTTTTTTATATACTGTGTAACATTCACGTGAGAGTTTCGTAACCTCTTTATCTCTATGCATATGTCCTTGCTTTGCTTGGAATGATCCACAGTATGGCATTAAACTTTTGTATTTGCATTTATTCAGATACATGACCTGAAAACAGCTCGATAACACACTTTCTCACTGTTCGCCGACTCTGTTCACGCTGTAGCCCGCTCCGGGAGTTGTCATGCGTCTTCCACATCACGCGTGGTCAAAGGTAAACCTTCGCTCTCTCTCTCTCTTATTCAATCTGTGTTACTTTTATGAAGAAAAATGTCCACGCTACTTCCCTCCAACTGCTTATGTGGCAAAAAAACCCACTTCGCACCGTGACCCGAGTCAATTTGCATAGCATTAGCCTGGAGCGGACCTGTAACCCAATTTATGAGGTGACGGGCTAGCTGTGGAGATGACATAACGTTAGCTTGGGTTTATTGTGCATTGGCCTTTTTAACTACACATGTATCATATAGTATAGTGCTAGCATTACATTTACTAGCATGTTCTCAGTCCCCATTACATCGATGCACCTGACACCTAGCTTATAACGATTTATAGTTTAGCTCCGTGGCTTTTGGACATATATAGACTGCTACGCTTTCCTGATACGGGCCGGATTCGCGTGTAAGCATTTTACAAACATTAATAAAGAAAATGGCATAAGGTGAGCTATAGGCTAATGCGCGCCCGGCCCATTTTATAAGACAAGAGAGCGCCATCTTGTTTTTATGGCGTGGTCGAGTCAGTGAACCAGGTGCATATTTCAAACTGACAAACATTTGAATTCATTTGCCAGTCAATAAAAACAGTATAGCTTCATTTTTTTATTTTATTTGAACCTTTAGAACAAGCACTTTTCCATTTTGGAGGTACTATATTTCAGAAAGTGAACCATTATGTTTACATTAAAGATGCACTTTGTAACGTTTCCATTGGAGGGTCTGCTACCTATTGTATTGCCTCGCCTGCAAACTTCCGCTGTATGGCATTAAATATATCTAGCTTGTATTGCATAAAAGCTATAGTGTACTTTTAAAGTCAAGAAAGCACTTTTATGAATGTAATATTTATTATCATTGCTTATAATTCCCTGCTAGCTTAATACTGCGAGGCTTATATGCTAATTCCTCTGTACATTGTATTATGAGTTGCCATCGCTAGCATCACAGATTATACAAGCACGTTTGGCCTGTCGAGTAAGAGGTAGATGTTGTTCCAGAAAAGTTCCACAGCGCAGCTTTAATGCCAGTAATCATCACTGTAATGGTTTGAATGTGTTTCTGGAATACGCTTTCAGATGAGCCGTCGCCGTGTGCCATGCTAACATTTGTTCTGCGGTCATTTGGCGCCTCTCGACAGCTGACGCTCGTAGCCCGATTTCACTGTCCAAAAAAATTGTGGACTGAACTCAGGGCTGTATTTACCGAGCCGTCACACAGGGGGCAGCGGAGAGACGCCCGATACGACGCCAGTACCACCGTCCAAAACCCTCACCAAAACAAACATAGCATAGCCAACTAGCTTAGCATCTACAGCCGTTCTGTTATAGCAAAACTCTCAGTCTGACACTTTATAACATAACATGAGAATGAAATATCAGCACAGTGGTTAAGCTTCGCCTCTCATCATGAAGGTACTGGGTTCAGTTCCTGGACTAAAATGTGGACTTTTTGTGTACTTTTACCTTGTAGTATAATGAGCATGAATACAATCTATTTTGCCTTATTTTGAATACAATTTAAAGATGCACCATGTGACATTTCTAGTGAAGGGTGTTCCGCCTGCTTGTCTCCATAGCGATTTTACTTTGATGGTACTTTGCCTGGAATGTTCCACCATACGGCATTAAATCTCAAGTTTGCTTTTAGTTCAATTACAGGTGTTGTTGTTGTTGAAAATACTACATCTGCTGCTTGTCTTCATGGAGATATACACGTTTAATGCCATACTACGGAACCTTCTAAACAAAGCAATAACATGTCCAAGGAGACAAGTAGGCAGAACCCCCCACCTGAAAAGTTAGTATTGTAGTTTACGGCTCAGCGTGCTTAAATTGCCCGACATGATATTGATTGACTGAAGAAGACCATGTGTTAGAGCAAAACAGCAGGAAATCTATAGTACAAGCGTGGATGACATATAGACGCCATTACATAGAGGAATAGACATGCCCCCTGCTATGCATTGTGGGAATTCTGCTAATAACTATGCACAACTTTGGATATTTTTGCTCTAAGTTAGCGTTAGGAGTTATGGTCACATTTGTATACACAGGTCCCTGGTTTATTGCGGGCGTTGCCGTCTAAAAATAACCCGCAATAGGCGAAATCCACGAAGTATCAGCTTTATTTTTTTACAATTATTCTATAAGTTTTGTAGCTGTAAAACCCCTCACCACACACTTTATACACTTTTCTCACACAACATTTTCTCACATTTCTCTCTCGTTTAAACACTCTCAAAGTTCAAACCTTCGTAGGCGCCTTTGTCGGTGCAGAACGTTTCATCGACATTGTGGGTTTTGTCAGGGAAGAAAAATTGCAAATGTACCCCAATCTGTGTAAACCCGAGTACACTTGGAAGTCGAAAAGCCAAATATTTTCTTGTACGTCTTTGAAGACTACGCCAATGTACACACTACTTCTATTAAGACCCAACAGACACTTCAACTAAAATAATCCTCGGTTGCTCTTATCAAACAAACTCACAAGTCAAGTGTCTCTCCAAACCCCCTCGTGTAACTCTCCTCCTGCATTACATTGTTTTTTTCCCATTTAGCCATGCGTGCGTCGATAGCATCCTTAGCTAACAACATCCTCCGTAAGTGCCTCTTATCGGAGGCTAGCACACTCCAGTCCGACTTAATCTTACCCGTAACCTTTCGCACTTCTTTTGATTTGATAAACTTAATACTTTTCATCAAGATGTAGCATTTGAAGACATTTTTGGCACCTGCCTTAAAGCTATCGGGACAAACTAATTAGCGAGTTGTTGATAAGTGCGGAAAGACCCATGCCGTTGCCGTAGTAACAGTGAAGGATTGGTTCTTTTTTGTTAAGTTTATGCCTGTTTTTCTTCCTCGAGGCGAGACTAATTAAGCAAATGAGAAAGGAACTAGAAAGGGTCACGCTTCCTTTGTTTTAGCCGGAGCGCGCAGAGCTTTTGTGGTAAAATGAGACGCTAAAGGTAATATTTCAAATGTAGTGCGTGAAATATATCTAAGAGAAGTGGAGTGCTTTGTTTTTGAACTCAAAAGGACGCAATACTAGAACACTAATCTTCATATGTTCACAGTTGTCCCATTACAGCGCCCTCTGTCTGTCAGATCCTCTCAGTCGCTAATGAAGTTTAAGACTAGTCTGAAAATGCACCTCTTCTCCCTGGCATTTAACACGAGCTATACAGGATATCTTTGTGTTTTATTGTCCTGTTCCTATGTATTATGCTATCTGTAAGTCGTTGTACATGTGCTATATAAATAAACTTGAATTGAATTGAATTATCTTGACGTTAAAGATGCACCGTGTGACTTTTCCTGCGGAGGTTCTGCTGCATATTTTTCTCCTTGGTGATGTGCTTGCTTTAAATAGAACATTCCGCAGTCTAATGCAAAATAGATACGTTTAATGCCATACAGTGGGGGATTCTAAGCAAAGCAACAGCATCTGTATGTGGATAAGCAAGTGTCCGACAAGAAAGTTCCACAGTTCAGCTTTAAATTTGAAGAGCTCAAGTACATGACATAAAGGTTTAGACTCGTTAGTCCTGGTTCTTCATATTGTTTGACTTAAAGTAACATATTTATTTTATTTAACCATTATTTTAACAGGCAAACATTAAAGGTGTAACCTGTGTGTCTCCATGGAGATGTTATTGCGTTGTATGGAATGTTCCAGAGTCACTTTTGTTGACTCCATAAATGTACTATATTTCATTTTGGTTTAAGTCTATACAACTTTAGATATTCAACATGCTCGTCTCCATAGCGATAGCTCAATTAAATACCATATTGTGGAACATTTCAAGCACACCAGCGACATCTCCTTGGAGACAGAAAAGTTACAGAGTGCACCTGAACTTTTATGAACTTATTGAGTTTCAAGGTACACTGTGAAGCTTTTCTGATGACAAGTCTGTTATTGGTTAGCCTGAAATGTTCCACAGTATGACATTAAACTTGTCTATATTGCATGTATTCAATCGCATTTGTTTTGATTGGTCAAAACTATAGATTCCCCCACTGGAAATGTTCCATAGTGCATCTTTACGATTAAAATCAAACTTATAGAACACTAGTTGGATAATTCCCAGCATTTTGTTTAAAGTTTTTTTTTTTTTTTTTTTTTTTTTTTTTATTAAAACAAATTACAAACAGTATACAAATATAACCCATAGTGTGATCAGATTTTAGCTTCAGACACTGTAATCAAATTCAAAAGACTTCCTGTTTTTTTTGTAACATAACCCGAGCTAAACACGGACTTATCTTTAACCTTTCTTCTTATTCACTGCAGCAAGACCAGATCACCCCCCAGACGTATAACTGACCATAGAACTGACCCGTAGACCTCGGCAAACGCAGCCCTCTTCCCCAATTGCCGGCCGCGTTGCATCTTGGGTAAATAAAACATTTATAGAGACTCGGTTAGTCTTGGCCTGTTGAGTCGGTAGCAGCTGTGACCATCAGCTGTTATAGAAGATGGAGGGATGAGGAACCAGCGAAGAAGAAGCAGGAAGTCAAAAGGATTCACCCAAATATCAGAGCGACGGGTTAGAGCGCTCATTACTCTTTGTTTAGTTTAGTTTTTATTGGAAGAGACGATGTACAGAGACTTTAAACTCATAAAAACAGAGATGTTCCAGACCAGATTATAGCCAAACAACGGTTCCCATCTGCAGTCCCTGAGAATTAGATTTTGCGTTTTATGTTTTTTTTGTTGTTTTTTAAATTATTTTTATTGAGCATTTATACAAAAAACTAAACAAAACAACAGTTACATCAGCAAGTGAATAGCATAATCATTCTGTGAGATGATTATATTGTATCAAATACTGCAGTTTCGACAAAATGGAACCAACAATTTACCCTTACTGGCTGAATTACACCGCTACCCTTTTAATTTACAGACAGTCCACAGCATTTTCCCATTTTTTAAACCGTTCACCGTTTTAAAGTCGGCATCTCGGATATTAAATTCTTTCACATTTGGACAGAAGGGGGCACCATTACGAACCCATTTTTACATTAAAGTCTTTGAACAACCGTATGACATTTGTGTGAACTTTCAAATCTACAACTATAAGCCCCAGAAGACAAAACAGCGGACTGGGAGACAGGGTTCAAAGTTCATATTTTAAATGTGTCCAGAAGAATTGGGTTTGGTTAGCAGCTTTTTGTACAGAATAAGACATGAGATTTTGTTGTCTGTGGATGAAATTAACCATATTTTCTGAACTATAAATCACACTTTTTTTTGTAGTTTGGCCGGGGGTGCGACTTATACTCAGATGCGACTTATATGTGAATTTTTTTTTTTTCTTTTCTTCATTATTATGCATTTTTGGCTGGTGCGACTTATACTCCGGAAAATACAGTACTCTATTGTGAGCATATACAAAGCATCGCCAGCATACATTTAGTTAACTGTAGTAACAAAAAGCAGAGTGTACGCACAGATGGGAGTGTGGAGTCTTGCATATGTAAAACAGCGTAGTTCTCTAATGCTAAAATGAAGGTCTTAAACGTTTTGTGACTAGAGACAATATGTGGGAGTTATAGATACAGACGCTAAATAGTAAAAGCCAGAAAGGCGTCCATCTGGCTTGGTTTTATCTCTTTGTTTCACACCTCAGGCTAAAAACAGCTACAGCTAATTTTTACGGCGTTTTTGTATATGCTACGATTGCGACGGAGAAATCCCATTCACGATTCAGCACCACGGACAGCGCTCTACACCCACAGTGAATTTATATGAACAAAATACCAACCAGACAAGTGCTTTTTACGCTAACCTGTATCATTTGAGTCTCAACTGGTGGGACAGAGACAATAAAGACAATAAAACAAAAAGCACTTTACACGAGTATTGCGTAGATTGAATGGATTTTGGACTTTGTATCGTAACCGTCTTCTCCGTCTCTGTTGTGTTGCAGTGGAGGGTTGCACAGACTGGTCGGTGGACTATAAGAGGTACCAGGCCTTATTGGGAGAGCCGGTGCGGATCCGCTGCGCCCTGTTCTACGGCTACATCCGAGCCAACTACAGCCTCGCCCAGAGCTCCGGCCTCAGCCTCATGTGGTACAAGAGCGCGGGACATGGCGACTTCGAGGAGCCGATCAGCTTCGACGGGACCCGCATGAGCAAAGAGGAGGACGCCATCTGGTTTAGACCGGCGGAACTGCAGGACGAGGGGTACTACTCGTGCGTGCTACGGTAAGAATATGTTTTTTTCCATGCACAAAGTTGAGAAAAATACGAAATAGGCTAAATTTATGATGATGAATATTACAAAATACTTTCAGTTATTGACAAAATTGAAATCATAGACATATTTTATGCAAATTTGGAACCTTAACATTATATTATTTGAAGTGTTTTAAAACATATAACTTGGTTCCATTAGCAAGAACCATGCCACAACAATGGTATCTCTCTGTGGATGGTGAGGTCCTCGGGCTGAAAGATGAACAAGAGACACGGGGTGAGAGGAAGGGGTCAAGAGAGGTGTTGCTGGGACAGGCTTGTATAAATAGGGCTTCCGGGTAATTAGAGGTGTGGCTGAGGTGAGCTGTGGTTCGCTGGAGAGGAGCAGAGGGTGCGCGGTCCTGCTCCTGAATCTCTGTCAATCGTAACTCCATTTGCTGTTGTTGTTTAACTTTCACTCAAAATTAAATATGTAATCCATTTTTTAAAAAGTTGCGTACATAAATATTTTGTCATCTTTGAGTAAATTGAGCCTTTAAGAAAAATACATTTGAATAAAAGTCAGTTCATAATCTAAAACTTTTAAACTGAGTCAGAAAGTAGCGCTTTTGATCGTTAGCCCTCCATTTTTTCCCCTTAATCCTTCAATCATCATCATAATTACACTTACCCTGGTGTTAAACTTGCTTACAGTAGGTTTCTCATTTGTATTTTAGCCACACCTCTCCTCTGAACAGACACACGGCTTTAGCTCACACTCCATTCACTCGTGTCGGCTCGTTTTGGGTGTAAACAATGGGCGCCGTGACGACTTATTGTGCACCGGTGCGGAAAGTGGCGTCCAGAGATTTGATTTTGGACGAAGAGCTTTGCGTTCTCTCTCTGTCTCTCTCCATTTACACAAACACATTAAGCGACAGCACTCATCAGAACCAGCGCGCATAGAAATGACAATAGCCCACAATATGGAGAGATTTGCAAATGTTTCACACATTTCTGGTGATATTTGTGTAAGTTATTGAGGTGCTAGTCCGGATTGGATATTTATGATCAGATTTGAGCATAATTGAAACAGGGGGCATTGCGCTAATCAAACTTTTTGTAGCTTTTTTACCATGTTATCATTATGTTCCCTCATCAAAAACATGCTCGAAGTGGTTCACGTTTGAGTAATCTAGCGGTCTGTCCCCGTCACTATTCGAACTCTCCTTACGATTAGCGCGAATGACTTGTTCTCTCCATTCTCACACTGCACACATATTGTTGTCAACACTGTAAACAGCTGCAACTATCGATCTCGACACCCCATCGCCTTTGGTAGTTGTATTGGTCAACACATTTTTACCCTCTTTCTCTCTCCTCTCTCCCTCTTTCCCTCTCTCCTCTCCTCTGCTGCTGAAGGTGTGATAGGTCTCTGCTCATGCTCCTATAGTCCACACATCCGGAGGGCATCTCCTCCTTTGACAGAGCCTATAATGTGTGGGTGCATGTTAGCTGAAGCGTTACCTATATGTCTCTATCTGTATCCAGAACACACACTCATCCGCTCCCCCACTGCAGATCTTCCCGAGTTCAGATGGGCGTGATTGACAGGTGGATTAGCCAATCACGGACACGCATGATCAGACTGTATCAAAACAAATATGGCTGCTTATGAGGAAAAAAGAAAGGAAAAAATGTATCACAGTTGACTTAAAAATTCCAAGCATCGATGAGTTTATAAGTGTTTTTCTAACAGCAACTAGCATGCTAACCACACACTGATTCTCTGACACTAAAATAATTTATAATTAGATGCAGACAGTACACAGCAGAGTTATTTTGACCTCAATACACAATATATATGCACAGGGGCCAGACAATCTTTGCTCAAATATATTGGAGGAAAAAAGCATGTACCGGCCCTTTAACTGCACAAATCCAGATGCATATTCTGAGCTGAAGTTATTTTAAGTCATGTGGTTTTTTGTTTCGCACTTGTATGATCACAGTGCTGTACACACACATGTGCACATACGTGTGACAGAAACACTCAGCTGCTGGAGATACCATCTGCCCCCAGGGACATGTACTTCTACTGTGTACTAGAGCATGTCTATAGGGAGAGAGAGGGGAGAGGGGGAGAAAGAGAAGGGGAAAGAGAGGGAGAGGGGGAGAGAAAGAGGGAGAGAGAGGGAGAGAGACAGAGAGAGGGAGGAGGCAGAGAGGGAAAGAGAGAGGAAGGGAGAGAGGGGGAGAAAGAGAGGGAGAGGGGGAGAGAGAAAGAGAGGGAGAGAGAGACAGAGAGAGGGAGGAGGCAGAGAGGGAAAGAGAGAGGAAGGGAGAGAGGGGGAGAAAGAGAGGGGGGACTGAGAAGGGGACAGAGAGAGACATAGAAGGGGAAATTGAGAGAAAGAGAGGGAGAGAGAGGGAGGAGTGAAAGAGAGAGGGGGAGAAAGAGAGGGAAAGAGAGAGGGGGAGAGACAGAGGGGGGGGAGAGGGAGAGGGAAAAAGAGACAGAGAGGGAGAGCTAGAGAGAGAGGGATGGAAAGAGAGGGAGTGCGTTGGTACTAAAATGATAATACTGTACATCTTTGGTCCATTTTCCTACTTTGACTTGATTTGAATGTCATTAAACCTTAAAAAGCGGTCAAGCCAATGTTTAGTAAATCAAATAAAACCTGGTATTGTATTAGATATTTTTATATCTGTGTAACATGTGAGGAGGAAACACAAGAGGAAACATGTCAAACATGTGTGTGTGTGTGTGTGTCTGTGTGTGTGTGCATGCGTAGGTGGGGGTGTGTGTGTGTCTGTGTGTGGGGGGGGTGGGTGTGTGTGTGTGTGGGGGGGGTGTGTGTGTGTGGGGGGGGGGGGGGGGGTGTAACAGCAGGAGATTACAGGCTGTAATGGAACATGTGCATGTGCTGGGATCCACTGCTTTTATCAGGATCCCACTGCTGCAATTCCTTTATCCCTCTCTTTTTTCTCCCTCTCTCTTCCTCACACTTCATCCTCTTCGTCTCTTGCCCTCTCTCTGTTGCCCCACTCTCTCTCACTCCCTCCTCTCCTTCTTTCTTCCTCTCTTTTGTCTCTCTCCCTCTTGCTCCCTCCTCGTCCTCTCTGTTGCCCCACTTTCTCTTCCTCTCACTCCCCCTCTTCCTCACTCTTCCACTCTCTCCCTCTCTCTTCCTCTCGCTCCCTCCTCTTCCTCCCTCTTCCACCCTCCCTGTCTCTCCCTTTCTCTTCCTCACGCTCCTTCTTCCTCGTCTCTCTTCCTCTCCTTCTCTCTTCGTCTCTCTTACTCTCCCCCTCCTCCTCTTATACTATAATCATCAATTTGGTGGATCGTACAGAAGGATTATATACTTACCCACAAGTGAGTCGAGAATGGACAATGTTACACACTCTTCACTATTTGAAGAGTGTGTAACAGCCATCTCAACCATCTTGACCATCCTGACCATCCCAACCATCTCGACCATCTCAACCATCTAGATCATCCCAACCATCCCAACATCTCGACCATCTCAACCATCTAGATCATCCCAACCATCCCCACCATCTCGACCATCTCAACCATCTTGACCATCCTGACCATCCCAACCATCTCGACCATCCCAATCATCTCGACCATCCCAACCATCTCGACCATCCCAACCATCTCGACCATCTCGACCATCCCAACCATCTTGACCATCCCAACCATCTCGACCATCCCGACCATCTCGACCATCTCGACCATCCCAACCATCTCGACCATCCCAACCATCTCGACCATCTCAACCATCTAGACCATCCCAACCATCTCGACCATCCCAACCATCTCGACCATCTCAACCATCTAGACCATCCCAACCATCCCAACCATCTCGACCATCCCAACCATCTCAACCATCTAGACCATCCCAACCATCTCAACCATCTAGACCATCCCAACCATCTCAACCATCTAGATCATCCCAACCATCCCAACCATCTCAACCATCTTGACCATCTCGACCATCCCAACTATGCCAGCCATCCTGAACATCTCGACCATCTCGACCATTTTGACCATCTCGATCATCATCCCAACTATGCCAACCATCCTAACCATCTCGACCATCCCAACCATTCCAACCACACTAAGTACACTAACCACCCCAACCACTGCAACTATCTCAACCATCCCATTCATCCCAACCACGCCGACCACCCGGACCATCTCGACCATCCCAACTATACTAACCATCCCAACCACCCCAATAATCCCAAACAAACTAAGCACATCAACCACATTAACAACCCCATCCAGCTCAACAATATCAACCACCCCAACCACCCCATCCACTTCAGCCACTCCAAACATCCCAACTATCCCAACCATACCAACCATACCAATCATCCCAACCTGAGTGTGTCCCAGTTTTGAATCTGGTCACCTTGCGCCAGAGTCACATGACCCGAAAGTAGTGAGGTGTGAGCTGTGTCTGAATGGCTCTGTGAATGAGTGCACTATAGAGCCGGCTATAGAGTGAATGAGGGGCTAGGGTGGACACACATACTGGTTACTGGCAACAACACGACTTGGAAATCGGTTTTATTTGAAAAAAAATTCTAAAATCCATATGGCACCATCCCACCATCCCGTTCAGGCAACTTTCTGAAATGCTTTTGGACTTAACTTTTTATCTTCTACAACTTTATAACAACTTTACAGCTTGTTAAAAAAAATAATGTTTATTTATGTACCGAGGGAAATGTATGCAGTTCTTTTGCAGCCACTTTAAATATTGTTTGTGATGCTTAAGGTGGAGCCAGGTTTGTGTCAAAACATTGGCAGCCATTTTGTTAGTGTTTAGTCAATTCTTGGATACAGTACACAGGCCTATATATTCAGGAGTTATTGGCAATTCTTCCTAACATTTTCTATAAAGGTTTGGTCCAATGAATTTGACACATCCATCTGACACTCGGTTAACATTGTCATTTTGAGTCAGGAGTACCTAGATAGATAGATACATACATACTGTAGATAAATAGATAGATAGATAAATGGATGGAAAGAAAGATAGAGAGATTACCTAAGATTTTGGTACTTTGAATGTAGATTTTGCAGACATTTTTACTCGTAATCCGGCATGTTTTTTTTTACATCAACGACCATGCCTCCTTCTCTGATTGGTTACTCCATTTGTCAAACACGGCCAAGTTAAATAAGAGAGACAGGCAATGTTCCCTCTAATTTTTGCACGAGTCTGAGCAAACACACAAACTCCTTGAGCGGCCCCATGGACCACTGTGAGCGACATCAGACGTGTGCACTGTGGTCATGCTGCATCGCATCCATCCAAGTTAAATGGTTTATTAAAAGAATCAAATTACCACATTTACATTTCTAACTATGGCAAAACATGAGCTTCCAACCAAACCAAGACAACTGTAAACTCCAATGTTGAAAACACACTTAACATTTTTATTATAAAGCTCTGACTTGTATTATGAGTATAAGCCATTGTGTGAAGCTTTTGCTGTGATTGAGTGAGATTGTCCTACTGTGTCTGGGACACAGTCCGTTAACTCTTTTTCAGTATATGACACGATCATTTGATTTTTACAACTCATAAACTAATGACAGTATCAATGACCAATACACACTGAGAGGAATCTGTATCTGCACACCCAGCTGCTCTATTACTGTACATTTACATATCATATCAAAACACAATATATAATGTGTCTTTGTATATAAAATATATTCAAAACAAGTGGTATGGGTCAAAATAAATATATATTTACAAACCACACACTGCAAACAGTGAACACACACACACTTCAAAATGTAAACAAATACACATTGGAAACTAAAAATACACTGTACATGTGACAGTGTGAGTCATTCTGTGACAGGTTGGAGGATCGAGTCCCGCTCGGACCAACTTCTGTCATTGTGTCCTTAGGCAAGACACTTCACCCAAGTGGTGTGTGCCTGATGATTGGTGGTGGTCGGGGGGACGTGGATTGGCATTAGCTAATGCTAATAATTACACATAATACATATTTGACCCACAATTAGGTCAATATCAGAATAAACCACGTTTACCGATCAAGAACAGCATCCAGTCCATCAAAACATAAGGTCCTCTGCTCCTGAGTCCACCATGAGATCTTCACTCGGTTCGACGAACCGCTCCGGGTCCGAGATGCCTCTAGTTTAACTTGTACAAACATCCACAGTGTCCTCGGTCACGTACTTCCTTTGTTTTGTCCGTTTTGTCATGTTTAAAACGCAAAACTGCTACAAAACAGTGCGTAACAGTGCGCCCGAGGGCGGGCTGTCGGAATGTTAAGGGGTTAAACACTTAGCATCATTAGCGAGTTTTCACTCCACATCGGCCACGTCAGCTAAAACTCTGGTAGCGGCGCATGAGGAGCCTGTCAATGACGTTGATAAGCTGCGCAAACACGTATGTGAATCACATAATTGGCTGGAGCAGCTCGTCCCCGGTCACACGCACTGACTCACACTGAAAAATAGCGCAGAATAAATTGTTGTGTGTTTATTTTATTTTCAACTCCGGTTCGATTTTTTTGTGCGCAGCACAGATTTTCTGTGCGCAGAGACCGTGTCAGCAGTGCGCAATTGAGCACGCGCGCAGTTTGGAGGGAACAGTGGAGACAGGATAAGTTTACAGACCAACTCATCTGGGCAGGTAAGAAGAATGGATGAATATATAGATCAACCTTTAACACCCAAAGAGCCATTTGGAGCCGGTTTCTATGGAAAAGAAAATACTGAGAGCCGCAAATACTTTTTGACATCTCACAGGATTGAGGAAAGAGGGAGGATGGGGCAGGAGAGTATAAAGACACTCTATATATATATTTTTTACTTTTATGCTTTGTAGAAACAGCTACAGTGTGTTGCTTATGAAATCCATGAAGAGCTAATTTTATTTATGTAATGAACACACTTTGAACATTTTGAACTCTTTAAAAAATAATAATAAAAAAAATAAATTAAAAAAAAACAGCTGAGTTGAAGGTCTCTTTCAAATAAATTAAAAAGCTGAACTTAAATTATTCATGTAGCAAACAAAAAATGCCATGAGCCGTCATCCTTATATCGCCTTTGGGCTGTCAGAGCCTGTAGCGGAGCCTTGACCTGAATTTAATAAATAAATTGGGGAAAAAATGCACTAAGTCATTAAACAGTAAAAAATAAATATTTGCACAGCATCTGCAAATCGGGGCTATACAAAGTCACTTTCATCTTTACACAGGACTGTAAGCTGATGAGGCCTGAGCGGTGTTTCAAGATCACAGTAATCTTCCAATTTAGAACTACTATTTTAAAAAAAACTAACACAAATAAAATTCACTTCAATTAAATACTTGCAATTTATTTTTCCAAGCCACGGGGAGCTACAGTGTAAGGATCAAAGAGCCACATGCAGCTCCGGAGCCACGGGTTGCCGACCTCTGAGATATATAAACAGATAGATGGAGAAGCAGCCTATTGTGCACGTTTTAGGTTGATGGCTGTATCTTAAACGCCTGAATTAAATATATATCCTTTCCCTATATACAGACAGACAGTAGCTCAGCTGGTGGAGTGTCTGCCTGCTGATGCGAAGGTTGGTGGTCTGAATCCCGCTCTGCACATAAAACATCATTAGTAGAGCATTCAGATCCACTGACCCACAGGTTGCCAGTGCAATTCCAGCTCTCACAGGTTAATGCTGTCATTGTGTCCATGGGCAAGACACTTAACCCACCTTGACCCCAGTGTCTGTGTACACTGGTGTGTGAATATGTGTGTGAATGGGTGAGTGGTTCCTTGATGTAAAGCTCTTTGTGTGACTTGAAGGGGGAAAAGCAATATACAAAGATCTGACCATGATTTTTTTTTTTTTTATTGATTAATTTATTTTTTTTTACATTCTGAATTTACCGAGTAGAAATGTCACTTAGCCTACTTCTCTGTTTAAAAACGAGTCATATTTTTTCTAATCTCTAGTATGTATTTTAAAGTGAATGCGGTAACATCTGTGGAAAAGTATGTAATAAATCTGCAGATAAAATAAAATAAATAAATACATTTTAAAAATAAAAAAAAATCTGTAGGTATTTGTCCAATAAAACCCAAAAAATCTAGATTTTGACTTCACATAAAATGCATTTGTAAAACTTTTCTAACCAGGCTCTGCTATCACTCACATGTATCTGAGTGGTTTTCATTTGCTAAAACTACCTAGATGTTTCCTATTTTGTGGCATTGTGTAGTTAATCCTCACTTCTCCATTGAAATCACATTATGTTCCACTTCACTTTTGCTTCCAGATGCCTCCATTCTGAATCTTTTTTGTTTACAATGTTTGCCTCCTCATGTGTTTCCTATAGGTTGATATTTAGTATGGACTGGGGGCATTCTGCCACTCTGGCCCCATTGATTGTCATTTAACACCATTATGTACAACCAGGCGCTCTTATTGGCGAGACTGTCAGCATTAAAAACACATAACATTGACATTTACTGAGAGGGCCTATGCATTAATATTACCCACAATTCTCCACTGACACAAAAGCCCCATTCAATTCATACATGCATGCATTTAATTACCACACTGCCTGTTCCTATACATCTTATCCCTTTAGTTCTCATTTGATATAGGGTGAATTTTAATGCCTTAATCCTACGCTCGCATGCATAAAATAAAATAAAAATCACCGGACAATTTCCCAGCATGCCCTTGACGCGGTTGCGATTGGTTGTTTCCGTTTGATTAAGCCGGGATGAAATGGCTCGCGGCGACTCTGAGACCTTTGGACCGGAGTGTGATGTCACCGTGATCTCGACCAATCGGAGAAATCGCACAGAAGGTCAGGCGTTAGATATGAGGCAAGACTACCAATGTGTTTGTACTGGGGTTTCATATAGAGGCAAGTGTGGGCAAGATTAAATGTCCTTGTGTACATTCTTTGAACAGTCTGTGATCTAAAAAATATGTAGCAACAAGACAACAAGATTTTTTAAAATTTATCTATTTATTTTGCACATAAATAACTTAAATAAATAATATATATATAGTATGTATTTTGTATTATTATTGCGAAATCAAAACACATATATTACAAGTGGCATTGGCTGAAATAAGTCACAAAATTATATATTTATTTATATCAGTATAGGGATCTTATTGTATGGCCCACACATGACATCAAAACAAACTATTAAAAAAAAAATAAAAAAAATAAAAATTATTAAAAAAAATTCTAACTATTGCATTTAATTTTAAAATCAAACTTATTTAGTTCTCAAATTTCTTTAGTTGATCAGTTGTTATGAATAATATAGTGGCTCTAACATGGAGCCCTGTGGAACCTTGACCTTTAGTCAAAAGTTCCTAAAAAGTACCTATGTTGTAAGTTTTTTTTTATTTTTTTTATTAGCAACTAGACCCCACAGGTATAAATTCATCGGATTGATTGTTTAAAATGTAATATAGTGGCATGGCCTTGATTACTTTTCAACCCAATTATTTTCCTGACAGAGATACTTCTGTGTATTCACCATTACGGAAGCACAGTAAGTACACTCGCTTGTACAATGGAATCTAGTTGAAATTCTCTGTGTACCCGTGTATCTCTTTGCTCTCCTCGTCCCGTCTCATACAAAAGGAAGCCATCAGACCCCATGCTAACCTGTACTATCTGACGTGCTCCTCTCTGACCTCCTCTTCCTCATATCAGATGGCTTTTATCTGCTGCACAAATGTTACAAAGGCCACTCCCCCCAGCAATCATTTTGGCTCCAACTTGTTCCTTCCTTTACCCACAATTCCCCTGTCTTCTGTCTGTTCTCTCTGTTCTCTCTCTTTCTCTCTCCCTCACTTGTTCTGTTTCTCTTTCCCTCTCTTTCTCTCTCCCCCATTCTCACCCTCTCACTCCCTCTTCTCTCTGTCTCCTTCTCTCACTCCCTCTTTCTCTCTTCCTTCTCTCTCTCTCCCTCTCCCCCTTCTCTTTCATCCCCTCTCTTTCTCTCTCTAACTTTCTTCCTCCGTTTTTCTCTTCCTCTTTCTCTGTCCATTCCCCTCTCTCTCCTCTTCCTCTCTCTTTCCCTCTTTCTCTGTCCCTCCCTCCCTCTTTCTCCCTCTCTTCTCTCTCTCCTCCTCTCTTTCACCCCTCTCCCTCTCTTTCTCTCTCTCTATCTCTCTTCCGCTCTTTCTCTTTCCCTCTTTCTCTGTCCCTCCCTCTCTCTGTCCCTCTAGCTCTTTCTCTCCCTCTCTTCTCTCTCTCCCCCTCTCTTTCTCACTCTCTATCTCTCTTCCGCTCTTTCTCTTTCCCTCTTTCTCTGTCCCTAACTCTCTCTCTCCCTATCGCTCTTTCTCTCCCTCTCTCTCTCCCTCTCTTCCTCTCTCTCTCCATCTCTTTTGCCCGCTCTCCCTCTCTTTCTCTCTCTATCTCTCTTTCTTCCGCTCTTTCTCTGTCCCTCCCCGTCTCTCTCTCCCTCTCGCTCTTTCTCTCCCTCTCTTTCTCTCTCCACCTTTCTTTCGCCCCTCTCTCTCTATCTCTTCTGCTCTTTCTCTCTCTCTCTTTCGCCCTCCGTCTCTCCTCTCCCTTTTCCCTCTCTCCTCTAATAGATAGCACATTTACACTGCCCCCAAACTAAAAACAATCAGCTGTTTATTTTATCGTAAGTCTTTTTCTTATGCCTTCTCTCTCTCTTTTAGCTATTTCTCCCAGCTCTCTTGTCTTTCCTTCTCTCCTTTTTCTTTCTTTTCTTTTTTTTTTTTAATCACATTTTAAACATAACCAGCACTTTAACTGTCACTCAAATTATCCGGTGACACTGTAGCACTATCTGTGATTTGTTAAATTATAATGTTTAATGTGTAATCCAGAATGTCTTTCATTTGTATATATGTTTCTAAGAGTATTTTACCGTTGCGAGATAGGGCCAAAGACACCAGCTCCAACTACCAGAGGATGGGAGAGAAACAAACACCTGGTTTTGGTATTTTAAACAACTTTTGTGGTGGAGGGTCTGCCACCTTCTTGTCTCCATAGAGATGTTATTGCTTGTTCCGCAGTATGGCATTAAACATATCAATCTCCATGAAGTTACATGTCAGATCTGTGGAGAGATTACCCAGTTTATCATAAGAATCCATGTTTTCAATGTATAAACCTCCGAATAAATGTAAGATATAAATCAAACCCTATGTGGTGCATTCCAGGCAAGGCAATAATATCTCCATGGAGACGAGACAGTAGCAGACACATCAGAAAAGTTAAATAGCACATCTTTAATGGGATTTTGCCATTGCAAGATAGAGCCAAAGATGTGCTTTCAGTAAAAAAGAATAATGGAGGAACAAATGATTGGTTTGGAAATTATGAAACACATTTTTGGCTACAGTTATGACAGAGCTAACCTGCTAGCCGCCGCGTTCCAAATAGGAAGTGATCATGGGCGCACTTCCGGCTCCAATTCACTTGTCCCTCTCTCTGTAACTGCTGTTCTGAGCCTCGTCATTTTGGTTTTCAAATGTTCGCCTTAACCTGCTCCACATGATCTTGGTGTTTTTAATTTCTCTATTTTGTCCGTAACTCAAGATATGAACAGTAATAACACACAAATCAGGCGCCATCTTTCCCCAAGGTCACTCCCACTAGCGTTAGCAACAGGTTTAATTGACAGCGTTGCTAAGTGTGTGCTCTCTGTTAAGCCAGTGGTGTGGGTGGGAGGGGGCATTACCTTCACTAGCCTGGCTCTGGATTGGCTCTTTGGTTGCTATGATACTTGTGACCGGAAGTTGGCTCCAATTGACCCCTATAACTGCTCCAGCCTCGATGAGCTTCATGTGTCTGGAGCCAAACACTATGGTAGACGTTACACTCACTTAGTCCACTTCTTTGTACTGCCTTAGTTTGGGGTAAGCAGTATTTTGGCATCCTACGTTTTTCCTTATCAACAGTTTTCTTTCTCTCTCGCTTTCTCTCTCTCTTCCCCTCTCTCCATCCTTCTTGTTTCATACCAGATTGGAGAGCTAGACATCTGCAATACTGTGTCTGTCACTCAAATAATGAAATGGAGAGAAAAGTCACATGGAGAGAGAAGTCACATGGAGAGAGAAGTCACATGGTGAGAAGGAGGGAGGGAAAGAGAGAGATATGGAGAGTGACAGAGAAGGGAAAGGAACATGAGGCAGCGATAGAGAGGAGAGAGATAGCGAGGGAGGGAAGGAGAGAGAGAAAAAGAGGAGAAAAACAGGGAGAGGTAGTGAGTGAGAATTGAGAAAGAAAGGGAAAGGAGGAGAGACTGGGAGTGAAAGTGAGGATGGTAAATGGTCACATTTTTCTATAGCACTTTTCTGCCTTCAAGGCACTCAATCGCTTTACAACAAGGAACCCAGTGTACCCAGACACTGAGGGCAAGGTGGGTTAAGTGTCTTGCCCAAGGACACAACGACAGCATTCATCTGTGTGAGTTAGAATCGCACCGCCAACTTATGTGGATCTGACCGTTCAACCGAAGATGTTTATGTCGAGAGCGGGATTTGAACCACCAACCTTCGGATCAGTGGACAAACACTCTACCAACTGAGCTACTGTCGCCCCAGATAGAGGATGAGAAAACAAAAAGAGAGACAGGAGAGAGGGGAGAAACAGAGGAGAGAAGGAGAGATAGATACATAGTGAGAGAGTCAGCTGGGAAAGAAAGAAAGAGGAAGAGAGAGGGAGAGAAAGTGAGGTTATAGGATGAGAAAACAAAGGGAGAGAGAGAGTGAAGGGGGAGAAACAGGAAAGAAGAAGAGATAGATACATAGTGAGTGAGAGTTGAGAGAGAGTCAGCTGGGATAGAAAGAGAGGGATAGAAAGTGAGGTTAGAGGATGAGAAAACATAAAAAGAGAGACAGACATAGAGAGAGGGGAGAAAGAAAAGAGAGATAGATACATAGTGACAGAGAGATGAGAGAGAGAAAGAGAGAGAGGAGAATGAGAGAAATGGGTAGAGTAAGTAAGAGAGAAAAGGGGAAAGAAGAGATGGGGATGGAGATAGAGAAAGGAAGGAAGAAAGAAAGACAGGATAGGGAGAAGAGAGAGTCACGGGATTGAGGAAAGAGGGAGGATGGGGCAGGAGAGTATAAATAGAGAGAAGGAAGAGAGCGAGAGAGACAGAGAAGAGAGGGGTAATGACTTGGGGCTCAAACTTGATTTTCACTGTAGCAGACCCAGAGATTTATACTATATTTAAAGCACTCTAAGAAGCACACACATTTATTTTTCAGAATCTCCCTCAGCTGAGAGAGAGAGAGAAAGAGAGAAGGAGAGTGAGGGAGGAGAAAGAGAGTGAGGGAGGAGAAAGAGATGCTACAGCCAAAATAACAGTGACAGAAATACTCCTGCGTTAGACCAATGCCAGCGGTGACATATTTTATTTTAAAGCAGACGTTTCTATTTATTCACATTCTGCTTTTAACAATAGACTGGTTCAAATGATGCTGAAATGTTCACAAAAAATCTCTTTGCTGAAAGCCACTTGCTTGTCTCCATGACGACATCGCTTTGCCAAGAATGTCCCACAGTATCGCATTTTAACTGATCTATCTAGCGCTTATTTCATTTCAGGTGTTTGGATTGCTTGGAAATATCTCGAAAAACATGTATGTGAGTGGGATTTCCTCTCCACAGATCTGATAAGTAACGTGGCTTGCTAACATTACTTGCTTATGTCATGATAGATAAGCTTAGTGTCATACTGTGGAACATTTTAGGTAAAGTAATAACATGGAGACGACCCCCACATTGTTATGTATTATTAGTCTGTCCACATCCCCAATCCTCAAAATGCTCTGTTTCACTTTGTGATGTCACGAAGTGGTAGTTTTCAAGTTAACAGCTGCCTTTTACCTTTTTTTCCAGCAGAGATTAGAAATTCCAGGGCTAAAATCATCCAAGTAGCGAAGGTGTATGGAGATAAATACACAGTGGAGCACTTCCTGTAATACCCCTTAATGACATCACAAGGTGGAACAGAGTGTTTTCCGTTTGAGAGAAGAACTCAGCCTAAACATGCAGGGTTTGTGTGTTAAACAACAACTCCAGATACTGTATGTTTGTGATTAGGAAACAATATTATAACATAGATCAGAAAATAGTGTAATATGGGCTATTTAAAGTTAGTTTCCGTAGCGATAAATACATACCATGAATACATACCACACATCGTTGTTAAAAATTTAAATTACAAAGCGATCAAATATGTAACGTATTTAAGTATATAGTATTTCCAGTCCCTTTAGACTACTATAGAACACTTTGATTCTTCTCCTCTCTGCTCTTTTCCCATTGTCACTATAAAAACTCATTTGATATGCACAGCGGGGTGTCTGCATATACATTACAGCCAGGGGGGGCTACAGGCGAGCGAACCACGCCAGGATAGGGGAGACGGAGAGAGAGGGAGAATACAATGGCGACAAATTGTTTACGGTTGTTACGAGCCGGGTCGCTGCGGAGATGAGCAGAGGGCGTGACAGTCAAAACTCCCCCGAGGTACCAACTGAAAGTAATGCGCAAAGTTACTGATGCTTTATCCCCGCAAGATTAATCGCAACAGAATCAAAACGACCGAAATGTGATTCTTGCGTCGGTTTGCCGGTTTAGATTTCAGTCATTTTGTCAATTCCTTAAAATGCGAACTTTGAACAGAATCCCATTATTAAAACATAAATCTCAAATCTCATCGTAATGCTTGTCAGAACTTCGATTATTTCCCCGAACGGATGCTACGCTAGCCTCAACGGGGAAGGAATGATCATTTTAAAAGAAAATGCTACACGCTAATTAGCAGCTGTAGTTAACCCAGTTTGATGCTGTCCTCTACAGTGACCTTTGATATGTCTTAAGGCTCGTATTGTATATGGAAATGAAGTATCAAATTAAAATATGAATTCATGAATGTTAAAAGGGATGGATTTCTTGTGATTCTTGACTGGAGTGGGAGACGTGGGTGAACTGTGTGTCTCGCCTCAGGACAAAACAACTTCACGTCTATTTTTATTTGCAGACTTTATTACAATCTAATTTAAAACCTGTCCTCTTCAATTTATCTAATCGCGGGTGGCGTTATTACTTCGAAATAGCTTGAAAAACAACACGCATTCTTACTGTGGTGGGGTCACGTCTCCGCGGATCTGACCTGTAAAGTGACCTGGTGATGCCATCATCGTGTCTACATGGAGATGGATAAGTTTAATGCCGTACTGTGGCAGTTTACAGGCAAACTAAAGCAAGATTGGAGGTGGAATTTATCATTTATAAGCTTATAATTCCAGTAAAATGAAGCTTGTCAAGGCTAGAGCAGTTATAGTGGCCAATTTGGAGTCGAGTTCCATATTTGGAATTCCGACTGTGAGTATCATAGAAACCAAAGAGACAATCCGGAGCGAGGCTGTTCAAGGTAACGCCTCTTCCCGGTCGCACCGCTGGTTTAGAAGGGAGCGAGTGCTTCGTAACACAATGCTAGAGCTCAGGGAAAGAAGCGGAAAAAAAATGCGTAATGAATGGAATGTGCAATATTTTGGAATGTGCAATTATGAGAACTGTGCAATGACTGGAATGTGCAATATTTCGGATGGTGCAATAATGGGAACAGTGCAATGAATGTAATGTGCAATGAGTGGAATGTGCAATTATGAGAACTGTGCAATGACTGGAATGTGCAATATGTGGAAGGTGCAATAATGTGAATTGTGCAATGAGTGGAATGTGCAGTATTTTGGATGGTGAAATAATGAGAACTGTGTAATGAGTGAAATGTGGATGGAAATGATCCAGTGTGTTTACTTTCATGTTGAATCATGTCTGTTCATTAAGATGCATTGCCCCAATCAAATAAATAAATAAATAAATAAAAATACCAAGATTATGTAGCGTGGGTTAATATGAACATATGTAAAATGAATTGGAGCATGCCTATGATCACTTCCTATTTGGAAAATAACAGCTAGCAAGTTAGCTTTGTCCATTTCTATAAACAGTCTATGAATAATAACTGTTACCGAGGAACCATACTTCCTGTATTTTTGTACTTTTCTCAGCTTTTTCCCCACAAGCCACCAATTAACTGATGTAAAACTCTGATAAATACTCAGCCCAGGTACTATCCCATCAAACCAAGTCAGAATTAAACGTGTCGCTTTAAACCAGCATAGTCCTGGCCCATGTCTGGCTGTTGCTGGACTCTTGCCTCGTTCATCATTGCGAGACGGGGTTGCAGAGGAGCTGACGGGTGAGTTACGAGCTGGACGCACAGGTTGCCGTGGCGATACTCTTCCCTCCTCGTCCACGACCTTCGCGGGCCCGTCGTAAATATGGCGCGCCCATAAAAGTGTGATTTAGGAGGAGTGGGTGCCGCCCTCTCGCACCATACAGGGTTCAGTCGGGGTGCTCGGCGTAACGTGGGCTACTTTTTCTCAACTTTGTCAAATCAAGGGCACATTTTCACTTTGACTTTGGTAATGTGTTCCTATTAACATCACTTTGAAGAGTTATTTATTGCGTTCAGTTATTGGGGTGAGTTATTTTCAGATGGTAAAATATGCTGATGTCCCTCTAGCAATTATAATGTATGACTCGTACGCTTCGATATTAGTGACCAGGTTTTTAATAACGTAAGAAACTCAACTAGTTCATTTTAAACAGTTTGCAGTGATCCAGTGTAACTCCTCATTTAGACCTATGCGTTCAGAGCATCCTAATTATTCACCATGATGAGTTTATAAGCACGTTTCACAACTTTCAGAGACCAACCAGAGCAGAGTTTTGCTAATGAGTACTTCCTGATTCTTGGGCGATAATATTAATGGGCTTATTTATAGCTTTGGGTTGTTAGTGTGAGTTATTTTGAGTAGAGTAAAATATGCCAATGTCCCTGTATCAGACGGGGTGGGATATCAGTTCTAAGGCATATTTGTAAGAAGCTTATTTATTAGTGACAAAGGTTACCCTGAACATTTCACAATTTATTTTAACGAAATGCAGAGATTCAAAGGTACAATACTCATCAAAATCACAATTAACATGTTTCAATTTGTGTCACATCAAGGGCCGAGTTTTGCTTGAGATACAGAGGCCGGCTCCACACTTGAAGGAGGATCCTGCACTGGAGGGAGGATGGTCCTGCAGAGTGGCTCTATACTGTGACGATGTTTTTACAGTGACATAACACACAGGGGCAGTGGACTTGTTTTTTTAAAAGTTGCTTTAGATCAATACTGCAATTTTAAAATGTCCAAAATATAAAATAGTAATCTGCAGATTCAGTTATAGATTATATCTCTATATAATACAAAAGCATAATGTCTTATTTAAAGGTTCACTATGTAACTTTTCTTCATCAAGATAATTCAAATATATATTGAGATGCACGTTTCAGCCAATTTCAGCCCCTACTGTCATTCTGTTACTCCTGCTACTACTACTATCATTACTATTACTAATCCTAATACTAATACTATGAGGCTACTTCTAGTACCACTACTAAAGTGTGGAGCCATGTTCACATACGGCTCGTGACGGCACATGAAAAACCCCATATACAAAGGAAGCATTTGATATTTCATGGTAATATTTGATCATCCTAAGCCCTTTTGGGTTTTTTGCCTCTTCCTGCACCTGCTTTTTATTTACTGTGCCCTTTTTTATTGTTATATGTGATATAAGTCCAAAGAAAGAAAGAAAATATTGATGTTTCCATGCATGACTACACCAAAAAATCAGTACGGGCCCTATTCAAACTGTCCATACACTTAGCCATATGATTCTTTCTAATGGTCAGCCCAATTCACTTATGTGTTAGCAACAATTAATACCTCAAAGAACTGCAATACCCTCCCCTTTAATAAACTTTTTTTTTCTTCAAGATTCAAATATTGTTATCGTAAAGTTTAACTCAAAGTGATTTGCATTCATAGTGAAGTAACAATATGAAATAAAACATCATTAACTACATCAATAGTAAACATGTCAATTTTTACATTTCTTACTTACTGAGCAGTGCCACAGTTACTCACATACTCTTCCCAAAATAAGCTATACTTTCCAACAGTACCCAACTCATCCTTTTTGAGTCCCAGTGCCGATCACCGTGGTAACAAGCAGGTGAGGCTGTGGCATTAATGGGCGCGGCTGTCCGTCAAACCTGTCACCGTGGAGACGATGTCAAACGTGTCACCGCGGGGACGATATATATTGTGCGCGGATGCAGTGACAGATGGATCCTCGCTCTGCTCGTGTGTACAGCTCGAGGGCACGGCTACACGCTAAGGCACTCGAATTATTAGCATTGGGCCAAGGACAGGTAGCGACAGATGAATGCATAATCCACTTTATGTGTAGTAATGTAGTAATTGTTATCCTCTCATTTACTCACTCGAAATTCTATATTGCAACTTAAAGGGGAGGTATTTTACATTTATGGGGTATTAACTGCTAACACGTAGCATATTTAGATCACTGTGTTAGCTTTTATCGTTTTGAAAATGCTGTATTTGCTCAAATTCAAATGTTTAAGTTTTATTTTTGATGTGCCCAGTTCCCTCTCCCTTTGCTCTCCATGCTAAGTCACTTCCCCTTCAGAGTGCTATCGATTAGGGCCCGGGACATGCATGGATAACATCTAATACAGCTTCAGGCATGTTTTTAATGAGGTAACAGCGTTGTAACATGGTAGAAAGCTCCGAAAAGTATGTTAAGCATAATACCGCCTCTTTAAAGTAATTCACACAATGCTCTACTTGCTCTGTGCTCCTTTATTTTTTTCTTAATCGGTGATACACGTAGGATTCAGCGGTGTCATGTAGCCATTTTGGGATGTGCTTCTATTCACTAGAGGGTGGATAGGATGTTTACAGTGACATAACACACAGGGGCAGGTGGGAATCAGCTCAGAGGACTTGTTTGTTGCTTTAGAATTGTTTTAGATCAATACTGTGATTTTAAAATGTACAAAATATAACATAGTGTTTGACACATGTCATAGATTATAACTATATATAATACAAAAGCATAATGTGTCTTGTGTAAAGATGCACTATGTAACTTTTCTTCATCAAGAGAATTCAAATATATATTGAGATACAGATTTCGGCCAATTTCAGCCCCTACTGGCATTCTGTTACTGCTGCTACTACTACTACTATTATTACTAATACTAATACTAATACTAGTACTACCACTATTAGGCTACTGCTACTACTACTGCTACAACAACTCCTATTAGGCTACTGCTACTACTACTGCTACAACAACTCCTATTAGGCTACTACTACTACCATTATCACTATTACTAATACTAATACTAATAACAAGACTACTACTACTACTATTAGGCTACTAGTACTACTGCTACAACTACTGCCACTACCGCTACTGCTACTATTTCTACTACTACTGCCATTTCTATTGCTACTACTTCTACTATTACTACTACTACTACTACTATTGCCATTACTACTGCTGCTACTTCTACTACTACTGCTACTGCTTCTAATACTATTACCGCTGCCACTACTACTACTACTAAATTTTTCCAGCCGTCGTAATACATTTTTTTTATTTTCTCAATGAAGCAAAAGCAATATGCTACTACTACTACTAACACTACTTCTAACTTCTGTCACTTTTGTTAACACATTGTCAGATTAAGTAAACAAACTCAGACATGATGCTAGCATACACAGCTGTGTTAGCCTAGCTCAGTAGCGTTACACAGAGGGCGCGCTGTCGGACATGCTCACACAGACTGCACTGTGGAACCGGCTCTCACATGAAATAATTGGCAGATGGATTGATTTGATTCCCCCCAGAGAGCAGAAGCACCTGTGGGGAAATTAACCAAGCAACATAATGGATCTGTTAATTAAAACAACTCCCCTCTAATAGAAATATGATAATAGAAGAGTCTGTGATTAGCCATTAGAGCTAACTTTGAGCTACAGCATCAGACAAAGGGGCAGATGCTACGGTAGGTCAGTTATCTGCAGGATTCGCCATAACAACCAGCTCAAATTGAACAGAATTGGACTAGAATAATGAGATAACCCAATAACAGGGGTCCAAAGTAACTACTTACAAATGCTCACAGTACTGTAATTGAGTAGATTTTTTAGGTATTTGTACTTTTTTGGAGTAAATTTTTAAACCTGTACTTGTACTTGTGCTTGAGTAAAATTATAACCATCTAATTGTGATTTGTTACATTTAAAATCTAAACCCACAAACACACCTGACAGCACAGCTCCGCCTGCTCTGATTGGACAGAGCTCAGAGACTGTGAGAACTAAATTCAGCCTCAAACTGTTCAATTTATATAATGTACGGAACTAAAATGATGCTAAAATATGTAAAAAAATAAATAAATAAAAAATAAAATAGAACTAGTATTTTTCACGGGTACTTTTACTTAAGAACATTTTTGGAAGCAGTACTTGTAATTGTAATTGAGTTGGGGTTTTTGTGGTTTTTTTGTGTGTTTTTTTTTTAGCCATATAACTGTACTTTTACAAGTACAAATTTGCAGTACACTTGATACCTTAGTACTTTGATCATTTATGTTGAGTAACTGTTGTATTTGGAAGACAAAGTGCAATGGATTTGAACTTTTTCCATCTTTATCATTTTCTCTTTTGTTCTGAAATCAGATTACACACATCAGATTTAACTGCACAGTTTAGTAATTTGACAACTCTAGAAATCAGATTATGATTTGGTGTGCATGAAAAGCCAGGAAAGTGAGACTACGAAGGACTAGAAAAACACTGTTGTACATAATTATGCATTTTAATCAAACTTGAAGGTCATAACAGCCGTTCTAGACCCTCACAATTGTTTTACAGTTTTGTGTGTTATTCTTTCAGACACCACATTCAGACACAGGTGAGGTGAGGGAAGTGTCTTGCCCAAGGACACAAAAACAAAAGAGACAAAGACGCTTATTTGTATAACACACTTCGATCAACAAGTCATTCAAAATGTTTTATGGAATAATACGGACATTAAAATCGCAATACAACAAATCAAAACATAAATAATCGTCATAAGATTAACTACAAAGTACCGTATTTTCCGCACTATAAGGCGCACCTAAAAGCCTTTAATTTTCTCAAAAACCCACTGTGCGCCTTATAATCCGATGCGCCTTATATATGGATCAATATTGGTCAATTATGACACCCATAGTCAGGAGGCGTCGCCGAAGTAATAGCGGTAATAACCCTTTAAGGACTGAGCACACTATGGGCCAGTATAGCTTACCTAGACCTAGACTTTTATTCTTTTTTTAGCCATAAAACATCCATACACATCCATCCGTATTTTTTTCTTTTATGCGTCGAATAAATGACTGGGAAAATCTCCGCAGCCCCGCGCTCTCATTCGTCACCTTCAGGACAACAGAGGTAGATTACCGTAATGACGGTAAAATATTTAGGTAGCCCCATGTCTCCGCTTTGAGACGCTGTTTGAGTTTACACGACTGGTCGTGGAGTTACGCTGCTGGAAAGTCCGCAACCCGCTCTATCTGCAACGACAGGATCTGACGCTATAGGGATAACGGGGAGACGGGGAGACAGCGCCGGGCGACATACGCCACAATCTGCCAATGGATCGCGGATGCCTGGGCTGATATATCAGTCTCAACTGTGGTCCGAGTTTCACGGAGGGAGGAATTGTCACTTAACTGTTAGACAACAGCATCAACACGGATAATGGCGATTTTGACGAGACGGAATCGTGCACTTTGAATGAGCTCGACCAACTGTTCAACTCAGACACTGAAGAGGAAGAACTCGAGGGATTCGTGAATGAGGAATGAACTGAAAAAGTGAGGCTTTACGTGCTTCTTTCACGTGTTTACAACTAAACAAGGCTGGGAGATATTGTGAATATGGACATTAACGTTTGAACAACGTTGAGTTATTGTTATTACTTTGCACTATTTCCAGAGTTACTATATTGTGAAGCATTAACTTGTTTTGTGAGTTTGACTGACTTATCTGACATTCCCTTCAGCGCAGCTCCATCTCGTGGATGCGTAACACAACCCCAGCTACTACAGTAGTTTCTATTCTATGCGCCTTATAATGCGGTGCGCCCTATATATGAAATTTGTTTTAAAATAGGCCATTCATTGAAGGTGCACCTTATATTCCGATGCGCCTTATAGTGCGGAAAATACGGCATATAGATTGATTTATAGATTAACTAATCCCTCTTAGAAGAAATTCAAGTTGAGAACTGTTTTGCAGTAACTAGGCACCTTCTCTCTCTCTCCATCTCTCCTTTTCTCTTTTTTCCTTCTCCTTGTCTCTCTCGTCTCTGTCCAGAATATTTAAACATGTCCATCATTTGTATTTGTGAGCACCCATGGGACCTCATTTGCACCCATCTTCTCTGAGCATGTCTGGTAATCTCCAAATTATGTCGAATCTGCATTCAGCGTTCATGCTAAATACTTACCATATGTGTTTCCTTTGGCTAGCTAGCATCACAGGGGGCATTGTTGACTGTTTGCCAGCGACCACAGCATTTGAGCTAATCCGCTAACGGCTAATGTGGCTAATTACGTGCGGATTTAGCATGTTTGTGTTATTATTAATTGTTGTTTGGTTTAGCTCAGTTTGTGTGACCAGCTTTGGAAATTAGCAGCGAGCTTTAGCTAAATAGTGACCATTTGTTTGAGGGATTTGAGGGAATTTCAACAGCGTTATTAGCCAGTTTGGGAGAAAAAAAAGACGCCATCGAAAACATCGATCAGCCTGGACCGTCGCAGTTTCGCTCCTCGTTCAAATAACAGCCGTCGCAAAACCAATCGATGCCCATATTGACGCACACGTTCTGTCAAGAATTAGCCAAGCGGAAGATCCAGTAGCAAAATGGCTGTGCTGTTAGCAGACTGTGACTTCTCCTGTTCTGTCACTGTAGCATTAGCATTGGTGCACGGTTGATCTCTTCCCAAGCTTTTCATTGGTGGCTATGCTAGCAGATGTTTATTTTTGTCAATATGTTATTTCACTATCAGGTTAAGTTTAGGGTTAGGTTTAAGAACAGGCTTTTTGATTAAGTTTAAGGCTTTGAGACAGGTATGCTAACTCAGGATGCACCAATACAATACTGGTTTTAGATATCGGCACTCCCAAATATCGTGTAATAAGACTATTCAGTGTTATTTTTATTTATGCATATTTGTTTTGTGGTTACTTGAGGGATAAATAGCAGTTCTATAACACATTTGGATCAGTTTTGTCTTATTTTATTTTTGTTTTAAGGAAATAAATGCTATTTTCAGACGCTGAAGTGAAAAAGCTAGATCACTGCATCCCTAATGCTAACCATACTACTCTGAATCCTATTGATTTTCTGTATTGTTTTTCCCCACAGAAACTCCACATACTGCATGAAGGTATCCATGCCTCTAAACGTGGCGGAGAACGACACTGATGTCTGCTATAACTCCAAAATGAGGTCCTACGAAAAGGCCGAGCTGAGCAAGAGCAAAAACATCTCCTGTCCGGGAATAGAAGAGTACATCCAGCCGGGAACTGAACCGGAGATCACATGGTATAAGGTAAGGAAGAGTTTTGCGAAACATCATTTTCAAGATCAGATCAAGTACAATGTTGATTTTACAAGTACATTTTGCTGATCTTCTCTTAAGTAAAATACAGATACCTAAAATTCTACTTACATACAGCACTTTACTACTTGTACTTCATTAGCCTTCACCACTGGATTTATATATTTACACATTTAGTCTGTCAAGTATGCATGACAAAGTGAAAACGAAAAGTTAAAAGAAAATCTGTCACATTGTGGGGAAACATGCACATGCAGATCAAGATAGATATAGAAAATTGACTTTTGCTCCTCTCAGGCTCCCATAGTTCTTGTCTGCCCCTGTCTCTAAAAGTTGTTTTGAAAGTATCACATGAATATGGAGTAGCCTTGGGACTGCATACACAGGAGTGGACATTGATGAAGCTGTTTAGTGACGTTTGGGGGTCCATCCATCACAGTCCTGGCCCCTCACATCGGGTTTGTCTGCATCATATTATACTGGACAGGATCAGAACAGACCACGCCCCCTGGGTCATGGGCCGCAGTGTGTTATCCCGAGATACCCCACAAAGCCCAGATACTCTAGGTACTGCTACTGCTACTACTAATAGGCCTACTACAACAACTACTACTACTACTGCTGCTACTATTACTACTACTACCACTTATAATAGGGCTACTACAATAATAATTACTACTACTAATAATAATAGGCCTACCACAACAACTACTACTACTACTACTACTACTACTACTAATAGGCCTACAAGAACAACAACTACTACTAATACTACTACTGCTAAAACTAATAGGCCTACCACAACTACTGCTACTACTACCACTACTACTAGACAACAACAAATACTACTACTACTACTAATAGGCCTACTACAACTACTGCTACTACTGCCACTACTACTACTAATAGGCCTACTACAACTACTGCTACTACTGCCACTACTACTACTAATAGGCCTACAACAACAATTACTACTACTACTACTACTACTACTACTACTACTACTACTACTACTACTACTACTACTACACTACTAATAGGCATACCACAACAACTACTACTACTACTACTATTACTACTACTACTACTAAAAGGGCTGCAACAACAACAACTACTAATACTACTACTACTAATAGGCCTGCCACAACTACTGCTGCTGCTGCTGCTACTACTACTACTACTACTAATAGGGCTGCAACAACAACAACTACTAATACTACTACTACTAATAGGCCTGCAACAACTACTGCTGCTGCTGCTGCTACTACTACTACTACTACTAATAGGGCTGCAACAACAACAACTACTAATACTACTACTACTACTAATAGGTTTACAACAACAACAAATACTACTACTACTACTACTACTACTACTAATTGGGCTACTACAACAACAACAACTACTACTGTTGCTACTACTACAACTACAAAGACCAGAGTATCATTCCCTTAAAGTCATTAGCTACAATTTGTTAGCCAGAGATAATATACTTTCAGGAAGAGATGCTAACCCACCAAGCCCAAATATTGTTAGTACTGCTACCACTACTACTGCTACAAGTCCTACTGCGATGACCATTTCTACTAGTACTACTACTATTACAGATGCTCCGCCTTGTGCCCTAGATACTGTAGGTACTGCTAGACAACTAAATTCAGATATTTCGGCTGCTACTACTACTACTGCAAATGCTACATGCCCAATAATGTTCTGTTTTTCTACAACCCATTTCAATGCAAAGATATGTAAAAAAAATACAGTAAAAATAAATATTGTACAACTATATTCAAAATGTAACTTTAATATAATGATTTTAGATGGGGGCCTCAAACCCTTCATTGACTTTCTGACACAAGCGCACACATTATTTTTTTTACGCTATGCTAAGCTAACTTAATTCTGAGTGAAAGGTGAAGCGAGGACATGCTAGCTGCCATATAGTGTACGGGAGATAATGTGCTATGCTAACCTCCTCGGGCAACCCCTCCACTACAACTGCTAACTGGATTTCTCAAACTTTAACACTTGTACTATGTGCAGCTGTGTGTCTGCACCATTTTACTGCAGATTCTGAATATGTCAAGTAAGGTTTAAGGCAAATGACTACGATTTTTACTGCAACTTCTACCACCCCTACTACAGTACAGCTATTACTACATCAATAAATAAATAATTACTACGAAGACAATGACTACCACTGCCATGATGCATTCAGTTGGTTCCTATTTCAAATAATCAAACTATGTTACCACTACTACTACTGCTGCTGCTGCTGCTACTACTACTACTACTACTACTACTATTACTACTACTGCCATTACTACTATTACTACTGACATTTTTATTGCTACTACTTCTACTATTAGACTATTACTACAATTATTACCATTACTAATATCACTACTAATGCTAATACTACTACTACTAATACTAATGCTAATAGTACTACTACTAATACTAATGCTAATAGTACTACTACTAATACTAATGCTACTACTACTACTACTACTACTAATGTGAATATGGTACCATTTGTTATAGGCCTAATACTGCTGCTCCTAGTACTACTACTACTACTACAGACAATTGATTTATTTGTAATTTCCTGAAGTAAAAATAATGAAACACACATTGCCAAACATACTACTACTACTGTTACTACTACTTCTACTACTACTGTTACAAGGGTCACTATTACTGCTACTGTTAGAACTGTTATTGACCTAATACTTCTCCTCCTAGTACTGCTACTGCAGCCGATCAATTCATTTGTAATTTCCAGAAGTACAAATGATGATACACACATTACTACTACTACTACTACTACGAACTACCCCTACCATTACAAGACTTACAATTACTGCAACTACTATTTGCCCTACTGCTGCCTCCCAATTAAATGTGTTTATATAATGACTTCCAGCAAAACAATGATGAGAAACAACTCCCGCTAGAGTTACTACTGCTACTACTACTGACTCTACTACTACTATTACTATTACTACCACTACTATTACTATTACTACCACTATTATTAATTCATCTCATTATAAAACAACTGTTGGCACATACGGAGCCGTCCCTCGTTTCACACCGCCCCATATGCAAATGCAGTAGCAGCCGTCGGGAGCTGATAAGTCCTCCTCTTAATATCTGTATAGCACTTTGAAACCGAGACAGTTCTTTTCACTAATGACGCCATGTTTAAACTCCTCGCCCTCTCCGGGTCCTCTGTCTCCCCAATACACTTGAAGATAAGACTTGAAAAAACGTATGTTGCTGCTAATTAGAACTATAGAAGCCAAACTGTGCCGTCTCTTCAGTTATAGTTGGAAAAAAAAAAACATGGTGCCTGTTACACCTCCAGCTGGTATCACTTATTCAAAGTAAGGAATTAAAGTAACTAAGGCGGTGCTCATTTCCGTTGGAACGTTTATTTCTAGTTGATCGATCCAACTACCATTGAATTAAGTTATACTATAATATAACGTCTTAAATAAGTAATGTACTGAAGGTGCTGTGTCTGATTTTTACTGCATTCAGAACATCCTAATTATTCACCATGATGACTTTATAAGCACTTTTCGCAACTTTCAGAGGCCACAGCAGAGTTTTACTGTGACCGTAAAACTAACAACAACTAGCATGCTAACACACACCTCTTCACGATTCTCAGACGATAAAACGCTTTAGAATTAGATGCAGACAGCACACAGCGAACTTATTTTGACCTCAAGCTGCTTATACGATATATATCTGTACTAGGACAAGATAAATTGTGCTCAAATACATGGGACGACATTGGGTACAGGACCTTTAGTGTGTTAGGTTCAGAAATCGATTGTATTATTTTAGTATGAACACAAACCATAGACTTTATATATAAGTGGATACAGCTAACAAGCTAGTGGTCACGTTCCAAACAGGAAGTGCTCATGTTTGCGCTTTGGGCCACATCAACTCTGGCTCACAAACTTAAACAGATTTAAGAAGTTGTTAGCTGTTCTAGTTGTTTTGTTCTTTATACTGTATAAAATAGTGTATGTGATGTGTTTTCCTTGTGTCGCCTGTGCAGGAGTGTAAGCCGCAGCAGTGGAGGGCAAGCATTGAGACCAGAGACAGTTTGTACATCAGGGAGGTCAAAGAGGAAGACACGGGGAACTACACCTGCGAGCTCCAGCTGGGGACGTTTGTGGTGCGCAAGACCACCGAGCTCTCCGTCACCGGTAAGAAAACACCCATTTGAGTTTTCTTAAAGGTCCTATATTATGTCTAAATTGACTCTTGTGAGCTTTAAGTTATGTTATAATGTTGTTACCTCCTCAAAAACAGACCTGGAGTTGTGTTTTGTTTCATTCACACCTTTGAGTAACTCTTTATTATTAGAGTGTTTACATCTCCAAAGCTTAAAATGTTTGTATTGAGTTTTGAGTTGTGTTGCTGGATACTACATTTTAACATGGTTGACACTGTCTGTAAACACTGGGATATTTGGGTATGCAAGCTAAAACAATTAGCTTAGATTATAGATCTTAAATCTGACTTTTGTCCCTCCAAAATACATGTCAAACTCAGGCCCGGGGGCCAAATCTGGCCCATGGTGTAATTATATTTGGCCCGTGAGATCATATCAAATGTGCGGTATATAGCGCATGCACCACTAATACTACAAATCCCAGAATCCTTTGCTAATACACTGGCATGTAATCGAGACAGGCACGTGCCCCTCCTTTTCTGTTGAGACTCATTAGCGACCAAGCTACTGGTCACCTCTGCCAAATTAATTACTACAGAGAGAAACATGGTTTATTTTACCTATTTAAATAATGAAATAATACTACTGGTGTGTCTTTTAGTTCAAATTTAATTTATCTCTGTTTGTAATATCAAGTTTGAGTTGATTTTCTGTTTAAGCAAAACTAAAGTTTGTTTCCATATGAAAAGGTTAAACATTACACATTAGGTGCAGTCAGTTTTTCAATATGTGAATTTGTCTCAGTTTTAAATTTTGGCGCAATGTGTTTGAGTTTGACATCCCTGCTCTAAAGCTATATCTGTAGAGATTTTAGCAATTTTAGTTTGGACTTTTTCTTTCCATTCTGTATTTTGATTTTAACCAACATAGGTCACACTATAGTTCATTCTACATACAAACCCCAGCATTAACCAGTGCTAGTGCAGCCTCTGCAGCTCAGTGAGTGAATTCTGAAGGTTCTTTCACATAAGGCCTGTCCGTATACTGAGAATGAGACAAACTTGCATGCGCCCTCTATCTGCAGGTTCAGACTCTGGCAACACAGGTTCACTTTTGATCGTTGTACCCTTTTAAAACAGCCCAAGTACAGGCTACATACAGTTGCTTTAAATAAGAAAAAATATGCAAGCGTGTTTTTTTCATTCATTCTTTGCATGAAATATCACTAGGCATAAAACCTTCCGCTCCTAGACCTTCTCCTCTAGATTCTATTGCCTCCCGCCTGTCCGACTTGAAGCCTGTTTTAATTGCAAAGTGGTAGAGTTCGCTGTTCGCCTCCTCAGCACTTTCTCCTCTTAAGACTCCTGAAATATTTAAACCCAAACTCTAAGACGTGTGACAGATGGCTTTACTTTTAGCGTCTCTGTCAGGGCCAAGGTTGACACAGCAGTGGATCCTCGATAAATACGACCTTACACTGTCCCCCCGTCCAGGCTTATCTGATGGGGCTAATGTCTAGAGTGGAGCGAGACAGCTGCGTAATTAATAAGGACCAATTAAGAGACCAGATCTACAGCGAGCGTCCATATGACAGGTTAGACCGCTTAGTTATCATCATTAGATTTAGGATTTTACTAGTTTTTGAATTTTGCTGAAGTTTATCATTTTACTTCCTGGTTGGACACGGGCAGCAGATGTCACATATGTAGAGGTCATTTCATAACTGTTACCTAGCAACCATACTAGTGAACTAAATGGATTAAGTGAGTGTGACGTCACCTGTACTTTCCGGCTCCAGTAAAAGGAAACTCGTCAAGGCTAGCAGTTATAGCGGCAAATTTGGGGCCGAGTTTCATATTTGGAATCACGACCGCGAGTATCATAGCAACCAAAGAGCCAATCTGGAGCCAGGCTGTTGAAGGTAACGCCTCTTTCCCTTGCACCGCTGGTTTAGCAGGAAGCGGGTGCTAAGTAACGCCGTCAATCACTAACGCTAACGCTAGCAGGAGCGACCTCGGTCAAAGAAGCTGCCTGATTTGTCTGTTATTATGATATAGATGTTAATATCTTGAGTTTACGGACACAATAGAGAAATAAAAAACACCAGGATCATGTATAGGTTAATATGAACATTTTAAGTCTCCCCTCACATTGCTCTCTTCTCTAAGTCACTCCCCCTTCAGAGCACATCAGCTCATTGCTCGTGTATCGCTCTAATGAAACTACTGCACATTGCATCAGGTTTCTGAAGTTGTAGTGTATTGTTTTGCGTCCTGCTTTTGTATACAGCGGTCCTTCGTTTATCGTGGAGGTCACGTTCTAAAAATAACCCGTAATAGGTGAAATCCGCAAAGTATCAGCTTTATTTTTTACAATTATTCTGTATGTTTTGCAGTTGTAAAATCCCTCACCACACACTTTATACACTTTTCTCACACAGGCATTAACATTTTCTCACATTTTTCTCTTGTTTAAACTCTCTCAAAGTTCAAACCTTTGTCGGTGCAGAACTTTTCATCGATTGTGGGTTTTATTGAGGAGCAAACTCAAACACTTCAGAGTCACACTGCGGTGCAACATTTATGTAAATATGGCTGAATACATGATGATAATGTTGTGTCTTTTGGCAGGACACTTCTAAGGTCTTGTGTATATAGTTTATGATAGTTATGGTAGTTTAAGCGTTTAAGGTTTGATTAGTTAACCTAGACTCAAAGGTTGCTGGTTCAAATGGTTGTTGTGTTCATAGGCAAGACATATTGTGCAAGCTGTGTTTGAGTTAAGTTAATATTGACTCTGTATTAAACTTTGCAGACAGTCCAATCTGTTTTGATGTAGAAATATTGTTTGATTGGTGCATAATTGGTTGTTCATATCCACGTCAGACAGGTAAATGGTTCTTAAATGCATTTGAATGTGAAGTTTCATTAGCACAACAATATAAAAGCTGTTACATAATCTGTTCTTTCAGCTGTCCGATCCAAAGTGGAGAGTTTCACAGTTTTATTTAATGAATCATCCAACGCATTACTCATACACAGCTTTAGACAACATTTATGGTTAAGTCCTAGTTTAGTCCTGGTTTAGTCCTGGTTAAGTAAGACTTGATTTAAACCTGGTTTAGTCCTGTTAAAGACCAACTACAGCTCTTTTGTTGTATTCTAGACCCGCTGTGTTCAATGTTCATGTTTTATACTTGGTTTAGTCCTGGTTTAGTCCTGGTTTAGTCCTGGTTTAGCCCTGGTTTAGTCCTGGTTTAGACCTGGTTTAGACCTGATTTAGTCCTGGTTTAGACCTGGTTTAGACCTGGTTTAGCCCTGGTTTAATCCTAGTTTAGTCCTGGTTTAGACCTGGTTTGGTCCCAGTTGTGTCCTGGTTTGGTCCTGGTTTAGTCCTGGTTAAGTCCTGGTTAAGTCCTGGTTTAGCCCTGGTTTAATCCTGGTTTAGTCCTGGTTTAGACCTGGTTTAGTTCTGGTTTAGACCTGGTTTAGTCCTGGTTTAGACCTAGTTTTGTCCTGGTTTAGACCTGGTTTAGTTCTGTTTTACTCCTAGTTTAGATCTGGTTTAGACCTGGTTTAGTCCTGGTTTAGACCTGGTTTAGACCTTGTTTAGTCCTGGTTTAGACCTGGTTTAGCCCTGGTTTAGCTCTGGTGTAGACCTGGTTTAGTCCTGATTTAGCCCTGTCTTAGCCCTGGTTTAGACTTGGTTTAGCCCTGGTTTAGTCCTGGTTTAGACCTGGTTTAGACCTGATTTAGTCCTGGTTTAGACCTGGTTTAGACCTGGTTTAGCCCTGGTTTAATCCTAGTTTAGTCCTGGTTTAGACCTGGTTTAGTCCTGGTTTGGTCCCAGTTGTGTCCTGGTTTGGTCCTGGTTTAGTCCTGGTTAAGTCCTGGTTAAGTCCTGGTTTAGCCCTGGTTTAATCCTGGTTTAGTCCTGGTTTAGACCTGGTTTAGTTCTGGTTTAGACCTGGTTTAGTCCTGGTTTAGACCTAGTTTTGTCCTGGTTTAGACCTGGTTTAGTTCTGTTTTACTCCTAGTTTAGATCTGGTTTAGACCTGGTTTAGTCCTGGTTTAGACCTGGTTTAGACCTTGTTTAGTCCTGGTTTAGACCTGGTTTAGCCCTGGTTTAGCTCTGGTGTAGACCTGGTTTAGTCCTGGTTTAGCCCTGTCTTAGCCCTGGTTTAGACTTGGTTTAGCCCTGGTTTAGACCTGGTTTAGTCCTGGTGTAGACCTGGTTTAGTCCTGGTTTAGACCTGGTTTAGTCCTGGTTTAGTCCTGGTTTAGTCCTGGTTTGGTCCCATTTTGGTCCTAGTTTGGTCCTGGGTTGGTCCTGGTTTAATCCTGTCTTAGTCCTGGTTTAGTCCTGGTTTAGACCTGGTTTAGACCTGGTTGAGTCCTGGTTTATGATCAGTGAATGTAGATGGTCTTATTGTTTGGCTGTATTGCTTTAATCAGTACATATAAAGTACTCTATAAAGACTGTATATTGATACACTCTAGAATACACTCTAAAAGGACTATATATTGATGGCCTGTTGTCTAATAAAAGCACAAAGTAATCATGTTTAAAATAATAAAATGAAGACATCTTATCGCGCACCTGTCAGACTGGAGTGGGATTATCTGCTCCTGTCCGATCACACCACAGTAATTACACCCCCAATTAAAAGAGCAATTAAATCCAGACACCTTCATATGCAAATCACCCAGACAGGAAGGAGAGGAGACAGCACAAAGAGGCAACTGTATACTCTGCTTATATCTGATAAAAGTACTGTTACTTCAAAATAATAATATGAAAGAGGATGGTATTAACTGTGAGCACATATTTAGATCACTGTATTACTCTTATAAAAATGCTATATTGGCCAAAAACAACATATTAACATGTTTTATATGTTTTTGATGCACTGAGTGTCCCGTTGCTCTCTGCGCTAAGTCACTCCCCATTCAGAGCGCTATCACAACCATAGACTGTATAAAGAAGTGGACTAAGGTCGTATTCACACTAGCACTGGTTAGTACGCTTTAATCGAACTCTAGTTCTTTTGGCCACAAAGTCCGGTTCGTTTGGTCAGGTGTGAATGCGCAATCGAACTCTGATACGGTCCAAAAAAGCGAACTCTGGTCCGCCAAAAAACCTAGGTCTCGGTCCGGTTGAAGTGAACTCTGGTACGGTTCGAATGCATATGTGAACGCCAAGCGGACCACAGGCCGCTCCAAAGACAGGAAGCGGATTACATGCAGAGCATTCTGGGTAAATAAAACCAAAACAAACACGGGTGCAAAGCTAGCGGAGCGGAGAAATGGCTCGTGGTCAGACGTGGAGGGAAGAGGAGGTAAAAGCCCTCATAGAAATATGGTCTGACGAAAATATATGTCAGTTACTCGTGACCGCGCACAAAAACAACGAGGTTTATAAATTAATAAGTGAAAAAATGAAAGCAGTAGGATTCCCCCGCACTGTAGCGCAGTGTCGGACAAAAGTAAAAAAACGTGCAATAGACGAGCGGCGTTTCTTCTTCATGGTTTTTTGTCTCGTTTCCTTCCATGGTTTTTGGTACAGCGCCACCACATGTGAAGGATTAGACAAGCTTCTCAAAAGGTTTGGTTCATTTGACAAAAAGCAGTGTGAAAGCAAACCGCTCCAGTTGAAAATGTTAACAATGTTTGAATTTTGGTCCCGAATCGAACCGAGTCTACTGGACTATTAGGTGTGAAAACGACCTAAGTGAGTGTGACGTCACCCATAGCATTCAGCTCCAGTCAAATTAAGCTCATCAAGGCTAGCAGTTACAGCGGCGAATTTGCAGTCGAGTTTCATATTTGGAATTCCGACCATGAGTATCATAGCAACCAAAGAGCCAATCCAGAGTGAGGCTGTTGAAAGTAACGCCCCTTGCCGCTCACACCGCTGGTTTAACAGAGAGCGCGCGCTTAGCAATGCTGTCAAACAACCCTTTTGCTAACGCTAGCAGGATCGACCTTGGGGAAAGAATTAATCTGATTTGTCTCTTATTAATGTTCATATCTTGATTTACGGACACAATAGCGAAATAAAAACACCAGGATCGTGTAGAGCAGGTCATTTTATGAATATTTTAAGACCAAATTGACACGCTTGACAGCAGCAGTTACAGAGCAAGACGACAATTTTCCAACGGAAAGTGAACTGGAGCCAGAATCGACGGAGCCGGAAGCGCAGCCCGTGATCACTTCCTATTTTCAACGTAAGAAAGAACGTTGGTGATCACATGCTGAAGTAACAAACATTATTTAACACTTAAACTGCCTTATAAATCCTTGAAATGCTAAGTACGTCTGGGTACGTTTAGCTGTGTTTAAAACAATAGAGGCACTTTAGAATTATGTAAAATCGATGTTTGAGCTGTGAGTGCATCCATCATTCAGACAGAGGAGGAATACATTACAGCTAATGACATGGGGGAGGTGACAGGTGAGACACACACACACACACACACACACACAGGCTAACACAGACCAGCTACAGGGGACAGAGTAGTCAAATCATGTTAAAGGGCCCGTATTACACTGTTTTCTGATCTGTTATGATGTCGTTTCCTTGTCACAAACAGACCTGGAGTTGTGTTTTGTTTCATTCACACACATTTAACACACAAACTTGCATATTTAGTCTGCGTTCTTCTCTCAAACAGAAAACACTCCATTCCACCTTGTGATGTCATCATGTGGTAATACAGGAAGTGCTCTGCTGTGTTTTTAAGCTCCATACACCTTACACTAGAATCATTTGGATGATTTCAGCTCTGGAATTGCCAATTGTTACTAAACTAAATGTAAAAGGTAGATGATAACTTGAAAACTACCACTCTGTGACATCACAAAGTGGATCTGAGCATTTTGAGCTTTGGAAATGTAGACAGACTAATAATAAAAGGTTACTTAAACATGTGTGAATGAAACAAAACACAACTTCAGTTATACTTTTCATGAGGTAACATGATTCTAACGTGGGTTAAAGTTCACAAGAGTCATTTTTGCGTAATATAGGACCTTTATTTTCCAGATGACATCACAGCATCCTCTAAACCAATCATATTTAGGTGCAGCTAAAATGAATAGTGCAGGTTTCTGTTGTAATACAGTGAGTTTTTGGGGTTAATCACTAATCGAAATAGTCAGGTTCAACATTTGGGCATTTATTTGTTCAGTCTTTCATGGTAAAGTGCAATGAAATCAATAGAAAATACTGTCTCTTGCCCCCATCTGGCAGTATCACATCATCACGATCTAGGATCTGAACACCACCAGTAGTAGTAGTAGTTGTACAAGTACACTTAAAACAATGACTACTTGTCTCCATAGAGATGTTAATGCTTTGTTTGGAATGTTCCGCATATAGCATTGCGCATCTATCTATGTACAACACCAGGCCAAGTATTTTGTTTAGCAATAAAACACATGTATTTTTAACTAAACGCAGGATAGATATGTTTAATGCCATACCGGGAAACATTCCAGGCAAAGCAATAACATCTCCATGGAGACAAGCACATTGGCTGCTATGCCACAGAGAAGTTGCACAGTGCACTTTTAATAAAACATACATTTTCTCATCTAATTTGAACTACTACTACTACTAAAACTACTACTATTAGCAAGCACGCAAATGAGGAGGATGCTAAATGCAGTTGGTTACAGTAATTCCTCATGTACACACATTTTCTACTACGAATACTACTGTTGCTATTTATACTTCTACATCTAGTACAATACTGACTACTGGTACAACTACGATCTACGAGCTAATACGAGCTAATAGTACTGCTACTACTGCTGATACTACAACTAATATTTAAATCTACTACTTCCAAATAACAATTCCAACAAATTCCAAAACATTTTTACAAGTACTGGACCTTAAATCCATTCTGCTAACTGCTATTACTACTACAACTACTACTACTACTACTACTACTACTACTACTAACACTACTACTACTACTAACTAATACTACAACTAGTGGCTACTACTACTACTATGGCTACTATTACTACCTCGGTATAGTTTTTTGTACTACTACCACACTGTTTTGTTCCCACTGCAATTTGTGCTTTTAAAAATGACTTTGACCAAATAATCTGACCACCATTAGCTGCGTTTCACAACAAATACTACTACTATGACTTAAAGCAACACTAGTACTAATACATACACTATTAGCACTATTACATTATCTATCATTATCTAGATGTCTGTGTATTGAATGAGACCACAAACACTGCATTGCTTGTGAGTTCACGTTACGCGTAGCAGGTTAATAGCATTAGCCGTGGCTCATTAAGTACAGCGACGGCCCGCCACCTCCCCTCTCCGTCTTTTATGTATGTGGCATAATGTTCAACGCTTTACATCAAAACCCAACTTTAGAGAAGAAACGCATTTGTCTAGAACACATTTAATGCCATACTGTGTAACATTACAGGCAGAAGAATAACTTCTCCATAGAGACAAGCAGGTCAGAAACGTACATAGAGTAGCTTTAAAGATGAACTCTTCTTTCAGCGTTGTGAAAGTTGTGTAATTATAATCAAAGGTGTGTGACACGTGTGACATTTGTGACGGTCTGGGAGGTTGATGGTGATATTTGACACATGTTTTATTGTGTCAGTGGGAGTACATGCGGGTATTTACTCACAATCAAATATTTGCCATTAACAAATCTCAAAGGATGGATTCTTTTGCAGTTTGGACCTTGTTTTAGACCTGGTTTAGTTCTAGCTTGATCCGGCCTAATCTGATCTAAGACTGCGCTAAAGGGTGTGCCCTCCATCCCATCTTCACTCTGTCCCTCACCTATCTCTCTCTTTCCCTCACTCACCCTCCCTTCTCTCTCTATCTCTCCCTCTCTCTTTTCTCTCACCTCCCACTCTCTCTCCCTTTCTTGGTCTCTCTCTTTTTCTACCTCTCACTCTTTCTCTCCCTCCCTCTCTTTGTCTCTCTTTTCCCCTCCTCCCACGCCTCTTCCACTTGTTTCTCTTATCTCCCTTTCTTTTCTTTCCCCCTCTCTCCCTCCATTCCTTCTCTTCTTTCTTTCTTTCTCTCTCTCTCCCATTCTCTCTCTCTCACTCTCCTCCTTCCCCTTTCATGTCTCTCTGTCTCTTTCTCAACCCGTCACTCTCCTCTATCCCTTCTTCCTTCTCTCCCTCATCTATCTTTCTTTTTCCCTCTCCCACCTGCCCTTCTCTCTCTATCTCTCCCTCTTTATTTTCTCAGACCTCCCGCTCTCTCTATTTCTCACTCTCTTTCTTTCTCTACCTCTCGCTCTTCTCCATCCAATCTTCTTTCCCCTCTTCTCTTTCTCTACCTATCTCTCTTTCCCATTCAATCTTCTTTCTCTCTCTCTATCTCTACCTCTCGCTCCTCCCCATCCCATTTTCTTTCTCTCTCTCTCTTTTTCTCTCTTCCTCCCTCTTCAACTTGTTTCTCTTATCTCCCTATCTTTCTATCTCTCTCCATCACTCCTCCCCTCCCAATTTCTCTCTTCCTCTCTCTCTTTCCTTCTTCTTTTCCACACTCTTTCTCTTTTTCCTCACTTCTCCCACTCTCTCTCCCTTCCCCATTCTTTCTCTGTCTAATTTTTTTCTTGCTACTCCACTGCCCCCCCCCCCCCTTCTCTCTCTTTCTCTCTCCCTTTTGCCAAAATCCCTTCTTTCTCTCTCCTTTTCATCAGTGGCTGTTTGCATCATTCATTTCTATGGCACCGCGAGCTCTCAGCACAAGATGGATATCCTTCTGATTAATTAAAGGCATTTTTTTTCTAGACTGCTTATTTGGGCTAAAAGATTAACTGGCCTGGAGTGGAGGGCGGCCATATTGGGATTGTATAGTGCAATATGCTAACAGCAGCTCTAGCACATTTTAGACTCTCACCAAATTTATGGTGCTATATATTTGATTGCGCAATGTTTTTTGGGTCTATTTTTGTCAAACCATTTATCACCTTTGCCGTCAAGACAAGAGTAAGCGTAATTCTACTGCTGCGACCTTGGACTTTAAAATGGTGCAAATAATCGTTTAAAATATAATAGTAGTAGTAGTAGTACTAGTAGTTAGTAGAATGGATTTAAGGTACAGTACTTGTAATTGGGTTTTTTATATTTGGAAGTAGTTGTAGATGTATAATGTATTAGTTGTAGTATTAGCTGTAGTAGTAGTAGTAGTAGTTAGCAGAATGGGTTTAAGGTACAGTACAATTTTTTGCAATTTTTTTTTTTTTTTTGTATATTTGGAAGTCATAGTAGATGCATTAAGTATAAGTTGTAGAATTAGTTGTAGTAGTATTAGAATGGGTTTAAGGTACAATACCTGTAAATGTTTTTTTAAGTATATTTGGAAGTAGCAGTAGATGTATTGGTTGTAGTAGTTGTAGTAGTCGTATCAGTAGTAGTAGTATGATGTGGAATTTCTAATAGTAAAAACCTTAAAAACATAAAACCAGTGAAGTTGTTGTCTTGAATCAAAAACTCTGGTTTATTGAATCAATATTGTACAAACAGGCTGTTGTCCCTAAGAGAGCATCGTCTCACCCTCAGCTGACAAATGAACATACATACTGAGTCATACCATCAAAACAATCATAGCAGTTTGGTGTAGTCTGAGTGGTGCTGGACACATCCTCCTGTGGGAATGCAAGGGCTAACAAAAAAGAGATACACATGTGCAGGACAACAGATGGTACTATGGAGGAGGCAAACTATGGCCCGGGGGCCAACCCGTCAAACGTGACGTGAATTATATTAAAATAGATCAGGATAAACCTTGTCCAAAGTTTTTCTACTGTGTTTATTTAACTGAAATTTAATAAATAAATAATTAATTTAATTTATGCATTTGGAGAACTATTTGTACAATGAGCATTGTGTATTCATGTGTTAAAAAGTTTGCCCACCCCTGGGTTAAAGAGATCCATAACGATAAGATTTAGGGTAAAGAAAGCCTTAACAAATAGTACTAGTAGTTAGCAGGATTTAAGGTACAGTAGTAGTAGTAGTATATTTGGAAGTAGCAGTAGATGTATAAGTATTAGTTGTAGTAGTAGTTGTAGTGGATTAAAGGTAGATGACTGTAGGTGAACTGTAGGTGACAGTAGGTGACTACAGTACTTGTAAATGGTTTTGTTAGTATATTTGAACAAACTAGTAAAAGTATTAGTCATAGTAGTAATAATAGTAGAAGTAGTATTATTAGCTATAGTAGTTGTACCCGTAGTCATTATTGTACTAGTTGTAGAAGTAAGTAGCAACAGTAGTAGTGGTAGTAGAAAATAAGTGTACATGTTTACTGTACCCAGTGCATTTAGCTTTCTCCTCATTAGCATGCTAGCTAACCCACCTCCACCTTTTCTATAAAATTAAAAACCGCGATAGCCACATGACCAATTTAACTTTAATGGGTTCTAATGCTGCAGGTGATGGACACATTATTACACTGTGCACCTCCAACTCATTTGGACTAATTACTCTGCATGTTAAAGACCAAATATAAGGTAGAATTTGACTCATAACATCATTTAATCTTTAACACTTTAAACTGCTAGAAATGTCTGCTTTGTGCTGACGTGGACTATACCCCTGTATGTTCCACAGTGTAGCATTAGACATATATATCTTGCGTCTTCTATTTATATTTATGGGTGTTTCATTGCAGGCTTATGAACAGGCTTGCCTCTCCACAGATCTGACCTGTACATTGACCAAGTGGGGTTACCTGAGAAGTGATGATAAGGCTAATGCCATACTGTGGAACACTGCATGCAAATCAATAACATCCCCATGGTTACACATTGATGGTGACCCTACGCTGTTTTAATCCAATGTTTTAGCCTATTGAGATTTTGCAGCGACTGCATTGGGGGGGTTCTACATGTATGTCTCTGGCAGAATGTTCAGCAGTTACCATGGTGACACAGTACATACATTACACACATTAGATTTTTCAGGAACCTGTGATCCATACGAGCGTCCGTGGTCCTGTTTAGGTGTTTGATTTTCAACAAAAAAGTGAGAGTGATTGAAAAACTGTAATGCTAATGCTAGCTAGCTTGTGACTGTAATGTTGTATGAGAGGGACTTGTTTAACAGCACAAATCTGCTCACTTTTTGTAGTTCCAGGCACGTCAGTTGTTTTTGGTCAGATTGCGTTAAAACAAAGCTCAGATTGAGTAACAGAAGGTCTGACAGAGCAGTGCCTCCAGATAGCGTCACCTCCCAGGGAATATTGATGTATAAACCCACATTGCACAGTATTGCACGCTCACGTCACAATTGACTGTCATGTCACTCTGTCTATCACTGTAGCTTTTTGTTGGTCTTGTTCTGTTTTGTGTCCAGCTGCCTCTCTCCTGTCTTCCCCTTCACTTCCCCTGAGGTCCGCCATCTTGTTTTTGGTTTCTTTTAGCCGTACCTTTCCCCCAGTCCTGCTCTGATCGCTGTAGACTGATGTGATGTGCGCCGGGTTAGCGTTGGGCTGTGTGGTTTTGTACCAGAGGAGAGCGAGGGATGGAGGGAGTGGGTGAGAAGTGAAAAAAAATCTGAAAATCAAACAAGTTCACAATGTTCTTCTGTACGAATGGTTACCTGGCTACAGTATTTGGGAACAGAGTGTAGTTTTAGCATAGCGCCGTAGCATACCTTAACACCAGTCTATATCGCTTTGGCTGGTCCTGGTTTAGACCTGGTTTAGACATACTTTAGTCCTGTTTAGTCCTGATTTAGACCTAGTTTAGTCCTGGTTTAGTCCTGGTTACCTGGTAACAGTATTTCAGAATAGACTGTAGCTTTAAAATAGCACTGTAGCATACCTTAGATACTGTATTGCTTTGGGCTGCATTTACACAAATCCTGGTCCTTGATCCTGGTTTGATCCTGATTTAGTCCTGTTTTAGTTTCGTTTTAGTCCTGGTTTAGTTCTGGTTTAGTCCTGATGTAGACTCACATTTGGCCTTGTTCAAGAACTTGTTAAGTCTTTGTTCATGGTTTATTAAGACTAATTAAACTGGAGTATTATAAAGTGGTATCAAATACATATAGTACCCAGTGGACACATAAAAATATACAATCCAAAAGTCAAATAAAATGTTTGTATACAGCACATTTAAAAGAACCAAAGTACTTAACAAACAATTACAGTTAAGGTGAACCAAACATGTGAAGGTGAACCAAGTATGTGTCAAACTTCACCAACAAATTCTACATATTAACAATAGTACTTTTTCCAGTTTGCATATTTTTTCACAGCAAATTAACAGGAAAGAAAAATAATATAAGAGGTATTTTTCCTGTATTCGCCAGTTGCCATAGTGACCACTGCTCCACTGTGCAGAGGTCAGTAAAACTCAATCTGAAGGTTACCCTGACCTACTGTATTTGTGTTTATTCAGCCATTTGCCTGGATGTGACTGACAAAGCTCTTAAAGGCTTTTCAATCGAGCTCATTCTATGTCCCACACATGACCCTGAATGTTAAACCAGTCGACGAGTCAAACTATTATTTCTGTTGGACATTGAGATTTGCTAAAGGTACGGTGTGTTACCTTCTAGAGGTCACCTGCACGATTCCATGGAAATAGAAAGTGCATGCCATACTGTGGAAGAGTAGAAAAGAACAACATTTCCATGGAAACCGGGTAAGGACGCATGATTTTATGTTTTTCAGTGCAATAAACACAACAAAAATGAAAAAACAAAACACAAACATGCTTTTATTTTAGTCAAATTTTGGTTAAACAGTTACCTGCTGTGGTTTTAAATGAATTTTTAACCAAATAAAAAAATGTGCTTTCAACCAGGATTTTTTTCATTTTTTTTCCATTTTTTTCTTCAATTTTTTTTTCTTTTTTTTGTGTTGTGTTTTTGCTGTGTGAATCCATATCTACGATACATTTCTCCATTGTGTCATGTGGTTTCAGAGCAGGTTAGGATTAACAGCAGATGTGTGAGCAGATGGTGCCAACATGCAAAAAAAAAAACAAGCAAAACAAACAAAAAACAATCAAAATCAAATTCAATTTTCAATACATGAGTCAGACTGTAATCTTTTATGGATTTATTATGAGTCATGGGCTTCAGAATGAAAAAACAGGACTGTTTCCATAGCGATTAACCATTTAAAGCTAAATATATCTTTTGATTTGGGAAAAAGTCCTTCAAATATGAAAATGATATAGCGTGTTCGTGGGTTTTAGAATGATGAAAAAAATAGGGCTGTTGCCATAGCGATGAACAGGAATAGGATAAAACAGGAAGCTGAAATTGATTACTTGTAGCCTATCCGTGGGGTTCAGAATGATGATTTTTTTATTTTATTTTTTTATTTTTTTATGGACTGTTGCCATAGCGATTAACAGTTTAAAACTAAATATTTTAGTTTTGGAATGGGAAAAGTCCTCCTCAAGATGCTGCTTATAACAGGAAACAATTCTGAATCAATATTTACCATGTATCTATGGCTTAACAGCATCACTGCCAACAGAAAGTTAGAAAATCTAAATCTAAAATCAGACATCGGTCAATAACAGACAGATTAACCAAGATTCAAAGGAAACACATGGAGGACTGTCCCAGAGCACGACCTGTCCTGAGACCTGTCCTGAGACCTGTATGGAGAGCTTCCTTCAAAGCAAGGAAAAACTCAAGAAACCCAGTGAGAAAAAGAGGAACCTCGAGGAGAACCACAGTTAAGGAGAGATCCACTCCCATGGACTAAACCAGAACTAAACTAGGATTAAACTAGGATTAATCCTGAACTATCCATCCAGCCATTTTCTTAGGGGGAGCAGTCTAAGCGGGGACTCCCTGGGACTAAAGCAGGACTAAACCAGAACTAAACTAGGATTAAACCAAGACTAAACCTGGACTAAACTAGGCCTAAACCAGGATTTAACCAGGACTAAACCAAGACTTAACCAGGATTAAACCAGGTCTAAACCAGGATTAAACCAGGACTAAACCAGGACTAAACCGGGATTAAACCAAGAATAAACCCAGACTAAACCAGGACTGAACCAGGACTAAACCAAGACAGGCAGACAGCGGGGGACTCCTCGGGGGATTGGACAGGGGTCGTCCAGGTAAGGGAAGGGGAGGATCCTGGTCAGCAGAACAGGGGCAGGGCATAAAAGGAGCATCTAGGTTCCAGTCATCACTGGACGGTCAGTGGACAGGCGTCTGAAACAGCTGCACTTCCCAAAACAGAGTGGGACAAGGAACAACATGTGAATAGCAATGAACAGACTCCAGGTGAAATGAACAGTGAATGTTGTTGAGAGGGAAAGTAAGAGGAAACAGAGTGGAGTGCTCAAGTTACCATACTTCCCCCAGCAGAGGTGCTCCTAAGGCTGCTTAGCTAAAACTGCGAGTTTTAGTTCTGCTCCTAACTGGCCTGGCCATAAGCTAAATCAAAGAGGAATATTTTAAGCATGTTTTTAAAAGTAGAGACTGTAGGAGTCTCTTAAACATGGGCATGAGCTGATTCCATAACACAAGAGCTCGGTCGCTAAACACTGTCCCTCTTAAAATGGGCCTTCAGTAAATCAAAGAGAGCTAAAAACAGGACAACAGGGAGTTTGAACCTAGAGGAAAACGTCTAACTATTCCTTACACAGCGGGTGTGTCTGAAAAACTTCTGAGAATGTTCAGACAGTATGAGATTCCGGTCTATTTCAAACCTACAAACACTTTAAGGCAGAAACTGGTTCACCCAAAATACAAAACCCCGAGCCACAAAGTGATGTAATCTCCATTCAGTGTAGTGAAGAGTGCAGTGAGCGTTACACTGGAGAAACTAAACAGCCACTAAAATGTACCAACACCAGTGTGAGAGCAGCTCGGGACACCAATCTGCTGTACATCTACATCTCAAAGACACTAACCACTGCTTTGAAGATAATGAGGTTCATGTCTTAGCCAGAGAAAAGAAATGGTTTGAGAGAGGAGTTAAAGAAGCTGTTTTTGTTAGGAAAGACAATCCTTCCTTAAACAGGAATGGAGGCCTGAGAAGCTAAAAAAGAACAATAGGCGGGCCATTAAAAAACGAATAGGGACAATAGCTCTTTACAGTTTGAGTGTAGTTAGCCCCTCCCTTCAGATTGATATAAGGCAGTGTCCACCAGCGATCTGACCAGAACTGAAGTGGCTTGGATGAGCAGCAAAACGTCTTCACTCCTACAACAATTTGTCCAGTTGACAGATTTAAACTTCGTCTTTTGCTATGCTCTCCATCTTACTGTGCTTTTAGACACTTGAGGAACCACCAGGAGTCCAGCATTTTTGAGAGTGCAGTGCAGTGTGGGTGATATGGTGCTATAGTATCTTATAAACATATATACAGTCTGTGGTCAGGAGGAGAACTTTATATCTAATTTTAAACTGAAGGGACTCTTCTTTTTGTTCCTGTTAAGTGTCTGGCTTCTGAATTTTAAATCAGTCCAAAGCTTTTTATAGAGTTTTCAGGGCACTGCCAATTAGTACTGGGCATACTCAGTACTAATTGTATGAGTAATTTCATGTAATTTATCTCTAATTGTTGTGATTTTGTTGTTTAAGAAAATGAAGAAAGTCTCTCAAAGCAGGTGAAGATTAGCAGCAGATGTGTGAGCAGATGGTGCCAACATGGAAAAAAAATGAAAAAACAAATGAACATAGCTGTAGAGGTGGTAGGACGCTGGCTTCCCGTCGCGTGTACATCGAGCAGTAGCAGTAGACGTGCTAATCCCTCCACATGTAAGCACTTTAAAGGCTCACGACTCATTACAAACAGTGGGCAGCGTTTGACGTTCGATTTGACAGAGAAAATGATGCTTTTGATGAATGTGGCTCGGCTCCATTAGTGAGGAGTGATTTTAGGTGGAAAAGAAGAGAGGCGGAGGGACGGTGATGTACTAATCTGTGCTTATATAAATGTTATTTCTAAAACTTTGAAGTAAATATTCTCTCTGGCCAAAAGTACTCAAAATGGTGCCTATAAACAGGAAGGTTAAATTTCCTGTTGAAATGCAAAATATTATGTTAATATATTAATTTTACATTTAAGGATCATACACTACTTCTACTATTACTACTGCTACTACTACTTCTACTGCTACTACTACTACATCCACGACATCATCTACTACCACTACTACTACTACCACTACCACTACTACTACTACTACTACTACTACTACTACTACATCATCTACTACTGCTACTATTACTACTACATCTACTACTACTATCACTACTACATCTACTACTACTACTACTACTACTACTACTACAACATCCTCTACTACTACTACTATCACTACTACATCTACTACTACTACTACTACTACTACTCCATCTACTACTACTACTACTACTACACCATCTACTACTACTACCTCCACTACATCCACGACATCATCTACTACCACTACTACAGCTACTACTACTATCACTACTACATCTACTACTACTACTACTACTACTCCATCTACTACTACTACTACTACTACATCATCTACTACTGCTACCTCCACTACATCCACGACATCATCTACTACCACTACTACAGCTACTACTACTATCACTACTACATCTACTACTACTACTACTACTACTACTACTACTACTACTACATCATCTACTACTGCTACTATTACTACTACTATTACTGCTACTACACCTTTTTACCTATACTACTACTTCTGATACTACAGACCTACCAGCATTACTAAGTCAGTTACTAAGATTAACAAATACTATAAAGTACTCTACCACTCTGATGCCCTTGTACTTGTACTGCACTACTGTACTACTATTACTACTTCTGAGCTCTGTAAACACTAAACCTACTAATACCACTAGACACCAAGTTTGTATTTGAAAAGTACTTGAGTAAATGTGTATGTTTCCTTCCCATCAATGTTAAGGCCATATTATGGTTGTTATTGTGTAACCAGCTAATCCATCCTGTTGCGTTTTCGAGGCTAGCGTTGGCGGTAGCTCCTCAAACAACTATCAGTTAGCAGCTAACTGTAGTTACAAAGCTCCTCCGATGTAGCCTACATCTGGGATCGCTAATTAAGATGACGTGTTACATAATTAATTCCTCGCTCGTCTAATTAGCGCTCACTTAGTATGGCAGCTCTACGCGTGTGAAAGTCGGTGCTAAACATGCGCTAATATGGGTTTACATAGAACAGTGTTCAGTTTTATGCAAAGACTCAGGTGGAACATGTAGAAGTGAAGTTTGCAGTGGATAAGTTAACATGCTAAAACAGTTAATAAAGCATAATTGCTATGACACAAGGCTATAAGGGTGTTTTTCATGTACTCTTTTAAGTATAGCATTATGAATAGAGGAAATTTCAATTCAATTCAATTCATTTATTTTTGTAACGCTCAAAATCACAACAACAGTTGTCTCGAAGGGCGTTCATGTTTTGATTGATGGGGGAAACCGGAGTACCCGGAGGAAACCCATCCAGACACGGGGAGAAACATGAAAAACTCCACACAGAAAGGCCTGGCGACCCGGGGATCGAACCAAACCCTCTTGCTGTGAGGCATGAGTGTTGCCACTCAGCCACCGTGCCGAAATGAATGATTATAGTGAATAGCATTAAATAAAAGTACACTGTCTATGTTCTCTTGAGTAAGCTCTGCCTTCTGCTTGTCGCCATGGAGATGTTATTAAAAAGAGAGGAGATGGTATTAAAATCATCTTGCATTGAGTCAATTCCATGTATTTTATAGCACAAAAACACCTTGAAAACCATGCACTCATTACTGTGAGTGGGCTCGCCTCTCCACAGATCTGACTTGACCTGATAATCGCCATGCTCACGACTAACTTAGCTGGAGGATCTAACCTGTGGTGTGTGTTTTGGGTTCATGGGAGAAACCAGAGTGCCCAGAGTAAACCCACACGGACACATAGGGAGGAGCGTGGTCATTTTGCCTGTGTGACCCGGGAGTTGAACCCAGAACCTTCTTGCTGTGAGGCATAAGTACTTACCACTTAGCATCTGTGCCGCTCTATTTGAAGTAGTAATGATGCCAGAGGTGGTAGAAGTTTAATGATTGCAAATAGAGTTAATAGTTTAGTAGCAGTAGTGGTGGTGGTGGTAGTGGTAGTAGTAGCAGTAGTAGTAGTGGTAGTGGTAGTAGTAGTAGAAGTAGTGGTGGTGTTAATGGTAGTGGTGGTAGTAGTAGTAGTAGTGGTAGTATTAGTAGTAGTGATAGTAGTAGTGGTAGTAGTAGTGGTAGTGGTAGTGATAGTAGTAATAGTAGTAGTGGTAGTGATAGTAGTGGTGGTGGTGGTAGTGACAGTAGTAGTGGTAATGATAGCAGTAGTAGTAGTAGTGGTAGTGATAGTAGTAATAGTGGTGGTGGTGGTCTTAGTGGTACTGATTGTAGTAGTGGTAGTGATAGTAGTAGTGGTGGTGGTGGTAGTGACAGTAGTAGTGGTAATGATAGCAGTAGTAGTAGTAGTGGTAATGATAGCAGTAGTAGTAGTAGTGGTAGTGATAGTAGTAGTAGTAGTGGTGGTGGTCTTAGTGGTACTGATAGTAGTAGTGGTAGTGATAGTAGTAGTGATAGTAGTAGTGGTGGTGGTAGTGACAGTAGTAGTGGTAATGATAGTAGTAGTAGTGGTAATGATAGTAGTAGTAGTAGTAGTAGTAGTAGTGGTGGTGGTGGTCTTAGTGGTACTGATAGTAGTAGTGGTAGTGATAGTAGTAGTGATAGTAGTAGTGGTGGTGGTAGTGACAGTAGTAGTGGTAATGATAGTAGTAGTAGTGGTAGTGATAGTAGTAGTAGTAGTAGTGGTAGTGGCTTAACCTTAATACTAGCATCAGATAAAATAACCTATTTCTACCTCTCTTGCCACTACTTTTGCGACTGGATTACTACTTACTACCACTGCAACTACTTCTAATACTACTACTATTACTACTACTACTACTACTACTACCAATAGGATAGAACTCCATGACTTTAAATAGTCTGATCACCTTTGTCTCTTCTGGGAGTGTTGTATCAAGGACACCAAAGCCACATGTCAATCCTCTGTCCCACAGAGAGATAAAACACTACTGCATAATTTATACACAACACAAATCCATTGAGCTGCATACATTACTCCCCGTGTTAATTAGTTGCAGATTGGTTGTGTAGAAAAGGTGCATTTGAGATCATTTTGAGAGATTGTCGTAAGCTAGCTGTGTCAATTCCAAAGATACTTAAAAGGATAACATAGAGACCTCTGCCAAGGCACTGGCTCTATCACGCAACGACGAAGATATAGTGTTTTTTCTAACGAGCCGCGAAAATATCTCAGAATGGCAATCTACTAAATTGGGATGAAAAATAAAAAAATGTAATTTGAAGTTGAATTTCTGGTAGACTGGTTTTAGGGTCTGCCTGGAATGTTCCTCAGTATGGTATTAAACTTGTCTTTATTCTGTAATAAGTGTTTTTATTACTCAAAAATACCATGAAAAGACAGGCATTTATTCAATATACAGGGACGCCTCTCCACAGAGCTGACCCCTAGCTTGGCCAGGCGGTGTTACCTACTTGTTTCTATGGGGATTTGGAGTTAAAGTTTAATGCAATACCAAAAAGTTACATAGTGCACCTTTAACAAATGGCTGTAACTCACTCCTAAGAATTAAAACAAATACAGTGTTTTCCGGAGTCGCACCAGTCAAAAAATGCATAATACTGAAGGAAAAAACAAGGCCAAACTATGAAAAACAGTGTGACTTATACTCCAGAAAATACAGTATTCTCTGTTTGAGTGCCTTGAAGGTGGAAAAGTGCCGTATAAAAATATGATCGTTTACCATTTACTTAACGATCTACTACCTAATAACTTTATAAGCCGATAGATTTACTCAAAATTGCAATTTAAACTGATTTAATTAAAACAGACTGTAATTACGCTTCTAGCGCTAATTAATCTCCGATCGCTTGTGAGCCTTATATCAGTGTTGCAGTTAATATTTCGTTCTGTTAATTCTCCAGTGGAAAAAAAAAGAAGAAGAAATAAATGAGATAAATACGGTTGCCATCACAGCACCTTTTCAGGAAGATTACTAGCTGTTTTCCTATCTGTTCCTATGCCTGTGTTATAAAATGGTTGAGAATACTTTACGACATATTGCACAGTGCATTATCTTACATGTATAAATACCAGCGGCCTTGGTGAGCTTGAGCCGTATATATAGTCTTGGTTTAGCCCCGCCCCTCCAGTTTAAAGCGCGCTGTAAGGGTATTACACCAAGGCCTCAGTGACTCAACACAGCACAGCACTGGAAACAAAGACACAACGTACGCACATGGAGTTTGACTGTAAAAAGGAGACGGTAAAACGCCCCGTACACCATTTTTTCCCCATGTACTTGCCCTAGTACAAATATATTGCATAAAGAGTTCAAAGTACGTCCTCTGTCCACTGTCCACATCTAATTATACGAAGTGTTTTTGTTGTTAGCTTTACCCTCATGCCAAAACTCCGCTCTAGTCTCTAAGAGTTTTGAATAATGCTTATAAACTCATCATGGTGAATAATTGGGGTGTTCTGAATACATAAGGTTAAGTGAGGAGTAACTTTGGACCACTGCAAACTGTTTAAAATGAGATAGTTCTGTTTTTCACGTTTTAAGATGGTAAAAATACAGTTTGTAAAGCAAATACAAGTACAGGTTTTTGTGTTTTTGACTTTGCCTGTGGGAAATATTACAGGAAGTTACACTGAGTTCTAAAAATGCATCGCTTAATTTTAATTTTAATTTTAATTTTAATTTTAATTTTAATTTTAATTTTAATTTTAATTTTAATTTTAATTTTAATTTTAATTTTAATTTTAATTTTGAGGGATGCCTTTTGAGAACTCAGTGTACTTTCCTGTAATTTTCAACTTTTCTTCACAAACTGGCACTTAACTGATGTAAAACTTTGATAAATAGTTTCCACGGACACTATCCGACCAAACGCAGTAATAATTAACAAAACATGAAAACCTTTATTGTAGATTAGACACTTAAATATATATCTTTAGCCTATATTAGCTTATACTACTTTCCTTAAATACCATTGTGAGAACGCAAGAATATATTTTAAAACAACAACAAAATGGCCGCTGGGTGCCCTGAAAAGTTATAATTAAAGTATGATTTGTGGCGGTGTACGGCCCTCTAAACCCATAGACCGTGGATGGCCCATTTATCCTGCTAGTAACCTGTCACCGCGGCGACGAGGAAGTGCCTGGGCGAGATGGGATCTGTAGTTTATTGGTCTTTTTCAGGTTGCCGCGGCGACACGAGGAGCACTTTATGTTCACTTCACAATTTTTATCAATCCGTTCTGTAACAAGGGAGGATAGATGGAGGGTAGGGTCCGAGCTGGAGGTGTAAGGCCGAGAAAGTCAACAAAACGAGCTGACGGACGCTAATGCTATGAGCTAGCTATGTGTCAAGTAGTGCGGTTGGATTTGTACAGAAACGTTTCAAATATTACATTAGCTGCATCATAGGCTTTGCGCACGGAAGCATGCTAGCTAGCTCAGTGTGTCTCAAAGCTAACAGTCACGTTTATTAAAATCAGAAAACATAAAATAAACAACCTATTAACGTTAAATTAATTAGAACAAAGACTACCCAATTGTGTTTATATGCACAGTGCTTCAGTTTGTAGCGCTGTTTTAGTATTTCTTATAGCTGAAAGTTAGCATTAGCATTAGCATTGAGGCACAAACATGTCTCTTTCTAAATACAGAAGCATCCTCCAGTGGAATATTCATTTTCATTTATTTCAGCTTGACTTGGCAGAAGCCTCATAGAGATACAGTTGGGCAGGAAGTAGCGGCGCTAACAGTGAGGCTGCCAGGTGCTGTTGTGCACACAGCCTATTAGACAATGGCACTGACAAATGTGCGTTATTGGACCGGGTATATATGCTAGCAAAATGGCCCTAACGTTAAACCTGAGGCAAAAAATGTTCCATATTACTGCTTATTATAATGTTAGGACATACTATTACTGCATGAATTATGATCCTAATAGGCTTTTGTAATGAGGCTGTTGTTAAGGGCTAGTACCACAAGAAATGTACTTTTTACTATAGAGTCTTACTAAATGTCTCATTATAGAATACAGTTATGCAGAATAAAACATTAATAAGGACAAACTAAATACTAATTAACATAAGATTTACCAGCAAATTAGCAGATATTTGTTAAAGTCCCCTTATTTAACTTTTTAGCCAAAAAACAGACTTAAATAAAAGCATGTTTTTAACCTGTTTCTACCGCTCTTACCTCCGCTGTTACTTTTTACTACTACTGCAACTACTTCTAATACCACTACTACTTTTACTACTACTGCTACTGCTGCTACTTCTAATCACAAAAACTACAAACTAATGCCACTAAAAATACATTACTTTATATAGTTTGATCACCGTCTATTCTGGAAGTGTTGTAAGAATATTTTATCAAGGACACCAAATTACATGTCTACTTTCACAAACCTGACTCCTCCTGCTTGTTTCTGTGGAAATGTCGTTGCTTTGGCTGTAATATTCCACAGTATGTACTGTACTGGTGCTGGTCTAAAAACTGAGGATGTAAAGAACATTCACCAAGGAGCCAATTACAGATTGGCTTTTGGTTTGAGCTGTAAGTCCCTGGTCCTCAGACACGGGCAGGCCAGTGTCGCTGTCCTCTCTGCCCCAGGGAGGAGCCTCTTAACTGGGGTCAAGAGCTCCAGCGTCTCAGCCTCTTGGAGGGCGATCAAGTCCGGAAATGAGACGCTAATTCAGGCTAAAAGGGACAGCTGCGAGTGAGGGAGAGGAGAGGAGTTTTCTGCAGAGAGAGGAACAGAGCCAAGATGTAATGGCTGAAAAGTGGTGTGAAAATGTGCCATTTTATGTTCTGAACATGCTTACAACCAATAGAGTCTAACATTAGATAATAGGCTACTTTTATTACTACTATTTTATTTGTAGGTTACTGCTTCTTGTGCTTTAAAAATGTACTTAAAGAGCTATGTGAAGTGTATGTATGAGCTTTGTAAAGAGCGTGTTATGTATTTAATTTAAAGGGATTCTCAGTGGAAAAATAAGACTACTACTACTACTACTACTACTACTACTACTACTACTAATTAATTTAAATTCATTTATTTATTTGGATAGAATGTAATAGAAAATGTGTCTACAAGCTTTGTCCAATCATGTGCCTGCATATAACTGCATCTTAGTAAGAGGCATTGCTATTGGTTGCTGGTTTACATGACTTACCAACATTTTTGCATTATTATTATTATTTAGTGTATATATATTTCACAAATTCACTATATTAACTTATCTAGTTTTGATTCATTCATTAATGACAGTAGCTCAGTTGGTACAGTATTTGTCCACTGATCCGAAGGTTGGCAGTTTGAATCCCGTTTTCGACCTGAAAACATTATTAGGAGAGTGATCACATCCACTGACTCACAGGTTGGTCCCACAGATGAATGCTATCATTGTGTCCTTGGGCAAAACACTTAACACCCCAGTGTGTGAGTGGGTGAGTGGTTCCTTTGAGTGGCAGAAAAGAGCTATATAAAAGTGACTGTTTCCTTCATTTGTATATTTGAAGCCATTTTGTTTCCAGATCCCAGACCACCAATTGAAAAGCACTGTTCTTAATTTCTCAACCCATTTCACAATTTCATCTTAATTATGTCCCCAATGGGATGTCCTATAAGAATACACGACTGCGTTTACACAGCGCTATTGCCATTAGATATAGCACCATATATTAGCCCAAATGATAAAGAAGGGTGCATTAACAGTGAAATGTTGCATTATAATGAGAAAAGCCTACATTTGTCCATGTCCCACACTCACACACACACACGCACACACTGTTAGCCACCAGCGCTAGCGGCTAATTAGCCTGCAGGGGCTGTAGCATCATTCAAACAGACATTTCTCCACCGTGGTCTGTGTTTTGGCTCCAGAGGTTACGTGCTCTCCAAGTCTCAGCCCCTCCTCTTACGGCTGCAAGATTAGTCGCAATCGAATCGCAAAGTGAATGGATGCAATTAGCAAATGGCTAAAGTTGCAGTTTTTGAAGTACCATCATTTCCTCCACGGACAACATAAACAACATCTCCTGTGTTATTCTGCTTAAAAACTGTTCCCCCTGTAGTTCAGATCTGTATAAACATGCTCTGAAATGTAATTCTTGTGTCTGTTTGTCAGTTCAGAGTTCAGTCTTTGTAGCGTGCTCAGAGTACAGCTTAAAAACACACTCTGTAACTTTTCTGTCATAGGGTTTGACACTTATCTCTATGGAGATGTTTTTGCTGGAATATTCTACAGTAGCAGTAGAACCTTCTTGCAGGGTATTGCATTCTTACTATGAGCAGACTCATCTCAGCACAGATCGGATTTGTGGCATCAGCTGCTTGTCTCCATGGTGATAAATGAGTTTAATACCATACCGTGGAACATATCAGGCAAAGCAGTTTTAAATCAGATGTTGGGCACTCCTCCACAGAAGTTACATAGTGCACATTTATGAAGTCCAGGGCTGAAGCAGAGAACTTTACATTTGATTTTCTTTCTCCTAATATCTGGTGTAAACTTTGTGAGACTTTTAAAATGAAAAAGTGTTATATTCTATTTGAATTAATTAATTAATTTGTTACTTTATTTTCATTTATCTATCGTAAAAACCCTAAGATGCGTACACTTGATCCTGATTCAAATACTGCCTGCCCTTGTTCTGTTCTGACCTTGTGATTGGTCTAAAAATCTGCTTCATAATAAAACCTGGAACACAAACTAATGTAATGATGCGTCTGACAATAACCTCTGTCCCTCAAACTGTTACAAACTTCAAATCAAATTATTGTGGCTCTTCAGCTAATTTCCCCATTTAAATGTAAGTCAAAGGTCACACGCTAAAAGCTCAAAGTCTCTGAGTGTTTTACTTTGTCTCCTTTTATTCTGTTCAGTCTCCTCTCTCATCTCTCTATCTATCGAACTATCTATCTCCCTCTCTCTCTCCCATCTCTGTCTCTGTCTGTCTTCTGTTTCTCTCTCTTTCTTTTCTCCCTCTCTCTATTTCTCTCCCCCTGTCTCACCAACCTTCTCTCTCTCTCCCCCCTCTCTTCTCTTCTCCTTCTCTCTCCCTCTCTCCCCACCCACTCTTTCTCTCCTCCTCTCTCGCTCTCTCTTTCTCCATCTCTCTCTCTCCACCCCTCCATCTCTCTCTCTCTGTATCTCTCCTCCTCTCTCTGTCTGCCTCGTCCCTCTCGCCATCTCTCTCTCTCTCCCCCGCTCTCCTCCCCTCTCTCCCACTGTATCTCTCCTCCTCTCTCTGTCTGCCTCATCTCTCTCTCCCTCTCTCCGTCTCTCTCTCTTCCCTCCTCCCTCTCTCTTTTCCCCCCTCTCTCCTCCCCTCCTCCTCTCTCTCCCTCTCTCTGTATCTCTCCTCCTCTCTCTGTCTGTCTCGTCTCTCTCTCCCTCTCTCCGTCTCTGTCTCTTCCCTCCTCCCTCTCTCTCTGTATCTCTCCTCCTCTCTTTGTCTGCCTCGCCTCTCTCCCTCTCTCCGTCTCTCTCTTCCCTCCCTCCCCCATCTCTCTCTCCCCCTCTCTCCTCCTCTCCATCTCTCTCTCTCCTTCCCTCTCTCCCACTGTATCTCTCCTCCTCTCTCTGTCTGCCTCGTCTCTCTCTCCGTCTCTCTCTCTTCCCTCCCCCTGCTCTCTCTCTCCCCCTCTCTCCTCCCCTCTCTCCCTCTGTACCTCTCCTCTCTCTGTCTGCCTCGTCTCTCTCTCTCTCCCCCGCTCTCCCCTCCTCTCTCTCTCTCTCCCTCTCTCCTCCCTCCTCTCCCCCTCTCTCTCTTCCCTCCCTCCCTCTCTCTCTCTATACCTCTCCTCCTCTCTCTGTCTGCCTCGTCTCTCTCTCTCCCCCCCGCTCTCCTCCCCTCTCTCCCTCTGTACCTCTCCTCCTCTCTCTGTCTGCCTCGTCTCTCTCTCCCCCACTCTCCCCTCTCTCCTCCTCCTCTCTCTCTCTCCCTCTCCTCCCTCCTCTCCCTCTCTCTCTCTTCCCTCCCTCCCTCTCTCTCTCTCTGTACCTCTCCTCCTCTCTCTGTCTGCTTCGTCTCTCTCTCTCCCCCCGCTCTCCTCCCCTCTCTCTCTCTGTACCTCTCCTCCTCTCTCTGTCTGCCTCGTCTCTCTCGCCGTCCCTCTCTCTTCCCTCCCCCCTCTCTCCTCCCCTCTCTTCCTCTGTACCTCTCCTCCTCTCTCTGTCTGCCTCATCTCTCTCTCTCTCCCCCTCTCCTCTCCCCTCTCTCCCTCTCTCTCTCTGTACCTCTCCTCCTCTCTCTGTCTGCCTCGTCTCCCCCCCCCTCTCTCCTCCTCCTCTCTCTCTCTCTCTCTCTCCGGCGGTGTGAGCGTGGAGGTGAGATCAATATTAGTTCCAGCTCTGTCTTGTATCATGGGTGAAACGTTTTGCAGACTCAGTCTTTTCAAACACAGCTTTAAATTGGAGCTTGTCTTGATCCAACTCCTCTGATCTTTTCATTAAAGTAACTACAATGTCCACACCGCAGGGACCCATGTTCAACTGTTCGCACAAGACATTAAAGCTCCTCTGTGGAACTTTTCAGACGCTGCATGTTTTTTGTGGATTGTATTCAAGTATTGCATTAAACGTAGCCACAAAGTCCACTCACTGTAAGAATATATTAGAGTATTTAGGCAGTAACAACATCTAATTAACTAAATGAAATATAGATCTAATGCCATACTGTGGAACATTCCGAGCAAACCATGTGGTGGACCCCCTACCAGGAAAGTTACACAGTGCACCTTTAAAATGAGCGTACTATTATGAAACATTGTTGGCTCATGAGTGTCAAATCAGGCTGACGAACTAAACACTGAAGCATATTTTTATGCCAGATGCCCTCCCTCTCGTAGCCAGCCAGATTAATGTGATTACTGTGTAAGTGCGTTGCCCAAGGACACAAAAACCGGACAAAACAAGGCAATTTCCCGCAAGATTTGAATGAGCTGACTTCTGAAATCATTTGTGTGTGGGACAGTGGCTTTGTGGCAGAATCAAACGCACGGGGGACAAGGCGCTTTAATCTCCGTGTCAGGACCAGTTGAGATGCAGCTGTTGTCGGGTGGTTTGGCCTCGTGTTTCCTCCAGGGGGCGTGGTTTGGGCCCGTGTTTCCTCCAGGGGGCGTGGTTTGGGCCCGGCGGAGGTTTGCAGAGCCCGGGCCAGTCAAGATGGCTCCCCCGTCTGACCGCTCGCCTGTTTAAACAGCTGCAACACCTGGCACGGACCGACCTCTGGAAAAGAGACGAGAGACGGAGGAGAGAGGGATGAGAGGGAGGGATGGAGAGAGGGAGAGACAGAGAGAGGAGGGAGAGACAGAGGGGAGAGAGAGATGAGAGGGAGGGAATGGAGAGAGGGAGAGACAGAGGGGAGAGAGGGACAAGAGGGAGGGACAAAGAGAGGGAGAGACAGAGGGGAGAGAGGGATGAGAGGGAGGGATGGAGAGAGGGAGAGACAGAGAGGGGAGAGAGATGAGAGGGAGGGATGGAGAGAGGGAGAGACAGAGAGAGGAGGGAGAGACAGAGAGGGATGAGAGGGAGGGATGGAGAGAGGGAGAGACAGAGGGGAGAGAGGGACAAGAGGGAGGGACAAAGAGAGGGAGAGACAGAGGGGAGAGAGGGATGAGAGGGAGGGATGGAGAGATGGAGAGGAGAGAGGGAGGGGCGGAGAGAGGGGAGAGACAGAGAGAGGGGAGAGAGAGCGAAAGAGACAGAGAGGACAGAGGGAACGAGAGGGACGGACGGAGAGAGGGAGAGACAGAGAGAGGTGGGAGAGAGTGACAGAGGGGACAGAGGGAATGAGGGGGGTGGAGAGAGGGAGAGACAGAGAGGGGGGAGAGAGGGAACGAGAGGGAGAGAGAGAGAGAGGGAGAGACATAGAGAGGGGAGGGAGAGGGAACAAGAGGGAGAGGCAGAGAGAGAGAGAGAACAAGAGGAGAGAGGGAGTGACACAGAGGAGTGACGAGGAGAGGAGGGAAGGGAGAAGGGGAGATAGAGGGGCAAGAAGGGAGAGGAGAGAGAGAGAGCAGAGAAAGAGAGAGGGGAGGAGAGGAAGGGAGGAGAGAGAAGACATAGGAAGAAGGGAGGAGAAGGGGAAGAGAGAAACAGAGAGAGAGAGGGAGTGAATATGGGAGGAGAGGAGGGGGGCTCTAGAGAGAAGAGGAGCAGAGCAAGTAGAGGAGAAAGTCAGATTCAAAGTGAACAAGATATATGAGCTGATAAAAGTGGATTTTGCATAATTACAATATTATATCAAATTTATATCAAAGATGGATATTTCAGTCACTGAAAAAAAAATTATTAAAGGTCCTAGATTACACAAAATGAACCATTGTGAGCTTTACACCATGTTATAATCTAGTTACCTCATCAAAAACATACCTGGAGTTATGTTTTGTGACCGGAGCTTAACGACATGTTTGAGTAATCCTAAGTCTGTCTACATCCTGCATCTCAAAATGCTTTGTTCCACCTTGTGATGTCATGATGTGGTAGTTTTCAAGTTAACAGCTCCTTTTACCTTTCATTTTATAGAGACTCGAAATTCCAGGGCTGAAATTATCAAAATTATTCTAGCAAAGGTGTATGAAGTTTAAAAACACAGTGGAGTTTGTGTGTTAAATGTGGGAGTGAAACAAAACACAACTCCGAGTGTGTTTTTTGACGAGGAAACATTATAACATAGATGAGAAAACAGCGTAACATGGGCCCTTTAATAACTTGGATAGACATATTTTAGTCGTTTTTTTTTCCTGTGCGTTTTGGAGACACTGAGGCAAAGCGCTCTCATCTGTGCCAGCAGGACATTACAGATCACATAGACAGACACTACACCCAACACTTCAATGTATTGGCAAAATCATGTGCTCCTCTAGTACCATTTTGCGCTGGGAAACTATGAATACCAATCGCAAGCAGACATAAAGGCACCGGGGTAGCTCTTTGTGTGTGGAATAAGGCAATAGAAGGGTAAGAGGAGGAGATGGATTGTGGCTATTGTAAATGTCCTATGCAATAAAGTATGGGCCCAGTCAAGTGGCGCGGGGCTATGGGAGTCAATGTAAGGACAGGTAATACAGGATATACACTCTTATAATGCAGCTGTTAGCTTGTTTCATGTAAGATTCACTGCTTTTTTCTGCGAATTTGAGACGAGAACTATTTGGGAATTACAAAAATATTGACTGGGGACATTACATTGGCTTATGTTCATTTCGTAGAGACCGATTTTAACCGGTCCCCACAGTGTATGCACGAATACCCGGTCACCCACCGCACTGTGGCTTGAGTGCCTTGCCCAAGGACACAACAACAGCATTCATTCGTTGGGGGTTGATCTTTGTCAGGAAGATTATTTTATGTCCCATGTGTCCCCGGAATTGAACCATCGATCTTTTCTCTGTGTGGCCAAAGTGCTAACGACTACGCCATCTTGCTAAGCTAACAACTAGACCAGCTAGCTTACCTGTATTGTATTGTAAATGAATCAACAGGAATCAAAATCAAACTGAAATCGTAATTTGAACGGCTAACCGTGTTTCGATCTGTACAAACGTGTTCTGAAACGCGATTCTCGTGTTGGTTTTTGCCCGTTGCCGTTTAAAATGTGAACTTTGAACAGAATCCGCAAATCTAATCCCAACGCTTATCATAAAAATTGCACATCTTTAAGCCTCACTACATGCTAACATCTATGCGCTATGTCGTTAGCCCGCTATTTCCTGGTATTCCACATTGATTCCTATCCATCGGTCTGTCAGATAGTATTGATGGACTGAACAGAGATTGAGCGGTTGGTATTTTCTTGGCTTGGACCTATAATTTGTGCCAATGTGGTGAACACGATCCTCAGAGGTGTTATTGACACTAGAATCATTTCCTCCTCATCTGAGCCATATCCTAAATGTCAGTTTTCTATGTTACAGTCATTCAGGGCCAAATGCCTCGCGCTGTATTGGCATTTCCACCGTCTATCTTCAGTGCAAAATGATAGGGTTTGGAGCACTTAAAGGTGCAGTGTGTGACTTTTTGGAGGCGGCACGACGCATATGATTCTGTGGAAATGGGACGTTAAAACCATACTTCAGAACATCCATTGAAATTGATGAGTTTTGTGTCATACTGTGGAATAATATTGCCAAAAAAACAACATTCCGTGGAAACAAGCAGGAGGCAAATTCAGCCAAATACGACCAAAACAAACCAAAAAAAGAGTCAATTTTCTGGTTTAAAAGTTGCATACTGTGGCTTTAAAGATGACATATTATTTCTAGAAACATTATTTCCAAGAAGGGGTATGACATGAATATTTAAGATAAATTTTTCCCAATTTAACTATGTTGTGTTGATCCTAAATAATTTTTTATGCCGAATGGAAAAAAAATGGAAAAAGGTGATAGCTATGGCACCTGTCCTCTGTAGTCATAGCAACTAAGCAATTAAAATTATAATATTATGTTTTTTGAATGGGGAAAGGTCTTCACCAGGTTCTCACAAAGTCCTTCAAATCAGGAAGGAATTTTTTGTCTAAAACCTATGAATATATTTATATAAAGATACCATTAGTTTTTCCATTCCAAAGTAGTTTAAAGCTAAAATAATCCATAATACAGCCTGTTAGCTTTGAATAATACACTTCAAACATATTCTTCTCTCTGTGTCTGTCTGTAGCGTGTAATATTTATTCAGCCATGTTTGTCTCCTCACTGACTTTGAATGGACGCGGCCTATTATTATGGGACGTGCTACAGCTACTGCGTTTCTGTGTAACTATTGCACCACTGAACTTGCCTGGCCTACAGCGGAATATGGATTGTACCAAGTGTTAGTTAACCTGTTATGTTCACCATATTAAGTCAGAATTGATCGGCTTAAAAGCATTGATTTTTGTAGCTAGCTTGTAGCGATCAGCATCATCTCGGAATAGCCTACGGTATTTTATTATGGTGTGAGTGTATAGTATATTCAAACACTGCATAATATTCAATTGACAGAAGTGTTTGTTTACCTGCTTTACCTGCTTCACTTCCTGTAGTCTTCCTCGCAAGCGTCACGTGATGGGGTAGTGACGTGTCTTGGAGGCTGCTTCACTTTAGACTGTATAAAGAAGTGGGCTAAGTGAGTGTGTCAGCCGTAGAGTCGAGGCTAGCAGTTATAGCGGCCATTTTGGAGCTGAGTTGCATATTAGGAATTCGGACCGCGAGTATCATAGCAACCAAAGAGCCAATCCAGAGCGAGGTGGTTGAAGGTAATGCCTTTTCCCGCCCCCACGCTAGCAGGAGCAACATTGGGGAAAGAAAGTGCCTGATTTGTCCATTATTAATGTTCATATCTTCAGTTATGGACACAATAGTGAAATTAAAACCCCTACGATCCCCTGTGTGTGTTAAGGTGTACGCTCCCTCGTCACGATTTATGCTCCGTGGACCTCGTTTGCAGAGCTCGATGGCCTCCCTGATCCAGCGCTGGTGTTTGACCCTGGCATTGTTCCAGTGCTGTGACGAGGGAGCGTACAACTTGTCACACACGGGATGCAGTCCTGGAGAAGCTGCCCCTAATGCTCCAAAAGAACCACAAATTCCAAAAAACTGAAGACAGATTGAACCTTTACCAAAGATTGACAAAACAAGCTAGGCTAACCCATTTGTCACATCGATTTGCAGTTTCAGCTTTCAGAATGAAGTGTTGAAAATGTTGTGTAATGGTTCTTTTTTGGTTTGGCTCTACACTTTTAGGTGAATGTTTCAAATATTGTCACAGCATTGAACGAAATGTCGTCAATACATTGTTTTTCAAAATGATTCTAATAGCCATTAATACTATAACCTGTAAAGAGGTACTCCTACTACTACTGTTTACTACTACTACTGCTACTACTACTACGACTACTACTACTACTACTGCTAAACCAGATTTAAATCTTACAGGTCCAGGTTATATACTAGTAGTTCTTCTACTACTACTATTACTGCTGTTTATTGTTATTGCTACTGCTACTACGACCACTATTGCTCAAAATAATAATACTTTACTTTAGTATGTTGACCCAACCACTCTTTATTACTGTAGGAAATATCTCTAAAAGTGACAATACAAAACTTAATCATTCTTAATAAACATTACTACTATTACTACTACTACTAATAACAACAACAACAATAATAATAGTAATAATAATAATAATAATCATCAATACTTGAAAAACTTCATAATTCATTACTACTACTACTACCACATACTACATGTACCACAGTTTATTCCTGCAAATACCGGAGGGGGAGAGAAGGCCGTTCCCATGGCAACAGATAGATAATGATAATGATTAGCGATGCTATCCTTGGCAATCCAGTGTGCGCACCATGTACCAGCAATACGTCTGTTAGGAGAGCTGACATTTTTATGTAGGAATAATACAACAGAAAGTTGGATAGTTAGACAGTGGATTGTTAACAGTCGTATATACGGGAGGGCATCTGGTTTTAAAATTGTATGACAAAATAGGTGAATCAGCTACATTTTGGAGGTTTGAACTTTTATTTTTAAAGTAACAAGATTGCAAAATGAGTATTAAAATGGAGTGTAAATGATGTTTGGTAAATTTGTAACTTTTGATATGATGTTAGCATGATGGAGCAGTTTAAACATTAAACAACTGCAATATTTAAATATAGTAATAGACATAAAACAAATTTAAAAATAAATTAAGGATTATGTCTACGGATCTATCAATAAATGGTATTTGATATTTCTGGGCAACTGGATTAGAGCATCAATCAAAACTTTAGCTAGTCCTGGTTTAGTCCTGGTTTAGTCCTGGTTTAGACCTAGTTTAGTCCTGGTTTAGTCCTGGTTTAGACCTAGTTTAGTCCTGGTTTAGACCTAGTTTAGTCCTGGTTTAGACCTAGTTTAGTCCTGTTTAGTCCTATTTTAGTCCTGGTTTAGTCTTGGTTTAGTCCTAGTTTAGTCCTGGTTTAGTCCTAGTTTAGTCCTGGTTTAGACCTAGTTTAGTCCTGGTTCAGTCCTGGTTTAGTCCTGGTTTAGTCCTGGTTTAGTCCTGGTTTAGTCCTGTTTAGTTCTGGTTTAGTCCTGGTTTAGTTCTGGTTTATTCCTGGTTTAGTCCTGCTTTACTGCACATTCTCTCTTTTGTTCATTTATGTAGCCATAAATACAATAGTTGTAATTGTGAACACTAAATCCACTAGATGACTTAGCCTCATAATTAGCTTGAATGTTATCACCTTTTTTTACAACCCCGTCCATAAGTGAGCTATGAAACAAGAAACCGTTTAGTCTAGTGTTTTATATTTGTTAGTGAACTCATCATAGCCACCATAACACAGGCAGTTAGCTTAAACCGTTTTAGCATAACTAACCTATTGTACAGTACACTCGCCTGTAAATATACAATTAAAAAATTCCAACATGGCCGACCTCCCTGGCTAAAGAAACATACGAGACCTGGTTAAGTCCTGGTTAAGTCCTGGTTTAGTCCTGGTTTAGTCCTGGTGTAGACCTGATTAAGTCCTGGTTTAGTCCTGGTTTAGTCCTGGTGTAGACCTGATTAAGTCCTGGTTTAGTCTTGGGTTAGTCCTGGTTTAGTCCTGGTTTAGACCCAATTAAGTCCTGGTTTAGTACTAGTTTAGTTTCATAAGTGAGCTAAGAAACAAGAAACTGTTTTGTCTAGCGTTTTATATTTGTTAGCGAACTCATCGTAGCCACCATAACACAGGCAGTTAGCTTAAACCATATTAGCATAGTGCTGTATTGACCTTTTGTACAGTACTCTCGCCTGCAAATATACAATTCAACAATTCCAACATGGCCGACCTCCCCGGCTAAACAAAGCTTTGAGCACGTCTCCTCTGCAGATGCAATGACACGATTTCTTTGCAGGAGAAAGGAAGATGGCGGCGGTAGTTGATATAAAATCTTAATTAAAAGATGCTATCAGATGGTAGCTTGCTTATGGAAAATAGGGAAATAATGGACTTTAAAGGTGATTTTTCACAGCTGTAATTCACTAAGTCGGAGCACTATTAGCCCAAGGGGAGTGTGTGTTTTTAATATCTCCACTCCTCAAATCTCAATATACTCCAGAGCCAGGCCAACTTAAGAAGAAGATATCAAGTATAAGATTGTGGAGGGCTATTTTTGTGCTAAAATACTGCAGTGAGTGGAGGCAGGATGTATTTAAAGGTATATTTACATGTTAAATGTTATGTGTCTGCTCAAGGGCTGGGTCAGAACGTCCATCAACACTAAAGCTGTCAATCAGAGGTGATTTACACCTGGTTTAGTCCTGGGTTAGTCTTAGTTTAGACCTTATTTAGACTTAGTTTAGTCTTGGTTTAGTCCTGGTTTAGTCCTGCGCAAGTTCTGAGTTAGTCCTGGTTTAGTATTGGGTTAGTCTTGCTTCAGACTTGATTTAGACCTGGTTTAGCCCTGGTTTAATCCTGGTTTAGTCCTGGTTTAGACCTGTCTTAGTCCTGGTTTAGTTCTGGGTTACATTTAAGGCTGGATTAGTCTTGCTTTAGACCAGTTTTAGACCTGATGTAATCCTGTTTTAGTCCCGTTTTAGTCCTGGTTTAGACCTGATTTAAGCCTGGTTTAGTCCTGGGTTAGCCCTGTTTTAGTCCTGTTTTAGTCCTGGGTTTGTCCACAGTCAGGCTCATTTAAGAGGAAGAACAATATAAAGTTTTGTGTGAGGTTTAGCATTTCACTTACCGTATTTTCCGCACTATAAGGCGCATCGGAATATAAGGCGCACCTTCAATGAATGGCCCTTTTTAAAACAAATTCCATATATAGGGCGCACCGCATTATAAGGCGCATAGAATAGAAACTACTGTAGTATCTGGGGTTGTGTTACGCATCCACGAGATGGAGCTGCGCTAAAGGGAATGTCAACAAAACAGATAAGTCAGTCAAACTCACAAAACAAGTTAATGCATCACAACATAGTAACTCTCGAAATAGTGCAACGCAATAACAATAACTCAACGTTGTTCAAACGTTAATGTCCATAGTCACAATATCTCCCAGCCTTGTTTAGTTGTAAACACGTGAAAGAAGCACGTAAAGCCTCACTTTTTCAGTTCATTCCTCATTCACGAATCCGTCGAGTTCTTCCTCTTCAGTGTCTGAGTTGAACAGTTGGTCGAGCTCATTCAAAATGCCCGATTCCGTCTCGTCAAAATCGCCATTATCCGTGTCGCTGCTGTTGTCTTAACAGTTCAGTGACAATTCCTGCCTTCGTAAAACTCGGACCACAGTTGAGACTGATATATCAGCCCAGGCATCCGCGATCCATTGGCAGATTGTGGCGTATGTCGCCGGGCGCTGTCTCCCCGTTTTCCCTATAGTGTCGGATCCTATCGTCGCCGTTAGACTCGCGGTTGCGGACTTTCCAGCAGCGTAACTCCGCGCCCAGTCGTGTTCTCATGTAAATTCAAACGGCGTCTCAAAGCGGAGACATGGGGCTATCTAAATATTTTACCGTCATTACGGTAATCTGCCTCTGTTGTCCTGAAGGTGACGAATGAGAGCACAGGGCTGTGGGGATTTTCCCAGTCATTTATTCGACGCGTAAAAGAAAAAATATGGATGGATGTGTAAAATAGAAGTAGTTGTCTGGAAAAAATGCAGCAAATGCTGATACTTCGTTTAACATGATTTTTATGGCTAAAAAAGAATAAAAGTCTAGGTCTAGGTGAGTTATACTGGCCCATAGTGTGCTCAGTCCTTAAAGGGTTATTACCGCTATTACTTCAGCGACGCCTCCTGACTACGGGTGTCATAATTGACCAATATTGATCCATATATAAGGCGCATCGGATTATAAGGCGCACTGTGGGTTTTTGAGAAAATTAAAGGCTTTTAGGTGCGCCTTATAGTGCGGAAAATACGGTACTAAAGTCATAATAATGTCCCCTTTATTTCAGAATAGAAATACAAATGTCCCTGCCAGGCTTCCATACATGTACATGTACATCTGACCTATCTTTCTTACTAACTAATAACCCAATTACTCCTATTACATTTCCCCTTAACTATACTACAATGACTACTGCTACCACTATTACTATACTGTTACCACTATTACTACAACTACCACTAATACTACCAATACTGCCACTATCACTATACTACATCTACTACTTCTCTTTCTACTTCTGCTACTAAACTGCTGCTGCTACTACTACCACTATTATTACTACTATTACTAGTTCTATTACCACTATTACTACTGCTACTACAACTGTTACTGCTTTTACTACTTCTACAACTACCACTACTACCACTACTACTACTACTACTACTACTACTACTTCTACTACTACTCCTGCTGCTAGTACTACGTCTCAGTTAGATTTGATGTTTATTACTGAACGCAGTGCTGTGTATTTCTAAAACCTCTTTAGAGTATTTTTCTGGTATTTTGCTGCTTCCTCTTTTTTGGCAAAACAAAGAGTAATTAACACAATCACCATTAATTACCCCACACCGGTGCTACACATCTGCTTAATTACAACATGGTGAGGATTCTGCTCTGCTCCAGTCTTACCCTTTTTAAACGCCTTCTTTATCTGGCTCTCATAGTTATGACAGGAACTAATACAGGTAGATGTTTAAAGCCCCACCGTGTAACTTTTTAGCCAATATATACATACAAATACAAGTTTAGGATGTTTTTGCACTAGTAAACATGAATAAACATGCGTCCTTACTGTGATCAGGCTTGCATCTCCGCAGACTTGACTGGACTAGGGCCTTCTCCTGCTTGTTTCCATGGAAATGTTGTTCTTTTGGCTATAATATTCCACAGTATGGCATGAAACACTCATTTCTATAGAGACTGTTCTGAAGGATGTGTATATAACTTTCTGTTTCCATGGAGACATGCAGGTGATAAGGCGCGTCTAGAAAGTTACACAGTGTCGCTACAGTGTTGCTAGTCATGGACAAAGTACTCAATTTGGTTACTCAAGTAAAAATACAGATACCAGGACAGAACAATACTCAAGTAAAAGTATCATTTGAGAAAATCTGCTTAAGTAAAAGTAGTTTTTTTGTGTAGTTTTTTCTTTAACTGTTTTTATTTGTATAGTTTTGTTCACTCAAATTATGAATGTTTTAAATATAAAAAAAAAACTTTTACTTTTCAGTCCTGTTCAAAAACGTATTGAAGTAAAAACACAGATCCCTGCTTTCAAATGTAATGAAGTAAAAGTAAAAAAACATCCACTTTTTAATTTAAGTACAGTACCTAAAATGTGTACTTTACTTAACTGTACTTTTACTAGTTACATTCCACCACTGCAGTTTTCTCATGGAACATTGACGATACATTTTGGTACAACATTAAAATATGTACAGTTGAATTAGCCTTAAAAAAACTAAAATAAAGACGACTTAATTATTGCCGTAGTCTAACTCTTACTTACTTAATGATCTGTTTGTTCATTATGAGTACAGTATTTCTTCATGCTTTATTCTGTCTAATTAAGGTATAGTTATTATGAAGTAGTACTTATACATTTAATACATTTAGCACTAATACCTGTGATTGATGTGAATATATTTGTGGAGGACCAGGCTCCAGTTTATGACACCACAGATGAATTCCCATTTTAATTACACAAGTACATAGGATTAGTCTCTCGGAGCAGCGGAGATTTAAAGCCTGTAGGAAAAGAGAGGAGAGTGTGCTGAGGAGGCAGACAGCGCACTGTGGGATCAATAGCAAATTTTTCCTCTGCCTCTGACTTACTGTGAATGAGGAAGAGGAGGAGGAGGAGGGGGGACATGTACGACAGAACCAGGGAAAAATACTAAAGCGAGTTACATAGAGTCTATGTGACAGGTTAGACCGCTCTGTGAATGGAGAACGTGTAGATAATATTTTGACAATTTTGGTGATGTTTGGTTTTTAATTTTACTTCCTGGTTTGACACGAGCAGCAGATGCGTTTCTATTCTATTCTTTTCCGGTTTATAGGCGCCATTTCGAGGACTTTGACCGTCATGGATTTTGTGTTCTTTATAGCGACTACCGGTTTATAGATTTACTTCACTATACATAATAATTTTTACTCCTTTTCAAGATACCAGAGCAAAAAAAACACTCAAGTAAAACTGAAAGTGTGCATTTAAGTAAAGTACTAAAATACCTGTTTAAAAATGTACTTAAAGAGTGAAAAGTTGAGTTTTTTCACGTAGATTTTGAGATTTTTTAAATGTAGATTGATGTGGTTTTGATAAAGATTTGTGCTGTGAAACGCTGTGACGTACATAGAAGTATTTCTACAGCTGTTACCTAGCAACCATAAGGTAAACAGGGGTCAAAGCGTGTCAAATTTACATAATGATACTTATTTGACAAATGTATACGCACAACACTGTTATTTTGTGTGATGGATGGAAAGCAGGACTCAACTAGGTCTAAACCAGGACTAAAGCAGGACTCAGCTAGATCTAAACCAGGACTAAACCAGGACTCAACTAGATCTAAACCAGGACTAAACCAGGACTCAACTAGATCTAAACCAGGACTAAAGCAGGCCAATCTTAAAGGGCAGGTACTCATTTTTCCCCCATATATCTCAGCTAAATATGTCTTTCCCCAGTACAGATAAATCATATAATATTGTCTCTGAGAGTTGTGAGAAGTGCTTATAAACTCATCCTGGTGAATAATTAGGATGCTCTGAATGCATTAGGTGAGTGAGGAATAACTTTGGACCACGCTTTCCGCATTTTTAAGATGGTAAAAATCAGTTACAGCGCCTTTTTATATGACTAATTGACCAAATAATAAAACATAACTTCCAAAACTTCAGATTTTAGTGATAAAATTGCCTTTTCGTTTCAAAATTCCTGCACAAATCAGCCTAAACATTAGCGACTGTAGACTTGGATCATTGAAAGCTCGTGCTAAATCTTTGCCCTGACCACTCTGAGTAATTATGAAGCCTATTGCTCTTGCTTTAGTGAGCCTGTCTCTCTGCAGCGCCGGCATTTCCGTGATTTATGTGAGAACCCTTGAACGCATCGCCCCATCCTCTCGCGCCGCAGCTCATTTTACATTGTTTTGATGGATTTCCCCCCAAACAGCACCTTTCTCAATAAGAAAACCTACCCTTAAAATTACACAGACTTTCGATTCGTCTATTGGTATTTCTCGAATCGTAGATATGTGTCATTTTCACAGCAATCGTATGGAGTTTCCCGCTCTCTTCAACGTTTTTCTCACTCATTTTAAACAAGGAAAATTCAGTCAAAAAACGTTAAAAGAGAAGTATATTCAAAAGTATTGCTTTGTTTTGAGTGACAAATGTAATGAAATGAGACAGGATAACCACTCTGCCACAGTAACACAGGGAGAACATACACACTCTATTAGTAGTAGTAGTAGTAGTAGTAGTAGGTAGCACATAATCAAATGCAAAATTCCCACATAAACATAGTATTTTGCGTTTCTATATATGGGTTTCAGCTTCCTGTTTATAGGCGCCATTTTGAGGACTTCTGACCATTGTGGATTCTGTGTCCTTGATGGGGACTGTGACTTTATTTCAGTTTTACTTCACTATAGGCTGTACTTTTTACTTCTTACTTCTACTTCTACTACTCCTCAAGTAAGCATATTTAAAGTACTTGAGTACAAATGTAGCTACTTTTTAAGATATTTTTTAAAGAAATACTTACTGAATGCTACTTTTTTATTTCAATATTAGATCAGTTTTATACCAAAGGGAAAAAAGATAAACCAGTCACATATATTCATATCTCAAAACAAGACGATTACTACCAGTATTTTTCAAATTACCGTATTTTCCGGACTGTAAGTCACACTCTTTTTCATAGTTTGGCCGGGCGTGCGACTTTTACTCAGATGCGATTTATGTGTGAAATATGTTTTTTTCTTCATTCGTATGCATTTTTTGGCTGGTGCGACTTACACTCCGGTGCGACTTATACTCCAGAAAATACGGTATGTTTTTCAAACCATGCCAGATATTATAGGCTACTAGTTTTTCAAGTCAAGTTTACAAGCCAGAAATGCTAGCTTGTTTAGCTGTTAGCAGAATAGTTAGCAGCATTTTGCCTAAACGTTTGCATCATTTTAATATGGAAACAGATATGTATATTTACTGTGCAGCTGTGGCCCTGTATGCTAACACTGTATCATTTTAATTAGCAACTTTGTGAGGTGTTTTGGTTTCACTTTCACCCATTAAACTCCATGATAGGTGCAATTAGTATAAACACAGTGTCGAGTTTAGCAGTTTTGGTAGCTTGTTGTTTTCATAATAAGTTTAAATACAGGAGAATATAAAAGATTCAGCACCACGGACAGCACCCAAATGTACGCACCATGTATCTGTACTGCTTACACTGTGATAAAGGGTATTACTATACATTAGAAGTACTTGAATTAAATATAATGGTAGCTATTTTGTGTAATAACTAGTTTTGATTGACTTTAAATTTATTTCATGTAACTGTACGGTGTTTTTAAAGGTACAGTATGTAACTTGATGGAGGGTCTTGATTCCACGGAAATAGAAAATTAAAACCATGCATCAAAATTACCTAAACAGTTGTCTCCTCTCCACAGAGTTGACCTATAACTTCACTTTGTGGCTTCACCTACTTGTCTCCATGGAACTAGACAGGTTTAATACTGACTTGGGAAACATTCTATAAGCAAAGCAACAACAAAAACTGCATGGAGACAAATAAGTGTCAGACCCTACATAGTACATCATTAAGCTTTATTTTGAATACTGTGTAAATGATGTAGCATTTTAAGCTAACGTCTCTGCTCCAAATCAAAATGAGACCCTACATTACACCTGTTTCTTGTCGTATCCTTTAAAAACATGATCCTACTTGTCAAAACTTGTTTGTATCTTTGAGTGAAAATGAAAGAATCAGCAGATGGTAAAGTGAAATATAATGTGATATTGGAGAATGACTTTAGCTTGTTTGGAAATCTGCCTGTTTAAGCTAGTTCTTATTCAAAACTGACAACGTTTTTCAAGAAAATGCTCTACATCTCAGTGTCAAGTTTGAGAAGTATCACCGTTTTGCTGTTAAACTTACCTAACTTGTGCTTATTCAGTTGCAGGTGTTTCAAATCATAAAATAATACCTTGAAAAACATAGATTCTGACTGTGAGTGTGGCCACCTCTGCACTGATCTGACATGTAACTTGGTCTGGTGGTGCTTGTCTCCATGGAGATAAATACTCTAACCAAAAAAAAACACATTATTTCACATCTTCAGTGCTCCCTATAGTGTGATCTGGTGCAACTCGCCATCTGTTGGAAGCAGAGTGAATTACCATAAGGAAAAACAATAAAACTAGCTGATAACAAACATGCCACGACAGGCTGAAGTAAACACGCCGCAGTAATGAGTGTGATTTATTACTGCTTAAAACGAGTCTGGTGTTGATTTATTTTGGACTTAAAAACCGCGCAGGGTCTGAATTTCAAACTGGTGACTGCTCAAAGGCAAAACATTTTTTACAGCGAATTAATGAAACCAGTGTGAATGACGTGAAATACAACTCGAGGTATGTTTTATAATGAGGGAACAATATTCTTACATGGTTAAAAACTCTAAAAAGTTTTAAAAAGTGTAAAAAAAAATAGTAAAAGGTATAAAATAGAGAGTTTGAGAGCTGCAGCCATTCCCTTATATACCTGCTTCTTGTATAAGAGGTGTGGTTAAGTTATATAATATGTGACATTTGACATGTGGTCGAGATAAACTTAAACAGCAGGAGGTTTCCAGGAGCAGTACTTCCTATTTTATATAACCTGTACAAGGCCTGTAATACATCTAACAGTATGGCATTTTTGTTAGTGGTGTTGTAATGTAGCTAGCCCATTAGTCCTATCCTTGAAGCTAACGCGAAAAAAGGACAATACACAAAGAAGTTTAAATTGTTTTATTGACTGAAGTGGTTGTGCATCAGCTACCATTTTCTACCATTCTAGCCATTTACCATCTATCATTTTAGGTGTTCCGGCCAAATGAGTCCCCAGAAAGCCGGAGCACCTTAACCGTATAGCGACGGATGCTAACGGTTGCGGATTTTCCATTACCAGTTGTGCTATTGTGTACAATCAAACAGCATCTCAAAGCAGAGGCGTGGAGCTCTTTAAATATGTTACTGTCATTACAGTAATGTGTTGACGTCCCTCGAAGATGACCAATCAGAGCGCAGGTGCAGCAAGGATTTTCCCAGTCAGTTATTCGATTCGTCAAAGGAAAAATACGGAATAGAGGTAGTTGTGTTAAAAAAGGTAGTACATTCTGATACTTCTGATGACTACTGATGATTTTTAAGGCTTAAAAGAATAAAAGTCTAGGCGAGCTACTCTAGTCTATAATTTGCTCAGTCATTAAAGGGTTAAGAAGATTCCAGGGCAGACCATTGTGTGCTGATTAGGAGGGGTGTCCAAATATTTTATCTTGTTGTATCTTGTTTGGTTTTTCAGTTAAAACAGATAATTTAATGTAGAGCTCTAGTTTTAACAAGCGATTTGATTGAATAATGATTTACACTGTTTTGTTAGCGCTAACTTTTAGCGATATTATTGTTGTGTGGAAACTTACCTGTACTCCAGAATGGGCTCAACCAATTAGGGAGGTGCTCTATAAAAGGAGCAAGCCTCAGTCTGCTAAAAGTGAGGGTGCTAACTTTAAATTTTACTGTTTTTGTAAATATTTTTGGTGTCGGAAAATAAATGCACTTGGTCTGCACTGGGCAAATCGTCTTAACTCTGCTCTGTTCCTGTTAAAACAGCTAACGTTGCTATCCAGGCGATTACAGATTACATGTTTGTCCGCTGATCCGAAGGTGGCCGGTTCAAATCCCGCTCTCATATTAAAAACATCACCGCTATCGGAACAACCCTAGCAGAAATAATTTGTGCATCCTTGTTAGTTTTCCATTTAAAATCCCGCTTATAGCCTATTTTTTTTCTCTCTCGTGGCATTAATGAAACCGTATAGTATCTAGTATCATATTTCATGGCGTAAAAAGGTCGTTATTGTAGTGGCGTTATACTGCTAATTAGATGTGGTTGAGTAGCTTATTTGGTTTTAATGAGGTAGATTACAACAGTAGAAACGCGCTGCTCCGTATTAGTGTGTGTATGATGTTGCGTTGAAGACCTTTACAGTCTGTTTGTGGGTGATTGCGGTTCAAACGACGGACAGATATTGGCAAAACAGACAAAGCGACAGTCCTGATCAGTTTGTGCGTGACAGGGAGACGCAGATGTGAAATACTACGCTAATCAAACATATCTGCACAGATGTTTTGTATTGTTATTGTACCATATCCCAAGTGTTTTAGGTATTCACTGCTGGAAAGTGCATGGAATAATGCTAATGCTAATGTTAATGTGAAAGTGTCAACCAAAATATACATCGTGGACCAGAAATGCCATATGTTTGAATAATAATCTGGGTATTTTTGCACTCTGCAGTTTGTACTTTAACTTGAATAACTCTTTTGTTTTAGTTGTAGTAGTTGTAGTAGTAGTTGAAGTAATAGAAGTAATAGAAATAGTAGTAGTAGCAATAGTAGCAGTAGTGGCAGTAGTAGTGGTAGTAGTACTATCAGTAGTAGTAGTAGCACTAGCAGCAGCAGTAGTAGCAGTAGCAGTACTAGCAGCAGCAGTAGTAGTAGTAGTAGTAGTAGTGGCATTAGTAGTAATAGTGGCAGTAGTAGTGGCAGTAGTAGTAGCAGTAGTAGTAGCAGTAGTAGTAGCAGTAGCAGTAGTAGTAGTAGTGGCAGTAGTAGTAATAGTGGCAGTAGTAGTAGCAGTAGCAGTAGCATTGGTAGCAGTAGTAGTAATAGTGGCAGTAGCAATAGTAGTAGTAGCAGTAGTAGTGGCAGTAGTAGTAGCAGTAGTAGTAGCAGTAGTAGTAGTAGTATTAGTAGCAGTAGCAGTAGCAGTAGTAGTGGCAGTGGTAGTAGTACTATTAGTAGTAGCAGTAGTAGTAGCAGTAGTAGCAGTAGCAGTGGTAGTGGTTGTATTTATCTCTTTCTCTCCCTTCGTTGGGAATTCAGACTAACTTTATTCTACATAATGTTTGCATATTTTGTGTTTTGAATAAAGCACTGCACCTTTAAGACAAAACGTGTTGTGTAAAGAGTATAAATATGGAGGAGAGTTCTGAATCTCAATTTGACCTCCAGGAAACAAAACAAACCAGTCAAACAGGTGTGAAAAACAACTCCACATCCACTGCTCATTATGCAAACATTTAGTCCATGTTTTAGGGAGGTGCTGTAAATATATGTGTATGTTTGACTTCAGCGTTAAATCAGGACTAAAAGAGGACTGAACCAGGGCTGAAGCTGGACTAAACCAGGACTAAACCAGGACTAAACCAGGACTACACCGGGAGTAAACCAGGAGTAAACCAGGAGTAAACCAGGAGTAAACCAGGAGTAAACCAGGAGTAAACCAGGAGTAAAGCTAAATAAGGAATAAAAAAGTCTAAATAAGGACTAACCAGAATTCATTAAAACCTCCATTCACACGTCCGTATCTAATTATAAAGTGTTTAATGGTCGCGTCGTGCTAGTCATGGTTAGCACTATTCCTCCGGCCTCTGAAAGTTGTGAAAAGCGTTTATAAATCACAGTGAATAATTAGGCTGTTTGGAAGGCATAAGGTGAGTGACAAAGTGCAGGGACCGGATACGATTTTTGTTTTTTGTTGTTTTTGTTTTTTTTGAGCCGATATCTGATATCTGCCTGCTGCTGTGGCTGATAACTGCAGTTTTCTGATACTGATACTTAACTTTTGAACCATACAGCCACATAACACTCTTCTATTTCCATTTTTCTGCTCAAAAAGGACACACAGAGAAAGGGGGAGCATTTATAAAATATCGGTATCGAACATTACATTGTATCATATACATTGTATCATATCGGCCCATCCCTCATAAAGCGCCTATGAAGAAAATCTAAAAGACCAAACCACCAATCCGAGACCAGTCTGTATTTTCCAGAATATATAAAATAATGGTATCAAATGTTAATATCGATACTGATATGGAGGATTCTGTATCATATTGGGTGATAGCGATACTGAAAGTCATATATATCGCTCAATATACAGATACAGTACTAGTTTCATTCATCCTCATTAAAATGCTGCACTATATTAGATCACGTTGTTGAATTACGTCGTAAATATTTCCATTTTAATTTGAATTCTTCTTGTGTTTCAGCTCCACAGACCGACAAGCCTCCAAAGATCCTGTTCCCTGCGGAGGGTCAAATGACAGTCATCGAACTGGCCATAGGTGAGTCCATGTATTTTATTATTGATATTAAGCTAATGGACGGCAAAAGGTTTGTTATGTTGAACCAGTGTTCCCATGGAAACGCTGGGGCTGCTGTGTGAGCGGATAAGCTCTGTGTAGGTGCTGTATGCTTGGTTTGAATGGACCTACTCTGGGTTACTACGTGTCATTTTTGCATTATCTGTATTGGTCTATGCTCATATAATGGAGGCGTATTTCTCCATACTGTTCTGTTTAATGAAAACGCCTGCATGGATGTGACCTTGAGGTGTATTTTGACCAGAGAAAACTAGACTTTACAGACAATAGTTTTCTGAATAGAGAAACGTTTACTTCTGAATGCTACAATTTTCCACTTACAACAGTGAAAAAGTTGGCAAGCTTTTGAATCGTAGCTATAGCAGCACAGCGGTTGTTCAAATTTGGCGTACACATGTTATTTATAGGAACTGTATGTAGCCCGCTCTTACACTTAAAAAATACACACAATCACATCTGAACCTGTGTTGCCAGAGCATTAACCTGCAGGTAGAAGACACATACATTTTCAGTAAATGGACAGGCCTCATGTGAAAAGCTCTTATTTCTGATTGGATCTTGTTCAATGTTTTTATATTACAGGTTCTATATTACACAAAATTGACTCTTGTGAGTTTTAAACCATGTTATAATGCTGTTACTGTCTCACAAACAGACCTGGGGGTTGCATTTTGTTTCATTCACACATGTCTGAGTAACCCTTTATTATTAGTCTGTCTACTTCTCCAAACTTCAAAACTCTCTGTTCCACCTTGTGATGTCAAAAGAAACAACGAGAACAATAGGAGGGCCATTAAAGGTTGAATAGTGTCTTTAAGGCTGAAACTGGAGACAACAGCTGTTTACAGTTTCAGTGTAGTTAGCCCCTCCCTTCAGACAGATATAAGGCAGTGTCCACCAGCGATCTGACCAGAACTGAAGCGACTTGGACGAGCAGCGAAACGTCTTCACTCCTACAACGATTTGTCCATTTGACAGATTTGAACTTCATCTCTTGCTAAGCTCCTTTTATCTTTAGTTCAGTAAAGATCGGCAATTCCAGAGCTGAAATCATCCAAATGATCCTAGTGATCATGTATGGAGTTTCAAAACACAGTGGAGCACTTCCTGTATTACCACATGACATCACAAGGTGGAACAGAGTGTTTGTCGTTTGAGAGAAGAGCTCAGTCTAAACATGCAGGGTTTGTGTGTTAAACGTGTGTGAATGAAACAAAACACAACTCCAGGTCTGTTTGTGAAGAAATGATCAGGTTAGTGAACATTAGTGAATTTCACTTTTGGATATTTCACGGCAAAGTACAACGTAAACAATCAAATAAACTGCCCCTGAAATCCACCGATGGCGACACAGCGAGGTCAAACTTATGAAATGTCTTCTTATGTTACTCACAGACATTCAGTGGCCTGCTTGTTTTTCGAAAAAGGAATCATTTTTAGAAGTTTATATTTTGAGCCTTTTTGATCTCACAGCCCTTTGGTCACCTGCGAAGTCGGTCTTCATTATCTGCCGGGGCTTTTGTCGTCTCTGAGCACGTGTCCACGGATATAAAGATCCCCCATAGCGCGTCTTGCTCTAATTATCTCCACTGGTTTGAATTGGGTTCGTTTTTGCTTTATGACAAAATAAAAACGCTTTTCATTTGCGAACTTCCTGCCGAGCCCCGTCACATTAAAAGCCCCAATTTCTCTTTTTATCCTTTTAATTTGAAACATCTGCAGGCAGCTTTGAGTCTTGTCAGATTGCAAAGCAAAGACGGAATAATTACGAGAAAATTACTGCGAATTATAAACAATTAGTGAAGATATTAGCATGTGGTGAATACATGTAGCTGGTATTGTAGGGTTTGACTCGTCTGAGAAATGGACTTTAAATTGGAAGAGCAAAGCATCATGGGATATTTGTACTGTATAGCAACTTTAAATCACGTTATGGTCAATTTGTTGGTATCAAAAGTCAACATTCAGTCCCACGCAAAGCTAAATTATCTGACTTACTTAAGAGACTGTGACATTTTCCTATTTAAAGACGCACTATGTAACTTTTCTGGGGTCTCCATGTGTTATTGCTTTGCCTAGAATGTTCCATAGTGTGACGTTAGACTCATCTATCGTGCGTTAGTTCAATTATGAGTGTTTTCATTGCTAAAACTACATACTATGAGTGACTTCCCCGCTCCACAGGTCAACATTCCCTGGGAGTGCGATGTCAACTGCTAACTAGAGGCACTGCTCTGTCTCAAGTTCTATCAGACTTTAATCTGAGCTTTAATTTAACACAATCTGTCCAGAAAGAGGTGCCTTAGTTGGAACTACACTAGCAGGTGAGATTTGGGCTGTTAAACCAGTCCCTCACACGTACAATTACAGTCGCAAGCTAGCTAGCATTAGCCAACAGTTTTTTTTCAGTTAGCCACTCACTTTTTTGTTGAAAATCAAACTCCTAAACAGGACAAGACAGATTCTGTGTTTTCAGACAAGCTCAGAACTTTTTGACAGCGTTTGCTAAAGTGTACATTGTGTCGCCATGGTAACTGCTCAACATTCTTCCATAGAGATACATGTAAAACACCACCAGCGTGATGTCACTGTGAAGTATGAATAATTTGCCCTTTATGACCTCTCCTTCTTCCCTCCTCGAAGATAGAAGGCCGTACTGCGGAACATTTTGGCAAAGCAATAGAATCTCCATAGCGACAAGCAGGTTTTAGACCCGCCTCCAAAAAATTCACCCAGTCCACAGAGTTACCTCACTTTATATTGTTGAGTCCTTATTGTCAATAGGCTAATGTTGTTTTGATTGTTGCATTCATAACGTAACAGCCTCAGGTCAGCCAGCGTTTTTATTTGGACAAATACTTCAGATTATCGTGAAGTACTGCTCATATTTACACCACCACTCATCTTCATCCCTCTAAACACCTTCAAAAGACGATTTCTTCTTGCTTAAAAGCCGAGCATAAGTAGTGTCCATTACTGTACCCATTTTCTATTGTAAAACACCTCATTATCTCCCAACAATTTTAAGGTAGAATGACTCACCGCCATTTTGGTCACCTCTTTCTTCCGCAAACTGTTACAAATGCACCGCAATCAAAATGAGCCGCGTTTGACCCATTTTCCAATAGACAGGAGTACAAGAGCTTCCCATGAGGATAGCATTATCGTAGCATGAAAAGAAAAGGAGGAGGGGAGGGAAAGAGGGAGCGAGGGAGGAAGGGGAGGAGAGGACTGCATCTGTGCCAGTGTTGTGTTTCAAACCTCTACTGTAACTGTAAGCGGCCATTTTGAATTTATATTGTTGAAAAGACAAAGAAGCTGTGGCTTATATTTATTTGTCAAGTTGCCATCTTTCACAAACAGGAACAGGAAGTAGGTGGACCTGATTTGTACCGTCTTAAAAACGTGAAAAACAGAACTAATTTACTTACTCACCTTACACATTCAGAACATCCTAGTTACTCACCAAGATGAGTTTATAAGCACTTTTCACAACTCTCAGAGACCAATGCGGAGTTTTGCTAACACTTAGCATGGTACAATAACAATAACACTCTTTATAATGAGATGCAGACAGCACACAACAAGCTGACATAGTTTACCTTAAGAACTGCTTAAAATGGAGAGGCTGAGGGGGCTGATGGTGTTGCTGCCGCGGTATACATGGAGTAGAGGATATGGTCAAGAACAAAATCCTTTAGTCCTGCCGTTACTTAAATAAAACACAGAGCTCTCCAGTTTCAAGTTTAGCAAATAAGACGTGAGCTTAAGCAAATTAAAGACGGCAACAGTGAAACCGAACGGCAAACTGCAGAATGAGGATTTGTAAAGAGGCTCAGTCTCACACCTTCATCAAAGTGGACGTGTTTACAAAGAAGGAACTTTAGCAGGCTGGAAGTACTGCACTCTATAAGTACAAGTGTAGTACACGGGGGTGGGAGGGACGGGTACTAGTAGTAGCAGCAGTAGTAGCAATAGTAGTAGTAGTAGTGGTAGTAGCAGTAGCGGCAGGAGCAGTCATAGTTGTAGTGGTAGTAGTAGTTGTAGTAGTAGTAATAGTAGTACTAATGGCAGCAATAGTAATAGTTGTAGTAGTAGTAGTAGCAGCAGTAGTAGTAGTAGTAGCAGCAGTAGCAGTAGTAGTAGTAGTAGCAGCAGCAGTAGTAGTAGTAGTAGTACTAACGGCAGCAGTAGTAATAGTAATAGTTGTAGTAGTAGTAGCAGTAGCAGTAGTAGTAGTAGTAATAGTAATAGTAGTAGTAGTAGCAGTAATAATTGTACTGGTAGTGTAGTAGTAGCAGCAGTAGTAGTAATAGTAGTAGTATTAGTGGTAGAAGTAGCAGTAGTAGCAGCGGTAGTAGTAGTAATAGTAGTACTAACGGCAGCAGTAGTAATAGTAATAGTTGTAGTAGTAGTAGTAGCAGCAGTAGTAGTAATAGTAGTAGTATTAGTGGTAGAAGTAGCAGCGGTAGTAGTAGTAGTAGTAATAGTAGTAGCAACAAGAAAGAGGGTGAGAGAGGGAAGGAGACATAGAGAGGGAGATAAGAGAGGGTAAGAGAGAGAGGGCGAGGCACAGAGAGAGGGAAAATGAGACATGGGAAAAGACAGAGAGAGGAGAGAGAGTGAAAGAGAAAGCAGAAAGAGATAAAAGTATAGAGCCAGATAAGTTAGTACATTTATTGCTGTATATTTTATCATTTCTTGAACAGTGTATCTCAGTAGAGGCGTTTTGTGCCTCTACAAAAACACGTAAACTTGAACAATTTCCTGAAGCCGAATCCTCTGTGGAAGGCGCCCATTTATCTGCAGACAGGAGGTCACAGGGTCAGCTTTGGGTTTAACCTTTTCCACCCTATCACTGCTCACTGCTGCTCCTGGTGCATTGTGGGAAAATACACTAAAAACTACACGGGACGATAAGCAACGAGCTGCTCTTCAGTTCTGAGGAGGTGTTTTTGTAAATGTGGGAACTGTTTGTGATGTCAAAGGGAAAAGAAAGAGAAACATGTATTTACAGAAGTAGTAATAGTAGTAGTAGTAGTAGTAGTAGTATTAGTAGTAGTGTGGTTAAACATGATTATATTATTGCTGTGGTAGTAGTTTAGTAGCAGTAGTAGCGATGTGGTTGAAATCTTTATTGTATTATTTCAGGGGTGGTAGTCTAGTACTAATACTATTAGTAGTAGTAGTAGCAATAGCAGTATAAGTAGTAGTAGCAGTAGCAATAGAAGTAATAGTAGCAGTAGTAGCAGCAGTAGTAGTAGTAGTAGTAGCAGTAGCTATAGCAGTAGTAGCAGTAACAGTAGTAGCAGTAGTAGTAGCAGTAGCAGCAGCAGCAGTAGTATCAGTAGTAGTAGTAGTAGTAGCAGTAGCAGCATTAGTAGTAGTAGTAGTAGTAGCAGTAGTAGCAGTAGCAGCAGCAGTAGTAGTAGTAGTAGTAGTAGTAGCAGCAGCAGCAGCAGTAGTAGTAGTAGTAGTAGCAGCAGCAGTAGCAGTAGTAGTAGCAGTAGCAGCAGTAGTAGTAGTAGTAGTAGCAGTAGCAGTAGTAGCAGTAGCAGCAGTAGCAGCATTAGTAGTAGTAGTAGTAGCAGCAGCAGCAGTAGCAGTAGCAGCAGTAGTAGTAGTAGTAGTAGTAGTAGCAGTAGCAGCATTAGTAGTAGTAGTAGTAGTAGTAGTAGTAGTAGCAGTAGCAGCATTAGTAGTAGTAGTAGTAGTAGTAGTAGTAGTAGTAGTAGTAGTAGTAGTAGTAGTAGTAGTAGTAGCAGTAGCAGCAGCAGCAGCAGTATTAGTAGTAGTAGTAGTAGTAGTAGCAGTAGCAGTATTAGTAGTAGTAGTAGTAGTGTTTAAATGGAAAATGGTGGTAGAATATGCCATGATTATTCACTTTTTACTGAATCAAAACCAAAACCCTGTGGTCTAGTATTGCAGTATAACACAACCTCTGCGCTATGAAAAACTCCAAATGTTTGCAGTCTTTTTAAAGATGGCAGCTGTACTATGTGAATCTATGTAATAAGGCTCAAGCTAAAATATACATTATCCAGCCATTTTAAATCATAACCTTGGACAAACCTGCAGTAAACCCCATGTTGAGTTCTTATTATTTAATTACATCATGATTTATTCAGTGTCATTTATAGCCTTTCAAATACTTCCCCCATCTCGCTAACATCACCCGTGTATAAACGAACTCACTGTGTCGCACCCTCGTCTCAAAATTTCAAAGTCGTTACATAAATCTCAAATTCAAATGAGATTTTTAATGTTTTGAGTCATTACTAACCCGGCGCCATGACAACCCACGAAATGTCAATGATTTTCGCTCTAAACTCGGACTAACCTTTGCTTGACATGAATCTTTAATGGCGTTCCGTGATACTTTTTTGTACTATAGCTGAACCTGCGTCGTATTTATCTGTCTGTTTGCACAACTTTCAATATTTAAAGTTTTTTATTTGTATTCATTTGTCTGGGATCGCAACAACACTGACGTATATTTCATTTATCAGGCCAGAAGTCCGTTTAGCAGAAAGAAAAACAAAATCTTCGTAACTTCTATTGAGGCCAGAGCGGACTTCGTGTCAGTCTAATGCTAAGGACAACTAGCATGCTAATAGTGCTCTTCCTGATTATCGGACAATAAAACGCTTCGTAATTAGATGTGGATATTACACGGCGGACCTATTTCGACCTCAAGAGCTGCTTATACAATATATCTGTACTGTACTTTTATTCAAATATGTAAAAGATAGACCACAATGCATTGCGAGAGTCGGAGAAACAACAGCACGGCGACAAGTCTTTAACTGGACATGACACGACTGAAAGAAGCAGATAGAACCGCAAGTTTGTCGCACTTTTCATCCCTGACTATGAATAAAACGCTCTTAAATAAGCCGTTGTTGTGTAAAGTTGCTAGTGTTAGCCGGTTACCTTAGCTCGCGCGACAATTTCTACATCTCAGAATCACAAAAATGTTTAAAATCAGTCAGTTTCCGTGTGATTCAGCTTGACAAGCCCGTAAATACTTGCGTGCTAGTTGAATACGATCAACCTGACTTTTTTTTCGCCCAGACGGACATTCAGCCTTAGCGTTGCTCGGATTGCCATTAGCATGTAAAGCTAACAAAATGCTAATTCAACCGTACTTTCCTGGAGAGTAGCATTTGTGTTAGCTCTTTGCTGTTTAATATTGTAACAAAGAATATTTATTTGCTTACACATTTAGAGCAGCCTGTTTCAGTTTCATATTGCTAATGAAACATGATGGATGATTATATCAAGAGGGGTAACTGTCCTCTGCCCTTTACACACCCCGCGCTGCTCATAAATACACTCTCCCTGTCAGATCACAACCACAGTGTCGGCCATCTTGGTACTGTCCCAACTCCTATCTCCAATTAGTGTTTAACATAAGTACGCCAATGCTATCCAAGTCTCGTACAGACTGATGAAAAATATTATATAATCTCTTTGTCAGATCCCAGCTACAGCGTCGGCCATCTTGGTACTGTCCCAGCTCCTATTTCCATTTAACATAAGTATCTTAATGTTGTCCAAGTCTCGTACAGACCAGTGGAAAATATTATATTCTCTGTGTCAGATCCCAACCGCAGCGTCGGCCATCTTGGTACTGTCCCAGCTCCTATCTCCATTTAACATAAGTACGCTAATGCTGTCCAAGTCTTTTACAGACCAATGGAGCAAGAAAAGAGGATAATTTCTTCGGATAGTCGGCCTAGTCAATTGCATCCCTGGTTCTTCTCAAACTTTTACATTGAATTTTATCTCCAAAAACTAAAAAAAGGTTGAAAATATCGTCTCGGCTCTAGCGCATTTAGATATATAGCTTCTTTCTGTGCCAGCATCGCTCCCTTATGCAGAAGCACTATTAATCATAAGACAAGGGAGAAAGAGAGATGGAGAGAAGGAGAATAAGAGAGAGGGAGCGAGGGGCCTACTATAACTGGCTGGTATATTTGGGTTTCACAAGGAGGCTATATAAAGCTGTGTATTCATTGGTTTATCCCTTCGGTGGGAGCGTGCCATGTTGTGGATTATCTTTGACTAAAATTAAATATTAGACTGTGAAAAGCATACGGTTCAGAGACAATGTACCACCCACTGCTTTTTGTACTGTATTTTTGTCAATATATTGTGTCATAACTGTAATGTTAAATTGATTTTTGGATTTTTGGATTAATTCTGCTTTTTAGGCCATGAACTGCTGATGTACTTTCTTCCACCTTGTGACTTGCACTCTGAACTGTTATAAGATATTAGATACTCCCATTGAATTGGAAAAAAAACAAAAAACAAAAAAACAACTCCAATTTACATTAATCTATTGTATGACATGATGAAACAAATCCAATGAGAAAAAATAAAATTTGAACTTAGAGGGAAAGTGGACACTTCACTTGACTTGACATGGGATGTGACCTGACAAACAGGTGAATATTTATTGATTTATTAATTATTATTATTATTACTATTATAATTGTTGTTGTCGTTATTGTCTTTTTCATTATTGTTGTTATTGTTATTGTCGTTATTGTTATTGTCATTATAGTCATTATTGTTATTGCCGTTATTGTCGTTGTCATTATTGTCATTATTGTTGCCGTTATTGTCGTTATTGTCATTATTGATATTGTCGTTGTTGTTATTGTCATCATTATTGTTATTGTCATCATCGTCGTCATTATTATTGTTATTATTATTTATTTATTTTTGTTTTACCCATTTAAACCTTTAATAAAAAGCTCATTAAAAAAGATAATAGATACTCCTGAATTCCAGTACAGAGCAGTAACAGTGTGTAAGTGCGGCGTACACACATCCAACTCCTTTATTATTATGAAACGCTCAAACAGTCGACCACAGCCGTGTCATAATCACGATACACGTCACTCAAAGTTCTCATTTTTCAGCATCAGCGGAGCGTCTCCAGACTTAAGCAGGAAGCACAGGAAACAGGGACATGGTGTCAAAATAAAATATTGATTGCCCTTTCAGAATAAGTTTGTCATGGACTACGAAAAGTTTATAGTCGTGCGGTAAAATATATCACGCTTGGAGCACGGCAACGCAGAAACCGAAACTTAAAAGGTAAGTAGCCTCATTAATGCGAGCGCCACTGCCACGGCCACGGCTCGTTATTCCTAAAAGCATCGTCCCTGTTTTTATGTTGTTTTAAACGTAATTCATCGGACCAACTTTTAGTATGTACGCAATATAAACAGTTTGGTGTTTAAACGCGAGATTGGAAATTGCAGGATATGTTTACCGCAGACCAGCGCAGTAAACCATGAGTCACTCCTCCACAGCAGCCCGTGTACCGACCGACAGTGTACTCACCCCACAGGCACAGCTGTTGCATCATGGGTAATGCGTCATGAGTTCAAGCTGATTTTTTTTTTTTTGAGAGCCCTTTAAAGTGGATTTTGTGTGATCTGTCCCCTTCAAATATACAGTATTGTGTGTGTAACATGGTCTGGATCACACTGATGGGCGTTATGTTCAAGTATCTGTTTGACTTTTAGAACAAATTCATTTTTTTCACAATATATTTGTTTTTATAGCAGAGGATATCACTGGTTTATTGCTTGAAGCTAACCATTTACTCACTGACCTTTACAAATGTTACCAATTTTCCAATCATGATGAATTACTGTAAAATACAAGCAGAAAATCCAATTGGAAATAGTTTATAGTAAGAGTCAAAATGGAACTTGCCACTAGTAAAAAACAGCATTAGACTAGTGCTACAACTACTACTACTACTACAGCTACTACTACTACTACAACTACAGCTACTACTACAACTACTACTACTACAACTACAGCTACTACTACAACTACTACTACTACAACTACAGCTACTACTACTACTACAACTACAGCTACTACTACAACTACTACTACTACAACTACAGCTACTACTACAACTACTACTACTATTACTACTGCTACTACTATTACTACTACCACTGCTACTGCTACTACTACTATAACTACTACTACTACTAGACTGAAAATGTAACTTGCCACTAGTAAAAAACAATATTATACTAGTGCTACCACAACTACTACTATTACTACTACTACTATAACTATTACTACTAGTACTGCTACTACTACTACTACTACTGCTACTACTACAGGTCCTGCCACTGCCACTGCTACTACTGCTACTACTGTAACTACTACTACTACTACTACTACCTCAGTGAAAATGTAACTTGCCACAAGTAAAAAACAGCATTAGACTAGTCCTACAACAACTACTACTACTACTATACTACTATTCAAATTATCATTAGATTGAGAAGTATATTAGTACAGGACTTCTCTCTTTCAAATGAGTGAAAATGTGACTTGTCATTAGTAAAAACCAGCATTAGGCTATAGTGCTAATGCCTCACTAATATAACTACTACTACTACTACTACTACTGCAACTACAAAACACAACTTTTTTATCATTGTGAAGTGTATTTTGACTTGCTTCCTTCAAAAGCCCAAAGTCACTGTCCCTCCCTGTCTGTCCTCAAATGCTGGCTGTGCTTCTCTCTTTGGCCACAGCTGAATGCAGTGTCCAGTCAGTATCTGGCCTGTGGGGTTATCATGCACCACTGAGACCTGCAGGGGGCACTGTGACCGGGCCAGGTCATGCTCCGGGCCTGGACCGAGAGCTCTCATCCTGCGCCAAACTGGAGCAGAAGGAAGCAGACATGGCAACCAGAGAGGGCAATTAGCTCAACCTGGCAACGCAGGGGCTGCCAACAGGAGCAGGAGGACAGGGGAGAGGGTGGGGACTTTGCTACTCAGGAAAAAGTACGCAACAAATGGATTTATTTTTGTATTTACTGCCTGGATTTGCCCGATTTCTTCCCCCCAAAATGTGTTTTGCCTCAGTATAGATATAGTCAAGCAGCTCTTGAGGTCAAAATAAGTTTGGGGACAGGGAGAGGGTGGTGACTACTGAAAAAAGTGTGCAACAAAATGTAGTTATTTCTGTATTACTCACTTTTTACAATCATATACAGAGTGCAAACAATTAAGTTGCTGAACCCAATTTTTCCCATGTATTTAAGCCAAATTTGTTTTGCACCAGTACAGATGTATTGTATAAGTAGCTCTTGAGGTCAAAATATGTCAAAAATATACATCTAATTAAAACATGTTGTATTGTCTAATAATCAGGAAGAGTGTGTTAGCATGCTAGTTGTTGTTGTTGTTAGCTTTTTTGCTGGTTAGCTTGTTAGATTATATGACTCAAACAAAACAGAAATTAAAATCAAAATGACACGGAGAAATGTGTAAAATTTTGTATTTTTTATGTACTGTTTTTTCCAGACTATAAGTCGCTCTGGAGTATAAGTCAAAAAATGCATAATAATGAAGAAAAAATGCGTGTGTCGGGTTGTCATTGTGACCGTAACGAAGATGTGAAATTATATACTCAGATGCGACTTATATTCCACATATAAGTCATATCTAAGTCGCACCCCCTGGCTAAACTGTGAAAAACAAAAAAAAAGTTCAACTTAAAGTCCGGAATATACGGTAAATACACTTCATCAGTCAATCAGGATCAAGCTAGGCTACATCTGTGTCAAAACTGAGTAACAAAAATCACATTTTCTCAGACCTTCTGCGATGTAAACAACTAATTCAATCAATTAGCAAAATTTATGTTCGTATATAATGCTAGGTAATAGAAAGAAATAGAAAGGAATAATTTGACCCTATCTTGCAATGGTTAAGTCGATGCTTTTTGGCTTGGACCAGCAATCCCACCACCAACTTGTATGCTAATAATTCAGATTTCTATGCATAACTTTTAGATTACGTTCAATCACCAAAAACACCTATATAAAAAACTACATTACCCAGAATCCCTCTCTCTTCTTACTCTTCCTGGAGCTTTGGCTCTTTTAAGCTGGGACACACAAGTTCGAACAATACACACACATCTGTAGTCCTGAAGGGTTTGACTTGGCAGCGCCCCCTATGCTCCCGGAGGACAGAGAGGCTGCGCACTGATGATAGGTTAGCATACGCGCTACAAATCTGCACCACCTGCTACCACCGTGAAATAGGCTAATTACGCTAATCCGTGCACGCTTCAACTGCCAATGTCAACAAGCTATTCAGTCAACTGGAACTGCAAATACCAACAAAAATATATATTCCCCATGATATTTTGATACTGTCCAGCAAGGATTGGTACAAACTTAAACTTAAACTAAATTCATAATCTTGTTAGCTAGCATGCAAAGCTAAAATAGGTCTTTTCGCCTTAAGCTTGCCAAATTCTCAAATTCAACACATTTTGGATCGCTAAATTGGATTTTTCTAGTGATTTTGCCTCGGCACTTTCGAACTTTGACATTTCGAAGTAGTGGTGCATGAAAACTGCTCAAATTAGCGGGGTTAGCTTGTAAAACATGGGGGTACTTTTGCTATTGGCAGGAGAGAGTGGAGTGCTTAAAACTAGCTTGTCAGTTTTGGCATCTGCGAAATGTGACACTTTGAGAGACAGAAATAATCATGTTTTCAAACGAGTGACACTCCAAGATGTCAAACAGGTTTTATGGGGAAAATTGGTTTTGAAGGAGAAATTAAAACACACATCGCAAAGTAGCACATCACGACGGCATGAAGTAGAAGGTACAAAGTAATAGGTAGTAGCTAGTTACGTCTGTTGGTAGGAGCAGGCTAGTAGTAGTGCTAAAAGTTGTATTAGCAGCAGTAAATCTATGCTAGGCTAGTTATAATAGTAGCAGCTAGTAGTTGTTGAAGACTATAATAATAGTAGTAGTAGTAGTAGTAGCAGGAGTGAAAAGTATGCCAGGCTAGTTATGACAGTAGTAGCTAGTAGTTGTTGTAGACTATAATAGCAGCAGCAGCAGCAGCAGCAGCAGCAGCAGTAGTAGTAGTAGTAGTGGGAGTAAAAGTATTCTCGGCTAGTTGTAATAGTAGTAGCTAGTAGTTTTAGATGATAATAGTAGTAGTAGTAGTAGTAGTAGTAGTAGTAGTAGTAGTAGTAGTAGTAGTAGTAGTAGCAGCAGCAGCAGTAAATCTATGCTAGGCTAGTAATAATAGTAACAGCTAGTAGTTGTTGTAGACTATAATAGCAGCAGCAGCAGTAGTAGTAGTAGTAGTACTAGCAGGAGTAAACGTATGCTAGGCTAGTTATAATAATAGTAGCTAATAGTTGCTGTAGACAGTAGTAGTCATCTTAGTTGCCTAGTAGTACTAATAGTAGTGGCAGAAGTAAGAGTAGAAGTAGCGCCGATGCACATTGGTTAAAACTCGTCAAAAAGTAATTAAATGTTAATTTGACTTTAATTACACCAATAGATTAAAAGAGCACGGAGATACCTCATTATGATAGAGCAGCCAGGTACAGGTTTCTATTATAGTTTTACTGGGATTTGTTTAAAGTACAAGTAGTAGTAGTAGTAGTAGTAGTGGTAGTAGTAGTGGTAGTAGTAGTAGCTAATTGTATAAAATTATTCTGAGGTGTCAAATTTATACCAAATTGCTCCTTCCACTCCTGATTGAGGATTGCCCTTGTTAAGTGGAAGCCATTTTGAAGAATATTTTTCATTTTGTTCCACAGTTTGGTCTAAGTGAAACAAAATTAGTTTGATTTATGCATCCAGAGAAGACAGGGAGAGGGAGAGAGGGGAGGAGTGAGGGGGGTGGAGAGAAGAAAAGAAAGAGAGAGAGAGCAGAAGGGAAAGACAGAAGGAGGAGGAAGAGAGAGGGAGATGGAGAGAGGGACAGAGAGAGCTGGGGAGAGGAAGGGAGGGAAAGAGAAGGAAAGAGAGAGCTGGGAGAGAGGGGGGAGTGAGAAGGAGATGGAGAAAAGGAAAGAGAGAGCTGGGAGGGAGTGAGAAGGAGATGGAGAGAAGGAAAGAGAGCTGGGGAGAGGGAGGGAGGGAGGGAGAAGGAGTTGGGGAGAGGGAAAGAGAGAGCTGGGGGAGAGGGAGGGAGGGAAAGAGAAGGAGATGGAGAGAAGGAAAGAGAAAACTGGGAGGGAGTGAGAAGGAGATGGAGAGAAGGAACGAGAGAGCTGGGAGGGAGTGAGAAGGAGATGGGGAGAGGGAAAGAGAGAGCTGGGGAGAGGGAGGGAGGGAAAGACAAGGAGATGGAGAGAAGGAAACAGAGAGCTGGGGAGAGGGAGGGAAAGACAAGGCGATGGAGAGAAGGAAAGAGAGAGCTGGGGGAGAGGGAGAGAGTGAGAAGGAGATGGAGAGAGGGAAAGAGAGCTGGTGAGAGGGAGGGAGCGAGCTGGAATAGAGGGGAGGGAGTGAGAAGGCGATGGAGAGAGGGGAAGAGAGAGCTGCGAGAGAGGGAGGGAGAGAGCTGGTGGGACAGGGAGGGAGGGGGAAAGATTGATAGAAACAGGGAGAGAGTTTGAGAGAACGACATGGAGATAGAAAGAGAAAGGGGATGGAGAGATTGAGAGAGAGCTGAGTCCTTGAGTTTGAAATGTTAAACAGAAGCAGCAGCAGAGGCCGTTCACTCCAGTGTAACATATGTGAGTCCATTCAGTTACAAGGTTAGACCACAGAGCTCCTGCAGCCGTCGTCACGCAATCCCAGCATGCACCTCTAAACCCCACGCTGGCGTCGGCCGTACGTTGACATGAGTGATTTCGCCTGCTAATAGACGACGACATTAGTAAGAGCATCGTGTTTTCACTACTTCATAAATTTCACATCATTTAAACTGTCGATATCAGTAAATGTTCCAGGCACGAGGCTTAATAATGAAGTCTATTTTCACAAACACCTCCAGGGACGCGTTTTAATGATTTAAGAAGGTCAAAGGTAAACCAGATGTCCACATATTGCAGCGTTAAGGCGGAATCCAAGCAATCTATACTCTTTAAAATAACTCCGGCGTCAGGTGGAGATCACTAATGTTTAATCCATAGACTGTATATATATAAATGGACGTAGCTAACCTGCTAGCCGCCGCGTTCCACATACAAAGTGATTATGGGCGCGCATCCGGTACATCGACTCTGGCTCTAATTCTTTTTACATTGAAATACCGTCACCCCTCTCACTCTCTGAGACAAAAAAAATAATCCAAAAGCACCTCAGTACTATTCATTACCGCTAAGTAGTTAGTAGCAGTGAAGTTAGCAGTGTAAATACAGACAGAACTATGTTGAATTTGGATTAGACTAACCGATATTATTACATTTTTGTACGATTTTTTATAGTTTTATATTTCAGAAAGTCCCATTGCTTTACCAGGCCAAGTTACAGGTCAGATCTGTGGAAAGGCAACCCCGCTGACAGTAGCAATGCAGGTATTTCAAGGTATTTTTGAGCAGTATAACGATGTCATTAATCGATAATGATATATTTGATGCAATACTGTGGATCATTCTATAGACAAAGCAATAAAATCTCCATAAATACAAGCATAAGCCCTACCAGCCACCAGAAAAGTTACGCAGCGAACCTTTAAGGACTGCAGTTGTTGTCTGCAAAAGTAGTATTTGCAAGTTTTTACGACTTCTACTACTACTGCTACTGCTTCTACACTATTTGGATTCGCTAACGGGTCCATATTATTCTTGTTATTATTCAACCTAGTATAGTTAGGCCGAGCTCTTCTCTCAAACAGAAAACGCTATGTTCCACCTTGTGATGTCATCTGGTAATACAGGAAGTGCTCCATTGTGTTTTAAACTCTGTACATCTTCACCAGAATCATTTTGATCATTTCAGCCCTGGAATTGTCCGTCTCTACTGAACTAAAGGTAAAAAGAGCTGTTAACTTGAAAACTACCACTTCATGACATCACAAGGTGGAACAGAGCATTTGGAGCATTATAACATGATTTAAAGCTCCCAAGAGTCAGTTTTGTGTAAGATAGGACCTATAACTATTCTCAATATTTCCACCATGTACCAATTTCCAAAGCTTATGTATAATGCGATTGATCATAATGGTTCTTCAGTTTTGTAGTCAATAATCGGTTTTATTTTTCCAGTAAAAGAACAAAAAGGCCTCCATTTTGAGATCAGCCAAAAACTCTGGCACAATCCGCGTCGGTTCACTCCAAACCTGCAAGCGCGGAGCACAAATGGAATCGCCACAATAAAACAATTATCTGGGAATTCTGGCCGCAGTTTTCCGGATAATTTGGCATTCCGCTGTTTATGGCACCAATTCAGTGACAAGCAAAGAACAGAGCGAAAAATACCAGCACATGGAAACAAAACGGAAGCGCATCTAGAGGAGGTTTAATACAGTGTTTTTACTTTGCAACATTAGGTGCTTTTGTAAACCTATTAAAACGTTACGCCCAATCAGAGACTTTTAATTAGCTTTGTGGTAACGAATGACCACAATCTGTTTCTGAAACTTTATAAATCGGTGAGTTACTTGTTGCTGTAGTTTAGCTCTGGTTTAGTCCTGGATTAGTCATAGTTTAGTCCTGGTTTAGTCCTGGTTGAGACCTGGTTTAGTCCTGGTTTAGCCCTGGTTTAGCCCTGGTTTAGTCCTGGTTTAGCCCTGGTTTAGTCCTGGTTAAGTCCTGGTTAAGTCCTGGTTTAGCCCTGGTTTAGTCCTGGTTTAGCCCTGGTTTAGTCCTGGTTTAGTCCTGGTTAAGTCCTGGTTAAGTCCTCGTTTAGCCCTGGTTTAGCCCTGGTTTAGCCCTGGTTTAGTCCTGGTTTAGTCCTGTTTAGTTCTGGTTTAGTCCTCCCAAAGCTTTGTTAACACCAGATTAATTTAGTCCTGGTTTAGTCCTGGTTTAGTCCTGGTTGAGACCTGGTTGAGTCCTGGTTTAGTCCTCCCAAAGCTTTGTTAACACCAGATTAATTTAGTCCTGGTTTAGTCCTGGTTTAGTCCTGGTTTAGTCCTGGTTTAGTCCTGGTTTAGTCCTGGTTTAGTTCTGGTTTAGTCCTGGTTTAGTCCTGGTTTAGTCCTCCCAAAGCTTTGTTAACACCAGATTCATTTAGTCATGGTTAAATCTTGGTTAAATTCTGCTTTTGTGTAGTCTTGGTTAAGTCTTCTGTGATATTTCATTTTTTAGACCTGGTTTAGTTCTCGGTTGGTTCTAGTTTCTTCATGTTATTTGTTTGAAGCTATGAGTAAAGTTCTGTTCCACAAACATGTCTCTACATCTGTTTACTTTGAGCTCTCAGAGATTTGGACAAGTTCTAATTGAAATAAATCAGGATGATATTGGAGTGCATGATTATTATTTCCATCTCGTCTGAATAAGCGTCTGGAAAAACACGGTTTAAAAAGGACTACTTTAAATGTTTGACAGTATTTCAGATGATGTTTATGTATTCTGCCGATGTAATGTAAACAGAATGAACGAGCCAATAACTCAAACGCAACGTGACTTCAGTCTGTAAATAATGGGACATATTTGCACTTGTACTTTTAATTCCAGTTTGGAAATGTGGTCAGGTTTACAAAATAATAGCATTTTAATCTGCTGTCTACAGTCAGTGTGGGAGAATAACTCGAAACTACAACTACTACCACTGCTGTTACTACTACCACAGTGTTTCACATTAGTAGAGGAGACTATGGTGGCCCCTTCATAGTAGAGCAAAAAAATGTTTGTAGTGTAACATAATGAACTAACAATTTTTTATGCTTTTTTGTTTGGCAGAGGCAATGAGTGACATTTATACACCAAAAATATCATATTCAAATAGGAATTGCTTGTGCTACCATACCCTTAATATACTCTACTACTTCTACTTACCACTACTACAAGTGCTCTTACTACTACAGTTATTACTACTCCTACTGCTGCTACTTTTATTTAGCCCAGAGAAACCTAGTGAGATAAAAAGCTGTGCCTCACAGTTGACTCCAGCATGATGTTTGCAGAGAATCCCACCTCCTTCCCTTTCCTTACCTTCCCTAACCTGACCTGAACTTCCCTTATTTTATCTTCCCTTCCCTTACCTCCCCTTTCCTTATCTTACCTTTCTTTACCTTACCTCCCCTCCCCTTCCCTGTGCCAGGTGGAGTATGTAGTGTAAATCCAACCCCACCTCCACGTGGTGCATTATGGGTATAGTCCCGTTGAAATGGTCCTCTTCCTGTGCAGGTGTTGTAGGTTTGATGTCAAACAGTACTGTGTGTGTAGAGGGGCTTCTGCAGTACACCAGACAAACACATGTACAAGGGGCTAAGTGCCCCTCAGTGAAACCAGCTTCAACTTCCACCACACCGTGTACACAGACAGAGCCCAGGTGTAGCCTCCCCGTGCACAAGTACTCCTGATACACTCACCACAACACAACTCCTCACACACATAACAACTCACACACATAACACAACTCACACATAACACAACACCTCACACACATAACAACTCACACACATAACACAACTCACACATAACACAACACCTCACACACATAACAACTCACACACATAACACAACTCACACATAACACAACACCTCACACACATAACAACTCACACACATAACAGAACTCACACATAACACAACACCTCACACACATAACAACTCACACACATAACACAACTCACACATAACACAACACCTCACACACATAACAACTCACACACATAACACAACTCACACATAACACAACACCTCACACACATAACAACTCACACACATAACACAACTCACACATAACACAACACCTCACACACATAACAACTCACACACATAACAGAACTCACACATAACACAACACCTCACACACATAACAACTCACACACATAACACAACTCACACACACACTCCTGTCAGGGGACCACTGTGTCTACCATTTTGAAAGCACATAAACCTTACTACTTACTACTACTGCTACTACTACTATTACTACTACTACTATTACTACTGCTACTACTACTACTGCTACTACTACTACTACTACTACTACTATTACTGCTGCTGCTACTACTACTACTACTGCTACTATCATTACTACTACTACTACTACCTATACTGTTGGTGCTGCTGCTACTACTACCCCTAATGCTGCTTCTAATGTTGCTACTACTTCTACTTCTACTACTACTACTACTATTACTACTACTACTAGTACTACTACTACTACTACAAAACTAAACCTGGACTAGACCAGAACTAAACCAGGATCAAACCAGGACAACTACATGTATTTTACAGTTAATATGGGAGAATGCATCGAAATGTAAATTCTATATACCATAACTACTACTGCTTACTATTACTACTACTACTACCCCTGCTACTACTACTACTGCTACTATTGTCATGTGCATTCAGACCTGGACTAGACCAGACCTAAACCATCATCAAACCAGGACAAACTATTTAGAGACTGTTTACACAATATTTGCAAATATCTTTAGCCTAATAAGAGGCGTATCTGATCTTCTGACAGTGTTGTACCTGAGCAACATGGCCGCCCTGAAATGTGCGTCATTATGGCATTATCTCGGCGGGAGCAGCTCTATTATAATCAGTGGAGTTGTGCAGTGCTTTGATAATAATGATGTAGAGTGGATTTAATGTGGACTAATGAACTGTAGCCTCACAACAAACAAAGAAAGCTCCCGTTAGATTAGCCGCGCGCCAGACTCTGTGTCGAAATGATGCTTAAATGGTTTGGGCGGAGGCTACGGCGGGATTTATTTCACTCTTGTTTGCACTTAAAAACAAACTGAATTTCTGCAGAATTTACCATATTAAAATCTACTGACGAATCCATATATAAATGATTGATTATTACATGTTAGCATACTAGTTGCTGTTAGTATTACTGTGATGTCAAAACTCCACTCTGGTCTATGAGAGTTGTGAAAAGTGTTTAAAAACTCATTGTGGTGAGTAATTAAGATGCTCTCAAAGCATAAGGTCAGTGAGGAATAACTTTGGACTGTTTAAAATGAACTAGTTCTGTTTTTCACGGTTTTAAAACAGTAAAAATCAGATACAGCGTCTTTAAAACGAGATTATCTAACTTTATTTTCTGACTGACGGTCTGACTATGGACACATTACACTGTTTGCTAGTTTTTAGAGTTGCAATATCGCTCCAACTTCAAATTCAGTTCTGTTATATACACTACCAGTCAAGAGTTTAGACACACACTCTCATTCAATGCTTTTTTTAATACTTTCTACATCAAATATATAATAAGTGGAATCATGTAGTAGTAATAGTAAAAAAAAAAAAAGTTCAAGTCCTCAAAGTATCCACCCTTTATCAGAAAAAATGTAGTAGTCATTTCACATATAATAAATGTAATGCAGTGCAGTACCACAGTGCAGTACCACAGTGCAGTATCACAGTGCAGTATCACAGTGCAGTACCACAGTGCAGTACCACAGTGCAGTGTTCTCCTGGAGCTGAGGCTGGACTGTGGACTTACATATTTTTAAACAATAACTTCATACAGCGTTGATCTCATTAAGGTGCCTGGTGAACCACGTAAAGTTGCACTGTGTAACTTTTCCATTGCCGCTTGTCACCATGGCGATGTTATTGCTTTGTCTGGAGTGATACAGTGATACAGTATGACTTTTATTCGGCCTGGAGGAGGCTTGTTTCCATAGAAATATTGTTCTTTTGAGTTATAATCTTTCACGACGGTATAAAACGGATCTATTTCCATGGGGAGCTTTCCGAAGTACGGTTTTAAATTTCTATTTGTATTTATGGCATCACGTAGATAGTGCCACGTCCAGAAAGTTACAGGGTGTTGCTTAAGTTAATGCCATACTGTGGAACATTCCAGGTTACCCTCTTTTCACAGCTGTAGCTCATAGCATTTGTATTAGCTATGCACAGGTTTCAGCTACATGTTTACAGGTGCCATTTTGAGAACTTTTTATCATTCAAATCACTGGTAACTTTTCACCACAAGCACATGGTTTAAAACTTGGCCATTCTCAGTCTTTTTTAGCTGGTAATTGAGATATTTTTCTTTGCTTCTCGAGTCTGCGTGTGAGGTTTTCGCCGTGGGGAATACGAAGCAGATATGGAGCAGTGGCAGCAGCTGTCAGCGCGCTTCATTCAGCCACCAGGGGGAGTGAGGAGTGATCCCTCCCGCAGAGCTCTGAGCTGAGGGAGGATCAGAGGGCTGCAGACAGAGAGGAGAGAAGGAGGGACGGAGAGAGAGAGAGAAGAAGATGGAAAGAGAGAGGGAAAGAGAGGCTGGCTAGGAATAAATCACAACTCGCATTTGCAGTATTTGATTGGCTTATTCCAAATAGCAGTACATAAATGGCCGCCATGAGAATACAAAGCGCCGGAGTGGGTCAGCAGCAGCTCTAGTAGAAACTGCTACTGTGTCCTCAAGCAAGACACTTTTTTCTCTTTTCTTTCTCTTTATTTGTCAGGGACCATTAACATTAGCAGAAAATACAATGAATGTCCAATAAATGATGTTTTCTACAGTCCAAACCAATATAAAAAATCAATTAAGTGCAGTTTTTTTTTTACAAATGAACCAGACTGATGTGGACACGTTTGATTATCTACAATGGACTTTTTCAAATTTCTAGTAACATTATTCAAATTCAAATGTACAGACAGTTTCAGACTGTCTGGAGCTGATCCCACTGTCTGATGGTTTGAAAAGAAAAGACGACTGAGCAAAAGCCGAGGATCTGTTTGGAACTGTGCAAGTTCAGTGGATCGGGGAGTTTGTTCGGAAGAAAGTTTAATAAATGTTTTCAATGTCGGTGGAGCTGCATTGTTAATCATTTTGAATAAACCCACATTGAACGGCCGATGGCAAAGACTGGCAGCCTCACCTCCGTCAGCGTACCCCAGGGCAGCCGTAGCTACAAAAGCAACTCACCATCACGAGCGTGGGATGAATGAATAACGCAATTTAAAGCATTTTGCCTCTCCCTGTCCAAAAAACATGCGATATTTTTCCACACTTGTTCTTTATCGTCATGGAAATAGACACAGCTCGACGCAGACGGTCCATTTATGCCCCCGGTAACGACATCACCACTCAAGACTCGGACCAATCAGAGCCGAGCGTCCCCGCGGCAGATCCATTCTCTCATGAGCGTGTCTAATGCCGGCGACTGAAGGGCCGCTTTGTACGGGGCGAGGGGGCGGAGCTGCTATTACTATATAATGGTCCTGAGCCGGTCTGCTTAACGACGCTCATCAGTTCTTCGGTTTAAATGAGTTTCACCAGAATTAAACGATATAAAGGGATAGCGCTCTTAATGCTAACCTCACAGTGTGGATTAGCGTAGCCTTAAGGTGCAAAGAATAAGAGAGGTATTCACACCGTTGAAAGGGTCTATTCAGTGTTAGACGGGCCTTTACTTAAGTCCTACATTATGTGGTGTTTAAAGTGCGTCTGGACAGTTTAGCCCTGGTATAGTTCACATTGTGTAATATAAAGTACGTAGGGACAAATGTAGACGTAATTCACCGATATTTTTCAGTAGTTAAACTTCTCTGATCTATGTTGTTGTTTCCTCATCACAAAACGGACCTGGAGTTGTGTTTTGTTTCGTTCACGCTCTCTCAGGCAGAAAACACTTTGTTCCACCTTGTGATGTCATCATGTGGTGATACAGGAAGTGCTCCGCTGTGTTTTTAAACTCCGCACACCTTCACTAGAATCATTTGGATCATTTCAGCGCTGGAATTGCTGATCTCGACTGAACTAAAGGTTAAAATGTAGATGTTAACTTGAAAACTACTACTTCATGACATCACAAGGTGGAACAGAGCGTTTTGAGCTGTGAAGATGTAGACAGACTCATAATAAATAAATGATGTCAGCAGGTGGAGTGTTTTGAGTTCTGGTCAACGAGATGGACTCAGTATAATTATTTAAAGATATAATTTAAACAAAACCACACACAACAAGTTTTTGGAAAGTATTTTTAATAGTAGTAAGAAATATGTTTGTCTTGTGAATGAAAGCTGACGTTAGATTATGTAGTAGTAATAGCAGTAGTAGTAGTAGTATGTGCAGTAGAGGTAGTATCAGTTGCAGTAGTAGCAGCAGTAGCAGTAGTAATGGTAGTAGTAATTGTACAAGCAGTATAGCAGCAGTATTAGTAGTAGTAGTAGTAGCAGTAGCAGTGGCAGTAGTAGTAGTAGTAGTAGTAGTAGTTGTAGCAGTAGCAGTGGCAGTAGTAGTAGTAGTAGCAGTGGCAGTGGCAGTAGTAGCAGTAGCAGTGGCAGTAGTAGTAGTAGTAGTTGTAGCAGTAGCAGTGGCAGTAGTAGTAGCAGTAGTAGTAGCAGTGGCAGTGGTAGTAGTAGCAGTAGTAGTAGTAGCAGTAGCAGTGGCAGTAGTAGTAGCAGTAGTTGTAGCAGTAGCAGTGGCAGTAGTAGTAGTAGTAGTTGTAGCAGTAGCAGTAGCAGTGGCAGTAGTAGTAGTAGTAGTTGTAGCAGTAGCAGTGGCAGTAGTAGTAGCAGTAGTTGTAGCAGTAGCGGTGGCAGTAGTAGTAGTTGTAGCAGTAGCAGTTGCAGTAGTAGTAGTAGTAGTAGTTGTAGCATTAGCAGTGGCAGTAGTAGTAGTAGTAGTTGTAGCAGTAGCAGTAGCAGTGGCAGTAGTAGTAGTAGCAGTTGTAGCATTAGCAGTGGCAGTAGTAGTAGTAGTAGTAGCAGCAGTAGCAGTGGCAGTAGTAGTAGTAGTAGTAGTAGCAGTAGCAGTAGCAGTGGCAGTAGTAGTAGTAGCAGTTGTAGCATTAGCAGTGGCAGTAGTAGTAGTAGTAGTAGCAGCAGTAGCAGTGGCAGTAGTAGTAGTAGTAGTAGTTGTAGCAGTAGCAGTGGCAGTAGTAGTAGTAGTAGTAGTAGTAGTAGTAGTTGTAGCAGTAGCAGTGGCAGTAGTAGTAGTAGTAGTTGTAGTAAACACAAAATGGGGACTAAGTCATGACTCAATGAAGTAAAACCCTGGTTTAAACTGGGGTCTAAGTTGTGAATAAAACTACAAATTAGTTTTATTTGTATTAAGATAATGACAAAATACTTCTCCACCAAAACAACGAGCTTGTAAACGTCAGTGAAGAGTCAGACAAACACGGCGTCTGTGAAAGAGTCGGAGTCTTTGGTCTGTGGTGATGTAACTGTCAGATGGAGGATGGGTCCAGTCCCATTTGACTTTGACAAATGATGCTTTTGGCTTCAGACCTGGATCAGCTTTGGCACAGACTCTGCTCGTCTGAAATATGGCCAGGGTCACTGATGGGAAGAATACTTTGAACATATATTTAGTTTCACAGTACTGAATACCTGCATTAAAATGGATTTGTACATCGGTCTGTAACATGGTTCAATCAGAGTACTGTAATCTGAATACTACTACTATTATTACTGCTACTACTTCTCCTCCTCCTATTACTACTACTACCCCTATTACTACTACTACTACTGTGACAAACTTGTTACTATTACATGCTACAAAATGTACTACTACTACTACTACTACTGCTAGTATTACTCCTCCTATAATTACTACTGCTGCTGCTGCTACTACTACTACTGTTTTAATGTGTATTCAGACCACATCAAACTTGTGACTAAACTACTATAACAACTATTACACGTTACAAAATGTACTACAACTACTACTACTAATACTATTATTACTACTATTATTACTGGACCAATCAGAGTAATGTATTCTGAATAGTTGTAATATTTATTTATAAAATGTTTCCAAAATTTTTCTGTTACTACTACTACTACTACTACTACTACTACTACTACTACTACTACTACTACTACTACTGCTAGTATTACTCCTCCTCCTATAATTACTACTGCTGCTACTACTACTGTTTTAATGTGTATTCAGACCACGTCAAACTTGTGACTAAACTACTATAACACAACTATTACACTTTACAAAATGTACTACAACTACTACTACTAATACTATTATTACTATTATTATTACTGAGCAGATCAGAATACTGCATTCTGAATAGTTTGAGTACTTTTACATCAAATTGCATTATATTATAGTGTAAAAACATAACATATGACAGATACAAATAAAAGAAAAAAACAAAACTATATTCTGAATACTACCAAATGAAAAAGTAACTGTACCAGAACACAGGTACTCAAAGTAGTATTCAGAGTATTTGTATGTATTCAGTTACTTCTCAACACTGGTCATATTTCATTATAAATCTGTTCTCAATGTTAATACTAGAGTAGAAGTCTAGAAATACACTGGTTATAGTAGATTTGATGCAGGAACTTTTCTGGAGCTGCTATAGTTTTGTCTTAAATGTTCCACAGTATAGCATTAAATTTGTTTACGTTTATGAACACAAGCAGGTGACACCACAAGGCCAAGTTACAGGTAAGATCTATGAGATGGCGTGACCGAGCCCTACAAACGCTGGTAACCGAATGAATCCAAGATACACGAGTTTAATGCCATACTGTGAAACATTCCAGGCAGAGGAATGGCACCTAATGGTAAGTGGCATCTGAAAAGCTACGTAGTGCAGCGTTAGCTTGAATTCACTGAAGTTGCATGAAACTAACTAATGGTAAGTCAAACTGCAAGAGATTGACTTTTGACCCAATGGGGCTTCTGTAGTTTTACAGGTTTGGTCACATGACAATACAAAATGCATTTACTTCCACTTTACTTGTACTCGGTATAATCACAGCTAGCTAGCACTTCAATAGCCAAAGCGCTGACGCAGTACGCTAATTCAAATGGACTTCATATGAAAGTTTAGAGTTTTGCTGGAATATTTTTGCCTTTGTCAAATAAATCGTTTTCCATCTTTGGTGATGTTTGTTGACTGAGTTTGAAGAAGGAGCCGAGAGACACGAAAAGCATAGCAAAAAGTATGGAGAGATGGATGGAGAGAAGACAGGAGCTGAACAGATGGCAGAGGAGAGGAGAGAGAGGGAGAGAGCAAACATAGAGAAAGAAGAGGAGAGAGAGAGAGAGAAAAGAGAAAAGTGATTAAAGAAGAGAAGGAGAAACAGAGGAGGTGAAGAGATAAACGAGAGATAGATTGAGAGAGGAGAGAGAAATGGGATGCGAAAGAGAGATTGAGGAGGAGAAGAAGGAGGGATAGGACTGACAGATGAGAGAGAGAGAGCAAGAGGGAGGGAGGGATGGAGATGAGAGAAAAAGAGAGATAGATGGGGAGAGTGAAATAAGGGGGTGAGTGAGAGGGATGCAGACAGACAGAGAGAATGAGAGAGAGAGAATCTGGATCAGACCGTTCACTTGGGGGAATGGTGTGAAAGTAGGACAGCAAAAACTTCCAAATTTGAAATCCCAAAATAACCAGAGGAAGCAACCACTCCAGTCTGAGAGAGGGAGAGAGGGAGAGAGAGAGAAGGAGGGAGAGAGAAAAGAGAGGGAAACCATTACACATGTTTTTGTTGTTCACACCTTATAAAACATGCATTCTTACTGTGAGCTGGCCCGCCTCTCCACTGATCCGACCTGTAACTTGGCTTGGTACCATCACCTGTTTGTGTCTATGGAAGTAGAAACAGCATCTCCATGGCGACAAGCAGGTGATGGACCCACCCACTACAAAAGTTACACAGCATGGTATAATTGTACTTCTTTACAAACTACTACTACTACTACTGCAACTGTTACTACTACTGCAACTACTGCTACTACTCCTATTGCTACCTCTGTTAGTACTACTGCTAGTGCTACTACTGCTACTGCAACTGTTATTACTACTACTACTACTGCTACTGCTAGTACTACTACTACTACTACTACTACTCCCGCTACTGCAACTGCAACTGTTTCTGTTACTGCAAGTATTACTAGTACTTCTGCTACTCCTACTGCTACTACTACTACTACTACTACTACGACTACTACTACTACTACTACTACTACTACTGCTACTACTGCAATTGCAACTGCTTCTACTGCTACTGATACCATTTCTACTGCTACTGTTACTACTACCACCACCACCATTACTACTACTTCTATTACTACTACTTATGCTGCTGCTACTACTTGTAATACTACTACTACTACATGACCTGACACCATCTCTACTGTTACTGTTACTACTACTACTACTATACCATGAGCAGATCTTGTTTTATCCTTATTTATAATGTCTTTGCATCCTCATTACTTCTATGTTTTTTTTCAAATAACATCATTTGAAAAAAAAAATACACAAAACAAAATAATGACTTTGAAGTAATCTACATTAAGCCCCACTATACAGACAGCTGACCAGACATCCTGCATGTACTTTTTAAGTATTTCTGATATTTCTTACACATTTCTTGCCCGTCATGGCTCAGATCTTTACTATGCAGTTTGGAGATTTCTGCTAAAATTGAAGTCGTGGTTCGTGTATGTGGTCGGGAGGTTTGGACCTGTTTTCAATGCAGTAAAGTTCCCTCAAGGCCAAAAGTACTAGACTCTCCTGATTGCACTGCGAGCTGTGTGCATGTTGTAGTACAGTGTATAATACAGTGGGCTGATACATATGGATGACGTGTACTTCAGGAGGCTGCAGTACTGCCAATGGAACTTTTGTCACCCCCACAAGAAATCTGCATAGATCATTACGACAGTACAAGTAGACTGGAAAGTACTGTAGAGGAGGAGTAGGAGTAGGTGTTAGGAGTAGTAGGTGTAGTAGGAGGAGGAGGAGGAGGAGTAAAGGAGTAGTAGTAGGAATAGTTGGAGTAGTTGGAGCAGTAGTAGTAGGAATAAGAAGTGGTGTTGTAGAAGTATTAGTAGTAGAAGGAGTAAAAGAGTAGCAGTAGAAGTAGTAGATGTAATAATAGTAATAGTAGTAGGAGGAGAAGGTGGTGTAGTAGGAGGAGGAGGAGTAAAGGAGTAGCAGTAGGAGTAGTAGTAGTAATAGAGCAGCTGTAGGAGTAGTAGTAGAAGTAGCAATAGCAACAGTAGCAGTAGAGATGGTATCAGCTGCAGTAGTAGTTGTAGTAGTAGTGGTAGTAGAAGTAGTAGTATTTAGAAGTAGTATTCCATGTTTTGTTTGTCATCTTAACTACGTTTCTTTGCCTGGAATGTTCCACTGTCACAAGCAGCTTACAAGTCAGATCCGTGGAGTTAAATCTTCAGTAATTGTATAAATGCAAAAATAATGTGTTAAATGCAATACTGTGGAACATTTCAGGACAAGCAGGAACATCTCCATGAGAACAGGTGGCATACCGTGCATCAGAAAAGTTTCATAATGCACATTTTAAAGCCCCATATTTTATTGTTTACAACTGTTAGTCCCATATTTATTATTTCAACTTCGCTTTAGTTTGTAAAAGTCATAAATTCCAGTAAACCTTTTTAAATCTAAACTGTTTCATTTAAAGACATGAGGTGCGGCAAATAAACAGCAGAATGTACCAATAATTAGCCATAAAAGGGACTTATTCACCCTCAAACAGCTCAAATCTTATCATATTACAACAAAAATACCCCAAATCTCTCTACTTTTGCAAAGAAAAAGTAATGGGCCTACTTGTACAGTGCAAGAATGAACCGAAGAAATACTGCTAACTAAATACTGCTAGCTAAAGGAGATAGCATATACTTCCAAATGTATATATTTCAAAGTAAATACAACTTTTGTGGCTAGGTTAGTCTGTTTCAATTCTGTATTTGGAGTATTGTATATATATTTAAACAGTTGGCAGTGTTTTCATGTTTACTTTTTATAAATAAATTCATTTTCAATTTAGCCTCATTTGCAGACTACAGCTATTTCACATTAAAATAAGTCATTGTGTTTTGCTAATAGTCTGCACATGCTTTAGCTTTAGCTTTAGCTTAGCTCACATTCTCCTGCCTCCCTTCAAAACAACAACAACAACCTCACTGCTCTCTGGTCTCTACATTTGAAGCGTAACATCTGTGAACCTAAACTATGACGTCGGCTTGATGTCACTGTAAATGCTGTTGCTATGGCGATGTCTTCTGTCTATTTTTTCTTTCGTGGAGCGTCAGAAAGCCCCACAGCGAAAAAAAAAAAAAAATAGTGAGCCGGTCTGGATAAGTGCACTCGACAGGCCAAACATACTTGCATAATCTGTGACTCTAGCAACGCGGACCCACAATGCAATGTACAGACACTGTTAGCTGTTAGCACGCACGATACAGACTATATATAAAGAAATTAGCATATTAGCGTGTAGTATTGAGCTAGCTGGGAATTAAAAGCAATATTCCATTCATAAAAATAGAATCTTGACCGCATTGGGTTTATAAGCGAGGTAAAGCTAACAACAACTAGCATGCTAACAGCACACGTCCTGTTTTGCAGAGAGTAAAACACTAGATGTATAGCAGTCTCTCCCTAAGAAATGCTTTTAGTTAAAGAGCCCATATTATACTGTTTTCTGATCTATTATAATGTTGTTTCCTTATCACAAACACACCTGGAGTTGACAGAAAACACTCTGTTTCACCTTGTGATGTCATGCGGTAATACAGGAAGTGCTCCATTGCATTTTTAAACTCCATACACCTTCACTTTAGAATCATTTGGATGATTTCAGCCCTGGAATTGCTAAGCTCTACTGAACTAAAGGTTAAAGGTAAATGCTAAAAACGACCACGTTATGACATCACAAGGTGGAATGGCACATTTTGAGGTTTGGAGCTGTAGACTAATAATAAACTAATAATAAAGAGTTACTTAAACATGTGTGAATAAAACAAAATGCAACTCCAGGTATGTTTTTGAGAAGGTAACACGATTATAACTCGCCATAAAACTCACAAGACTCAATTTTGCGTAATATTGGATTTTTGAACACAACGTTTAGCTAATCTCATCGTACTCTGTTTTACCTACTATAAAGACAGTTATTTTTGCATTTCTGGTCAGTGAAATTGTCGAAGCCGTGCCGGTGGATGGTGAGTTCACTCTGAAACGTCCTGGGATTAGCTTGACATCACTTGTGCTATCTTGTATACAATGTGTGTCTGCTGTGTTGCATCAGGCAGTCTGAGAACAGGTATCACAAAGGAGCAGCTCTGAGTTGGATTTGGGGTAAAGCTTAGAGGAAGAGGGACTTCTAAAGAGGTTTGGACGGCCGGGGTTTGAAACAGTTTGGGAAATACACCAAAATGGAAAAAGTACATAGCTGAAGATTAGCATTCTCGCGATACAAACATTTCAAACGCCATTTCGATACTAAAGAAATAGACTCGATACTTGAAACTGATTTTGAAACCCAGATGATTAACTTTAAAAGCTCTTTTTTAGACAATATTGTAATTTTCAAAACACGATAATAGTATTTGTTTGTTAGCATGTGGTGTTATGCTAGTTCTGATAAAACTCAAGATAAAACCGGTCCAATTTGATCTAGCTATGTGATTTTATTTTTTATTTTTTCAGTCCCTCGTTTATCGCGGGGGTTACGTAAAAAAAATAGCCAATAGCCAATCAGGACGCAGAACACAATGCACGTTCATATGCTGTTAAAAAAGCATGCAAAACTGCGCTAAAAAAAATCCGCGGAACAGTGAGACCGCGAAAGATGAACCGCGATATAGTGACGGACAACTGTATTGATACTTGTTTGAATGAGAATCTAGTTTCAATACCATTTTTAGTGTGTGATTTTCGTATCTGATTTGGGCGATGGTAGCTCAGTTGTTTGTTGACTGCTCTGAAAGTTGCCGGTTCGAATCCCGCACTCGACGTAAACATCATTGGTTGAGCGGTCAGATCCAGTGACCCACAGGTTAGCGGTGCGATGTCTGTGTACATTGGTGTATGAATATCTGTGTGAGACTGGGTGAGTGGTTCTTTGATGTAAAGCGCTTTGAGTGCCTTGAAGGTGGAAAGCGATGTATAAAAATGCAACATTTACCAATTTTGATACGTTTGACAACCCTGCGGCAGGTAGATGTTCAAAGAGAATTAAAAAAGCATATAAAAAAACTACTTTTCTGATGTTGAGATGTTATCGCTTTGCCTGTAAAGTTCACTATCTTCAGTGTATTCCGTTACATGTTTTGCGATTACCATTTCACAACTTTCAGAGACCAGCCGTTGCGGTGATGCTAACAACAGCTAGCATGCTTACGCACACCACCTGACGCTCAGAAAATAAAATATACCACTATAATCAGATGCAGACAGAACACGGCAGATTTATTTTGACCTCAAGAGGCGTACGATATATCTGTACACATTTCGTTCAGATACGTGGAGAAAAATCAGGTACGTGCCAATACTTTGAGTTGAGTTGTATTATTTTTAAATCATTGACGCGGTTAACATCTTGTACAAAGCCGTTGACGTTTAAGCAATCAGGGCTCAAATCCACATCTTTCTAATGGCCCTATAATACATGGGGAGCTACAATTACACAGGAAGCAGTCGCAGTAATTACCGTAATCAACCATAAAACGGGAAACACTTTTTTCAATAGACTTTACATGAAAACAAGTCCTCGGAGCTCCCCCTGTAACTTGGTATTGTCTGGGCTGTTTGAGCTGCACGCGGCCCATTGTTCTCCGTGAAATTGATTAGCATTGGGTTTTAATTGCCACGAAAACATTTGGGGACAAAGTGTGTACTATTATCTACCGCGGTATGGAGGAAAACTCAAAGTAATTATATAAAGCCAACAACATGCGCAAGGCAATCTCGTATTTGTACTTTGTGTTCAAATTATGACCTCTACTGGCTCGTTAAAACTGATTTAGTGCCGGCCCGTAAATATACACACAGCGAGGTACGTGCAGTATTCAAGGATGTTACAGTATTCACATAGTAGTAGTACTAGTTGTTGTTGTAATTATAGACGTATCAGTAGTAGTGGCTTAGTTAGAGTAGTACTAGGTGTAGTAGCAGTACAAGTAGTAGCTGTTGTTATAGTAGTACCAGCAATAGTAGTAGTTGTTGTTGTAATTATGGAAGTATCAGTAGAAGTGGCCTAGTAAGAGTAGAAGTAGGTGTAGTAGCAGCAGAAGTAGTAGTAGCAACAGTAATAGTAGCAGTAGCAGTAGTAATAGACGTAGTAGTAGTAGTAGTACTAGCAGTAGCAGCGGCAATAGTACCAGTAGTAATTTTAGTAGTAGCAGTAGTAATAGTAGTAGTAGCAGTAGTAGCAGTAGTAATAGTAGTAGTAGCAGTAGTAGTTTTAGTAGTAGCAGTAGTAGTAGTAGCAGTACTTGAAGTAATAGAAGTAATAGTAGTACTAGCAGTAGCAGCAGCACCAACCGTAGTGGTAGCTTTAGTAGCAGTAATAGTTTTAGTACTAGCAGTAGTAGGAGTAGTAGTAGCAGTAGTAATTTTAGTAGTAGCAGTAGTAGTAGCAGTAATAGCAGTAGTTGTTTTAACAGTAGCAGTAGTAGTTTTAGTAGTAACAGTAGCAGTAGTATTTTTAGTAGTAGACTGACTGACTACTCTCGCTTTGATAACACTGAATAGTGTTGATATGACATGTTACAGGGGAGGAATCTTCAAACTGTAATCCAATAAAATAGACCTATGATGTTGTTAGCGTGACAATATTAAATACAACGTGATCTAATCCAGATGCCCTCCCTCCTCTGTCCTGCTGCGTCTCCACCATCTCACTACCGTAATACACTTTGTTATGGGGCAACTTTGTTTTGTAATCTTGGCCAACCAGACCTCTACATCACTGCCAGCTAGCATTAGCCCGGACACCGCACAGAGGGCCCAGTTTAAAACATGAAATACACGGCTCGTAAAAGGGCTTATCGGCCAGACGAGCGGACCTTAAAGGCCTCGCGGGGGGTTCAGGGGCTGTAATGATGTCTGGACTTTTGAGTACTAACTATACGTATAAAAGAAATGAGGTTTTGGCAAGATGTTTAAAGGTATTCAAACCAAAAGCTACCACTTCATTTTACTGTTAAAGATGCACTGCGTAATTTCTTTTGTCGCTCTAGTCTCCATGGAGCATTAAATGTATCTATCTAGCATTTATTTATTGCTCTAAAATACCTTGATTCTTACTGCGAGGGTCCGCCTCTCCACTGATCTGACCTGTAATTTGGTTTGGTGGCGCCTTGTTTGTCTACATGGAGATAAGATAAATTTAATGCCATACTGTGGAACATTTCACATGATTTAGATAATGACTATTTATTAGTATTTTTTTGTAATACCTATATTTGAACGTTAAAATATATAGTAGTAGTAGTATTAGTAGTAGTCATAATTGTGGGAGTATCAATAGTAGTGGCATAGTAAGAGTAGTACTAGGTGTAGTAGCAGTAGGCCCTAGTTGTAATAGTAGTAACAGCAACACAGAAATAGTAGTAGTAGTAGTAATAGTAGTAGTAATAGTAGTAGTGGTTCTAATTTTGATATTTTGACCAATAGCACAGCCCTGTCCATCCATATGGTATTTCTTGTAGCTTATTACAAATGAAAATAGTGTGTTTCCATGACAACATAGTTATATTTAGAGTAAAACACATATTTCCACCCGGTCTCCCCATGCACCGATGCCTCTGCCTGTGTGTGAATGACCGTTAGCGTAGCCGCGTTAGCTCCCCGCTCGGACACAATGGGGCTTGATTAAACAATAGATTGTCCTCTCCGTGTTTAACCTGCGCACACAATCTGGTCTCAATAAGCACTAATGTTTATTTATTTTGCACTGTCCAATCACTTTATCGCACAGCAAATTAAAAAAGAAAACAATTATTTCACGCTAGGGGGTCGGCGCTGCGTGCTGCTAATGGCCTGGTTTAGACAGCCCTCTGCTATCTGCTGACTTACACTGTACACATTTAGTAGGGACTTTTAAGGAGATTAAAATAGTTGTTTTTGGTGTTTCAAAGTCATTAATTAAGATGGAAAGGTTAGTGTAAGCAAAGAAATAACTAAAAGATGTTGTATTTTATCACGTTCATAGAAACATAATTCTGTACAAAGTTGTTGGTCACTAATTTAAGCCTGTTTTTGTTATCATGTTTTGAGGTTTCATTATATATTGTATGCTGCTTATATTCTGTATAATCTGGTGCTTGTGACTAGGTCGGTCAGTTTCATTAGGATATATCGTATTTTCCGGACTATACGTCGCTCCGTATAGTGATAAAATGCGTAATAATGAAGAAAAAAATATATATAAGTCGCACTGGACTATAAGTCACATTTTTGGGGAAATTTATTTTACAAAATCCGAGACCAAGAACAGACATTTTATCACACATACATAAGATAGTAACAGTTAATCAGATAACTCAAGCATAAAAATCAAGCTAACAAGTTTACTCTGGATCTCACTCCAAATCACTAAATCCGTTTAATTCTTCTGAACAACTCCACCTGCTCCGGTAGTATTTGGCTGTCATACTGGTACACAAGGCACTCGCGCAGTTGCCAGAGTGACAATAACGAAGATGTGAAATTATATATTTTAATAATTCCACATATAAGTCGCAGCCCCGCACAAACTATGAAAAAAAGTAACATGACAACCTTAGCTGGAGGATTTTACGTATAGTACATGTTTTGGGTTGATAGAGGAAACTGGAGTGACTGGAGGAAACTCAAACAGACACAGGGAGAACATGCAAACTCCACACAGAAAGACCCTGGAATCTAACCCAGAACCTTCTTGCTATGAGCCGTGAGCGCAAGCCCATATCAGTATCGGGATATTGAAAATGTATATGACTTAACGTAAATGCGTAGTTGCTATGGATTACATCAACTTTATATCGCGGTATTGGACTGTTCTAGTTGTGACAGTGCTGATTTTAAGATAAACACGCAAACCCGTAGCTTTTTGTGCAATTTGATGAATCTGAAATCCAACAAAACACATCAGTTATAGAAACAAACTTTTAATCCCTTCATTAAAGTCTCTCTACCTGAATTTTTCCGTCTTAAAAATGTAAAAAAATAAAAACAGAACTGGTTCATTTTAAACGATTTGCAGTGCTCCAAAGTTACTCCTCACTTACCTTACGCATTCCAACCATCCTAATTATTCACCATGATGAGTTTATAAGCGCTTTTCACAACTCCCAGAGACCGGAGTTTTGCCGCTAACAACAACTAGCATGCTAACGCCCACTTCCGGACAATAAAACACGTTCTAATCAGACGCAGACGGCGCACAGCGGACTTATTTTGACCTCAAGAGCTGCTCATAATGGATCCGTGTACTGGGGCGAGACGCATTTTGCTCAAACACATGTGGAAAAATCAAGTACAGGGCTTTTAAGTTGTATAAATATTTCGTAGTGTTAGCTCTCGTGTAGACTTGAGCGTCATGACTAATGCATACGCCGAGATTGTGCGCCCGTGTTACAGGTGAATACGTCATCTCTCTGTTTCATAATGAACCCTGTCTGTTCTCCTCTCTCCTCTTATGTTAAACACAGCTCTGGCCTCAAAATGTCACTTCCAATAAGACACTCACGTCTACTTGTACCTCATACTGCAAGAGAGGAACGCGACTAGAGACGGTGTAAATATCGCTAGCTGAAAACCAGTCTCGGGTACTGCGAGTGGTGCTTTACTTCTGCCCTTATTTGTAGAAGTTGCTCAAGTAGTACTAATGCTCGTAGTTGTATTTATTGACGTTGGAGTAATAGTAGTGGAAAGAACTGAGTAGTAGATTGAGGAGTAGTCATAATAATGGTAGTGGGTGTAAATGTTTTAGTAGCTGCTCTATTAGTTGTAGTATTATAGTAGTAGTTGTTGTTGTAGTAGTAGTAGTATTAGAAGTGGTAGTAGCAGTATTATTTAGCAGAACTCCAGTATTATTATGAGGATTAGTTGGAGTAAAAATCATGACAGTTGTTGTTGGTGTTATAGTAGTAGTTACAGCAGTAGTAGTAATAGTGATAGTAGCAGTATTAAGAACTACAGTACTATTATCAGGAGTTGTAGAAGTACTACTGAAGTGCTGTTGTTATTGTTATGGTAGTAGATGCAGTTGTAGTAAAAGTAGTAATAAAGTAGGAATAACAGTAGTACCAGTGGTAGTAGTAGTAGCAGTAGTAGTAGCAATAGCAGTAGTAGCAGTAGTAGTAGCAGTAGCAGTACTAGTAATATTAGCAATAGCAGTAGTAGTAGCAGTTGCAGTAGTAGTAGCAGTAGCAGTAGTAGTAGCAGTAGCAGTAGTAGCAATAGCAGTAGTAGTAGTAGTAGAAGTAGTAATAGTAGTAGCAGTAGTAGTAGCAATAGTAGTACCAATAGCAGTAGTAGTAGCAGTAGTACTAGTAGCAATAGCAGTAGTAGTAGCAGTAATAGTGGGAGTAGCAATATTAAGAATTCCAGTACTATTATCACAATTAGTAGAAGGTCCTGTAGTAGTTCTCTATAAGTAGTAATACCTCTTGTAGTAATTGTTTTCATAAGGTAGTAGTAGTTGAATTAATACTAGTTGTAGCAGAAGTCATAATAGCAATAGCGATATAACCTACAAGTAACAGCAGACTCAAGTACTGAACAAAATAGCAGTGGTACTAGAAGTAATAGCGGGAGTAGTAGTAATGAACATAGTAGTAATGAACATAGCTTATTTATATCATTTTTAAAACAGTTTTTCATGTACTTTTACTTAAGAAATATGATTACTACTGCACTGGTTTACATACTTCTGGCCTCTCTGAATTCTGAACACTTGAATGATTAAGTTCTTATCTCATAATCTCTCTCATAATCAGGCCGTGCTCCTTCATTCACTCTCATTGTGTCGGAGCGTCTTAATAAGGTCTGCGGTTAGACTCCGCTCTGCCGCCGTGCCGTTTAGCAAGCGCGCACGCAAAACTGGGTCACTTTGAAGTTCCACATGTAACAGTCTACTTAGATTAGAAGCTCACAACAACATCTTCCGTCTCCTCCCGCTGCTCTCTCCTCCCAGTGCACCAAGTTTGAAGCAATGAGGTAGAGGAAATCAAACTGGCCCTATCCTGCAATGACAAATGAACTACAAATAAAATTTATGGAATTCTGTCCTCTGCATTTGACCCATTCTACGACTCACGCAAAGTTCTTTTCAACTTTTCCTTGAAGATGTTATTGCGTTACCTTGAATGCTCGACAGTATGGCATTAAAACTATCTCCATGGAGTCAAATTCACCAGATTACTAGTCAGATCCGTGGAGAAGCAAACCCGCTCACATAGGACTGCATGTTTTTAAGTTAAGTATTTGTTTCAGCAATAGAAAGACCCATAATAACGTACGTTTAAGTTAGACGCTGCACCAGAAAAATTACTTAATAATAATAATAATAATAATAATAATAATAATAATAATAATAATAATAATAATAATAATAAAAAGTGTCTTGCCTAAGGACACAGCAACCAAACTTGAGCGGGAATCGACCACTGCTCTACCTTTCTATAACCCGTCAATACCCATTATCTTTCATTTCACACACGTTCCTTCTCGTAATCGTTTTTCCGTATTACTCTTGAGAAATATTCCAATAATGATACTGCGCCTCCATTTTGTTTTCCAGCCTGGAGACGTATAGTTTTAAAGCTATAACGTCTTTACAAAATGACCTTTTCCTCCCCGTCCTTCCCTCACTTTCCCATCAGATACAGGACATTCTCGGGACATTTGGCTGCATTATCCGTAGCCACAGGAGCAGACGGACTTCGGTATTGAGCGGACAATAGGCCGAGGTTATGATTGCGGTTAGCGTTAGCGGCTAAGGCTGTAATCTTTAGCCGGAGGGGGGATGTCTCTGCTTTCTAATGCAGTCCAATAGAAACACAGTGTGACACGGTGCTAGCTTAGCCTCCGGTCAAATCATGGTTATTCATTTACGGCTACTGTGCTGTTTATGTATTTTCGTGTTATGTTGATCATTCATTTGCGAAGTACAAGCTAGCCTAGAGTTTATACATCCGTGTGTATCGTCTTTGTTACTGTAAAAAGGCTACTACGACACTACTACTTTTGGTTGAACCTTCTACTACTAATACTACTACTAATACAACTACTACTACGATTCTTACTGTGACTATTACTACCAGAACTACCTCTATGATTTCTGCTTTTCTATATTACTTCTACTACTACTGCCACTACTTTTACTGGATTCAAGTTTAGATAATACTACTACTACTACGACTCAAAAATATTCAGTGAGCATATGGCTTTCTGTGGCACTACTACTAAGTATACATATTGCTACTACTAGTACTAATACTACTCCTGCTATCACTGCTACTGCTACTACTACTACTACTAGCACTATGAAAAAGTATTGCTACTACTACTGCTATTACTACTACTGCTACTACTACTACTAGCACTACCACCACCATAAATATTGCTAGTACTACTACTACTAGTAGTACTAATACTGCTATTGCTATTACTACTGCTATTACTACTACTACTACTAGGCCTACTAACATTCTACATACTAATCAATGGTCACTTAAAGATAAGGTTTCATCAAATCATCAACTTCAATACTATCATCTCTGCTGCTATTACAATCTCTACTACTACAACTATTACTTCTGCTACTTATACCACTACTACCATCATTACTGGTACTGCAACTTCTATCATTTCTAACCTGTTCTCTTCCAAAAGTCAAATGTCAATAGACTTTCCTGGTTTGTCATCGTTCACTGGGGCTGTGTGCAGTCATATTGTTTACAGTGCACAGATATAGCTGCTCCTCCTCCTCCTCCTCTTCCTCCTCCTCCGCCTCGCTCCTCTCTTCTCCATCACAAGAGAGGGAGACGTGGGCTGCTTTTTGACCTTTGCAAGCTCCCGTACCTCCTACAGAAATGCCAAATCATGTGTGTTTGGATAAGCTTTAAATCCACACTACAGCACAGGGCCTGGCTTTGTGGAATATAGCTCCAAAGTCACCTCCTTTGCACAGGTTTCAGGAGGGAACATTTGGACCACTGCCATAGCAATTATCAATTAAAAATGTGTGGAAAAAAAGTGTTTCTGGTTTGTAGTGCTCAGTATCCAACAGATCTACTAAAGTCTTGGTCTTGTCCTGGTCTGGTCCTGGTCTAGTCCTGGTCTGGTCCTGGTCTAGTCCTGGTCTAGTACTAGTTTAGTCCTGGTTTAGTTTAGTCCTAATTGCTGCAGTTTAGTTCTGGTTTAGTCTGGGTTCTGTGCAGTTTGCTGTGGTCTATACATTAGAGGTGCTTAAAACCTTGGTTAAACCTTGGTTAAACCTTGGATAGTCCTGGTTTATGTCTGGTTTAGTTCTAGTTCATTTTGCTGTGGTCAACATATCAGAGGTTTAGACCTGGTTTCTGGTCAAGTCCTGGGTAAGACCTGGTTTAGACCTGGATTAGACTGGGTTTAGTCCTGGCTAATTTTGTGCTATTTTGGGAATTTGTCTATAGTTTGCAGTGGATCCATCTACTTTAGTCCTGTTTAGTCCTGGTTTAGTCCTGGTTTAGTCCTAACTTAGACCTGGTTTTGTCCTGAGTTAGTTGTGGGTTAGTTCTGAATTAGTCCTGGTTTAGCCCTGGTTTAGTCTTGGTTTAGTCCTGGTTTAGCCCTGAGTTAGTCTTGCTTTAGTCCTGAGTTAGTCCTGAGTTGGTCCTGCCTTAGTCCTGAATTAGTCCTGGTTTAGCACTGATTTAATCCTGGGTTAGACTTAGTTTAGCCCTGAGTTAGTCCTGAGTTAATTGTGGTTTAATTCTGGTTTAGTCCTGGTTTAGTCTTGAGTTAGTCCTGAGTTAATTGTGGTTTAGTCCTGGTTTAGTCCTGGTTTAGTCCTGGTTTAGTCTTGGGTTATTTCTGAGTTGGTCCTGAGTTAGTCCTAGTTTAGTCCTGAGTTAGTCCTGGTTTAGTCCTGGTTTAACCCTGGCTTAGTCTTGGGTTAGTTCTGAGTTACTCCTGAGTTAGTCCTGGTTTAGTCTTGGGTTAGTTCTGAGTTACTCCTGAGTTAGTCCTGGTTTAGTCTTGGGTTAGTTCTGAGTTACTCCTGAGTTAGTCCTGGTTTAGTCTTGGGTTAGTTCTGAGTTGGTCCTGAGTTAGTCCTAGTTTAGTCCCGGGTCTTTTTTAGACCCGTTTAGTCCTGATGTTATTTATTTGTATTCCTGGTCTCAGTTGTTGGTATCTACCTAAATGACTCTAACAAAGTACTCTTACATACTTCGTAGAACATAGCCTATACTTGATAAATATTCATAGTACTGCTAGCTAACTTGTTGCCCTTCTTGAATCTCTCGTAGCTTAGCATTTTCCCAAGTTTAGCCCCAGAAAACAATTAGCAGCTAACTTGTGCTGGAATGATGGTGCAGTTTTTGTTTAGCCTAAACCGCTACATCCTGGACTGCCTCATTAATTTGAACTGTGCCGTACAACTCCGAGCAATAATAGCTTTTTAGTATTCAGCTGGAGGATTGTACCGGCTCATTTTCTATAAGCAGATAAGACTAACCACCTCGATCCCATCTGAATTATGAATGCCCTGTTGTGTATCTGGGATGGGTGAAAGCGCGCCTCAGGGATTTACTTCATTAATGTTTTAAAATACAGATTATAAAGCACAAATATGTATGCAGAAACACAATCATGCACAAGTTTAGGGCCAGAGGAAACAGTTTTTATTATAAACAATTTGTATTTTTAATTTCAGACTGGTATAAAATGAGGTTATGAACTCCCCAGGACATGTAAACTGGACAATTTCACAAACATTGCTGGCATTTGAAAATAAATACAGCTGCCAAATATATTAAAATAGAAAGATGTTTTGTTTTTTTTCTTTTTCTTTTTGGTTTGTTGTTTATTGCTTTGAAAAACCTATAAAATCATGTGTCCTTACTGTGAGCAGGCTTGCATCTCCACAAACCCGACTCTTATTTGCCCTGGAGGAGTAGTATAGTTGAGTAAATTGGTTTGAGTTGGGTAAAAATGTCTTAATGTTTACATTTTGATCCTAAGAACTGCTTTTATAGTACACAGTATCTGGGGTAAGACAAATCTTCCTTTATTACTTAAAAACATTTTGTAGAGCCCTTTTAAATTCTTGTTCTTTCACACTGTGTTGCTCTCTCTCCTGTCCCTCAACCCAATGAGAAGTGACAGACACCAGAGTGGTTCTTTGTGGTTCCAGCCCGGGCGTCGGCAGCACGGGTCCCCCAGGAACCAAGCCTGATTTGGGGGAAGATGGTCTCCTTAATCGGCCTCATAGACTCCACTGGCTCCCCGCTCTCTCTCCCGCTCTCTCTCTCTTTCTTTCTCTCTCTTTCTTTCTCTCTCTCTCCCTCTCTCCTTCTCTCTCCTCGTCTCCCCCTTCTCCCCGTCTCCCCCTTTTCCACCAGGCAGTAATTGAACTGAGAGCACAGACTTAACCACTCACGAGGAGGATATAGGGAAAGTGAAGGCTGAAGAATATAACATGCTTTTATTTTGAAGGACTCCAAATGTTTTTCAAAATAAGGGTCTTATCTGAGACGTTCAGACTGTGTAATGTTGGCCGTTTAGTCTTGTAGTACATCTTTGTGCCAATCTTTTGGTAGTTATGATGAATAGAATTGAAAATAGTACTACTACGTCTACGAGTACCACTTCTACTACTACTTGGCTACTCTATTACTCTAGCATCAGAGTTAAAATATTCAGTGTCAGTTTTACTCTTTTAGAATAAACTGAGCTGTGTTTATAGAATTTAACACTATTATTTACTCTATACAGAGTCAAAAGTACTAAAAGTTGTCTTCATTATTTATTATATTACAGTGCTAATAATGACAAATAAAGTACAACAGTTAGTTTAAATATACTTTTGATCCTCATATTTACTCTTGCAAGAGTCCATTTGAATCATTTACAGTTTACTACTAAACAAAAAAAACACAATTTCAAATATAAATGTGATTTTATTTATGTTAAAATACAATTTCAATAAAACACTGAGTGAAGGTATAAAATGACAGTAAGGTACAACTACTACATGACTACTGCTACTACTTCTTCTACTACTACTACTACTACTACTACTACTACTACTACTACTACTACTACTACTCCAGAGTGAGGATGCTGGACCTTATACTACCAATTTGTACTACTACTACTACTACCAATGCTACTATAACTACTACTGTCCTTCTATACTACTGTATTTCTACACAGTACCACATTGAGTATTGGAGATGACTCACAATAACACAGGGAGGATATGCACATTCTAGGGCTATCCACTCTGCCACTGCACATCCCACACGTGTACTTGTACTACTTGAAACAGCGTACATATTTTTCAGAAACCTCCAAGGCGAGTTGTTACATTGCATTACAATTCTCTATAGGACAAGCTGTACAAAAGGCACCAATTAGCTTCTTAATGATGCTAATTTGAGCTAGCGCGGTTGGCTCATTTAGCTCTGCGACTGATGACAAACGAGCTGCAGTTTCGATTTGCTAATTGTGGGATCAGTGTGAGATGGATGCTCTTTGTGTCCTACATGGGCCACCGTAGAACCCAATTCACATTCTGTTGTTGTACTAAGCTAATGGCTAACTGAATTACATCATTACAATTAGGGTGAAGTTAATGTTTATCTTTGTAGAAACTGTAGGTAGTCCCGTCTGTGCCTTCTGTATTTAAAGCTACAGTATGTAACTTTCTGGAGGTGTTACATGACCTGCATGATACACCTGAATACCGGAATTAAAGGCTCTACCAGATTTGTTAACATTTTCTCACATTTCTCTCTCATTTAAACACTCTCAAAGTTCAAACCTTCGTAGGCGTCTTTGTCGGTGCAGAACGTTTCATCGACATTGTGGGTTTTTTCGGGGAGAAAACAAATTGCAAACACACAGCACTTCAGAGTCACACTGTGATCCAACATTTATGTAAATTTGTCTGAACACATTCTGTACTGTACAGGAGACACGGCACGGAGGAGACTGATGGACAATGGTCTACAGTCCCTTAGCCAATCAGGACGCAGAACACAACGCACGATCATACGCTGTAAAAAAAAGGATGTAAAATCGCACAAAAAAATCTGCGAAATAGGGAGACCGCGAAATGTGAACTGTGATATCCTGAGGGACAACTGTACATATATTTAATTCCAACTGTGAGTATCATAGCAACCAAGGAGCCAATCTGAAGCGAGGCTGTTGAAGGTAACGCCCCTTCCTACCCGCACCGCTGGTTCAGCAGGGAGCAGGTTAGCAACGCTGTCAATCAGGCGTCTAATTCGTCTGTTATTAATGTTCATATCTTGATTTACGGAGAAAATAACCAAATAAAAACACCAGGAACATTTTAAGACCAAAATGACGAGACTCACTGCAGCAGTTACAGAGAGAGGGGTGACAATTTTTCAATGTAAAGTGAATTGGAGCCAGAGTCGATGCAGCCGGAAGCGCAGCCCGTGGTCACTTCCTGTTTGGAACGCGGTGGCTAGCAGGTTAGCTACGTCCATTTATATATACAGTTTATGCTTAAAAGTTATTCTTCACTTACCTAATGCATTCAAAGCATCCTGATTATTCACCACTTTGTTTTTGTTTTTTTTCACACGCTTTTCACAACTTTCAGAGGACAGAGCAGTAACGCTAACAGCAACTAGCATGCTAACACTTACTTCCTGATAACGGACAATGAAATGCTTTATAATAAGATACAAACAGCACACAGCAGACTTATTTTGAACTCTAGAGCTGCTCATACAATATATCTTTACTTTGGGAAAACAAAATTTCCTCAGATACACGCGAAAAAATGTAGATACAGGTTCGTTTTCATTTAGTAATTAAGTTTAAACCATTTCAGATTAGCAGTACAATGACACAGTGAAGCTAGTAGCATGTAGCTGTTTGGTATGCAGCTAGCAAACACCGCTATCACATCTGACATCCCGGGCTGAGGAATTATGGCACGGCGATGCTATCATGACTGTAATTGTCAATGTAAATCGCCTTGTCTTTTATTCATTTATTTATTTATTTTGTTCGTTCTTTCGCATAACGACCACTCGCCCAAACTACATTTACATTCCACTTGACGGCGGCGAAGGCATTACAATAACGAGTGACAAATGAAAAACATAAAGGGAGATGATTAAAAGTCCGGGGCGGCGTGATTTACAATGGGGAGCGCGCACGTGAGGGTCTGTGTGTTGTCTATGCACGTGCACGAGCCAGTTTGAGTAGTATTAGTAATTTAAGCGCGACGGGAGTGTGCTTATATTTGTCATTGGGGTTTTAAGCTTATATTAAAAACAGCAGGTACATTTGTCCTGTTTATGCGCCGCAGTAGAAAAATAGGGCGTGTTTTGGGTTTTTTGGTGAATTATTAAACAACTTCTGCCTCGTTTCTGCTCGTTTTTTATAGAGAAAGTAAATTAGCCCGTTGAAATGTCTGTTGTTTCTATTGGAAAGTAACCACCAAATATGCTAGCACCTGAGTGTTTAAAACTAGTGTTGTTCTGATACTTTTTTTTTTGTTTTTTGTTTTTTATCCTATACTGATACCAATACTTGTACTTGTATATTGTATATCAGTCTGATACAACATAGTGTGAAGAAGTACACTAAGGCTACGCAGTTTTGTTCCAGCACAAGCGCAAAAAGTAATAGGCTATCTCTAAATAAAACAGGTGACATTTTGAGGACTTTTGACCATTCTGAAAATGTAATATTGTGTTTTGAATTGTTGTTCTGTGTATAGCTAGAAATGTCAAATACAACAACTACTACTTCTACAACTACTGCTGCTACTTCTACTGCTACTACTACTACTACTACTACTACTGGAAATGAGCATGTTTACTTTTTGATCGTAAGACCTAAACATGCCTGATCTCGTATGAATGCAGTACTTAAGCAGCGTTGGGCCGGGTCAGTACTTGGATGAAAAACCGCAACAAATACTAATGTCATTGTGTCCTTCGGCAAGACACTTCACCTTGCTCAGTATGTGGTGTGTGCGTGAGATTGGTCGCCTCATTTCCGACAGTTTACCCCGGGGCAGCTGAGATATTTAAAACCACTGTGAAACATTCCAGGCAAAGTTTTAAAGTTGAACTAAAGTAGTAACCTTTGTGAGGATACGCTGTCAGAGAACAACAATCAAAACATGTTTAATCAGTATAATCACATATCAAATCATATAATGTTCTCAAATAACAACAACAACCACTACAACAATAACAACAGCAAGTACTACTACAACCACTAGTACTACTACCACGTTTTCTCAGGAGACTGCTACTATCGCGACTACTACTGCTGCTACTACTAGGCAAGGCAAGGCAAGTTTATTTGTATAGCACAATTCGTACACAAGGTAATTCAAAGTGCTTTACAGAATAAGAAAGACATTAAAATCACACAAATCAAACATAAATAATCACAAATAATCATCATAAAATCAATATTAAAAGAGAAGAGTGCAGAATAAAAACCTGTCAGTCATATGCACAGCTAAACAGAACTGTTTTGAGTCTGGATTTAAACATTGTCAAAGTAGAGGCCTGTCTCACATCTTCAGGAAGACTGTTCCAAGTTTTAGCTGCATAAAATTTAAACGCTGATTCCCCATGTTTAGTCCTGACTCTGGGCACTACTACTACTACTACTACTACTACTACTACTACTACTGCTGCTGCTGTTGCTACTACTACTACTACTACTGCTGCTGCTACTACTACTACTGCTACTACTACTACTACTACTACTGCTACTACTACTTCTGCTACTACCACATTTTCTCAGGAGACTGCTACTATCACGACTACTACTACTACTACTGCTGCTGCTGTTGCTACTACTACTGCTACTACTACTACTACTACTGCTACTACTACTTCTGCTACTACCACATTTTCTCAGGAGACTGCTACTATCAGGACTACAACTACTACTACTGCTGTTGCTGTTGCTACTACTACTACTGCTGCTGCTACTACTACTACTGCTGCTGCTACTACTACTACTGCTACTACTACTACTACTACTGCTACTACTACTACTACTACTACTGCTACTACTACTTCTGCTACTACCACATTTTCTCAGGAGACTGCTACTATCAGGACTACAACTACTACTACTGCTGTTGCTGTTGCTACTACTACTACTACTGCTGCTGCTACTACTACTACTGCTACTACTACTACTACTACTGCTACTCCTACTTCTGCTACTACCACATTTTCTCAGGAGACATATTATTTTGACAGCGTGGTTTTCTGCTTCAAATACTCCCAAAATACATACAGCATTTAACCATCACAGGGACTAACAACAACATTTAATACGTTAAAATGTTACTTAGTGCTGCTTTAACTTGTTCAAGGACACAAGGACTCCACTACAGAAGTCACAAATCAAACTGCATCGTTATTTAACCTATGGACAGCATCTTTAGATTGAATTATTTTTCTCATATTTATAAAGTCCATCTCTGTAGAACGCCCCTGAACGCATCGTCCCGTCTAAAGGCAGTGTGACGGCTGATTACTCCACACGATCAGAGGCTTGTCAGAGCTGTCCTCAGTATATGCACTTCCCTATAGGACGCCTCTCATCTTTGACCACAACAAATCCTCCAAATTACAGAAAAGCCATTAACAGCTCTGCAGGGAGCGCGGGGTAAGTGAACGCACCGTCTCAGCTATTTACAGCTGCAACGTTTAACTCACAAACAGCTTTTATGTCATATTTATCCAGAAGATGGTTAAGCTGTTTCAAAACTTCTACAACTAGTTTCTGGAGTTTGCAGAGTGACAGTTTTTAATGAATGAAATCTAATATACATCGCAATTAATTGGTATTAAAGCCCCACTGTGTAACTCTTTAGACCAAAAAATAGACCATGATTAAAGTTTTGTTGTTTTTTCTTTTGGATGTTTTTATTGTACTGAAAAAGTGGCCTCCTGCTTGTTTCCATGGAAATGTTGTTCCTTGGCTATAATATTCCATAGTATGGCAGTAGCAGTAGTAGCTGTAATAGTTCTCGTTGCAGTTGTAGTGGTAGTAGTAGTTGTTGCAGTTGTTGTAGTAGACGTAGTAGCACTAGAAGTAGTAGCAGTAGAAGTAGTAGTTGTTGTAGTAATACTAGTTGTAGTTGTTGTAGCAGTAGTAGCAGCAGTAGTTGTAGTTGTAATAATAGTAGTAGTAGTTGTTGTTGTTGTAGTAGTAGTAGTAGCAGCAGTAGTTGTAGTTGTAGTAGTAGTAGTAGTAGTTGTTGTTGTTGTAGCAGTAGTTGTAGTTGTAGTAGTAGCAGTAGTGGCAGTAGTTGTAGTAATAGTACTAGCAGTAGTTGTAGTTGTAGTAGTAGTAGTAGTAGTAGTAGTAGTAGCAGTAGTTGTAGTAATAGTACTAGCAGTAGTTGTAGTTGTAGTAGTAGTACTTGTTGTTGTAGTTGTAGTTGTAGTAGTAGCAGTACTTGTAGTAGTAGTAGTAGTAGCAGTAGCAGTTGTTGTTGTTGTAGTTGTAGTAGTAGTAGTAGTAGTAGTAGCAGTAGTTGTAGTAATAGTACTAGCAGTAGTTGTAGTTGTAGTAGTAGTACTTGTTGTTGTAGTTGTAGTTGTAGTAGTAGCAGTACTTGTAGTAGTAGTAGTAGTAGCAGTAGCAGTTGTTGTTGTTGTAGTTGTAGTAGTAGTAGTAGTAGTAGTAGCAGTAGCAGTAGTTGTTGTTGTAGGAGCAGCAGTAGTAGTAGCAGTATAAAGTATAACTATAACTACCTTCAGTTCCACTCTGTTTGGCACATTTCTAACGTCTCTAATCATCATCTGGTCTCGGGGGCACAAAGCAGCTAGCTTTAGCATTTTACGGTCAACAAGTTCACCCTTCAGCCTCTCTACACGCTAAAATAAGAATGAAATAATTAAGAAAACAACACAAAGCAGGTATCACGGAGAGGTGGCACGTACCTGCAGGGGACAGTTAACGAGCAGCAGAATGAACGAGAGGTTTATGTCGACATCACGGCGCTACAGGAGAGCCTTGTCCGGGTTCTCACTGCGCCGCCATTTTGTTTTGGTTTTGTAAATATCCCAAACTGCTCATTAGTTATTCCTCACTTATCTTATGCATTCTGACCATACAAATTATTCACCGCAATGAGTTTATTAGCACTTTTCACAACGACTAGCATGCTAACGGCACACTTCTTGATTCATAGATGATAAGATGCAACAGAGCGATCTTATTATTACATGAAGATTTCCTTTAAAGGTATACTGTGTTACTTTTCTGGTCGAGGGTACGCCATGGTTCTTCTTGTTTCCATGGAGATGCTATTACTTCGCCTAGAATGTTCCATAGTGTCACATTAAACATTTATTTTATTACTACCTTGAACATGCATTTTTATATGACAGGCTTGGCTCTCCACAGATCTGACCTCTAACTTGGTCTGGTGGTGCCCACAGCTTGTCTCCGTGGAGTTAAATAAGTTTAATGCCATACTGTGGAACACTACACTCTAAGCACAGCAATGACATCTCCACGGAGACAAGAAAATGGCATACTGTCCTCCAGAAAAGTTACATAGTGCACGTTTAAATATTTAGTGCCAAACTTTGCTAACATGTTTGTGAGGACAGCGTAACCACGGAAACAGCAGGAGGACAGTGCAGAGCCTCATTCATCACAGGTGAAGTGGACTGGCCCTGTGCTGCCCCCTACAGGCGCCATGTGACCCTGATCCACCCCCATCACTCCACACACAGGGGCCACACTCCTGCTGCTCTGATTGAGGCATGTGGATTAGAGCTGCAGGGAGTTTACTCACTCTCCCTCTCTCTCTCCCTCTCTTTCTCGCTCTTTCTCTTTCTGTTTCTATCTCTTTTTTTCTCTTTCTCTGTCTCACCTCTTTCTTTCTCTCTCTCTCTCTCTCTCTCGGTTTGTCTCTTTCTCGCTTTCTTTTTTACTCTCTTTCTCTGTCGCTTTCTCTCTCACACTCTCTCTGTCTTTCTCTCTTTCAGTCTTTTTCTCTGTCTCTCTTTCTTTCTCTTTCTTTTTCTCTCTTTCGGTCTGTTTCTTTCTCTCTCTTTCTTTTTTACTCTTTCTCTGTCACTTTCTCTTCTGTCTTTCTTTCTGTCTTTTTGTCTTTCGCTCTCTCTTTCACTCTCTCACTTTCTCTCGCTTTCTTTCCCTCTCACTCTCTTCGCTTTCTCTCTTTCTCACTCTTTCACTCTCTTCACTCTCTCTTTCTCTCTCTGATCTTTGCCGCATCCAGCCATGTTTCTCTGTGTCTAACCTTACTCTCTTTCACCCTTGCTTCTGTTCTCTCTCTTTCTCTTCGCTCTTCCTCTCTTCCTCTTCTTTCCCTCTCTCTCACTCCTATTCTCGTTTTCTCCCTGTCTCGCTTTCTCTCCTCCCTCTATCAACCACAGCCACAACCTCTACTTCAGCTCTCCTCCTTCGATTCCTTACCCCCATTCGCAGTCTCACTCTCTCTTTTTCTTGCTTTCTCCCCTTGTCTTCTTCCTCCACCTTCTTCTCTCTCCCTCTCTCCACCCCTGCTATCCTGCTCCGTCTCTTTCTCCTCCCCCTGTACCACCGCCCCGCTGTGGGTGACACCTGCACATAACCCTGTATCGGGTGAGTAATGCCTGCAGCCTGATCTCCGGCTGTGCCTGAGCAGCCTGGTGGGCCCTGGCTCTTTAGCTCTGACACGTACAAGACAAATAAAGTGGTGTTTAGGGGCCCAAATGTGAGTAAGACGTATGGACGCTGTTATATTTAGACTTTTTACCCACATTATAATGGCTGCTATTTTAAGGAACTGCAGGATACTAAAATTAAAACTCAATTTCGATGTTAAGGAATAAACGATACCACGATGATAATTAAAAAAACACTCTTTATTTGTGTCTTTTAAAGCGAGCACAAAGAAACAAAAGAGAATAATAGGAGGGCCATTAAAGGTTGAATAGGGTTGTTAAGGCTGAAACTGGAGACAATAGCTGTTTACAGTTTCACTTAGACCCAAAGCAAACAAAAACAAACAAAAGAGAACAATAGTAGGGCCATTAAAAGTTCAACAGGGCCATTAAAGGCTTTTACCAATAACAGTTCTAATTCTGATATATTCTGAATTACAAAATACTGCGCAGAATGGCCAAGTTGTCTGTTATAATGCAGTGTTTTGGTTCTTAAGATAATTATCCAATCAGAGCGCAGAATGAGCGTCACATGACTCTCTCAGTTTGGACTCTCTCTGATCTGAATCCTCACGACCTTAACGTTTTGATGAAGTTGTAATAATTTAAACTTTAAACTCATCATGTTTTTGTGCAATTTCCAAAGAAACATCATTATAATTAACTGGAGAACAAGCTATAAAAACAGTATATTGTAGCTGTGACGTGTAGCGGGAGATTAAATTCTCTTTTCCAAGACAACAAATCTCCAAGGAACGTTCTGATCAATATTTCATTTGTGGCTCTTCTGACCTTAATATACTATGCAGTAGTGGGGGATTTCATTTTAGTCGCTTTAGTATCTCATAGGCTTTATAATCTGCTGTACTTCAGTTTATCTGATTTTTATACTATTTTTATACCAATTTATTACATTTTTATAGCATTTTTATACTTTTTATACCAATTTAACAGATTTGTATACAATTTTTGTATACCATTTTATACAAATTTATCTGATTTTTATACCTTTTTTTTGGTATAAAAATCGGATTTTTATACTTTTTATACAATTTTTATACTTTTTATACCAATTTATCAGATTTTTATAACATTTTTATACCAATTTATGAGATTTTTATACCATTTAATCAGATTGTTATACCAATTTTATACTTTAACTTTTATACAATTTTTATACCCATTTATCTGATTTTGATTCTATTTTTATTCTAATTTAACTGATTTTTATACAATTTTTTGCAATTGTATCAGATTTTTATACCTTTTTATTAGATTTTTATTCCATTTTATACAAATTTATCAGATTTTCTGTACCATTCTTACACTCATTTAACTGATTTTTATACCATTTTATACAATTTTATGCCCTTTCACAACTCTTTCCAGTTTGAAAGTGACAAACTACTTAAGGTTGAACCAAGTATTTTTGAATCGAGAAAATAAATAAAACTGAGGAACATTCCAGGCAAAGCAATAACATCTCCATGGAGACAAGCACTTAAAGGTACAGTATGTAACTTATGGAGGATGTTCGTCACCTCCATGATTCCGTGGAAATATAAAATTAAAATCACACTAAAACATTTGCAACATTCTCCATTTGGATAGAAAGAGGAGCAACATTTCCGTGGAAACAAGTAGGGAGAGATCATCCTCTAGACCAAATACGAGTCAGGTTTGTGGAGATGCGAGCCTGTTCACTGTAAGGATGCATGCTTTTCAGTATCTTCAGTCTTCTCTCCTGCCCTGTTTTTGTAGATATCATAATATGTTGTACCAGGAAGCGGTCCTATCCTCCCTCCATGTATTTACACATCTACAGGGAAATACTGCAGCTGATAACAGATACTACACTGTAAAACTGGGACACTCGCCCATGTACATGTATACAGCACCTGCTATAGCTCTGTCTAGTACTACAGAAGTATGTGCATCTAGTGGGAATATAGTCTTCTTATAGTCTTGTTATCTTGGTTATTCAAATCTATCCAACTTTTACTGCCTTAAAAATGTGAATAAAAACCCAAACTAGTTCATTTTAAACCGTTTGCAGTCGTCCAAAGTTATTCCTCACTTACCTTATGCATTCACAGCATCCGAATTACTCACCATGATGAGTTTATAAGCACTTGTCACAACTCTCAGAGACCAGAGCTTAGACTGCTGCCCCGTGACCTTTGACCTGGCCCCAGATATGAGGCAGAAAATGGATGGATGTTATTATTAGACCAAAACAGTGATTTACAGTTAACACGAGCTAAAATCAGTCTGTACCAATGTGCTCGTTTATTGCAGCAGTAAAGAGCATGACGCGTCCTCTTTAAAACATTGATTTTGTGTCAGCTCTGTGTATTTTCAAAGCCTCTTGCTTTATTATGTGTGTCACCTCCTGAACTCATTAAGGACGCCCGATTAGTCTTGTCATTGTGGTTATGTCGGGGCACTTCATTATCTCGTCTTAAGACAATCTTGTCACTATTGTTGTACAGTGGCTGATTTAAGACGGGAATAAAACAATGCAACACTTTCCAACCTCTTCTATTTAAGCTGACATAGATTTAGACTGGAGTTGATGAAGATATGGATCATTTTAAACCAGCACTATGGAACTTTACTGGTCGCTATGGAGACGAGCAAGTGACACTATTAGTAAGAATATGTTTTACAAGGTGTTTTTGAGCAATAGAAATGCCTGTAATTGAATGAATTAAAAGTATATAAGTCTGGTGTCAGACTGTGGGACATTTCAGATAAAGCAATAACATCTCCATGGAGATCCCTACCAGAGAAGTTACATAGTGAACCTTTAACAACATTTAGGTGTGTAGTATAGATGGAGATCACACAAGAGTTATTGTTTAAGAAAGGTAATGTGGTATGTAATGTTGATTTTACTTTATTTTATTTTATTTTACATTAGTTTACTTTGTTTTGCTTTATTTGAATTGGTTTTATTTTACTTTATTTTATTTTATGTTACTTTATTTTTATTTTATTTAACTTCATTTTATTCTACATTATTTAACTTTATTTTATTTTACTTTATTTTAATTTATTTCATTTTATTTTACTTTTTTAAAACTTTATTTTACTTTATTTTATTTTATGTTAATTTATTTTACTTTATTTTATTTTATTTTTAAAACTTTTTTAAATTTATTTTATTTCATTTGATTTTATGTCCCCTCATGTCTTTTTGTTTTTTTCCATGTATAAAACTGTTTTTTTTTTTAATCTATATGACAGTTTGTCCCATATAACATTTTCATTTTCGTTAGTTTTTTCTACTGATAAATGTATGCACCTGTACAATGACCCTATGTCGCCAGAATATTTTGAATCTATGCCGAGACTAACCACAAAGATGCCGTCTCAAAGCTAACTGCTAACCTTTTATGCCTGGCAGCGCTAGCATGGGTCTAATTCTGGAGGATGTTGTTTGAGTGAGTGGCGTCCGTGTCTCCTCCCGTCCCTGCTGTCCCGCGTCGGTAAATCAGCGCGCCCCAAATGCTGAGGTCAGCTAAGAGCCAGTCCAAAGCATCAATCACCTGCTTATATACGGCAGAGAGACAGGAGCAGAGCGCAGCCAATCAGAAGGCTCGCTCTGGTCGTTGCTATGACATATTAGACAAAACACAGTCTGTAATATTAATATAAAGGCTTTTTTACTGCGGGACATTGAGCCCATTCATTTTTATTAAACATGCACTTTGTAACTTTACTCTTGGAAGGTATACACCACCTGATAGTCTCCATAGTGATGTTACTGCTGCGCCTGGATACTTACACAGCATGGCATTAAACATATCTACTTCCATGGACACAAGCAACTTATACAGGCTTAGTTACGGGTCAGATCTGCAGAGAGGCGACTACAATCACCCTAAGAATGAATGTTTTTCAAGGTATTTTTCAGTAAAAACATGTAATGGAATCAATTCTGCATAAATAAGTTTGATGCCGTACTGTGGAACATCCAAGGCAAAGCAATAACAGCTCCATGGATACAGGTAGTTGACCAAAAGTTACAGAATGCACCTTTAATAATTGCTCATTTTGAATTTGACTTAATTTTGTTACATTCTCACAGGGCATTGTTAGCGGTTTGAATCCCGCTCTCGAGATTCGAACATCATTGGTTGAGCGGTCAAATCCACTGATCCACAGGTTGACGATGCGATTCCAGCTCCCACAGACAAAACCCGTCGTTGTGTCCTTGGGCAAGACACACCCAGCTCACCCCCCCAGTGTTTGTTATTACATATTTACACTGTGCGTCTGTATAAGCCCATGATTTCCCTGGAGGCTCTGTTTAAATAGCCTGGGACAGGTCCAAAAGTGTCGTGCTCACATTGTGTCCATAGAAACCTCTTTACATTAGTCTGGAGCAGTGATAAATGTCGGTGCGTTTTCTGGGAACACTGCAGACCCTATAATAAGACGTTCTGAGAAAGAGAGTGAATGCCTCTGCCCTCCCCCATTGTTCTATCTGAAGGAAATGTGAGTGCGCTTTGTCAAAAATCGCCCAATTAGATCAGACCCATACGCACACGATGGAGGCAGCGCTGTGCTATGAGCCCGATTTTGTGTGCTTAGAAAATTCAGCAAGTTTTTGAAAGTGCTATTTATGTCTAGACTATAATTTTGTTTGTTTGTTTTCGCAAGGGATAAACTACAACTTTAAAGGTGGACTGTGTAACTTTTCTGCTGGGAGGCACTGTCATCTGCTTGTTTTCATGGAGATGTTATTGCTTTGCCTGGAATGTTCCCCAGTGTAGCATAAAATGATGTCCCATTTATTCAGTTACACATGTTTGTATTCCGAAATATCCTCTGCGCAGATCTGACCGGTGACATCGTCTGTTGCTGTCACCATGGAGATAAGACAGTCATGAATATCTATCAGATCTGTGAAGGGGCGAGCCAGTCAAAATGGTTGTTTTTCGATATATTTTCAGGACTAAAAACACCTGTAATTGAACAAATGCGAGCTACATCCGTTTAATGCCATATTGTGGAACATTTTAAACAATAATATCTCCCAGGTTGAAGCAAGTTGTGTAGCTTACACTAGAAAAGTTGCACTGCGCATCTTTAGTAATAATTAGGTCCTTTAAAAACATATTGTACACATTGAATCTCTCTCTGAGTTCACATGGGCGTGATTGACAGGTGGATTAGCCAATCAGGGACATGCATGGTCCACGTATGTCAAAACAAATATGGCTGCTTGATTGAGTGGAAAATATAAAGGAAAACATATCATAAGAGACAAAAAACTTGTATTTCTGCTGAATCTGATGTGAGAGAAGTTTGATTTTGTTCAGAATGATGGGTGACCAATGAGCTCCACTGAACAAAACAAATCTGATTGGACGGTTATGTTTGGTTTTGGCTCGAGACACGATGGGACCAGAGGGGAACCGGACTGATATAAAAAGAATACAGAGAGATAACGTTGTGGAGTTGCCAGGCGAATACTGATATCAAATAGTATTGTAAAGTATTTCACTATTTGGTAAATGAACTCCCCTCTTTACAGACAATGAAAAAAACTGCTAACTCAATATTCTTCCTGCTTCCTCCTCTGACATAAGTACATATATGCAGACTCTATGAAAGCGCTGGCCCCTTTTGCCGCAATGACATATTAAGATTCAAACCGTGGCCTCCTCCTATCTTGATAAATGGACAGAGTGTGCAAAAAACTTCCCTAAATGGGCTAGCTGGCTCGGCGCGGGAATAAATTGAGCTAATCAAGGGTGGCCTCACAATCACAGCGCCCAAAGTAATCACCAAGTCAGAGCACAGGACGCAGGCTGGAGGGAGAGACGCTGTGAGAAGAGACGCGGAAAGGTTACGCAATAGGGCTTTAGCGTGTTGATGCGGAGTAGGGGATGTCGAGAGGCTAACGCGTTTTTAACAGCTACAACGCAAATTAATTAGCCGAAATAAGACTTAATTCATAATTCTACCTGATTTTTGCAGGTCTTAAAAACCTAAAAAAAACAGGACTAGTTCAGTTTAAACTGTTTGTAGTGGTCCAAAGTTATTCCTCAATTACGTTATGCATTCAGAACATCCTAATAATTCACCACGGTGAGTTTATAAGGGCGTTTCACAGCTTTCAAAGACAAGAGAAGAGTTTGGCTGTCGTGAAAATGCTAACAACAACTAGCATGCTAACTACACACTTGCAGACAGCACACTATTTCCTTATTTTGACCTCAATAGCTGCTTATGCAATACATTTTACTCAAATATATGTACAAAAATGTGCAGCTATTGAGCCTGAATCATTCTCAATCAGTCCTATATTACACAAAATTGACTATAGTGAGATTTAAATCATCTTATAATGCTGTTATCTCCTCAAAAACACACCCGGAGTTGTGTTTTGTTTCAGTCACACATATTTGAGTAACTTTTTATTATTAGGCTGTCTGTCTGTGTGTTAAAAATGAGTAAATGAAACAACAACAAATAAAAAAACACAACTCCAGGTCTGTTTGTGAGGAGGAAACAACATTATAGCAGCTCAGAAAACAGTGTAATACGAACCCTTTAATAAACAAGATTATTTTTTGTGTTTAATTGCCATGATTACATATTCTTTCCTCAGCGGTCCGACTGTTTCACACCATATGCTTTTGGAGGATTGGTTGTGGACATCTTCCCATATGTTTCAAATTCAAACAGAACCACACTGTATTCCTATGGGCTTTGTGACCAATGCTTACATGCTAGTTTTGCACCTGCATCCCCTTCTTCTAATGGCCTGTCCCCTCCAAAAAAAAACTCACCGCGAGCCAATTTAGTCACAACACCAGTGTATTCTCCAAGGTGGCGCGTGTAGCTAACCCACATTGTGTACTTGTGTGCGTGTAGTGGCCTTTTCCCCGCGGAGCTAGCATGAAGCGTGATGGATAGCCTCTTAGCCGTTAGCCGCGGGTCTTTTCTATGTTATCCCATGGGTGGTGCTACGCTAAACCAGGCTAGCCGGGCAAAGTCTACACAAAAACCCAGCCATATCCGCGCAATTTTAGCTCACAATCCCACATGGTTAAAATAGATGCTAGCTTGGACGGGGTTATCAGCAAGGGACAAGCTAATGTTAGGTTGTTTTGACACCAAGTTCAATGTATTTCTTGTTTTATTGTAAAACCATACTGTATATTTATGTAATTAATTCCAGTGGACCTAACAATTTTCCAGAAACATGTTATCCTAGCGTGGTGTGATTTGCATATTGAGTTAGCGTATGTTTTAATCCAGATGTCCTCCCTTTTTATTTATCCAAGCTTGAGACGCAAGAAGCAAACTGACTGGTTAGTTATTTGGAATTTGCAAGTAAATAAATGTGCAGTTAAATTTTCATACAGAAGTAGGTAACTGAAGGAGCTAATATGTCCCAAAATGGCTACCGTAGTTGGTAAAAACTTTCAGGCTGTACAAGATTAAACCAAAATACATCACTCAAAACTATACAATGCATAAATAACTATTGTATTTTGTATTGCTTTGCTGCAAAATCAACTTTTTTGAGCTTTCTATGTTATAACGTTGTTCCCTTTTCAGCCATCATCCATGCACGTTTGAGTAATTTAGAGATCTCTCCCGGGCGCTATTCAAACCCTCCTTACAGTTAGATGTAAGATTCTGTACAATGCTCTGCCCACAAGTCTACATCACCCATGCTCCCTCACGATAAATCTCCATAAATATACAAAAACATGACGCAAAACTGTATACTACGACTTCACAAACCTGACGCGATGTGCAGTAGTTTCATTAGTGGGATTCACGCTGGTTGTGGTGTGATTGCGCTCTGAAGGGGGAGTGACTTAACACAGGGAGCAAAACTTATAAAACTGGTTGATTTGAGGAATTTGGCATTTTCAAAACAATAAAATGTAACATGGTGATCTAATTATGTTATGTGTTTGAACTTACAAAATGTTACAAAATTAGGCTTCTACCATTAATTGCAATCGTTCACCTACCTAATAACCTCACAGCTTTTTCTAAGAATGAAAAGAAAGTGAAAAAGTGCCATAAATATACATCAAAGTGAATTAAAATACGTTGAAATGTTTTACTCGTATCAGACAGAACAGCCGGTTATATTGTCCTAAAAAGATCCCGTTTCACCACTCTTTCGCTGACTTTCTTATATTTACTACATACTTTACCTGGGTCACCTTCTCATTCCAAAAACAGTGGAAGAGCGTGGGCCGCTGCTAATGAAACAGTGACTTTGAATGTGGAGGTGCACAGAAGTCACTGAAACTCTACAGGACTATACTTATACAAGAAGGACGAATGCTAATACCTCACAGCAAATACAAAGTACCTGCACCTCTGCCTCCTTCTCCACCTCCTCTGTCATTTCTTCTCCATCCTCTCTCCCTTCTCCCTCTTTTTCAATACCTCTCCCTGTGTAATAAAGTCAAATGTTGAGCAGGACTTTTTGTACTTCACCTTTAGTAGTATTAAGGGAGTAAGGGACCACGTACATATCGTCTGAAGCTGAGTTATACTACAGTAATATAAAGAGGGACAGCCATATTGTACTACTACTTCTATTACTATTATCAATACTGCAACTGCAGCAACTACTACTATACTATATTGCTGTTAATGTATTTTTAGACTTCTTTGGTTTTGCCAAATATAGTATACCATAAATACTTCTACTGCTATCATCTCATCTACTACTTAGCAATGATAATACTACTATAACATCCATTTATACCAACACCAACAGTTCTATTGTACTACTGCTACTACTACTACTAACCTACTACTACTAACCCTGCTTCTACTGCTATCTTCTCATTTACTACTACTACTACCACTACTACTACTACTACTACTACTACTACTACTGCTGCAAATGTATTTTTATATTTCTGTTAAGCCAAACTTAGTATACCATTATTACTTCTACTGCTATCATGTCATCTACTACTTGCTAATGATACTACTACTATTACATCCATCTCTACATCAGCACTTACAGTTTGATACTTGTACTACATTGACTACTACCACTACTACTACCAAATCCACTACCTCCCAACCTTAAGTATTTAATTCTATTTCATACCATTAACTCAGTATTTTCTTGTACAGCAGTACTCCATTATGTAAGTTGTTTACAGTCAGAGCAAAACCAGGCCACTGCAGGCGTGAAGGGATGTGTTTGTGAAGTATTTGAAATGCGTGTCTGCCTGTAATAGCGCCATCATGAGGCCAGCGCTGCAGGGGATAAACTCTCCCCCAAAACCCAATGGTCCATAATGTGACTGTTTAAACCAACAAAACGTGATGGGAGAGGAAATACTACTCTGCAGCCTCCAGTCCTCTGATTCTGTCTGTAAGAAGAGAGGAGAGATGGAGAGAGAGGAGGGGAGGAAGAGAGAGAATGACAGAGAGGAGGGGGTGGAGAGAGACAAGGAGAAGGAGAGAGGGATTTTGCCTTTCTACAATACATTTATTATATGTCAATTAAAACTCACGCGAGGAGGAGAGGAGGGAGAGAGGAAGAAGACAGAGAGAGAGAATGAGAGAGGAGAGATGGAGGGATAGTGAGGGATGGGTAAGGGAAGAGAGAAAGAGAGGAAGGGAAATAGAAAGAAGGGAGGGAGGGAGAGAGGCAAAAGAGTAGGTAGAGAGAGAGAGAAGAAGGAAGAATGAGAAAGAGAGAGAGGGAGAGAAATAAAGGGGAGTGAAAGAATGAGAGAGAAGGGGAAATGAAAGAGAGAGAAGAAGGTTGAAAGCGAGGGAAGATTGACAGAGAGAGAGAGGGAGATTGACAGAGAGAGAGGGGGGAATGAAAGAGAGAGGGGGGAGAAAGAGTGAAAGAGAGGGGAAGAAAGAACCCGGGGGGAAAGAATGAGAGAGAGAGGGGGGAGAAAGAATGAAAGAGAGAAAGGGGGGGATTGAGAGAGGGGGGAAAGAATAAAAGAGAGAGAGAAGGGATTGCGAAAGAGAGAGAGGAGGGAGAATGAAAGAGAGAGAGAGAGGGGGGAGAAAGAATGAAAGAGAGCGAGAAGGGGGATTGAAGATTGAAAGAGAGAGAGAGGAAGGAGAATGAATGGGGGGGCAGAATGAAACAGAGAGAGCACAACTACTTCATTTTACACAGTTTGCAGTGTTCCAAAGTTATTTTTCCACTTACCTTACGAACTCTTTACTAACAACAATTGGCATGCTAACAGCTCACTTCCTGATTCTCAGACAGTAAAACACAATTAGACACAAACTGCTGATTTTATAATATATCTGTACTGGGACAAGACACATTTTGCTCAAATACATGTGAAAACTGGGGTACAGGGCCTTCAAAGACGGTCCGGGGTAAATACAGAACCCATTGCATTGGTGGTGGCGTTAGCATGTGGCGCTAACGATGCTTTCAGGTGCGCTCGTTTTAATAGACTCATTATCGTGTCCATAAAAGACAGTGTGCAGACTGCCACGCTGCGTTCGCCATTCACTCACAACGTGGGGAAATTCAGAGGAAAATTCAGGACGTACTTAGCTGCAAAAATAGCACTTGTCAGGGCGCGTTTAGAGGAAGCGGTTTTATCTTAAATCTGACAGTTCATCTTTGATATGATGGTTTATTGCTGATTTGCACATTTTGACTGGAGCAAAGGAAAAGATATGTCAAGATAGTCTCTCTAATAGATAGCAGAGTATGACTTGATTTATAGCACCAGGAACTTATGTGTTTTATGCCAAAAGAACTGATTAAAGGTGCAATTTGGAACTTTTCTACCTGCATGTCTCTGTGGAGATTTTATTGACTGCCTGGGATGTTCCACAGTTTGGTATTGTCTATGACTTCTTAGTTGACCCATTTTTTCCATCAATCCGTTTTCTTCCTCTTATCCAGGGTTGGGTCGTGGGGGCAGCAGTTTAAGCAGGGGCTCCCAGACTTCCCTCACCCCAGACACTTCCTCTAGCTCCTTCAGCGGGCCAGCCGAGAGACGTAGTCCCTCCGGCGTGTCCTGGGTCAGAGAATGCAGTCGGAGAACGCATTGGATCAGTTAGCTTGAGATTTGGGAGTTCTTTCATATTTGTTTATTTCTGTAATTCATGTGAAATAAAGGAGCTCATTGGTCAGCCATCATTTTGAACAAAATCAAAACTTCTCTCACCTCAGATTAACAGTTCAGTGCTTCGCTCAATGATTCTGCAGAAATACGCCATGTTTTTCAATACATTGTCATATTTTTTCCTTTCTTTTTTTTCTTTGTAAGCAGCCATATTTGTTTTGATACGAACAGACCATGCGCATCCCTGATTGGCTAATTCACCTGTCAATCACGCCCATTTGAACTCTGGGAGATTCACCAGTGTCCAGACTCACATTTTCGCAAAGTAATGTGTATTCAGGAATCAAAATCTTAAGACCAAACTGCATAATTTTCCACTTTTATAACCGTTTTAAGTCAATTTCCTTGATGCGATCGCCAAGAGACGAGGGTCCACCAATCCAATGCCTGCGCTCATTTTAAAGTCACAGGTACAGTACATTTTGCTGAATACTACAATACCGGTAGTGCTTGTAGTGCAAATCCGACTCGTGGGAGTGATTACATATATTTTGCCGCGGCCTTAATGCCTTCCTCTCCGTAACCCATCACACTTTTGCTGAATCTTGGACAAGTTTTATGCAAATGTAGCACTTTTAAGGAGAGGTTGATGACAGAAGGGGAGTAGTAGTACGATTTTGAAGACAGCTTGTATAAGTAGAACTGGAATCCTTATAGTTGATTTGAGAAACGTATTTTTTATGTCCGCGTAGCTGCTCGTAAAGACTAATTATAAACTGAAGCTGACAGCATGGAACAGTGTAAGGTATAAGAGGTGAGAAATGTACAGGCCATGTGTTTTAAGAGTCTATACCTGTAATGTGACATGTTAGTAATGCTAACAACAACTAGCATGTTAACATTGCACTTATAATTAGACACTGACAGTACACAGTGGACTTATTTTGACCTCATGAGCTGCTTATACAATATATGTGTACTGGAGGCAACGACAGATTTTGTACAGTCCCTTTAGCTAAAACAATGGTAGCACTATAGCATAAATGGCTAGTAACTAAGATGTTAACAAGATAGACAAGTTTAATGCCATACAGTGGAACATTTAAGGCAGGGATGTCAAACTCACTTTCACCGGGGGCCACATCAGCAAAATGGTTGCACTTAAATTTGCATAGATGTAAAAAAAGAATATGTGTAATTAATTTACCTTGCTGCGGGCCACATAAAATGACATGGCGGGCCGCATTTGGTCCCCGGGCCTTGAGTTTGACACATGTGATTTAAGGGAAAGCAATTACATCTCAGGCAGAGAAGCAGACCACTAGAAATGTTACGTACTCCTACGGTTACTACTACTACTACTCCTATTACTACTGCTACTACTACTACTACTACTACTACTACTGCTGCTGCTACTATTACTACTACTACTATTGCTGCTACTTGCTATTGCTGAACATTTCAGACAAAGCGAGATAAGCAGGTATTGGACCATATGTAGAAGTGAACTACTACTATTACTACTACTACTGCTACCATTACTATTATTGTTACTAATACCACTACTGTTACTACTACTGCTGCTACTACTTTGTCTAGGGGCAGCAGAGGTTCAGTTGTCAACAGCACAGCCATCCTGGGAGTTAGAGTACTTGAAGTTTCTGTGTTGAAGTACAGTTTGTGTGTGTACCACTACTTCAATAGGCCGCATTCACAAGTACAGGCATCAGGTGACCCAATCAGTGCCCTCCAGCCGCCCAGCCTCCCCGCTCGATTAGCCCCAGAGAGGAGAGCCTTCTCTGGGTAATGATAAGAGCGCTGTCCCCCTCTAATCTCCCTCTCCTCCAGCTCCAGAGTCAGATTAAAGCTCTATCATGGATGGGCAGACGACAGGACCGCACCTGCCTCTTTAGAACCCTGTCGATGGTCAAAGAGAAGGGGCAGTGTGGGGCAGGGAGATAAGAGCCCCCTAGTGGTGCTTTTAAGGAGGACTACTTTAGAGTAACATTTTGCAGGCTGTGAGAAAAAGCTATTGGCGCATGTTGTTGTAAATGGGTTTAAATAAAGTTGAATGTATTTTGTCTGTGTAATCCTTCATGATACACAGCAAAAAAAAATAATTTCTGTCAACTGGACAAAAGTTTTAGAGAGAAGACGTTTCGGACAGCATGAAGTCCCAGTCTATTTCAAACGTACAAAGTTTAAGACAGAAACTGGTTCACTCAAAGGACAAAACATCGAACCACAAACAAAACAATGTGGTTTACTCCATTCAGTGGAGTGAAAAGTGCAGTGAGCGTTATATTGGAGAAACTAAACAGCACTTCAGGAGAAAATGTGCAAACATCGTTGCAAGAGCAGCTCGGGACACCAATCTGCTGTACATCTCCGTCTCAAAGCCATTAACCATTTCTCTTAAGATAGTGAGGTACAAATCTTAGCCAACGAAAATAAAGGAAAAACAATCCATATCTGCTATTTATAACTTCATCCTCAGACCTAATCAAAACAAGGAAACAGTAGGGCTAGCCAGTATGCTAATAGATGTTAGAGCCTGAATGATTATACAAAATATGACACAGGCACAGCTCACACTTACTGTAGTTCAATAGACCTAGCTAACAAACAAAAACTGTAAACAATAGGTGTGCTAGCTTCTCCCTTCAGACAGATACAGTATAAGGCAGTGTCCACGAGAAATCTGACCAGAACTAAAGAAGAGGCTTGGATGAGCTATTCTTTTGCTATTAAATGTATTTCTATTAGTCTATTTGAAAAGGATTGTGGGGAAAAAAGGGAATTTCTCTGACAAGTGGGTTTGCCTGTCCACAGATCTGACCTTCGGCGTCACATGCTTGTCTTCACAAGATACAAATAGTTTATTGCCATACTGTGACACCTTCCAGACAAAGCAATAATATTTCCATTGGGACAGCTGAAATGTGACACAGTGCACCTTTGATGTTTAGTCCAATCGCTGTAAAACAAAAGCAAATGTGTTTTTGAGTCGTGATGTTTAGAATCGAGCTGTTCCGGTCTGAGAGGCGCATTCAGACTGTATGAGGAGAATTAGAGTCTCGCTCCAGTGACTGAGAGGACACACGCACCTGCTGCACTTCAAATGTCTGGTAGAAGTCGTGGTTCAGTCCTGTACCGTGTTTGTCCCTGAGTACTGCGCTTTGAGAGACTTGCAAAGCTGTGTTAAAGTGTTAGCGTTGATATAAACACAGCTGGGTAATGAACCTCTTCACTAACACAAGCTTCAGGTTCAATGTCAAAATAAGTTCTGTAGTTCTGTTTTCCACGTTTTAAAATAAGGTCCATCGCTTTTAAGTTGACTCCGTTCTGCTCGGTTGTGCGTGCGTCTCCACCGCTCTGTAGGCGCTCCTGTTGTGTACATTTCCATATCTGTTTTTACACAGTACTGCCCCAGGCTCTGTGGCCCATACAAGAGGGGGCTGTGATCCATCCCGCCGGGAGAAAGAAGATTATACATTCAAACGCGCCAGTGAAGGTCGTGACCCCCGACGCCGTGCCCTTGAGCGATGATTCCGGACGTGTCGCGGCGGTTGTTGTTCAGAATTCAACTCTTGACCCGCGTCTGCACCGAGGTCGAGTCATTGGTTTAACTTTGAACTGGAAATGAGGTCGGGTTCACATGTGCAACTTTTCAATGGAGATACTGTGATTTTATTATATTAAAAAGGGGAGGGGGGCTGTATAGTGATCTAAATATGTTATGTGTTAGCAGGAAATACCCCGTAGAAAATATAACTCCTCTTTAAAGATGCACTACGTAACTTTTCCGGTAAATCAGACTGGGAATGTTTTATCGCCATTGTCAGTGAACAAAATGGTGGAGCATCTGCCACGTGCTTGTCTCCATGGTGATGTTATTGTTTCGCCTGGCTTTAAGCTTACCTAGCTCCACGGGGAATAAAACAGGTTACACCACCAGGCCAAGTCACAGGTCAGATCTGTGGAGAGGCGAGTAAGCGCGCATGTTTTTTGAGATATTAACTGTCCTTATGCAAAATTGATTCTCGTGAGCTTTAAGTCATGTTATAATGCTGTTACCTCATCAAAAACATATCTGGAGTTGTGTTTTGTTTCATTCACACATGTTTGAGTAACTCTTTATTATTAGTCTGGCTTTATTTCCAAAGCTCAAAATGCTCTGTTCCACCTTGTGATGTCATGAAGTGTCAGTTTTGACGTTAATAGCTATCCTTTAGTGCACTGAGATGACAAATTCCAAGGTTGAAATCATCCAAATGATTCTAGTGAAGGTATATGATATGGAGCACTTCCTGTATTACCACATGACATCCCAAGTTGAAATGGAGTGTTTTCAGTTTGAGAGAAGAACTCAGCCTAAATATGCAGGGTTTGTGTGTTAAACTTGAGGAAACAACATTATAACATCAGAAAATTGTGTAATATCAAGGGCCCTTAGATAAACATAAGACAGATTGCTTAGATAGTTTGGCGTCACACAGCGGAACATTGCAGACAAAGCAATAACATCTTCATGGAGACAGGCTCGTACGGGCTCCCCACCAGAAAAGTTACACAGTTCACCTTTAAAAATAATATGATAAAAATACAAACTTTTACCAACTTTTTCCTGACAGCCATCACAGTTCATCTTGCATCAAATCCTGTGACCTAAATATGCCAATGTGGTGCCTAAATCTTACACAATATTGCATAAGAAACCACCCAAAAAAATACCTGCTCTGTCAGTCAGAGGGTCAACTTTTCTAAACAAAGCCAGAGTCCAGACTACTTTGCTATGTCAATTAAACATTTTTCCCATTCAAAAGATGTAATATTTTGTTTTAAATTGTTAATTGCTATGGCTAATTGCAAATTTTTCATCATTTTGAAACCCATAGATATGTCAATTAGAAACTACCCATATGTGCCATGTAAGTTTGGACTATTTACTATCTTAACTTTGTAAACTGTTTCATCTTTGAGTAAATAAACTATAGTCGTAAAGAATTTAATTTTAAACAAATATATTTTCAAAGTCGCACTATAGAACGATAGGAGTAATTTAAGTTTGCCATCTCAAACTTGTGTACACATTACTGTCGAGTAAATGAAGGATCCAGCGTTGGAGGAGGCAGCGTTGGGCAAACAACAAGCCCAAAAACGTGCTCCGTCTCTGGGCTGTCAGGGGAGTGAAGGGTCCAAGTCAATCTCCGCTCCATAACAGAGGCCTGGAAGCTAACACTGCGCTAATGCTACTCTAATGCTACGCTAATGCTGCGCTAATGGACTTTTGTTTACATTTGGAGTCCTGTTTACTCAAAGTGATGGATGTGACGGACGGGCTAGCTGAACAGACGCTAATGATTTGAGATCGCTATTCTCAACGGACAATTCTAAATGGAGATAAAGGGGATATATATACTCTCTGGCCATAATAACGAATCAGGAAGTGCACTGTAAGCATGCTAGTTGCTGTTAGCTTTACAGTGATGTCAAAAATTCCACTCTGGCCTCTTGACAGTTGTGACAAGTGCTTATAAACTCATCATGGTGAATAATTAGGATGCTTTGAAGGCATAAGATGAGGAATAACTGATCTATAGATTTGAAGTTGACGTGAAAGAACATACTGGAATGAAATGGAAATGATCTGAAGAACCTTTGAAGATGTTTTTTTTTATTAGTTGATCATTTGATGTTGTAGTAGTAGGTGAACCAGGGCCAAGTCAAGATAAACTGAGAGCTTGAATATTTATATGCAAATAGCATTCAAGAGGTGGACTTTGTTTATCTGAAGGAGGAAATAGTAGTAATTGTAGTAGTAGTACCAGTAGTGGTGGCAGTAGCAGTAATAGTAGTAGTAGCAGTAGTAGCAGTAGTAGTAGTAGTAGCAGTAGTAGTAGTAGTTGTTATAGTAATAGTAGCAATAGTAGTATCAGTAGTGGTAGTAGGAGTTGTAACAGTAGTACTAGCAGTAGTAGTAGTAGTAGCAGTAGTAGTTATAGTAATAGTAGTAATAATAGTATCAGTAGTTGTAGTAGTAGGAGGAGTTGTAGCAGTAGTAGCAGTAATAGTAGTAGTAGTTTAACTAGTACATCTGGTAACATTTGTAGCATTTTACCTCAAAGTATTGTGACATGTATTCAAACGCTGTAAGAGTGTCCTGACAGGACATCAAAATAATAATCCTACAAACTTTCAGTTGTGACGTCTCAGTTTGCTTCAAATTTGGCACATTTTTGGCCCAAATGTTGAAATAGTTTGCACAGTTTGGTTTTGTGAGCCATCTGAAACTCGGTGGGTGGGATTTCGCTCGTCTCTACCCAAGTCATTGTCATCTTTTCAATTTGATGTGCCCCTGCCTATCTCCTAATGACATCTGACTCACAGCGCAGGCCTGATTACACAACACGCCTGCACGCACTCGGTTTGCAGATATATCTCTGCAACGTAGTAACTATACGCAAGTAAAGTACATTTGGTAATACTTGTATGTGTATTTTTTTATTCACATTTCAGATGCAAAGTCCGCCCCCTGCTGGTCTCAATGAAGACGTTATTCATGACTTGCAGTTTACTGTTATGCAAAATTTTGATGACTTTTTCCCTTTTAATAGATGGCAACGGTCCCAATTCCTCCATCATTCTGAAACACACAAATATTCTACCTCCACGGACAAGCAGGCGACATACCGCATTAAATCAGCCTTTTAACATCCGAGTATCAGGAAGTGCACATTCGATTAGCATGCTAGTTGTTGTAAGCATTACCGAAAAGTGCTTATAAACTCATCGCGGTGAATAATTAGGATGCTCTGAATGCATAAGGTAAGTGGGGAATAACTTTGGACCACTGCAAATGGTTTAAAGCAATAATAGAAATAAGCTAGTAGCGGACCCCGGAAAAGTTACATAATGCAGCTTTAAAAGTCAACCCCCCCGATTTTTTTATTTTTTTGGGGAGGGGTATTTTTGTTTTTTGGGGTTTTTTTTGGTTTTGTTATTTTGACAGACAGGCTTGTTTTTGCTGGAGTGTCCTTCTCGCAGAGTGCGGTGTAGCTAGCTAGCGGCCTTTCTATGTTTTGCTCATTATAGAAACTTGTCTGGATGCTAGCTTTAGCCAGACAGGCCCAAGGCGCAAGCAGCAGAGACGACAGACAAATACACCGCGCTGAGAGTTTATTTTTATACTACAAATTTACTTATCAATAGTGAACCCAAACTGCCCAATTATATCAGTATTATCCAAAGTCTGCCTCGTTATTTTGAATGCGTCGCTCACAAAATATTCGTCTTTTCTCTTTCACAGACACAGATATTTCCAATCTAATCTATATATTTATAAACTTAATTAATCCCATTGTATCTTTTTTGTACAAATCCAATCAGCTTTTACAAATGTCTTCCTCATTGTTCACGGAGAGAACAAAGAGGAAGACATTTGATTCTATGTTTTTCTTAATTATCCCTGTGTGGAAATATCTGATGGATTTGACACACTCTGAGAAACTGAAAATGGCATCGTACTGGAAAAAGATAAAATGCTACAAACTTTATGTGAATGGGTATTATTACTACTATTAGTACTACTGCTATTACTATTACACTTACCACACCAACTACCCAACTAATACAACTACTACTACTACTACTACTGCTACTACTACTGCTACTGCTACTACTCTTTATTACTACCACTATTACTGTTACAACTACCACCCCAACAACAACTAAAACTGCTACTACTCTTTACTACTACTATTATTACTACTACTACTCTTTAGTACTACTATTACTTCTACTACTACTACTCTTTATTACTACTATTACTACTACTACTAATACTCTTTATTACTACTACTACTACTAATACTCTTTATTACTACTACTACTACTACTACTACTACTACTAATACTCTTTATACATACTACATCTACTATTACTATTACAACTACCATCCCAACAACTACTACTACAACTACCACTGTTTACTACTACTAGTACTATTACTATTATACCTACTACCCTAACTACTACTACTACTCTTTATTACTACTTCAGTTAGTATTACAACTATCACCCCAACAACTAAAACATTACTCATTACTACTACTACTACTGCAATATCACTACCACTACTACTACTGCTAATTGCTACTACTTCTGCTACGACTATTACTGCTACTATAATTATATTACTACTATCATCCCCGCGACCACTACTACTATGAGTACTACTACTACTACTACTACAGAGCGTTCCCACTTGATAACATTGTCTTTGCCTAAGGTCAGTTTGCACTAATCACCCCGTGTCTTCTTTTGTTGTTGATTAATTACTTCATAGTCACTGGGTTAAACTCGTATTTACTAGTTTTAGTTCTTATTGTCTTTTTCTCCCTGAACCGAACTTTAGACAGAAACTCAAACAAAAAAAATAAAAATCCAAAGTTTGTGAAATATAGTTTTAAAATGATTGATGGGTGGTGTCTAGTAGCCGTCATAACTCTTATAGGATTTTGCCACAGGGACGACTCGTAAAAGGTGTTGTTTTTAGTAGTACTGCCAAACTTTTTTTTTTTACAAAGTTGACAGTGTAAATTATAGTACACATGTATGAGGTCAGTGGAAGCTAATAGCATTTTAGCTAATGCGTATATAGAATTATGTTTACCATGGAAAATCTAGACTATAGTATTTTTACTTTTTTATCAATGGCAAAATATCAGATAATAATTTTAATTTGGTACTATTTCAGGATAAAAACATGCTACTACTACTATTACTGTTACTACTGCTACTACTACCACAACTACTACTATTACTGCTTCTACTACTACTAATACTGCAGCTACTACCATGGCTACTACTACTAATACTGCTTTTACTACTATTACTACTATTACTACTACCACTACTACTACTACTACTACTACTAAAAATGATAATACTGCTTCTACTACTACTACCTCTGTTGCTTCTACCCATACTACTATTACTATTACTACGAATCCTATAAATAAACAGCTAAATATGAAGTTTTGATGTCTACCACATTGCACACACTTAACAACATGTAGCAGTAATGGTAATAGTACCATTAGTAGTAGTATCAGTAGTAATAGTATCAGTATCAGTCATTTAGCAGTTGTAATGGCAGCAGGCTTGCAGCAGTTGGAATAGAAGCAGTAACTGTAGTAGCAGTAGTTGTAGCAGCAGAGTGTAAATTGTATTTTTCTACTTAACATGAAAAACGTGATAATTATGTTTACTAGATATTTGTGTCATTTGAAATTAAAAAGACCGTCTTCCTCTCAAATCAATGATATCCACATTTAAATAAGAAGTAAAGAGTGGAGCATTAACATGTCCAATCACAGGACGTCTTTAGGGACTTGTTTATAACGCGCTAGTGAAGTGCTAGCTAATGAAATGCTAATGAAACGCCAATGAAATATTAACCATGCACTTACAGAGCACTGAGTGTACTGTGTGCTGAACGGGAGACGGGCAGACACAAGAGCTTACACTTATAGAGGCCAAGGTTTTTAGAGTTTTATTTATGCAAAATGGATCAAAAGTACTTCAGTATAACTAAAATTGTGTAGTAGTACAAGTTCAAATAATAAGTAGTACAAAAATATGACTTAAATGTTTTGGAATATACATAGAAAATAGATATAGGAAACGCTATTGCTATACTGAATTGTATTATTAATAATTACTCTGGTTACCACTACTATGGTTACTACTACTACTACTACTGCTACTACTACCACAAGTACAGTATATATGCAGCTGATTTTGTAATAGTAGTAGTAGTACTAGTAGTAATAGTCCTAGTAGTCGTGGTATTTGTTGTATCCATAGTTTTAGTAGCACTAGCAGTATTAGCAGCAGTTGCAGTAGTATTAGATGCAGCAGTTGTAGTAATTATACTAGTAACAGTAATAGTACTAGTAGTGGTATTTATAGTAATAGTAGTTTCAATAGTACTAACAGTTTTAGTAACAGTAGCAGCAACAGTAGTATTAGTAGTTGTAGTACTGGTAGTATAGGCCTAGCTGTTGTGGTAGTAACAGTAGTATGAGCAGTAGTAGCAACAGTAGCAATAGTATTAGCAGTAGTAGTAGCTATAAGTGTTCACAGTAGTAGTAATAGTAGTAGTAGTAGTAGTAGTAGTAGTAGTAGTAGTAGCTGTAATACTAGCAGTAGCAGTATTAGTAGTACTGTAGTATTTGTTGTGTAACTGCCATAATCTAAGTGCAGAAGTCAATATTTCTTTTCTGTGTAACGCGTAGCATTTGTGTGATATTGATGTGAGAGAGCTATACACAAAGGCTTTCATGTCTCAAAATGGCCGCCGGTGTAAACAGTATCTTTTGTTCCATATTGTTGCGTTTGAAAGAAAATCAAATTTGCAACAATCAGACCTGGCCTCAGCAGAGCGGCCCCCTGCTGGCCCTGCACAACAGCCAATTTATGCTGCCCTTCACAATAAAAGCACACGGTACAAAGAGCAGGCCTGTAGTCCAGCCAGTGTCCCGCCAAATTAAAAGATGCTGAGGGATATGTGCAGATACAGTACAGAGATATAGTATAAGCAGCTCTTGAGGTCAAAATAAGTTTGCTGTGTGCTGTCTGCATCTAATTATAAGGCAGGTTTTAGTCTTATAATCAGGAAGTGCTTATTAGCATGCTAGTTGTTATTGACTTTACCTTCAGGGCAAATCTCTGCTCTGGTGTCTGAAAGTTGTGAAAACTGCTTATGAACTCATCAAGGTGAATAATCAGGATGCTCGGAACGCGTGCGGTAAGTGATCTTGGAGGTTAGATTCAGACCATACTGTTGTTGTGTCCTTTGGCAAGACACGTCACCCATCTTATCTGTGTGTTAATCTGCTGTGTCATAGGTGTCAGAAAGGCTGATGGCTCATGGTAATAATGTTTTGTTTTTTATGGGCAGTATAAGTTGTTGAAATAGCTATAATTGTATAGTAAAAGGAATAGTAGTAGGAGAAGTAGTAGTAAAAGTAGTAGTAGTAGTAATAGTAATTGAAAGAGCAGTAGGAGCTATTGTATTTTAATTGTGGTTAAGCCGGCAGTTTTAGCAATAGTAGAAGTAAATAGCAATTTCAGTAGTTATCGGTAATAGTAGTAGTAGTAGTAGTAGTAGCAGTAGTAGAAACAGTAGTCGTAGTAGTAGCAGTAGTAGTAGTAGTAATTGTAGTAGTAGTAACAGTAGTAGCGGTAGTAGTAGTAGTAGCAGCAGCAGCAGTAGTAGTAGTAGTTGTGCAAGTAGTAGCAGTAGTAGTAATCGTCGTAGCAGTAGTAGCAGTAGCAGTAGTATGTTTACATTGATTCAAATATTAAAACATACAGCCTACATATTTCTGTATTTTGTTCATGTAATAACAAACAAAAATGAAACTTTCGCTGCGCTTTCGCTGCGTGTCACTTACCATTGTCATGGCGACGTGTTTTGGCCATAGATGCGAGGTCCGTCCTGATTGTGCTGATAGTGAAAACATGATAAAAACAGCTTGATTTGGCAGACTTATGTGGTTTGTTTTGGTTCGTTTGCTAATGACACACACTCATTACATCACATTGTCCTGTCTGTGATTTTGGTTCAACTTTAAAACTGTGTTAAATGGAGAAAAGGTGAGAACGGTCATAATTATTAGTTATTTTGTAGAGGACAAAATGAGAAACTGGTCTGGTCACTGTTTGTGCTTTTTCTAATGGGGAGTGAACGAGAGAAAAAGTATTGTCAGCTAGTTAAGTCATGTTTTGTTACCAGAGCTACCATTTTGACAATAGTGCTCCTATATATACTGTCGTTTAATTGTGTGTCAAAATATATGTTACAATTTCTGCCTTTCTGAACAACATTGTACTGTAAACAAAATGACATCCACCCACACACACGCACACACACCCACACACACACACACACACACACACATAGGGAGCCCACCAAGCTGCTTCCTGTTTCCTCTGATGCCTCCTTGTCTCCTTGTCTCTTCCTTTAAAGTTCAAGTGTCCTGACATGTGTCTCTGTAAACAAATGGGACGCAGCCCTCCTCTGTTTGACCTGACTGTGAAGCTAACATCCTGTCTACCTCTCCCCCGTGTCTCCTTTGGTTATCCTCAAACGTATAATAACAACAATGCTACCATTAGCCTTTATTACCATGGTGATTACAAGTATACCACAGTTTCTATTTCTAATATTTGTTTAAATTGCATTTGTCTTTAATATTTTTGATGCCTTTATTTTAGCCACTGCTGCTGTTCTCCATGCTGTCCCTGACGTCTTGTTTTATTCTTGGTTTAGTCGCAGTTGTGACAGACTCCTCCCGCATTTGAAAAGATCTGACTTATGTAACTTGTAACTTTTCTAGAGGATGGTCTGCCACCTGCGTGTCTCCATGGATTGTCATAATGTTCCACAGTATGACATTAAACCATTAAAAGTGACCTTGAAATACATTGTGAAAACATTCTTATTGTGAGTGGGCTCTCCTCTCCACAGATCTGATCGGTAACTTGACCTCGGAGCGTCGTTTGCTTGTCTCCGTGGAGATAGATAAGTTTGATGTCACTTCCGGGTCCATCAGATGACTGAAAGCGATGAACATGCTGACTATTATCTCTTTTTAGCAATGACGCATCTCACGTTAAAAGGAAATGACAGTTGTTTAAAGCTAACAAGATTATAAACACGGATCTATGGTTATAACTGTGACAGAAAGTGTGCGAGGGGGGTTGAGGTAAGAAGCTAGGCTAGGCTAAGCTAGTGTTAGCAATGGGCAGCAGTTAGTGAGATATACACATGGGTAATCCTACGTTATGCTAGATTATTACTACATTATTTACATATTTGATACAGTTCGTGATTGATGAATAAGGAACAAAAAACAAGACTAAAAATCAGCTGTGAAGTTTCTGGCTGAACCCGGAAGTGACATCATCACTTAATGACTCTATATTCAAAGTAACCCTCTTGCAAGTGGCATATCCTCGACTACAAAAGTTACATCGTGCACCTTTAAAGTCGAGAATATTGTGAACGTGACTTCACTTCTGTTTCCTGTGTTGTCATTTCCACCTGAAAGTTTGTGACATATTAAACGTGATGAACATAAACACATGTCTCTTGTATTTGACCTGGTTGCTCTGACCTGTCTCTCCGCTCTGCCCCCTGCAGGCAGCCCGGTCAACCTGACGTGCAGAGCCTTCTTCGGGTACAGCGGAGACGTCAGCCCCCTCATCTACTGGATGAAAGCCGACAAGTACATCGAGGACCTGGACGATGAGAGAGTGCAGGAGACAGACCTCAAGTAAGATGACACCAAAACAGTATGAGGAGGCATCGCTTTGGCCTGGTTTTGTCCTGGTTTAGTGCAGGTTTAGTGCAGGTTTAGTCCTGGTTTAGTCCTGGTTTAGTCCTGGTTTAGTCCTGGTTTTGCTCTGGTTTAGTCCTGATGTAGATTTGGTTTGATTCAGTTTAGTCCAGGTTTAGTTCAGATTTAGCCCCAGTTTAAGCCTAGTTCAGTCTTGGTTTAGTCCAGGTTTAGTCAGCCTTGCTTTGTTATGTAAGGTCCTGGTTCAGTCTTAGTTAAGTCCTGGTTCAGACCTAGTTTAGACCTGTTTTAGTCTTTATTTAGTCCTTGGTTTGAGCCCAGTTTAGTCCTGATTTAGATTTGGCTTGGCCGGGGTCTCTTCCAGGTCTAGTCTAGGTATAGTCCAGGTTTAGTCCAGGTCTAGTCCAGGTTTAGTTCAGGTTTAGTCCCAGTTTAAGCCTGGTTCAGTGTTGGTTTAGTTGGCAAGTCGGCCTTGCTTGGTTATCTAAGGTCTTGGTTTAGTCCTGGTTCAATCTTAGTTTAGTCCTGGTTCAGACCTCATTAAATCCTGTTTTAGTCCTGTTTTAGTCCTGTTTTAGTCTTTATATAGTTCTTGGTTTGAGCCCAGTTTAGTCCTGATGTAAATTTGCTTTGGTTGGAGTTTAGTCCAGGTCTAATCCAGGTTTTGTTCCGGTCTAGTCCAGGTCTAGTCCAAGTTTATTCCGGGTTTAGACCCAGTTTTAATGTGGTGAGTGAATATTTATCACATTGTGGGGACTAAAATGTGCATACACGGTAAGTCTTAAGTCTTTATGGAAACAAAATGGGTTTTCATGTTTGTCTAATTCTGTTTTGGTTTGGTGGAATAGTACCTGTGCTAAATATTTATTATAGTTTTACATCAGTTAAGTGGCAGTTTGTTGAAAAAAGTTAAGAAAAGTGCAAAAATACAGGAAGCAGCAATGAGTTCTAAAAAGGAATACTTCAACTTATGTCATCAACACAGAAAAGTCCATCCAAAATGCAGACATTTTACACAACAAATTAAACACGTTGTCATTTATTTTATTACCTTGTGGTTCACTTGTTACTATGGTTCGTAGGTAAGTCATGTTATTACCTCATATATTCTGCTCATGTCCAACCAAGAAGTAAAAATACACACAAAATTTTAAGTTTTTGGGGGGTTTTGTTCTAATCCTGATTTAGATCCCATGTATTGAGCAAGTGTATTGTTGCATCGTCGACAGGGTTGTATCAAAAGTATCAAAATTCAGATACTAATCGGCATCAAATATCGACTCCATCAGTATCATGACAACAGTAATCCCTAGTACGCCTTAAGAACCTTACATCCTTATGGCTATGTTATGTACATTTACACCATCGCTTAAATATTCAACTTCCAGCATTTTTCATGATGTGGTAAACAGCCTTTTAGACCAGTTAACACTATGTGCTGCTAACAGGGGCCTTCCTCAGCTGCTATCATAGGAATTACACTCATGAAATTTTGATTCTGTGTTTAATAATGCAGATAACTATGCATTCTTTATCATGAACAATATGTATGCATGGACCAGGTACGCCCTGTGTTCACGTGCATTTAAATGGTAAGCGCTCCATTCCCATTCATAAAACTCATTCATATTTTATGTCAAACTTGTACTGGAGCCAAAGGAATTAAATATGAAGTAACAGGTTTGACCGTTTTACTATAAATTTAATATAACGCTGTTTATTAAATAGTAGGAATGTTAGTAAGAGATTAGATTGGTCGTGTTAGGTCCTGGTTTAGTCCTGGTTTAGTCCTGGTCCAGTCTTGGTTTTGCTCTTGTTCAATCTTGATTTAGATCTAGTCCTTATTTAGTCTAGATTTAGTCAGTCTTGGTTGGTCATGTAAGGTCCTGGTTTAGTCTTGTTTTAGTCCTGGTTAAATTCTAGTTTAGTCTTGTTTTAGTCCTGGTTCAGTCCTGGTTTAGTCTTGTTTAGGTCCAGATTAAGTCCAAGCTTAGTCTTGTTTTAGTCCTGGTTTAGTTTTGTTTTAGTCCTGGTTCAGTCCAAGTTTAGTCTTGTTTTAGTCCTGGTTCAGTCCAAGTTTAGTCTTGTTTTAGTCCTGGTTCAGTCCACGTTTAGTCTTATTTTAGTCCTGGTTCAGTCCTGGTTTAGTCTTGATTTATTTCTGTTTTTTTAGTCAGGCTTGGGTTAGTTATATTAGGTTCTTGTTCAGTCCCGGTTCAATCTTGGTTTAGTCCTGGTTCAGTCCCAGTTTAGACCTGGTTCAGTCTTGTTTTAGTTCAGGTTTAGTCAGCCTTGCTAGGTTACGTAAGGTCCTGATTTAGTCTTTATTTAGTCCTTCTTCAGTCCAGGTTTAGTCAGCCTTGGTTGGTCATGGAAGGTATTGGTTTAGACTTGGTTCAGTCTTGTTTCAGTCTTGGTTTAGTCCAGGTTTAATGAGCCTTGGTTTGTCATGTTAGGTCCTGGTTTAGCTGTTTAGTCTTGTTTTAGATCCTTTTTCAGTCCAAGTTTAGACCTGGTTTAGTCCTGGTTTAATCCTAGTTTAGTCCCTGAGCCCCAGTACTCACAGTCTATATTCTGTATCTGATCCCTCCACATGTAATGAACACAGGTTGATTTGTCTTAATGTGATTGGTCGATTTTTCCCGCTGTTAAGGTCAAAGATCAAACCGCCCCCGCCCGTCCATGTGAGCAGAATCAATCTTCCTTCACAAGAGCGGCTGCACTTTAAACGGGTCACTGTTTGGACCTGCTCTTTATCATACTCTCAAAAAGTTTTAGATTTTTTTTTTTTTTTAGATCTGTTTTTCCCCATTCAATATTCAATTCAATATTGTTAATCGCTATGGCAACAGTCCTAATTCCTCACCATTCTGAAACCCATGGATAGTTTTGGTTAAGATAGCACAGGTAACAAAAGATTTTAATTAAAAATATACTAAAATATAAAAGTAAAGGCGAATTACATTTTAACTGTTTTAAAGGTACACTATGTAACTTTTCTGTAGAATGGTCCCACACCTGCTTGTCTCCATGGAGATGCCATAGTTTTGTCTGGAACGTTCCACAGTACGCCATTAAATGTATATATATATGTCATGAAAACAAGCCAGTGAGTGACCAGGCTAAGTTACAGGTCAGATCTGTGGAGAGAGGCAAGCCCGCCACCAGTAAGAACTAATGCACGGAGCAATAAAAACACCTGTACTTGAATAAATGCAAGATAGAAATGTTTAATGCCATATTGCGGAACATTTACTTACTTAAATAGTAGCCATATAAATGCACGAGTACAACAAGTCAATATCGTTCCATCTGACTTAATTAAATAGTTACTTTTAAAATTTTGATCCAACTTATGTAATTCTTTTCATACTATTGTATCATGGCTGCACTTCATCATAGGGTATTTTAATAAGGCAACTCGCTGTGATCAAAAATGCCAAGACATTTACTATTGATTGTGGATCAGGCTCTGCTCTCCAGCGCAGTGCCCCCTGCTGAGCTCCCAATGTTACAACCGAATAAAAACGCAATAATACGCTCGGTAAAGGGCGGCATGCTGGGTAATGTAGTCTGTCTATTAGGCAGAAAGTGGAGGTGAAGTACAGCCCTGTGCAATAGGCCCACGTGAGTTTGATTTGGTTTATTTCTGAAGATAATGCTACGATAGAGAGCGTTGTACAAATCAATGTTTTATTAAGTCGCCGGTGAAGAGGAGGTGGTGTTTATGTTGGTGAATACTGGAACAAACAAGATGGTTGCTTTCTGTGTGCACAATTTAACATTAAACTAGATAATATATACATTTATTATAACTGTAGTCTTGGTTCAGTTCTGGTTCTAGTCTCGGGTTTCTCTTATTTTTAGCTGTGGTTCAGTCCAAGTTTATTCCTGCTTTTGTCTTGGCTTAGTCCTCATTTAATCTTTTTTAGTCCTAGTTTAATTCTGGGGAGGGTTCACATTTCTAATAGTACGGGTTTAGTCCTGGTCTAGTCCTTCTTGGGTCCCATATAGTCCTGGTTCAGTCTTGGTTTAGTTGTGGTTCAGTCCAAGTGTATTTCTGCTTTAGTCTTTTTTTAGTCCTGGTTTAGTCTTAGTTTATATTTTTAGTCGTGGTCTAGTCCTTCTCAGGTCCCACATAGTCCTGGTTCAGTCTTGGTTTAGTTGTGGTTCAATAAAAGTATATTTCTGCTTTATTCTTGTTTTAGTCCTGGTTTAGTTCTGTATTAATCCTAGTTTATAGGTTTAGTCCTGGTCTAGTCCTTCTTGGGTCTCATATAGCCCTGGTTCAGTCTTGGTTTAGTTCTGGTCCAGTCCAAGTTTAGTCATGGGTTAGGTTCACATTTATTCGTATGGGTTTAGTCCTGGTCTAGTCCTGGTTCAGTCCTGCTTTGGTTTTGGTTTAGTCCTGATTCAGTCCTAGTTTAGTCTTGGTTTATAGTTTTAGTCCTGGTCTAGTCCTTCTTGGGTCCTATATAGTCCTAATTCAGTCTTGGTTTAGTTCTGGTCCAGTCCTAGTTTAGTCAAGTCTTGGTTTAGTCCTCATTCAATCCTGGTTTAGTTCCGATTCAGTCCTAGTTTAGTCTTGGCTTATAGTTTTAGTCCAGATCTAGTCCTTTTTTAGTCTTCTCTAGTCCTGGTTCATTCTTGTTTTAGATGTTTAGTTGTTGCAAATTTGAATAACTATGCTAAATAGTTCAGATTCATTTAATATAAGCTAGCCAACCAGCCCTGCTAGCCTATTAGCCTACTATTGTTTTGTAAAATTGCACGGAGCCTTTTTATCTCTGAATTCTTCCCACTACAAGTAACAACAAATGCATATCATGAAAAGGTTAACAACGAGCACACTGACAAGGCTAGCACGCGCGTTGCCCGCCCTATCTGTGACCTGGCATTTGTGAACGTCGTTATTAGCCCACTAGCTAGCACTCCGTTCACATCTTTGCATCCCTTTCTTTCAAGTGAAGGACAGTTAGCCAATTAGCGCCTTCAGGATATGGGGGAAAATATAAAAAAATGAACAAGAAATTCATATACGTTTTGCTTTTATGTGACAACAGATGAAGCTAGCGACCCTGAGATGCTAGGTCGCCTTGTAGGAAGAGTGTTACAGTCTTCTATTTGTGTTATTTGAGTACCTCTTGGTCTTTGCGTAGCTTTGAAATGTAAATTAAACCACAGCAGAGTATTGCCCAAAGGCACTGAGCTAATACATGAAATAGAGCTGCTGGCACCATGTTTTACTCTTCTGATTTAAGGGGGGGGAGACTGTATTATGGTGGAAACAAGCATTCTGGTCCCTTGGAAAATGAATATATAGGTTAAGATGAGGTTTGTAGGGTTCTTCATCTGGTTGGGTTTTCAGGTCCAGATTCAGGCAATGGGGAAAAAGAAATGAAACGTTCTCATTGCACTGCAGAGTAGGGCTATTGCATGATTGAAGCCTTGCTGAAACTAAACATTCAATACTCTTAAAGGTACAGTGTGGAACTTTCTGGAGGTGGCGCGCATGAACCTGCATGATTCCACTGAAATAAGAAGTTGAAATCATACTTTGGAACATTATTTATGGAGATAGATGAGTTTTATACCATTGTGCGCAACATTATCGAACAAAAGAACAACATTTCCATAGAAACATGCAGGAAGAGTCAGGTTTGTGGAGATCATAGACAGGAACTAATCATGGGCACACTTCCGGCTCCATCGACTTCTCATCCCTCTCTCTGGTTTTATTTCGCTATTGTGTCGGTAAATCAAGATATGAACATTAATAACAGACAAATCAGGCGCCTTCTATCCCCGAGGTTGCTCCCAGTAGCGTTAGCAACAGGTTTGATTGACAGTGTTGCTAAGCAGAGGGGGCGTTACCTTAAATTTTGATTAAATGTAAAAGGTAAAATGTTTTATCATTACAAAACATATGTACTTATACGCTCTTAGCATCTGAAACTGTTTACTAATACATTTCTTCAACTCTTTTCTCTTTTCCCTCAATTACAATCACAGTTTTCCCACTATCCATCCAAAAACTTTGACAAAAAAAAAACAACAATACGCCGGTTCATTTTGGATCTGACGCGATGCTAAAGCTAGCTCCTTGGCTGTGGTTGTTATGGGGAGAGTTAGCCTGGATGACTCACTGTTCCTCGCCCTCCTCTCTGCTCCACTATCTGCTCTGAGCGCTTTCATCTGCAGCCAAATCTGCACCACCAGAAGCACCATGAATCACACTCTATATATGCAAGAGCAGAGCAGCTTTACGGCAGAGTAACGGACAAAACACTCATTACGACACGGGAAAGAAATGCCATTGTAAACTGGACAGGTTTTCACAAGTAGCCTCGCATCAGTCAGTAAGTCACAATTAATACTCAAATTTTAAACTTGATTTCGACAATTAAAAATAGACTCGATATGATAACAGAGTTTGTTTATTATACCATGTGGTCTCGCACTAATTTTGACAAAACTGTTCAAGAAAGGTCCAATTTTATCCAGTTTATGTGATTTTCTCAGTATCGATACCTGCTCAAATGAGTATCTAGTTTTCGTACTAGTTTAAGTATTGATTAGTATCTGATTTGTAATATTTTGGACAACCCTAGGATCAGTTATCACACCTTGAAGATAGTGCTAGCAAGCGAGAATCCCAATTTAATCTACAGATGAATTACATAGTTTACCACACATTATAGATTTCGTAAATACAATTTTAGGCAAAATAATAATATGCAATAGATAAGCTAGCTCGTGATCTGGACCATGGACTGTATATATAAATGGACATAGCTAATTTGCTAGCCGCTGCGTTCCAAATACAAAGTGCTCATGGGCTGTGCTTTCGGCTCCATCGACTCTGGCTCCAATTCACTTCACGTTGGAAAACTGTCTCCTCTCTCTGTATCTGCTGCTGTCAGACACATCATTCTGACCTTAAAATGTTCGTTTTAACCTACTCTGCATGATCCTGGTGTTTTTATTTAGCTATTTTTATCTGTAAATCTTCTTTCCCCCAAGGTCACATAACTAACTGACATTTCTACCCTGGAAATTCAAAATGGCTGCTTATGTTTTGACTTAAAATGATGTGGATGTTATGTGAGCTAATCATCGTGTTCATAATGTATAACGTAATATTTTAATATCATTTTGTGTTGATTTTTTTGTATTATTTTCATATGATTTTCTGTGGGCTGTATTTCTGGTTTGAACAGTAGAAAAGAAGCAGTAGCGGCGTTAGTCTAGTTAGTTATATATTACGCTACTTTATTACAATGTTTTGTTTAGCTAATCATCGCTCCTCTTTGTTAAAGTGTCAGACTAGAGTACTTCACTAAAACAGTTAACAGCATAATATTTAAGACTTTACTCAAAATCTTGTGTACTTTTTTCCTAATTATGGTGTTGTTTATATTTTTATTTGATGGAGGCTGTAGATTTGACGTTCATAGAGCCAGAGGGAATTCTAAAACTATATGAGCAACCAGAGCAAACTAGTCTAAACACATTCACTTTGTTTAATCAATGTTTAAATCATAAAAAATGATGCCTTCCTTGTGCGTAAACTGTTTGTGCATTTTAGATGGAGTTTCCAACAAGAAACAGAATTGAAAAGATTATTCAAATTCAAAATGAAAAGTGTCTGGATCAGAATCTGGATTAGAATCTGGTTTGGGGAGATGGGAGTGAGAGGAGGAGGAGGAAGAGGAGTGAGAGGAGGAGGAGGAGTGAGAGGAAGAGGAGGAGGAGGAGTGAGAGGAGGAGGAGGAGGAGGAGGAGTGAGAGGAGGAGTGAGAGGAGGAGGAGGAGGAGGAGGAGTGAGAGGAGGAGGAGTGGGTAGGGCACAGGTGTAGCTCGTTTGGGATGGAGCAGCTAATCAGGAACACAGGAGGAATGGAAGACAATGTGAACGACAAAACAAGGTAAAAATGTCCAAAAATAATCCAATGTAATATTTCATGTGCAGTTTAGGAAGCAGTGCAGGCTTGGGTCGCACATTTGAATGTAATAATTTAAGTATATTCACCATATATTTGGCACTGTTTCTTCTGTAGTAGTTGTAGTAGTAGTAGTTGTAGTAGTAGTTGAAATAGGCCTCAAACGTGGATACAGTTGGTTCAAAATTACTGCAAATTCTACTTTTAATATAATATTTAATGAATGTAGTGTTCAGTATGAATTGTGTTGAATGTTTTAATGCCATGACAACCATTAATTTCACCCCAACTCCTGTTTGGATGGACAAGTTAGTGTAGTTGGGGTAGTTGGGGTACTTGGGTTGGTTGAACTTTTGTAATATTAAGTAGTACCTTTAGTTGATTTAGCCATAAAAGCAGCAAGATTATGATGGGTAGTACTCAGTTACGTTTATTTGAGTAACTTTTTAATAAAATTGTACTTCTGAGTAGTTTTCAGACACCATACTGTTCCTTCTATGTGAATAATATTTTTATTGAAGTATCAGGACTCTTACTCAAGTAAAAGTTGTGGTTCCTCTTCCCACTGTGAGTACGTCTGCAAATGACAAAAGCTTTATGTTGACAATATGAAACAATTTGAATATTTTTGTGTTTAGTTTCTCATTTTTGTGTCCATGCTTTGAAAATACAATTATATTCTTCTAACTTCAAATAATTACTCAGTAGTAACTTTCCTCAAATACTTCTAATCTTACTTATTAGGGTCACTATACTGCGTACTAATACTTTGAAGAAACATTACTCTTATCTGAGTACAGTTTTTGGCTACTCTTCCCACATCTGTGTTAAATAGTAGTAATTGAATAGTAGTGGTCTCAGTAATAGTAGTAGCAGTAGCAGTATCTGTATATTTGTTGTTGACTTATGTGAAATACTTTGGTCAGCTGACGTTTTAAATGTTATACATAAACTTGAATTGAATAGTAGTAGTAGTATTTTGGCTAATCTTCACTTAAGACTAGTTGGCTAGTTGCAATAATTGTACTTCTACTACTTTTCCATACATTTAAAGTACTTTGAAGCTGCCACCACATATTTCTCCTTGTATTCTGAACAATGGGATGCATATCACACAAAAATACAGCCTGCGTTTGAGTTTTGACAATAAAAATACGGCTCTGTTGACTCCCGAATCTTGTGAGCACAATCAGGGATGACACGTCTCGTCGGGACAAAAGGGAGCTGTCAGTTCACGCTAGCGCACCCAGAGATCAGAGCGTGTTTGGCCACAAGGCGACACGCAGGACAATACAGAGAATAAACACATGGAGAGAAGGTTTGAGGACGAAAATACACCAAGACACAATCACAAAACGGCTCTGCAGAGGCTCTGTGAACCAGCCAGAGGAAAGATCATCTGCTTTGTCAATGTACGGTTTGATGTTTATTATGAAGTAGTAGTTGTAGTAATGGTGGCTGCTGTAATAGTAGTAGTTGCAATAGTATCTTTATATATATTTTTAGTCAGTGTGTGAAGCACTTTGGTCATCTGAAGTTTTAAATGTGCTATACAAATGAACCTGAAATGAATAGTAGTAGCAGTTGTAGTCAGTTTGTTGTAGTAGTAATCGCAGTTGTAGTAGTAATCGCAGTTGTAGTAGTAATCGCAGTTGTAGTAGTAATCGCAGTTGTAGTAGTAATCGCAGTTGTAGTAGTAATAGTTGTAGTTGCAGCAGTAGTAGTACCAGTCGTGGTAGCAGAGATAATAGTAGAAGTAGTGGCACTTTGTACTTGTAGTAGAAGTAGTCTTGATACATTATTTTGAGTGTTTGTTCGTTTTTTGGTTTTTTGGTGAGATTCTTCACACGTTTTGCTGTGCACCAAAGTACAAGTAATGTGTTTTAATCTTTTTCTGATAGCAGTAGATGCATTATAGTGGTAGTAGCTGGTAGTAGTAATAGTTAGTTGTTGTCAGGGAGGATAAAGTGACCTGACAACGACAACACCATCCAGTACTACCAGCAGGAACGGACCTGACAGATGTATATGTGGCCTTTTTAAGGATATACACAGTTGCAGCTATTCCAAACTTGCGTCGCTAATGATGCATGAAGCTAATCGCACAACTACAGTGGCGCATTCATCAGACACTAGCCGCCGGGCGCTAGCATGCAACAAACTCATGTAATTGTGGTTGATCAATGGCTACACAGGCTAAGATGGTAACTAGATAGAGTGTAACATTAGCTTACATTAGCGTAGCATGGTGGCAGTTAAAAATGACACTGTGCTTCGGGAGGAAGGGATTAGTTTTATCGAGTGATGAAGGAACATTAAAGGTGATTATGGTGGACTTAAACAGACTAGAGTCGTGACCAAGAAGAATAATCAGGAAAAGGAAGTGAGTTACAGTGTGTGGGTTTGTTGATGTGGCCTGTTTGGAGAGAAATGAACTGTATTTTTATGGAATTTGCAACGAAATGATCACAATTTGAGATGGATAATTCTAAAGGCAGTGTACTATTTCAAAATGTGAAAGACAAAACTAGTTCATTTTAAACCATTTGCAGTGGTCCAGAGTTGTTCCTCACTTACCTTATGTATTCAGAGCATCCTAGTTATTCACCATGATGAGTTTATAACATAGACTCACTCACTAGCAGTTATATCGACGAATTTGGAGCCGAATTCTGATCATCAATATCATAGCAACCAAAGAGCTAATCAGGAGCAATGCTTTTGAACGCCTGATCTCGCCCACTCCGGTGATATGGCAGGAGGCAAGTGCTTAGCGATGCTGTCAATCAAACCTGTTGCTAACGCTAGCGGGAGTGAACTCAGGGAAAGAATGCGCCGGTTTTGTCTGCCATTAATGTTCATATCTTGGTTTACAGACACAGTAGAGAAATAAAAACCCCAGTATCATGTAGAGCATTTAAAAATGTTTTTCAAAATGATGAGTCTGACAACAGCAGTTACAGAGAGAGGGGACAAAGTTTTTCAATGTAAAGTGAATTGGAGCTGGAGTGTGCCCATGATCACTTTGTATTTAGAACGTGGCTAGAAGGTTAGCTATGTCCATCTATATATACAGTCTATGGTTTATGAGTGATTTTTTTTTTTTTTCACAACTCTCAAAGGCCGTAGCGGAGTTTTGTAATCACTGTAAAGCTAACGATGACTAGCGTGCTAACAGCTCACTTCCTGATTCTTGAACAATCAAACATTTTCAAATTAGCTGCAGACAGTACACAGCTGACTTATTTTGACCTCAAGCTATATCTGTACTGGGGTGAGACAAAATTAGCTCAAATGCAGAGAAAGAAAAGCAGATCCAGGGCCTACAATAGTTTGTGTACATAATAATCTGTTTAAACACAGGGAACATAGTATCCTTAGCTCAAGCGTCAGCACAAAGTTGGACTCAGAAACTGAGACGCGACTGAAGGTCGTATTGTGGGTTTGAGAGATGCATATTTTAGACACAAAGTCAGATTCCTCGGGCCAAACCTCTGTCAGAAAATCCATATTTTATTAAACAAGTCAATAGTGTTCTTATGACTTTAGACCGCCCCCAGTCTCAGCCGCGTTCACTCTTTGGTTTGGGTTATTTATTTTTCCTGCCTGTGTAACCAACACGCAACAACTCAAGTATCATTGGTTCAAATGTGCAGTTCTGATGTGTGTACATTAACACAGTATTTCTTTGATTGGTTGTCATTTGGATGTTCTCAGTGAGTGTAGTATCAGTGTAACAATAGCATGTTTAGCTAACTTCTTACTTATAACTTTTAACACTAACTACAGCTATTAGAGCTACAACTACTACCACTACAACTACAGCACCTACAACAACTACGGCACCTACAACAACTACAGCTGTTAGAGCTACAACAACATCTACAACTATTACCACTACAGCTACTACTACTACTACTACAGCACCTACAACAACTACAGCACCTACAAAAACTACAGCTATTAGAGCTACAACTACAGCTACTACCACTACAACTACAGCACGTACAACAACTACAGCACGTACAACAACTACAGCACGTACAACAACTACAGCACGTACAACAACTACAGCACGTACAACAACTACAGCACGTACAACAACTACAGCACGTACAACTACTACAGCACGTACAACTACTACAGCACGTACAACTACTACAGCACGTACAACTACTACAGCACGTACAACTACTACAGCACCTACAACAACAACTACTACAGCACCTACAACTACTACAGCTACTACAGTCAGGGGCGTCAAAGGGCCCTTCTCTAATTTATACTAGAGGGGGTCCCATGTGAGGCTTCTTGCCCCGGGCTTCTTGTAATACACAAACATCTTAAAACCCCAACACTGATCGTGAAATGTACTATTTTGTTGAGTTATTTATTGGTGATGGGCAGATCGATGCCAAATATTGACATACCGATACTGACTGGGGTATCAAAGTATCAGTTCTCAGGCAAAAATATCAATACTTACTTTTTAAAAAAAAAGTTATATTTTTATATACCTTGTTTATATCTTATTTTCTGTGCAGGTATATTTAATTTTTAGCAAAAATAATGACACCAAGGTAAAAGGAGTTTCAATCCATTTTATCACAAAACACATTGGTATCAGTGATGGATCAATATTGCAGTACTTTCCATAGTATTACTTGGTATCAGATCGAAGCAAAAAGCAGGTCTTGCCCTTCACTTTTACTCATGTATTTTCTCCCACTTTTCTTTGCGTTGCAGGACCATCCGTAAACACTTGGGGGAGCAGGAGGTGTCCATTTCGCTGACGATCGAGGCTCTGGATGAGGGCGACTTTGGGAACTACTCGTGTTATGTGGAAAACATCAACGGAAGAAGACAAGCTAACATCCAGCTAGCCAAGAAACGTGAGTCTGTAGTGTCACTGCTGCACTCACACATGACAGCTTTTCAGGTTTTTTTTAATATTACTGGGTTTGGGGTCATAGTGGGGCTGTCAAAAGTATCGAAAATCAGATATTAACTCTTGTATGATGCTATATCTACAGTAGTTACAGTAGTAGTTGTAGTGCAGTGGTTACCTTTACTTGAGTACATTTATTTATCAATTTTTGCATTAAAGGAGCTGTACATGATTCTTACCACCTTGATTCAGTTCAATTTTATTTATACAGTATAGCACATTTGAAATACAACTGAAGCTGCGCAAAGTGCTCCACATAAACCACAACAAACACAAAACATAACTACCGTATTTTCCGGAGCATATAAGTCGCACTTTTTTCATAGTGGCCAGGGTTGCGACTTAAACTCAGATGTGATTTATATGTGAAATGTTTTTTTCTTCATTATTATACATTATTTGGCTGGTGTGACTTATACGGTAGTTCATTTTAAAAGGTTTACAGTGGTCCAAAGTTATTTCTCACTTAACCTTATGCAAATTAATGCCCTATTGTGGAACATTCCAGGCCTGTGGTGTAGTCAGGAGGTAGCTCGAAGTTACATAGTGCATTGTAAATCAGCGTCCAGACAGGTACAATTACTGTTAAACTACTTGAACTGTAGTTTCCCCAAAAACTTGTTATTCTTGAATAATTTAGACTTAGCCATGTGCTTCTACTTGAGAAATATTTTCGGTAACACTTTAAAATACAGTCCGGGACTTACGGTGGTAGTTAGTAGATACTTGACTGGTAGTTACGGTGGTACTTACAGTGGTAGTTTGTGGTACTTACAGTGGTACTTATAGTGGTACTTACAGTGGTACTTATAGTGGTACTTACAGTGGTAGTTTGTGGTACTTACAGCGGTACTTATAGTGGTACTTACAGTGGTACTTACAGTGGTACTTACAGTGGTACTTATAGTGGTACCAGAAGTGATACTTAGACTAATAACTACTGTGAATGTGAAATTTGTCATAATAAAGTGTTTGTGTTTTCACAGTGTTTTGTCTTGTGTATTTTCTATGAACGTATAATGAAATCAAAGATTCATATGCCTAATAACACCATATTCTTTAATACCATTCACTTCATATGATTTTGCAGTAAGTACCAGTACTAGTACCAGTAGTTATTAGTCTAAGTATCACTTCTGGTACCACTATAAGTACCACTGTAAGTACCACTATAAGTACCGCTGTAAGTACCACAAACTACCACTGTAAGTACCACAAACTACCACTGTAAGTACCACTGTAAGTACCACTGTAAGTACCACTGTAAGTACCACTGTAAGTACCACTATAGGTACCACTGTAAGTACCACAAACTACCACTGTAAGTACCACCGTAACTACCAGTCAAGTATCTACTAACTACCACCGTAAGTACTGGTAAGTCCCGGACCGTATTTTAAAGTGTTACCATATTTTCTTAAAGTAACTTCTCTACTCACCATTGTAGTAGCTGGTATAATAATTGTATTGTGGGCCAGATAAATGCTTGGACTGCTCTACAGCCTTGGTTTGTTCGCATATTTCAAGAGCGTACAATCTCAGATATTTCATAATGACCTGTTTCATCCTCGAACTTAGAACACCAGCATTAAATCCAATGGTCCTTGGCTTTGACGTGAGCAGATGAAGCACACAGGCAAACCAGTGGCATTGTGGGAATTGTTGTTTTTTACGCCTGGAGGAAAAAGGGGGAAAATGGGAGCGTTTTGGTAGATGGTGCAGAAAAGACTCATTCATCCTTAAGGGCCTGAGGAAGTATTAGAGGAGAGAGGCCAGACAAGCAGTTGGACCTCCCAAAAACACATAAATCTGCTGTGATGGAGACGATTCACCGGACTGGTGCCAAGACGGAGGCAAGTGGAAAGACATATGAGGGAAACGCTGTGGGATCGCTAGGTGTGATGTCACTTCCTGGTTCAAAGTGCATCAGCTGATTGAAAATATTGGACGTGTTTACAATTCTGTTTTTGTATAACACATCTCACATTTAAAAAGGGATTACAGTTGTTTGAGCACTGATGAATTTATAAATGTGACATAACGTGTACAAGATTGAGGTAAGAAGCTAGGTTAAGCTAGTGTTAGCAGTGACTGATGTGAGAGATACTGATAAACCTATACTATAGATTATTACTAGTACAATTTGTGATGAAACATACACTTTTGAAAGGTAAATGTCTGTTATTTGATGAAAAACAAAGCTAGAAATGAGCTGTAATTTTGCAGGTTGGACCAGGAAGCGACATTATCACTTAACAACTCATTGATACTGTTGCTATGGTAATTGCGGCAGCCATCTTGCAACTGTAAGAAAATGAAAATTCTGTAACTAGAACTTTTAAACTTGTAATTATGACTTCATTAGTACTTGGATGGGAGCCCACTGGGAATGCTAGGTGCTACAGTGGGGCGCCAGTGATTATAGCTGTTGTTATGCCTTTAAGCAAGACATTTCACCCATATTGTCTAGTATGAATGTGGCGTAAGAGTGCGTCAGTAGCTACGGAGTAAATAAAGCATAAAATATTAAAGCATATCACTGTATAGGACTAATGCATTGTTATTAATTAAAAAGTAGGTCTATGTAGTGGATCTTTTTCAATGTGCTGTCAGAGGTAGTCCTAGCGCCCTCTGCTGGCATATTTGTACATTCCGTGCCTTCTATGCTCCTTTGCAGTGGTAACAGCTTTTAAGTCTTAGCTCTTACAGTTGTGGAAGTCGAATACATTTACATAAAAGTCTGTGCTCGGTCTTTTAAGCTCAGGCTCTTTGATGGCAGCCCAGTTCCTCTCCATAAGAAAAGCTTTAAACCTCTGAGATTAGCCTAGTTTAAGGACGACAATATCACCTAAAACATAGTACTTAGTGTTATCCGTCCATATCGTTGCAATAGTGGTGAGCTAGCCGTACTTTACAAAGCGTTGGGAAATCTTTAATGTTTTTGTGGTTGGTTTGAAATTGGTTGGCTCAGTGGGAGGCGAGTTTTTGCCCGTTTATGTGGCACAGTTTTGAATGGAGGAGCATCAGTCAGAATACAACTTAAAAATATGTCCTGATTTCAACTGCTCAACAACTCTTTGGAAAAGTTTGAATTTGACAAGTCTCTCTGACCAACTTTATTTTGGGATGATCAGCGCTTTGTCGACTTTAAAGTCTTAAACATTCTACAGTTAAGGGCTGGACATTTGCAGCTAAATGTTTTATGCTTTTAAAAATGATTGAAGTTGCACTGTGTAACATTTCTGGTGGAGAATATTACAGTGTCCATGGAGATGCTTTGCTTGCTTTATTGGAATGTTTCACAGTATGGCATTAAACTTACACGTTTTGTCTATCTCCATGGAGACAAGAGCCCTCAAGCCATAACAGGTCAGATCAGAGGAGAGGCGGTCCCACTCACTGTAAAAGGCATGTTTTTTTATATATAAAACCCCTGTAATAGAAAACATACTAGATGTGCAAGTTTAATGCCATACTGTGAAACATTCTGAGCAAAGTGATTGCATATCTATAGAGACAAGCAAGTAGCACACCTACCGTTAGAAAAGTTACACAGAGCTTTGATGTAATGTTGCAAATTGGTCATTTTTTATCTATTCATGTTGACAATAAGATGAATTAATTAAAGGTCCTGTATTACACAAATTTTACTTTTGCGAAGCAAAATGTTGCCTTATCAAAAACAAACCTGGAGTTGTTTAGTTTCATTCACACATGTTTGAGTAACACTTTATTAGTCTGTGTACATCTCCAAAGCTCAAAATGCTCTGTTCCACCTTGTGATGTCATGAAGTGGTAGTTTTCAAGTTAACGGCTCCTTTTACCTTTAGTTCAATAGAGATGGGCAATTCCAGGGCTGAAATGATTCTAGTGAAGATGTATGGAGTTTAGAAACACAGTGGAGCACTTCCTGTATCACCACATGACATCACAAGGTGGAACAGTGTTCTACATCTAACAACTGAGCCTAAATATGCAGGGTTTGTGTGTGAAACATGTGTGAATGAAACAAAACACAACTCCAGGTGTGTTTGTGATGAAAAAACATTTGAACATAGATCAGAAAACAGCATAATATGGGCCCTTTAACAGTACAGTTGGCGGTTCAATTCCAGCTCTGGCCTGTGCGTTGTTGTGTCCTTTGACAACTCTCCTTATCCTGGTGAATGGTGGGGAATGATGCAGTGCAAGTGTTTGTGTCCAAAAAAGCACTATATAAAACAAACACATCATTAGGCTATTATTGAGTAGGCTAATTTTAAACCCTGCACGTTAGCATTTAGCCTACGTTAGCTAAGCTTGCTTGTTTAATCCTTCACACTTTTCTTCAGTACAGCTGCACTCTTGCTCGCCTTCCTTGTTGGTTGCTTGTTACTCTGCCCTGAATCTGTAACAGGGGAAGCGGTCAGGCAGGAGGCCAAAAGGACTAGGGCTACTATTAGCGGTGTGCGGCGTTAGCTTGTTAGCCAGCCTCTGCACCTGTCCACGAGAACACACTTTGACTCCTGGGCACAGAGTATAGCCAAGGTAGCTTTGTTTATCGCCTTGTTTGTCCTGGTTTAGCTGGAAGGTCGCTAACCGCTATTGTCCTTCCATGTTAGCCATCATCTTTTATAATGGGAGACGTCAAAAGAGAAGGCTAAATGCTAACGCTTGATGGATATAGATGCAAAAGGGTAAGGGAAGTCCAGGCGTTTTTAGCGTGCGTGCTATTAGTCAGGCAATGAAGGCTAGCGTGGACGCAGGCAGTGGACACAAGCGGAGGACTCAAGGCAAAGCTAGCAGACCATGAAACGGTGTCCAGTGTAAATTATATTAGAAAGGATGTGTTTTGTCTGAAAACACAACAAAATCTGCGGGTTCGTTCCACAGATGTAGTATTTCTTGCCTTATGACTGACCCCCAGACGTTTACTCATGATTAGCAAATGTGACTCGCTAACAGCAGCCAAATCCAACGACAGAAGCTTGATCCCCTTTAACGGTTTATGGCCACAGCATGTACGATCAAACACGCTGCAATAAACTGCACATGCCTTTATTTTATCAGCTGCTCAAAACTCGAAAAAGCTGCACTGCCCAACTGTCCAAATAAACACAATTAGCTGCGCGACGAAAAGATCCTTAGCTAAACCACAGTCAGTTCTTGGGTGTGGGCTGGAGACACATTTTTGGAGAGAAGAGGAGACAGTCAGCGTCCATGCACTTTCTATTTCATGTTTTTTTTTTTAACTTTACAGACTGATTCGCCGTATAAAACGAAGCCTACGTGCGCGCGCCGAGACACGTGCCGATGTTTTACTCAAAAACGGTCAGACGTGGGCCATTTACGTTCTGCAACTTTGGATTTATTTAGAACGAAGCGCGAGTCACGAGGGGGGAGGCAGAAGAGGGTTGACGCTTTGAACAGACAGAGGAAGAGGAGGAGGAAGAGGAGGCTGCGCACACACTCATCACAGGGTCAAGAGGAGAAACGAGGAGGCTGGACTTTTATGACTTTTTAGGGGTTGGAGTTTGTCAGCACCTATTGTTATTCCAGTCTCTCTGTAGCCCACGTTACGACTGATCCAAACACCTGGCTAAAAGGGGCGGAGTTTGAAGTGTGGATACCTGTTCGACCAAGCGTTGTTGCGTGTATCTTATCCCCCGTCACTCTTGGTTTTAATCTTCCAGGTACTGCGCAGTTTAGCATCTGTTAGTGGGTGGAGATTGAGTTTAAATAGAAAACTGAAGTTGATGTCAAGAAAATCTATTACAAGCTAGTTTATAATCTATTTTTCCGTTTACAATGTACACGCTTATGTTAAATTTCCCTCTGTACTAGGGTCAGAAGTATCAAAATCGAACGGTAATCGACACTAAAACCAGTATCGAAACTAGATACTCAATTTAACAAGCACCGATACTGAAAACATCCCATAAACATGACCTTTTTTTTATTCTTCAACAGTTTTAGAGTAATCTTGAACTATAGCAACACCGGTATGGCTGTCAAAAGTATCGAAAATCAGATGATCAACACTAATACTAGTATCAAAACGGCTTATTTGAGCAAGTATTGATACTAGAAAGCTATAGAATGATGTTGAGCTGTATCAGAACAAGTATAAGACACATAGACTAGTGTACGCCCATGGACCACTGAGGGACTACACAGATATAAGGCCACGTTTATTATCATCGTGGAATCGGTGTTGAGTATCGAGTCTATTCCTTAGTATTGAAATGTTAGCATCGTGACAACACTGATCCCTACTAACCCTGTGTCCCTGTCGTCTGTAGCGGAGCTGATGTACACGGTGGAGCTGGCAGGAGGACTGGGGGCCATCTTGCTGCTGTTGATCTTCTTGGTGACGCTGTACAAATGTTACCGCATCGAGATCATGCTCTTCTACAGGACGCACTTCGGGAGCGAGGACCTGGATGGAGGTGAGGAGCACGTCACATGTACTTTACCTTTAACCCTGTCTAATCTGTTTGTTTTTCTTACTTACTTTTTTCTCCAAGTACTGGAAGAAGGGAGAACATCCAGGCATTTTCTTATTTAAAGTTTACCAAGAAATAAGTGACACATTTGGGAAAATATTGACTTAAAAGGATCCATTTATCATATTTATAGATGTGCGGTTTTCTTGGCTAGACTTCGGTGGAAAATGAGGCTAGCTCGGGTACTTAGACAAGACAAGCATTGTGATTGCGATTAGACTTGTGATTTATGTTCAAAAAGTAGGATTCTGTTCAGAGTGTAAACAACTTCGGAAGCTTTTTTTTTTTTTTTTTGAGGAAGGACTGAAATCTGAACTAAATTATTAAACCAAGAATCTCATGTATTTCAGAACATGTGTGGAGAGGTCCAAACTACAGGGTCAGCAGCTTTTACCCATAAAAAGAAAAGGTATTTTGGCAGATGACGTCATTTTTCCAGCCTCCAGTTTGATTACAAATGGCCTCTTCAGTTGAAGTTAAGATGAGTTGCGCAGCAGAGTTTAAAATAAAAAGTAAAACATGGTCCAAAACCTTCATGTAGGATTTGCATGTGTTAGTTTTATATCTGTATTATGAAAAGCAATTAAGTTTTTACATGTAGTGGTAGTAGCAGCAGTATTTTATCTTGGGATTATTACTATAGTCACTGATAATTAGAATAAAACTTGTCTGTAATCACTGCAAGATGAAGATATAGATGCCAAACTTTGACTTGTGCAACCCCATTAACCAGTGGTGCAACGTAACCAAATAAAAGTAGTAAAGTACTGCACTGAAGCGTACATTTTTACTTCACTTTTTAGTTTACTTCAGTACATCTGAGAGCAGGTATCTGTACTTTCTACTGCACTATATTTTGAACAGGACTGAAAAGGAAAAGTATTATTGTTTGAGAGCTGCTGAAAAGTCTGAGGGTTTATTTTTAACAGGTTTGTAATTTGAGCAAACAAAAATATAATACAATAAAAAGAGCAAAAAAGAAAAAAAAACAATCGAAAATAAAACAAAATCCAGCACGTTTTATCAAAATCAGTACATTTGACGCCTTATACGACTTGAAAATATGCGCAAAATACTTTTACTTTTTACTCTAAAGTACATTTTTAAACAGATACTTCAATACTTAAGCAGATTTTTCCATGTGATATTTTGACTTGAGTATTTCTTTGCTCTGGTATCTGAATTGAGTACTTCTTCCACCATTGCAATAAACCAAATGAAATCCATAAGCTTTAACCAGAATAAAACATTTTTTCTGCTAATGTTAAAGTGTTTATATTCTGCTAAAAAAAACTTGTTCTAAACTCCACCTGTGTTAAATCCCACGTCACACACAAAGCAGTTTTCTGGAAAAGCAAAAAGTAAAAAAAAAACAAAAAAAAAACCCTTCAGCACCAGCACTCGGACAGATCTTTGATGCAGCTGCCTTTCGACTCCAGTCTCCACACTTATATTTAAAGCAATCACAAGCCAGACACAACAACAGGAAGCTGAGATGCAAGGACTTCTGGGTAACGAAGTCTAAATCTTCAAACAATTGAGTTTTGCTGTTTTCTGGGCTAGACTTGGAAAAGGAACAACATTTAGGCACATTTTTATTTAAGAAGAGAGGATGAATAAAAATAAAACGTAGCTTTCAAATCCATTCACAATTATAACACTATTTCTCCATTTAAAATCATAAAGCTGCAAGAACAACAGCTTAACTAGTGTAAGGATCTCATGCACTTTTCTCTCCAATGAACGCTACTGAAGGGGCTTAAAATGTGTATGTGACACCGTTGGGAAAAATATTGACTTGAAAGGGTGAGTTTATCACATTTGTAGGCTTGCTGTTTTCTTGACTGTAAAACGAGGCTCGCTTGAGTATTTAGAGACGTTTGTGTTGTAATGGTAAGTGACAAATGGGACAAACGCATTCACAACGTCGACTGTTGAAAGCTCAGTGTGGCGTGTTCATCTGCTTATTATGTACTGCTGTTGGTTTGACTAAAACATGTCTGCCGTGAGTAATAGTGTTTTGATGTCTGTTGTTTGAAGATACACATTTGGTAAATTCCCAGATATTGTTTTGAAAGGCAAATGGTAATTGTCATGTTATGAATGGGACGTTGGCAGTAGAACCAAAACACGAGTATCTTCTTTGAAAATTCATGATTTCTAAGAGCAGTTTTAAAAAGCAAATTTGATATTTTGCTTTTGAAAAATAACATTTATAAAGTATTTGAATATGCAACACAATATATTTCATAACCAGGAGAGAATTCAAGAGATTATGACACATGAGTAAGTACAGATGGCACCAATGTTTACTCATTACTACAGTATTCTTTAGATCTCAGCAGGCACTTAGAGAGGAGGATACATTTGTCACAGTTAAAATGTATAGAGGAGGAGATGGAGAGGCTGAGGAGGCTGCTGTTTCTGCTACTGCGGTGGAAATGGGGAAGGGGAATGGCTTGAAGAGATTGGCTGAGAGGCAGGAAGTAGTAATAATGTAGGAAATGAGTTTAACCTGTTGATTTTATACTCGGTCAGCAATCTTGACATATACAAATATATAACTTGTAATGGTTCCCTCATAATTGGCTGATTATAGGTGTCATTTTGAGAACTCTGGACCATTCAAAAGGTAGATTTATTTTTGAATTGTTATCTGCTATGGCAACAGTGCTAGATTTTCTTTATTCTGACACACACTGATAGCCAAGGCTTAATACACTGACTACAACATGGCAATAAGTATAAATCTGGTTTCATAATTATATTGCATCTTTTGAATAGTCAAACGTCCTCAAAATGGCGCCTACACCAAGAATCTGAATCTCTTTTTGTATATTGCAGTGCAGTCTTTTTTATACACAGGTTTTACAGAGGAGAAATTAGGATCGTTGTCATAGTGATAAACAATTTTAAACTAAATATCTTTTGAATTTAAAAAGCTAAAAGTGGTCAATGTTGCTGAAACCTGTGAATGGCGTATGATGGTGTTGCCATGGTGAATAATGCTCTATACAGCACATTATTGGGGAGCTCATCAGCAGAAGTTAAATAAGGTGATGATATTGGACCTTGAGGACAGATCATGGCCTAAAATGTTGAAAGTCCAGACGAGGAGGAGGTTTTAATTAGATTTCTCTGTAACGAGTCTCTGAAGTATCGCTCGGGCAGTGGACTGGACCGAGCAATAGGACTGGAGACTAGTGTCACGATACTAAGGAATAGACTTGAATTGATACTCGATACCGATTCCAATACTACAATTAGTCTGTGTCTTATACTCGTTCTGATACAGTTCAAGATCATTGTAAAGATAATCAGGAAAGGTTCATTTCTGTCCTGTAAATGTGACTTTTTTAGATGCTCAAATGAGTATCTAGTTTCAGTACTAGCTTTAGTATCAATTAACTGATTTTTAATGCTGACAGCCCAAGTGGAGACAGGACCAGAGTCAATGGGAGATGCAGGTATTAATATAATAAATGTTACTTTTGCGGTTGAGTAAGTATTTTTGACTTGAGGAAAATTTGCAGGGTGATATTTGATGTATTCAGTTTTTTTGTCGTTTTGAATCTTGTTGACATTATGGTTGCTAGGTAACAGTTTGGAATTACCAGTACACGTGTCTTATGGTTAATGCTAGAATGTCGGGTCGGGAGGGACGGGCTGCTCTGGTCATTTGAAGTGATGTTTCGGAACAGGTTATTTTTTAATGTTAGGAAACAGATTATGGTTTAGGGAAATCTGGTTAAGGTGAGGAAAATGGTTAATGTTAGAAGTAATTTGAAAAACACACAATCCTTATCTCACATTACACCATAAAATAAAACAGTCACATTTTTACATGTTTGTAGCAGGTGTATTCAAACTATTCTCACCTAGGCTTGCATATAGAAACAACAGTGAAGGTGGTCAGGACAGGTAGTGTTTGTCCCAGATGGGTTTGACAGACCCACAGCACCTTTAAAAAGGCTCAGAACTGTACTTTTTGGTCTGCATCACAGTGCAATAAGATGTAATTGAGGTTATAGTGGTAGTCATTTTTACAGCAAATTAATTCTGTCTATGATCATTTGGGTCAATTCAGCAGGAAACCAAAAAAATATGTCTGAGGGCATTTAGCCCCCGGGCCAAAGTTTGGACACCCCTGGGTTATAGTAACAGAAGCTAACATGTTACCATGGCAACCAGAGCTATGTGAACTCTACTGTCCCTCTGAACAAGACTATGTAGCACTAACCACGTCATATCTGCTGCCTGTGTCAACCAGGAAGTAAAACGATAAACTTCACCCAAATTAGAAAACTAGAAAAGACTAGGCAAGATTTTGAATAAAACGCTAAATATAAAATGTTAAATATAATAACCTGTTTCAGTGAAATGTTCAGTTGCAGCTGTCAGAGGCACTTTTACACGGGGGTGGGATTTAATACGTGCTGTTCTTCCCTCTCCTTTTCAAGCTTAAAGCACATTTCACATTTTTTATTTTTTTTTATTTAAGTGTGCTGGATACATGTGTCCATTAATCTGCTTGAAATAAATGGAATGAAATAAATGGAGACCACAGGTGCCTTGTACCTGTGACTAAACCAGAATAAAAAAACCCTCCTTCTTGAGCACCAAATTCACCAGCCAGTGTCTCTTTTAATTGCGCCACCCAGAGTGAGCTCCGGGAACAGAGGAACAGATTTTCAATTTGTTCCTCCCTATAAAAGGTTTAGGTTCAATAAGGCCCAGCAGGCAGCCTCCGGATGTCCCATGGGCGCAGTATTTTAGATTAGATCACTGCACCTCCACCTGCATAGAGATAAAGCTTTAGCATCTCCGCCGCGCCGCTGTGCTAGCTGAATAACAATGATCCATGGAGGAAGATGTCTTTTCAAAGCCCCAAGTTGGAGGTCTGAAAGGCAAAACTGAACATAGTTGGATCTATTATTTTGGAGACGTGCAAAATTTGAATATTGAGTATATCATCTATTCAAAACAATTAAAAGTGACCTAAAAAATACTAGCACCATCTCCCAAACGGAGTATAAAGTGATATTTCTCCCGTTTGGTCGCTAATGATGTGCTCCATTCACGTTTTGTGCGATACTTGAACCTGAATTACACCTTAAGAATGAAAGCTGCATATGGGAGCATTAGTAGTAGATGCAGTAGTAATTGTTATTGTAGTAGTTGTAGCAGTTACAGGTCAAACTGATTTTTAGCCAGATGCCCTCCTCATCCAATTCATAACTGTAGTGAGCAATGTGGGTGAAGTGTCTTGCCAAGAGACAAATTACCAGTATAGACAAAGTTGTAATTATTTGGATGATATAATGTGTTATTGGAGAGCTAAATGTCCTCTCAAAATGCTGATACTCTTGGACATGTTTAACTATAAGTGACACTTTGTAAATAATGTAATAACAGTGCATTCATTTATTGCATTATATATCCCCAAATCATTGAAAAAAATCAAGGGTAAAGTTTAAAAATGTCGACTGAAAATAACAGAACAGATTTATAGAAGACAAGAATTACAAAGCCTGTTCTGAAAATGCACCAATCACGACATTATAAAAGATTTGCAGAAAGTCTTATAATTTTAGTTTTGTCCTTCTTCGCTTTTTAAATTGGTTCAGCTCCTCCTCTCACTCCTTTTAATTATAATTATTTCGAACAAAAGGCCCTAAATATTCACCGCGTGACAGCAGTGCACCGAACTCCCAAACAAAATTTGACACTAAATTAGATTACCGCCTCTCGCCTGCTCCTTGTGTTGCAAAGTATTAATCTCCTGAACAAAATGTAATGAACGGCAAAAGAAAACATTGAAAACATGTTACATATATGTGTGGTTTGCAGCCCGAGTGTTTATCCTGGCCCTGTATCATGAGTTCAGTTTTACCTCTAGGCTGTATACATTATAGCTCATATTGAGAGATGGCTAGCATACATTAGCCACGTAGCATAGAAGGTTGTGACCAATGTTTAATGGAGTGCTGGACTTTTTAAAGAGAGGCTGTATTACTCTTCTATGGGGTTAACTGCTAACACGTATCAGGTCACCATGTTGCTTTTTGGTTTGAAAATGCCTATTATGTATTAACATGTTTCACTTGGGTTTTTGAGTCTCCTCCCCCTTCAGAGCGCCGTCACATTACAATCAGCGTGCATCATGCTAATCCTTATGGTTAGCTATCCTACATAACCCACGCTCCCGCACGACAATTTTCCATAAATATACAAAAGCAGGATACAAAACGATACACTACAACTTCACAAACCTGATGCGATGTGCAGTAGTCGGATAAAAAGGACTGACGTGTACCTGGGGATACACAAACAGCAAATTTTGATTATGATTTATCATGCAGTCCTGTTATAAAATGTAAATTACCAATGCAAAATAAATATACATAAAAAAAAGACAAAACATGGGTGGGTAGCCAAAAATTGTACTTCAAAATAATTACTCAAGTAGTGGTCCACAAAAGCGTAACTTAAATTGTCAGACATAACATCTGATTTATAATTTGAAGTGAATGTATTTTGAAAGACAGAATATTAAATTCACAAAACCTGGTACAGACACAAAAATGAGAAACTAAATCACATCTGAAGGAGCAGTACAAGAAGCAAATGTTCAAATCATTTCATATTGTCGACATAAAACTTTTGTCACTCGGAGACTTACTCACACTGGGAAGAGTATCAAAAACTTTCTCAAGAATACTGTTACTCCAATAGAAATACTAAAGAGTAAAAGTATACTGCTAGAACAGTACTCTTAAAAAGTACAACTTCAAAAAGGTACCAAATCTGAGTATCTGAGTACTACCCACCTCTGTAACACATAACCTATTTGAACATTGACCGTGTATTTTGGTTTGTCTTCTGCAGAAAACAAAGACTACGACGCGTATCTGTCCTACACTAAAGTCGACCCTGACCAGTGGAGCCAGGAGACCCGAGAGGAGGAGCGCTTTGCCTTGGAGATCCTGCCTGAAGTCCTGGAGAAGCACTACGGGTATAAACTCTTCATACCAGACAGAGACTTGATCCCAACAGGAAGTAAGCGCTCTCTTCTCCCACGGCGCCTGAACGTCTCGTGGCATGTGTCTGTGGCTCGTGCTGTGTTCATGCTCCATCTGTGTTGTTGTGACTCAGGCCTGCAAATCACATATTTTATCATTTACATTTTAAATTTTGATATGGTCGTCTTGCAGTATTTCAGTGATGTGTACATGAAGTTGCATATTGTACCTCTAGTATTAATAGCAGTTGTGCATCTGTTGTAGCACGAATACAGTAAATAGGACAGCAGTGGTAGTAGTGTTTTTGTGGTAGTAGTTTCTCGCAGTAACAGCAATGTTTTGATTGCATTTGTCTTGCAGTAGATCAGTTTTGTACACTGATATTCAATAGACCAGTGCACGAATGAGATGGAGCAGTTTTTTGTAGCAATAGTTGTATTACTGTGTGTGTGTGTGTGCGTGTGTGCGTGCGTGTGTCATAATGCTTGTTCTTAGTAGCTGCAAGTCTGTGCAATAATAATTGTACTTATATTAGCAGCTGTTTAATAGTAGCAGTAGTACAGTCTCTATAAAAGTAGTTATAGAATGGCATTTGTCTTGCTTTGACACTGTAGTAGTCCATTTTGAGTAGTTGTAGTAAAAATGTGTGTTGCTAATATAGTTATGTCTTAATGTGCATACACAAGTCAAAAGTTTGGACACACCCCCTCAACGCTTTTTTATTTTCTACGTGTCTAAGGCAAAACATAAAAATACAAAGATGCACACATAAAAATAGAAGACATTTTATAAAAAGGCCCGACGATAAAAGTGAGTTTTAAGAAGTGATTTAAAAGATGATACTGATGGTGCAAGACTAGTCTCCTCGGGGTCACTCCAAAGCTGAAGTGCCCGCACCCAAAAAGGGCGATCACCTTTCGTCCTTAGCTTCAGCCTTGGAACAGCGAGGATCTAAGGCAGCGGGGAGGGCGTGTAGAGGGTTAAAAAGGTCTGAAATTTAACTTGGTGCAAGACCTAAACAAGCTTTAATGGTGATCTGTAAAATCTTTTTCTCAATTCTAAAACGCGCAGGCAGCCAGTGAAGAGAAGCTAAAACGGGGCTGACGTGTTGTCATCGCTTAAAACTGGTGCGAAGCCGAGCTGCTGCATTCTGAAGCACTCGGAGGCTTTGAGAGAGTTTTGTCAGCGCCAGAGAGGAGGGAGTTACAGTAGTCGAGTCTGGAGAAAATGAGAGGATGGACAACTTTATGGAGATCGGGGGTGGGGGGAAGGGGATATATTTCATTTTGGAAATAGTCCGGAGATGGAGGAAGCGAGATGGGATGGTTTTCTTAACTTGGGTGTGGAAAGTAAGATGGGAGTCGAAGAATATACTGAGATTTCTGGCAGAGGGAGTTATGTTCGCGGAGAGGGGGCCAAGGTGGTTCTGAATATGTAAAATGGACTGGGGTGGATTGATGAGGATAACTACAGAGTTGGAGGTGTGTTGAGCTGAAGAAAGTTCTGCACCATCCAACTGTTCACATCGTTAAAGCAGTGTAACAGCAGCGAGGCTTCCGGGTCCCAGCAGGAGGTATATCTGTCTGTCGTCAGCAGAGGAGAGGAAGGACACATTATACTCCGTGTCCTTGGGGAGCATATAAATAGTAAAAACAATGGGACCTAAAATGGAACCTTGCGGCACATCACAGGGAGTGGAGGCAGAGGAGGAGGTAAAATGACCTATGGTGACCGCAAAGATTCTGTTTAAAAGATATGAACAGAACCAATCACGTGCAGATTTTAGGAGCTTTAGTAAAATCATGTGATGGACCATGTCCAATGCAGCTCAGGTCTAAAAGGATTCAAATCGAGCGCTCTCCTGTCTGCGGTTAAAGCAGGTCATCTAAAACTTTGAATAGCTCTAAAATCAGATTGAAATTACTCACAGTACAGTACACAGTACCTCCTCAAAGGTGCTGTTTTCATTCATTAAAAAAAAGTTTGAAATCTTTTTCTAAAATTAAGTAGAAGTACATTGTTGTTGGTATTTTGTAATGTAGATTTTGTAGAGTCCCAGGCCTAAATAGCGGTTTAAAGAAGGCAATAACAGCTGTACAAATGGTAACCCTAACCACATTGTACTTTTAGTTGTATTAATGGTAGCAGTTGTATTTAGCAGTCCAAGGAAAGTAAATGGGATAACAGTGGTTGTAGTTCAGCCATGTAAGTAGTCGTCTGTTTTGAGTAGTAAACATTCAATTGTATTGTACCTTTAGTTGTAGTAACAGGTTTAAATGTTGCATAGTAGCAGTAAAGATATAGTAATACATAGTGCTCTGTGTGATTAGTTGCTGCAATTTGTGTAGTAATAACTGCAGTATAAAGTTGGCAGTAGCAGTGCAGTAACTAGGATAACAGTGGTGATACTTTATATAAAATGGTAGTTGTCATGTCTTCAGTGATTGTGATGTCGGTAGTGCAAAGTCTGAAATTCAAATGTACCAGCAGGTTGTATTAATAAATTGTTGCAGTTGTAAATGTGTTGTAGAAGCAGTAATTAGAAGTAGTGGTAACAATACCATGTAAGTGAATGTGAAAAATATTGAGAATTGTAGCTGTATTTTTGATCCATTTTTACATGTTGAATCATATCTCTAAAAAGCCTGGCATCTTGTGCATGGAGATTTTGGCATGTGTGCTACTTGTCGTGGTTTATGTTGGATTAACTCATCAACAGACATTTTAATTTGATGTTATCGCAGTGTAATTATTCTTCATTTCAATACTTGCATCTGCCTGCCCTCCCCGCACACTCCATTACTAATAATTGGACATCTCTTTGATATATCCGTGTGTCATATTGGGACTTCTGTAATATGGGAAAATGGCATAAAAATGCAAGGATTGGGAGGAACCACAAGTGTGTATGCTAATACGCTAACGCTAAACTAGCTACATTGTCTTACATGTCTATATGTGCAAATATTGGCTAGCTCCCATTGGGGATTGCATTAGCATCTCAAGCGCTAGCATAATGAAACATAATCCCTAGATGAAGAGTGCACCCTAGCATTAGTGACAATATTATTCTAATCGACGTAAGTATGAAGTCCTATGTTACACAAAATTGACTCTTTGAGCATTAAGACATGTTAGAATGTTGTTACCTCCTCAAACATACCCCGAGTTGTTTTGTTTCATTCATATGTTTGAGTAATGGTGCATTCTTGGGCTGTCCACATCTCTGAAGATCAAAATGCTGTTTCCCTTTGTGATGTCATGAAGTGGTAGTTTTCAAGTTACCGTTTGTTCAGAAGAGATTGAAAATTCCAGTGCTGAAATTATTCAAATGATTCTAGTGAAGGTGAATGAAATTTAAAAACACAGTGGAGCACTTCCTGCATTACCACATGACATTACAAGGTGGAACAGAGTGTTTTCTGTTTGAGAGAACAACTCTGTCTAAATGTGTGAATGAAACAAATACAACTGCAGGGATGTTTTTCATGAGGAAACAGAACAGATCAGAAAATGCGTGAGATGGGCCCTTGAAGCAATATTTTTGGATTAGCAAGTTGGAAATCTTCCTTGACTTTTTTATGCTACAAATCCCATATTAAACTGGAATAAACTGGTCTGAAAATGGCCAGGATAAAGTTTATGCCAGACTCGAGTCTCCACCAAAATGATATTTGACCCGATTTTTAAATGTGAAATATTTTGTTTAGGTTTCACCAATGATCATTTCCAGGATGACACCAGGCTACTTAGAGGTACTTTCACTCCCCAGATTTTTGACGCGTCTGTAAATCCAACTGTTTATTCACATGTATTTAAGTGCAACTGCTCTCTATGGTATTTTATTCTTTATATGACAACATAATCTTTTCTAATCACAATTCATTAAGAAGAAAAAATGTACAATAGATCAGATGTCATTTTATTTTTCGCCCAAATGACACATTATTGCAAAATTATCCACAAGTTTGAAGTCTTGAAGTGCATGTGACAGGTTAAATTACCCATTTCATTAAAATGGGTATTGAAGAATTTACAGAAAATCTAGTTTAATTTTGTTTATAATTTTCTTTCCAGTCCATGAGCCAGACAAAATGTCGGTATCACTGTGGTGGCAAGGGCCCATCAGTGATTTTGGTGAGATAGACTATCAGCGTGGTGAAAAAATGTTCTCACATGACAGTTTGAAAAGCTACAGTTACCACAGTAATTGTCAGTCACAATTGGGGTTAAATGAAAGACGAGACAGTTTTGTTTAAGATGGTGCCAAACACAATAGTTTAAATCATTTGACAGTCGGCCCATGGCCTAAATCAAAATATGGACCTGTGTCTAAAGTGCTTTTTCCACACTTGAGACGCTGATAACTGACACAGCTGAAACTCAAAAAAGTCTACACCAAAATATAGAACTTTTCAAAAATCACTGCTCGCCCTTGGCACCTTGAGTGATACAGATGTGTCAAATTCTGGGGTCTGGTCCATGGATTATTCCTGGTTGGACACGGGCAGCAGATCTGACACATGTAGAAGTAATTCCATAACTGTTACTTAGCAACCACAAAGTTAAAACAAAATTACACCACCTTTATTTTTTTATTGTTTAAATGTCCAGACCATGCCTTCCATGTGCCAAAATGGTCCCTTAAACTTTTTCCCACAAACTGCCACTTAATTGATGCACTTTAAATATTTTTGATAGTGAGCGCGTTATGTTTATAATCCAATTCTATAAAAAGCAAATGTCCAGTCAAGCATTAGGTCAGTGGTTTGAAAAAACGTATAAATGAGATGTCAGCAAATGCAAAGTAGTGTTTTAAATCTCCCCTCTGCTTAATCAGAGTTACGACCTGGAGGCACAGCCGTAGTTCACTTGTCAAAACCTGGACATAAAATATGAAGGAATAACTGCCATGCTTTTGACCTTTGACCCACATTAGACTTAGCGGAGGATAAAACCTTTAATGCCGTCTCTCTGAAGAATAATTATTTGGCCCATCCAAGTAAAATAATGCATACAGTTGTATTTTACTGAGCTCTAGTGGTCAGATGGTAGTAGCCATTGACTGTTTTAAGTAGCTGCAAGTTGTAGCAGTAGTTATAACTGCAGTACTTGTAGGCCTCTCACAATTACAAATTTCAAAGATAATACTGAAAGTCATTTCTGCCACTGACATAATACGCCTTAATCAGAGTATCCCGAAAAACTGAAAATATATATTTTTTAAAACATGGCTACAATAGCAGAAAGAAACACTGGTAGTTAAAGTATCTGCTATCACTGGGTATGTCTGGTTTTAATCTTATATGATCATCAGAAAACCAGAGCTAAGCAGTAGTAAACTAGTGGAGGGTTCTTGTAACTAGTTTTCTTTTCTACCAAATTCATTGTAGTGACAATAACAGCATGGCAATAGTTCGTACTACCAGCAGTAAATGGTAGACTGCAGATATACTCTTGTTCTAGTGCATCCAGGTGTCATCAGTATCTCAACATATCACTAATGTAATCTACTTAATCATAATTCTCCTAAGGCTTCTGCATTACTCTATTTAAAATCCACCATGGTTAATGACTTTTTTGTCAGTCCCTCTTTCTCTTTTAAATGAATTGGAAATGCTTGTGTTAAACGTTGATTAAAGAGCAGCAGTTGGTTCTTCTACGCCACAAGCTTTAAATCTTCAAAAGACTAATGCAATGTTTGATTCTAAGTTGCGTCATTCGTTTTGCTGAAGACCTGGACAATTAAGTCAGTACTAAGCTGCAGTTATAGGATCAATATAACGTTCTCTTTTGAGCAATACTTTGAACTTAAAACATACAGTAACGTGTCTTGTTGTAGTTCAAACGTCCTACTTGTCTTAGCTCACACCAGAAAAGTAGTGCCCCTTTAAGTAATGATGGATTAAAACATATTTCACATGCCAGAACGTTTATTAGAGCAGTACGCAGAATGTACAGTTTAAAGTAACATTTTGCATATATGTGTGCTGCTTCTCATTCCGTTGTTTCCATTCCCAGCGTACATCGAGGACGTGGCTCGCTGCGTGGACCAGAGCAAGCGTCTGATCATCGTTATGACGCCCAGCTATGTGGTGCGGAGGGGGTGGAGTATCTTTGAGCTGGAGACGCGCCTCAGGAACATGCTGGTGACGGGAGAGATAAAGGTGATCCTGATCGAGTGCGCCGAGCTTCGCGGCATCATGAACTACCAGGAAGTGGAGGCGCTCAAACACACCATCAAAATGCTCACGGTCATCAAGTGGCACGGCCCCAAGAGCAACAAACTGAGCTCCAAGTTCTGGAAGCAGCTGCTGTACGAGATGCCCTTTAAGCGCCTGGAGGGTCCTCTGACCATCTCCCACGAGCAGGTGCTGGACGTCAGCGAGCAGGGCCCCTTCGGCGAGCTGCAGACTGTCTCTGCCATCTCCATGGCAACCTCCACAGCGATGGCCACGGCGCACCCGGACCTGCGCTCCTCCTTCGGCACCTGCCACACTCAGCTGAGGCAGCAGAAGCACTACTACCGCGGTTACGACTACGACCTGCCTCCGGGGGGCACTCTGCCGCCGCTGTCCGCCACGCTCGGCAACCAGCTCGGCAACCAGCACACCTACTGCAACATCCCCATGACGCTGCTCAACGGCCAGAGACCGCAGGGCAGGTCGCCAAGGCAACAGAGCATGGAGGAGAGCCACGCCGGCAACAACGCCATGCTGCCCCTGCTGCCCCGAGAAACCAGCATCTCCTCTGTGATCTGGTGACACAGGACTGTGCTGCTGCTGCTCATGCTCCTCTGTGCACCAGGGAACAACAGGGACCAGAGCCCGGAGGAGGACTTTGTTTGCCTGTACTCAGTAACACAAGCCAACTATCATCGCCCGACCAGGAAAACAGGGTTTGTACATATCTTTTTGTAATTCTTTGTAGCATCTGTGTTCTCTCATATTTTGGATTTTTTGGTAAAGTGAAGCCTGAGAGAAGTGCGGATGTTATCTTTATCCATGTAGACGATGGGATGCAGCCTCTGGACTTTTGTGGCTGATTTTTCCCGGTTTTCCAGGATGGACTAAACTGGAATATGCAAAACAAAGAGTCCATCAATGACTGATCTGGAAAAGGACTAAAACGGTGCTAGGCTTCACTTTGTCACATTTATTTTGAAAAAACAGCCTTGCTATTTACCTTAACAGAAGATTATATCACTGAAAAATCTAATTATTGTGTTATTTTATGAAAAAAGTCTATTTTTGTAACTGAGGGATATTTGCTTAGAGAACTTCTAAAGTGAAGATGGCTACGAGGGTACAATATTGTTTTTGTGAAAATGATACAAGTAGATTATGGAAAATAAAATAGGTTTTCACTAAATGTCTTACCCATATTGCAACAGAAATTGTGTTGACTTCTTCATAGACACTGCACATTAACTGGATCAATGATGTCATGCTAACTCTGTGGACAACAGCGCCTTAGCTAGTTCTAGTCACCAACAGTTATCTGCCCTTTTGTCCTCCATTATCGGGTTTTTGCAAAGTTGTGCTAAAATGAATCATTTAAGAATAAAGTGGGTTACAGATGGTGGAGGATGAACTAGGACTACAATTAATCATAGACTCAAGCAGTTTTCACATTATACATTTTTAACCCAAAAAAGGCTGAAAATGGTGACTAAATATCTACTACTAAAATATTTAGTCACCATTTTTCAACCTTTTCATTGGTAGGTACAGTCCTACCACAAATTGGACCTACCCACATTTAAAATCAATTGACCTTAAATGACCTAATTAATGTTAGCATTAGCTTTGAGACTAACTCGCCGTTTGCCACTTAAAGCTTATATTTTAGTTCAACTTTGACAAAAACCCAACTGGAATACTAAAAATGGAGGGGACAATGCAGACGATGGCCATTAGTGACCAGAAGCAGCTTGAGCGCTGATGTGCACACAGCCAGTTTACAAAACACCAATCAGCCAAAACATTGTGAGCTACATGTCAATGGTAAAACGTACAACAAAACAAGTGTGATGGTGATCACAACTTTCAATTTGACTTGACTCAACTTGTTTTGAAGCACAATATATTGCCATAAAAGAACCGATTTATGTCACTGACAAAGCAAGATGTAAACCATTTTTAAATATATTGTATCATTCAAAAGGCCTGAGCTGCAACAGATAAACAGAATAAACCAATAATTTAGCCGTAGATGTTATTCTACCTTCTACAAGTCAAATCTGTATTATTAAAAATGGCTAAATAATCTCCCCACAATTGTAAAAAAATTACACACGATAAATATTGAGCCCCAAAATCTTTTGTTCCAGCTTTCCTACACTGAACCATGAGTTGATATAGTAATGATTGTGACAAGCCTATTCTGTTCTTGTAGGTGGTTGTAATGTTGTGGCTGATTGGTGCTTATAATAGGAGCTGAAATCTTACCTTGGTTTTCCTTCCAACGCAGCTGTCCAGGGCTAAAACTTGCTCATCTCATCCACATTGACAGCTTTGATATTGTCGGCCATCTTGAAATGACCACTTGGTCATTTATTAGTCCGGGAGTCACTAAGCAAACACAAAAAAAAAAACAGGCTTAACAGGGCTACAACACCTCGCTGCTAACCAATCACAGTGTAAAACACGATCAACCTATTACAAAACCCTGTTAGTCCTCCGTCCAATAACAGTAACATGAATGTATGTAAAAGCAAGTGAATATAGTAATATCCAGAGTAACACTGGCTAATTCAGTTTAGATGTGGTCTGCCCAATTACAAAGGACATTTCTGTTGAGTGGTAAGGTATTGGTTGGGTTGATATGACATATATCTTTGTGCCTACCACCAAATTATAGTTAACATTACATTAACAAATTGGAGTGTTTGGCGTCTTGCTTAAAAGTACGACAAGAGTATGGAATGTTGTGGGAGGAAGATAACCACCAACCTGGATTAACGAGGAAGAGGGCAGTCGTCCCAGCTCCTGTGGGGAAAGGTTCATAACGTCAAATATCAAATGCTGCTTATAAAATCTATATTAAAAGATGCTGTACCAGATTTTTCTTCGAGATCTATTGTATAAGCAGCTCTTGATTTCAAAATATAAAGAGATGTATTGTCCGATCAGGAAGTGCGTAATAGTTGTTGGCTTTACCGTCATAGCAAAACTCCGCTCTGGTCTCTCTAGAGTTGTGAAAAGTGCTTATAAACTCATGGTGAATAATTAGGATGCTCTGAATGCATGAGGTAAGTGAGGAATAACTGGACTAGTGCAAACAGTTTAAAATGAACTTGTTCTGTTTTTCCCATTTTTAAGACAGTAAAAATCAGGTACAGCGCCTTTAATCATTACTCCACCCATCTAACTAGCAACAAGGCAACTGTACCAACCTGCGCTATAACGCTCAATAGAAAAAAGGCCATCCTCCAACTAACCTCAACTCCACACAACACTGAACATCCCATAAGTTTTGTGCCAAACAAAATATGCAAAACCATCATAATAAATACTTAAATACAGTCTTTTGCCATGTTTTATTGAAATGTTTCTGTCTTCGTTTGGGGTATTTTAGTGTGATTTTATACTGGCCTGGATGAAACGCTCACAGTGCAATACAAGGAAATAGCGGAATACTATGGAAAATCGACCCAAGTCATTCCCAAAACAAATGTGTAAATATAAATCAAGGTCAAAATGATATGAGACAATCGAGCCATAATACAATTGTGGTTATACAAGGGGATTTTCAAAGTAAGAGCCCTTTTAATTCAAAATATTACGCTTAATACAGAGTTTGATGGCTGTGCGCTTATTTTGAAAAGCTATATAATTATATGATGGAAACAAAGATGCAGCTAATGAGGCTTTTCAAAGTAAGAGCCCTAGAATGTTATCGCTGTTATTTTTGAAAGCCTTTTTTTTTCTTTGCAAAGTCGGCGTCCTGGGGCGTAATATATAGGTTGACAAAAACAAAGTTTGGAGTTACAGAAACAAGCTTTAACATTTCTAATTGAGCTTCAAAATAAAACTACTACTACTATAAAACAAACAACTGACTAAATGTATTTGGAGTTTATCAGCTCTTACTTTGAAAAGCTGGGTGAATAAAGTCAGATGATGTTTTGGGTGAATTTGGATCACAAATCTTACTGTCGTTATATAGCACAGAACTATTCCAGGCACTTTCACCATTATTGGGAGGAGGCTACTGAGTCTCTTCTGGTATTTCTGATTTATTTTCTATTATGTATCTGCAATGTTCATTAAAAGAGATACTGTTCTTATTAATAAAGCCACATTTACGAGATTTGACTGCCAGTTTGTATTTTTGTGCTGTGTTCAAAACTGATGGAGATGTTTCAGACGGTTATCAATGGGTTTCAGAGTTGATCGAGCAAGAATAAAGTATAAAGACTTTTTTTTTTAAATTCAGTTCATAGTGCACATTTCAATCTTGTCTCGAATGTTAATGCATCTGGAAGGAACTGCTAAACTAATCCGACAATCCCATGCATTTCAGAGCAAAGGTCTAAATTACAGGGTTAGCACTTTTTATACAGAATAACACCCCCATGGAGACACAGGGATATTTTAGAACATGTTTGTAGAGGTCTAAACTACAGGGTTAGCGGCTTTTACACAGAATAACACTCCAGGGAGGACATATTGGTCATTTTAACTTCATTCAACTTATGTCATTATGTTGATTTCTTCAGAAGTCTAGTTGGTTTGTTTTAAATGAATACACAGAAGCACATGGCGTAGTACTTTAGCCTTGAATGACTGGTATTAAGATCTAATTTCACGCTGCCACTTCATTTGAAATTGTTTTTGTATTAAATTAAGCAGATGTTACCTTGGAGTGAGGTCATCGATCTAGACCTATTTTTCAAAGAATGTATTTAAACATGGATTTGTAATGGACTGTTGTGCAGGAGAGCTTCAGGTCATTTCAATGTTCGGTCCCCGGTTCAGGGTACTTGTTTCAGCCCTAGTTTAGACCCGTGGCTGATTACACTATTTACTTCTACAAATGTTCTGAAATACATGGGATTCTTGTATTAGTTTAGCAGTTCAGATTTCTTCTGTCAAATGTTAATGTTCCTGAACGTGTTTAAAATGTGCACTGTGAATTGAATCCTTATTTAAAAATACAAAAATATTAATAGATTTTAGTATCAGTTTTGGTTTAGATGTGGTTGAGTGCTGGCTTCTTTCTGGTTTAGTCTACTTATAAGTCTTATAGTATTGCTAGTTTTTATACATAATATAAACACGTTTGCATACATTTCCAAACCATTCTTATAGTGTGTCCTCTTACCTCTTCTTTCCGCCTGTACGCGCTTGGCAGATGTTTTCACACACGCTGACATCGGCCCATATGCCGTCTGGAGCTCTGAGGAGGGATACAAAAAAAACTAAAAGTCAAATCAAACCATCTACACTCTACACTTCATCATCTTGTCACGCTATAATCCTCTCCCCAGATAACTCAAATGTGGCAGATCAAGTCCTGATGTTTTGCACACGCAGGTAAAGCTACAGTACAACAATTCCCAGAAGGCCTTGTTACTCGCATCTCTTCCTCTATGCCCTTATTTGACATATCTTCTGCACCAGGAAACAGGCCAATTGTCTGCAGTGGCTGTTAACCCAGTTTCATATAGAGCAGCCAGTCATGGAGCGCTGAGTGGTCGACTGTAGAACTTTGATTGGACACATAAACAGAGGCAGGAGATACTGAAAAATGGTTATGTTTTGGATAAAATCAACATTACAATATCAAGTATATAATTAAACCAATTAAAACCTCAAAAACATTTGCTGTAAAACCCAAACAAGAGCATAAAGAGAGAGATCATTTCAAGGTTTGTTGATGTTTTGTGCGAAACTTGATCCAAGACATTTACAGACTCATGTAGCACATTTCATCTGAATATTGTTATCCATGTAATGCCAAAAACTTTAATCAGTCAATATTACCCGCTCCTATTAATATTGATTTAAATGTGATTTTAATGTTTTGTCATCTTTGTAATATTAATTTATGTGCACAAATGGACTTCATGTTAAAAGCTTGTGTCCACCAGTTCATTTAATCAAATCTTTCTTTTTTTTACCTGTTCATTAGCGGTGTAGTTACTGGGCGCACACTTGCTCAGGTACAGTAACAGTAGCTGTAATATTGGCATTAATCTATTTATCATTACAATATTGTAACAAATACATTCAAAGGTCATACATTCAAAAATAAGATCTGCCTTTTAAAACCACCAGTACCATGTGGTGAAGAGTAGTAATAGTACTGTTTAATTGGCTGTAAAATATCACTTTAAATGTAAACTTCAATTTAAATTTGCATTTGTATTTTAAGTGTTTGAAACAGGCTGCATGTAGACTAATGCCCCCTCCACCTCTGCTGCAGCTGTCTATAAGAAAATTATGTAATAACCACTGTAGGAAAGTGTAGTCTAGTGCTGCCACCTGCTGTCTTTAAAATGCACCTCTAAGGGTAGCTATATTTAAAACACTATTCTAATGCTACCAACCTTCTGTTTTTCTTACTGCTACACAAAGCAACCAGGTGGATACAGTTAACACTGAATTCATACTTTTTACTGCAATATTCTCTAAAGTCTGACATCACATTTATTCAGCATTAGGACGTCCTTCTTTCTCATCCCATAATCAGCACATTCACACAGTAAAAACTCACCAAATGAATTGTCAATCCTCTCTTGTCATTGGGACCTTCTGCAATAGAGAGAGGGCGCTAGAGGTTTGGCCAGTTATGACCAGTTCCAACAGCTGGGGGAAAAAAAAGTAATCAGCTTTTAAACTTCACAAATCACTGGGGGGCGAGACAAAATTTCCACAACAATACAAGCTGAGATTTTCACATAATAAACAGTACAGTTTTATTCAAAATGTTTCATTTTGTTTTATATATTTGCATTACTGTAGTGCTGCTTTTTAAACCACAGCTTCTCACATGGCATCAAATCTAACAAAATCCAACAAAATTTTCACGTGTGCACAACCTTATGCTGAAGTTTGTAACTTATTGTGTGAAATCTTCTCGTAAATGCCTCCTACCTTCAGTGTTGTTCCAGGTTTTCCAGTGGGAGGGCATCAGAGGCAGTTGTCAGGAAGGCGCAGGAGCAGTCTGAGGTAGATGGCTATTGGCTAGATGCATACAATTAAAACTGAACATCATATTAAAGTGTAACTAAACATTTTACCCTCATTATTTGTTACCAGACTGTGTATATGGTGTTTTAATGACATTATCTACTGTTCCTAATCATTTTTTGGCAATTTTGGTGCAAACTAGGCTCATTTGCAGCTTCCATTGGCAGGACTGTCCTGATTACAGCCTGGTGTGTCTGATTACAAACAGCTGGCTGCTGCAGTGGAGTCTGAAGTGTGGATCCCTGTTAGACCAATCACTGTGTTCCTTACACCTGCAGACCCCGCCCCTCCTCCTCCCTCTCCTCTTTAGTCCAAAGGCACTGTCCACTTTAGCAGCTCTACTGTAATTTGGTTGTGGGTGGAGTTTAGGTGTTTAGTCCCACTTCAAGTTTTTATTATATTTTATTATCTTGCATATCTAAAATACAGAAGTACTCACCATTGTTCTGCTGACGGAGAGAACAGATCTGATGTTCATAGCATTCATAAACCAGCTGCTCCTCACTGCACATCCTCCTGTGTCTCTTCAATGTCCTGCACAACTGCTCCGGTCTGAAAAGGTCATCTACACTGAAAATATGTTCTGCAATTGAAAAGTAAAAATACCAAAACTGATAGTTAAAATGCAGATTTTTGCTGTAATACAGAGTTGTAGGGTCTAGTCACTAATAGTAGTGATCAGGTTCAACATTTATGAGTTTACCTTTTAGATATTTCATTGCCAAATACAATATTATTAAAAGGATAAACTGCCCTCTTGCCCCCCATTTGAAACTATGACATAATCACATCCTAAAATCTGAAAACCACCAATAAAAAATAAATATGTCAGGGTTTCAGATGACATCACAACGTTTTATAGGCCAATCAAATTTATTACAGATGAGGGGGCAGCTAACATGAATATTGTTACAAAGATGATTTTGGGACTAGTCAAAATAGAAATTAATAGGTTCAACATTTGTGAAATTACCTTTTGGATACGTCATGACAAAGTAAAATGTAATCAACAGGAAAAATCCAGTGGTCCCATTTGCTCAGGGCTGTTAGCTGTTAGCTCCTCTTGTTATGGGCACTTGTAGAAACATCTAGAATGGACTTGAGTGGACTTTAATATCATCAAATCCACCACTTCCTGTCTCAAAATAGAACCAGTTTAAATCCAAAACATTTACACAAGGTTAGGGTTTAAAATGTGCATAATTTCTCATAGATGTTTTATTAATCCCAAAGGAAATTCAGTTGTTTTAGCTGCAATAGGGCTAGAGTAAAAAAAAAACAACACACACACAAACTAGTGTTTCTCATTAATACATGAGACTGTAGTGCACCCCAGAGTCTAGAAACAGCCTGGATTATATTGGCATAACAAAATTAGACTTTGTTACTCATGATATTATCATAAATGTATAAAAGAGATAATGCTAGTCAAAAAGGACTGATTAAAGACTAAATACAAGCAGTAAGTGACATTTATAAGAGATTGTGCCACCATAATCTTAACAAAATCTATGGGAAACACTAACAAGCTTCCTTCAGGGTTAATAAAGTCCATGTGTCCATCTGTGTGTGATAATGCCTCACCCTCCAGCTCAGGTCCACAGATCACAAACCAGGCTCCCATCAGCTACTCCTCATGGCTCTTCAACTCTTTCATTTTACTTTTTAAGGATTTTAAAAGCAACTCATTCCCACTCTAGAGACACAATGATGGATTGGTAGTTGTCAAATTTGGTTCGCCCCAGTCTCGCCCCAGCAGGACATAACCTCATTATTAAAGGTGTGGTTTCTTTAAAATTCAGTGAGACTTTTGGAGATTTGGTTTAAAACTCTCGCTGATAGCTCCAACAGTGAAGATTTCCTTTTCATTTAATACTGCACGTCTTGCTGCGGACTGGAGACGAGTCAAATGTGTCGTACAAAGATATATTTTCCAAAGCAACTTCACTGATTTTAGATACTACTGCAGGTAATCTGTGTTTTGACAACCCAAGCTGAAACTGAACTGGAAGCAACGATTGTTATTTAGTGAAACAATGTTCAAAGTGTACTGTGTGCAATAGTGGACTTTATTAAGTTTTATATATATATACTTTTTTTTTTTTAAATCACCATTCACTTCACCAAAATTCACATAGCTATTTTCAAAACAGCCCTGAAAAAGTAGAACATTACAAATTGTGCAAGTAATTGTGCAAAATAGTGGACAAGATCTCCCCTCAACAAGCAAAATATATAAAACCAAGTGAATGTTGTTTAAAAAAAAGTATACAAATCTATGCAATGTTTAAGTTATATCTTTTACCCTGTGATTAAAACGTTGCATGATACAATGTAATGTATACAGCCTGCATCAGTATAGAGAAGTAGATTTTAGCAGTGCAAATACTTTAAATTTGAGCTCACATGCAAAGTCTCTGGCACTGTGCTTCAGTGAGGACAGATTAGCAGATTAAGCAGTGACACATAAACAGCCAATGGTGAGGAATGTAACATGAGGTTTGCAGTGCATCAAGAAAGTACTGGCACTGTACAATAAAATTAATGTTCAGTAATAGTATTCAAATTCAAGTAGTAGTAGGCATAGTAGTGGTAATAGGCTTGGCAGTGCTAGGAGCTTTGTAATAGAAACTTGCATAGGAAGTTTAGGTTTTAATGACAGCAGAGCCAAATTCCCTTGTAAAGTTTAAGTGCCCAAAAAACTCAAACATTTGTTCTGCTTGGTAGAAATATGTCCAGTGGCAGTGGAAAGGTTTCTTTGTAGTTTCTGTGATCTATAATGCTTGAAAAGTTTGCATAATATTAGTCCAGGTAGCTGTTAAAATATAACTTTAGTTGTTTGAGTGACAGTAACAGGTTCAATTGACTCGTGGTCCAGTTTAGTTGTCGATTTTGGACTAAATCCGATAAGACATGAAAACAACCCAAAGTTCATCCAAAATAGTGCGTTTTGGGCCGTGCTTTGCGCTTCTCCAAGTCCTCCGCTCCGTGAAACGTGGAACTGTGCACGAGCTGCGACGTCCTCCACTTCAGCTTCTGCAGCTTGGGCTTCATCCTGCTCAACGACGACCTCCTCCTCAGCGGTGCCTCTCTAGCGCCCCCGTCCAGTGTGTCGCTGTCCCCGGTGCTGTTCAGTCTCCGTAGAGGTTTGACTTGGAGGACTTTGTTGAAACGCCACCTCTTCCCCGCCGATGCCGGTTTGTTCTCAGTTTCGATCTCGTACGCGCCGATTATGTCCCGTATATCCACGCTGACATTATCGGTCAAATATTGGCACGCTTTCCTGCCGCTGTAGTCTCGTACTTCCACGTCTGCGTTGTATGCGCCCACCAGGAGCTTCACCACGTCCATGTGACTGTGCATGGCGGCCAGGTGCAGAGGAGTGTACCCTGTGCTGGAGCGGACGTCCACACTTACAGGGACATTGTGCTGTTTGGCAAAGTTAATAATAAGTGCGATAAGTTCTGGTTTGCCTTGCTTGGCCGCCCAGTGCAAACACGTAAAACCGGTTACGAAATCTTTCTTTAAAACCAATCCTGGGTCATCGTTTAGCAATCTCTGCAGGCTTCCCCACTCTGCATCGGAAGCGCACATCATCCACTCGTGTTCCAGCGGGTCTAACGTGGCAGAGTTACGATCTTCCTCCAAATTGCACGAAGATATGGACGCAGAGTCGCTGTCGCTTCGGGATAACCTGCGCAGATCGATGTTGAGTCGCACTTGCGGGGAGCTGCACATCATAACTTCCAGAAAATGCTCTCGGCTGCTTTTGGGCGTCCCGTCGCTTCCATTAAGATTTACCGCGTCATCTTCAGCATCAAAAAAGGCCTCGTGATCCTGTAGTTCATCCTCCGGTGTTGGGACTTGTCTGGTTTGCGTAAGTCCGTGCGTCTCGCCCTGCTTCGTGTTTACATTTGACTCAAGTTCGGGCAGGACGAACACGGGCTCTTGGACAGGCTGCGGCGAAGGTTGACTCAGTGTAATTACGGGTATTTCCACTTTATCCTCACGTTTGGAGTCGTGATTCTCACGCTTAACACTTTCTTTGTTCCCCATAGCGTCGCAACTGTCGTCTTCCTCTACCTCGCTCGCATTAAAGTGGTTTTGTGCTCGTGTGTCGTTTCGTAAAGTCTCCAAAACATGCGGAACTTGTGCGTGGTTGAGGCGCGAGCTCGTTTGCATACCTGAAGCATGCCCCGCGCGTGTCACGTCACGTCCGCTTACCTGTCCGCTATCTTCGCGCTGGGATTTTTCTTGATTTAAAGTGTCCTCGCGAAACTTTTTCTTCAGGCAAACATGTTTCACGCCGTTTTCAGTCTTTACGTACGCCACGCTGTCGACGTAACCCTTGAACAGCTCGCGCACCGCCGCTTTTTTCTTCGGGTCACTCGGGAAAATAGATTTAAAGTGCTCCACAAGCTCCGTGTTTGGCACCCGACCGCCTCTCTGCCTCAAAAAGTTCAAAATAGCTTCTTGACTGCACTTCATTGCCATTATAAAGCGCTTAAATGAACTAAAATGAAGGTAAAAGTTCTCAAAAACATGCTAGTTCAGAGCCGTGTTCTCAAATCTGACTAATCTGAAGTCTCCTAGCAACCAAGCATCACTCTTTGGCAGTTGGGTTATACCATTACCGATATGGGGGTGACATTTTGTATTTAAAACATACTTCAGAAAATGTAAGACTATTCTTTAAACAGACTTATTTGATAAGTAATTTTTAAAAGGTTCTAGCATATATAAATATTAACTGTAATAAGAGTTTTAAGTATATTTTCTGTTTAATCATCTAAGTAACTCCCATGTCCTCTCTTAAATGGTTGAATCCAGGTGCAGCGGTCTTGCATGTGTCAACTACTGTACACAGGGCGTGAAAAATACATAATAAATGAGTCTCTGTTTTAGGCAATGCAGTGATTTGTTTTCATAGAACAACCTGTTTTTAAAAGTTCTAATAGGCTTCTTTGTTTGTGGGCAAATGTTAATGATTCATCTAATTTAAGCCATTCCCAAAACTTTGTAATTGCTGGGTTGCAGAAGACATCACGATATTCTTTTAGTTAATATTTAATACAGATGTGGCAGCTAAAAATGAATATAGTTAAGAAGCAATTTATTTTTGTAATTCAGTGCATTCTTGAGGCCAGTCACCAATATAAATGATCAGGTTCAACATTTGTGCATTTACCATATGGATATTTCATGGCAAATACGATGTTATGAATAAGAAAAACTGGCTCTTGTCCCCATTGGGACGTCATCACATCCTGGAACCTGAAAAACACCAATAAGGATGCTCCGCAAGTGTTGACATGTTTAATTTAGTATTGAACTTGGCTTTTTACTTTCCTTTTTAAGTTCTCTTAAAGAAAGTACAATTTTACTTCTGTTATAACTGTTTTACTATTGCTACTATTGTTACTATGGTTAAGCTCTGCGATGCCTTTGAACTCTTAATATTTGAATTCTTTGAAAAGTTTATGGGAAAAAGCTATGCAAATTTTACTTCCAGAGCGGAGTTTGAAGTGGGCAGGACTGAGGCTGAGCTGTTGAGTTATACCACACATTTTTATCTCAAGGTACATGAAAAGCCGAATGTTTTCTTAGGAGATAGTTGGGGCTACTTGTGAAACATGAAAAAGTTCAATATAGAATCCGAAACCATTTAATTTCCAGTCTCATAAAAACGTAACAATTGAAAACACAATGTTTTAATACAAACAATTTTCACGGGTAAAAAATAACATCACGCAGCTTGTTGTTTTAATGTCTGCAGAGCGGGAAGAATGTCATCCAGTCGAGTTAGTCCTGAAAGTAAAAATAAGATTCACAAAAAATAAAATAAAGACTGAAAACACTTTTTATTCATATCATATTTACCCAAAGTTTGTAGGATATCAATGATAAATGAGTGGAAGGCAGGGAAAAACTCATCATGATCCTTCACTTTTTGGATAATACTGAAAAAGAGGACAAAAACAGCACTTTTTAACATGTTTGTCAAACTGTGGTACGCTGGGGGGTACGTGAGCTCCTTCAGGCAGTACTTGGACAGCTCTTCAGTCTGTGAGTTTGCCTCATTTAGAGTTCATTTTACCTATTTTTTCTATCTTTCTTTGATAATTTCTTGTTTAAAACTACAGTGGAAATGTTATACGGTAGTCCACTTTTAGAACTTTGCCTTAGCCTTAGATCAGACCTGGAATACTGTAGTCCTGGATTAGAACGGTTTGTACTTGAAAAGTCAATTATTTTCTTTGGTGGTACTTTGTTTGAAAAGTTCATGCTCCACTGACCAATACAATACAAAGCTTACAATAACTATAAATAAATAAGGTGTATAAATATATTAGATTTTACCTGTCGATATCCTCCTCCCCGAGCAGGTCCTGTACAGTAGTTTGCGGTTGAGAGGTCAGTCTGGTCACAGCATTCACCACCTCAGCACAAGCGGCTCTGCTGTCTGAAGAACAGACACAAGGATTCCGGAGGATTTTATTATTTCTTTAAACTCTTCATGTGGAAATTATTTCAAATCTATAGTACTGACCCTCAAACTTTTCTCAGAGAATATAAATATTTTAGAATTAAAGATACAACTTGTACAAAGCTTCAAGTAATATAAGATAAGAAGAAATGTAACCTAAACATGAAATTTGAAAGTTATTTATAATACAACTATAAACCTGTGTGTAAACCACATTTTGTGTGGCTTCTCTTGTGGAAGGTCTGTCTTTATGATGTGTTCTGTTTGCTGCTGAAACATGTACTGCTAAACTTAAATATATTCATATCAAAGTTTGACAACTTCACTGAGTTTACTCTTAGAAATAGAAACAAACATAATTGTATTTGGCCATTATCTTTAAAATTAGCCGTTTTAGTTATGACGTCAGACTTAACTCAGCGCTGCTCTGTTTTTGAACTTTTATCAACATTTTCACTTTTTTTTTTTGAGTGAGAATTTATCAGTAGAACAGTTTATATTCCAAGAGAAAATTTGATCGAAAACATGAGATTTGTCCCAAGTACGGTTACTATAGCAACTTCAGAGCTTGCATGAAAGTATCTGGGCATCTGACAGGGTCCGTCCCATGCTTGTCTCAAGTGAAATGTTATTCATTTACCTGGAAAGTTCTATAATATGGCATCAAAGCTATCCATCTCCAAAGAGACAAGAGGGAAGGAAGGAAGCTACAAAATCATTTAATAAAGCTGGTCACTATGCAAGTATCAATTCATCTCTCTCTTTTGTTCATGGTTGAAATGATTTTTTTGTTCGAAATCTAAGTTACCAAGATTGAGTGCGTCCCGGATGTTCCTCATGGCGTTGTTCATTTCGGCGAGGCAGCTGTAGACTTCGTTCATTCGAGGATAAACTCCGTTTAGAGATGAGACATCGAACAATGTCTGAAAATGAGCCACCATAGAACTGAGAGTGTGACGGGTCGGACTCCTCAGCACCTGAAAGAGTTCAGCAAAGATCAAATTTTACATTTCATTAACAGTTAAAGATCCCAGAACAGGGATGTCATGTTACGCAATGTTCACAACCACAGTCAGAGCCGCTTATTGTACAGGTGTTGTAGCCTTAAAAAAAGGCTTTAGTCCGCTGATGCAGTGTTCTTATTCTCCTGCTGTTTTTAGGTGGCAAAATCATAATTTCCCCATTGTGAGACCAATACCTTTCGCTTATCTAAAGTTTGAGTTAGTTACGATTATTGTGAGAAGAAACATTGCGAACAGTGATGTCTCTCATGATTCAGAGTGAGACTAAACAGGTGGGGCAAACAGTTCATTCGAGGGCTGCAACCAACGATTATTTTGCTATTTGATTAATCTACTGATTATTCTTTCGATCAATTGAGAACTTGACTGAGAACATGAACAAGTGTTTTTATCAAAAACATTAAATTTACAGATTTCTTGTGTCATATGTCATTCCAAACAGACTCAATATTATTACTTGGAAAAATGAATGTATTAGTGTTGTACCGTGTCATTGTCTGTGGAGGTGTTTTCCAGCAGCGTATCGACCAAAAGCATCATGTCCTCCACTTTGACAGGTTCAGCAGAAGAAGGGCTGTCCTCTGATGGCTGCCATGGCAACAGTTTAGTGGACAGTTTGTTTAGGCTTTGATGCAGATCCTAAGAGACAAAAATATAAAACAAAAAATTTACAAAAACAAGATTTTGTGTTCAAAATGGAAAAATATCTCCTCATATTCCTGACAGACATTTTTAGTTGGTTTATGTTGCATTGGATTGCTGGGGAGTGCATTAATTTTCATAATTTGGTCTGGCTTTACTCAAAACCATTCATAAAAAATGTACTACAAAATCTCATCTCAGCTTCTGGAAAATGTGCCTTGTCCCACCACCAATACAAAACAATACACTACTTTTGAAGTGCGAGTTGGTTGTACAATATGAAAAAAGTGGAGCAAGCAATAATAAGATCAAATATTTGGATAACCTTAAAATGATCAAAAAGAATAGTGGTCTTATCATTAAAAACAAAATAAACTCTTTAGGTATTTTTGTAGAAGCAGTAGTCAGGAATGTCTTTGAGATAATACAATACTACATACTGTCACAACTACTACTACCACTACTACGACTACTACTACGACTCTTTGGGCGTACCTTGAGTAGAGTGAGTTGTTGGGCCCACAGCTGCAGCGTTGGGAGCAGAGGTTTAAACTGTTTTCTAGAGTCAGAGTCGAGCTTCTGTCTGTGCAGCTTCAGAGGAGCTTTTGGACCAGTCACCACAGAGCTGATCTCACGCAACAACTGGGGAAAAGAGACAAGTTATGAATAATCAAAACTAAAACTACACAAAAGGAATGAGAATGAGTACTGTATATTTGTTCTGGACTTGTGAGATCCAAAAGTGTTTCAGGTTTCAGGTCTTTGCCAAAAATGACCAATGGTGGAACGAGTACAGAAAATGTGTACTCAAAAGTGCAGTGATATGGCAAAAAATACACTCAATTAGAAGTACAAGTACTGCTGTCAAATTTGTACTTAAGTAAAAGCATCAAGTAGAGATCAGCCGATATGTTTTTTCATGGCCAACACCAATAGTTAAGAATCCAGAGAAACTGCTTTGGTGATAATATAGGGGTGATTTTGGTCAGTCCTGCCAATTTAAATTGACTACAAACTCATCCACTTTCCTGTTTTACTGCAAAGTGGATACGAGAGCAGTGTAGTCACATTTTGTGCAGTGTCCTCTTTGGAATATAAGTGTTCAAAGTATAAGTGCTGGGCCAAGTAGTTACTTTTTATGCAATTGAGAAGTACTTTAGATTAGTATCATAATTAAACAGTTTCCAGCTGAATTAAGGTGTTTTAGAAATATACCAGTTACAAGTTTAAATATATACTCAATTACATTAAAGCAAGTACTTATAATTAGTTATTTTATACCCATGTTTATGGTTAAGGCTTGAATAAAACTACACAAGGAAATATAGTATATAATAATAATAATAATAATAATAATAATAATAATACATAGCACTAGAGTAAAGTGGAACCCTTTACTTATTACATTTAAAGTATTATTATGATATGATTATGATAGCTTGAATGTCTCTGAAGCTGCACCAGCTAAAAAACACTGCATAATGTTGCTGCCATCCTCCTCTTCACCTGCACCTCCTCCCGTGAACTCATCAGCCCTGTCCTCAGAGATCTCCACTGGCTCCTCATCCAGTTCAAGCTCCTCACCCCTGTGTACATGTCCCTCCTTAACCCGGCCCCCGCCTGCCTCTCTGAACTCCTCCACCACAACCACCACCACACACTGCTCTGCGATCAACTGATGCCAACCTCGTGTCTCCCCCCATCAGGACTAAACATAAGGGGGAGACAGGGCCTTTTCCCCTGCTGCCCCCACCCTCTGGAGCTCCCTGCCCAAACACATCAGAGACTCATCCACACTCACCATCTTCAAAACAAAACCCTGAAAACCCACCTGTTCAAACTGTCTTCAAATAACTGAATCTCCTTTATTATCTGTTTCTTTCATTTGTTTTGTCCTGCACTGTGTGAAATGTCTTTGAGTGTCATGAAAAGCACTATACAAATTAATGTTCTATGACTGAATTGTATATAGCACTTTCATAAGGGAGACTTTTCTATGTACAGTATACTGTTCAGTAAATTACATGAAATGGCAAAGGTAGGAAGTACAAAAGCACATTTAAAAGTGTGAATAATTCACTATGTAGGACTTCAGTGTTATGTGCACTCACTTGTTGGTATTGGGTACATAATGTAGAGTCGGAGCCATTGTCATGAATCTCGTATGAATTTTCATCTTGAGACAATCTGAAAAAATACAAGCAAAATGATTACAAAGAAACTCAAATACTTGTGCTAAATAAACAAGTATAAGTATTTCATAAATCAGACAGTAATGAATGATTGGCTTTAACAAATTCCCACCAGTCTTTATTAATCTTTACTTACCTTAAGTTGTAAAGTTTCTCAATCCGACGAACCTTGTGTTTGTAAAACTTCAAGTCTTTTAGAGTTGGTCTGAAATAAAATAATACGGTTCTTTGTAAACTATTATGATATCTCTTTTTCTCATGTATCTGAGTAAAATGTGTCTTGCCCCAGTACAGATAAATTACATGAGCAGCTCTTGGAGGTTAAAATAAGTTTGCGGTGTACCATCTGCAACCAATTGGAACGCATTTTATTCTAAGAAAATCAGGAAGTGCGTGTTTAGCATGGTAGTTGTGGTTAGCTTTACTAGAGATCGACCGATATAGCTTTTTTTCAACCAATGTCCGATAAGCTCTGCTGCTATTTTGGGCCAATGTGTAGGACCGATTTTGATTATTTCCCCCAAACTATGTCATTTAAATTTACTACAAACTCTCCCCATGCCGTTTTTACCATAAACTTATAAGAGAGCTGTGTAGTCATGTTTATTGCAGCTATCTCTTCGTATGAAAAGTGTGTGTGTCTAAATATCGGCCTGTGTTGGAGATTTAAGGCCAATAGTCGATACACTAAGTTCTAAAATTAGTAAAGTTGTAAAAAGTGCTTATAAATAATTATGAAATAAATAATTAGGATGCTCTTAAGTGAGGAATAACTTTGGACCACTGCTAACCCTTTAAAATTAACTAGTCCTTTTTTTATGTTATTAATGCAGCACTTTTTAAAAGGCACTAACCGTGTCTCCAGCTCCTCTTTGAGATGCTCCACTTTCTTCTTGAGTTCTTCTATTTGATTTATACTGTCTTTTTGCTGCTCTTGAAATGCCTGTGGGGATATAAATAAAACCTATAATTATTATGCAAATTTGAAATAAACGTTTTGAAGCATATATTTAAGTTTACTTTGATCATAGTTTTAAATGTTGGAGAGACGCTGTTTGAAGTTTGTTCCAGGGAAACATCTTCTCCTTTTGCTCTTCTGTATAAATAAATAAATAAATCAGTCTTTCAAACATTTTGTACATCTATTTAGTGGTCACGATTTGCCTTACCTCAACTCATCAAGTAGCTGGGACATTTTAGTTTCATAGTGGTCGATCACATCTAAAATCCTGTGAAAACAAACATATGTAAAAAAACAAGGTACGGTACACATTTTCCCTATTTGTTTTGTCAAAGTGGAAGTCCAACCATCTGAAACCCAGTGATTCAATGTTGCTACTTGACATTGACCTCATTCAGCCTCACCCACTTTTGCCGTAAATGCGACTAAACTGCACTTTGTTTGTGGTGACAATTCTGGTTAAGCAGGAATTCCATTCATTTCAAAGGGAGAATTTAAGAAAGTTTTGCTTTGTTTGTTTCTGATAAAATCTGATATAAAGTAGGTTGATTTGTATAAAATGATTAATGTTCATTTGACCAACAAATCAACACCAATTCTCTAGAGGCTTTAAAACTTTAAAGTAGGATTCTGTTTTAAACTGGACCAGGAACAGTAACATATGACTGAAGACTGAAATCTGAACCGCTAAACCACTAAAAGAATCCCATGCATTTTAAAGTTTGTTTGTAGAGGTGTAAACTACAGGGCAAACAGCTTTTCTACAAGACAACAAAGTTGTTGTTTGCACTTTGCAGATGAAATTTTGTTACTATAATAATTACAGTCTTTACTAATTGCGATGTTGATAAGACTGCGATATATAATGTAGCCTTAATTAGATGTATGTGTAATTAAATTCTGTGAGTTGGACAGAGTGAAAACATTTCACCGCTCATCCAAGTAGCTTCATGAGTTCTGACAGGATTCTATTACCCGAGTCATATTTTCACTTGATATTTTCATGTATTTACAACTCCCTCCTCAGACCCAAAACAAAGAAAACGCTGTACATCGTGTTTGTAGGAGTTAGATCACCCATTAGGAGCACAAATGATTATGCAAAATATGACTCAGGTGACAGTTCACTCCTTAGGGTTGTTCAATGGCCTGATAATAGTTCCTCATTACTGTAAACAACCAGGGTGTGTTAGTTTCAGACAACTAGAAGGCAGCCATTTATCAGGGCCCTGTCAGAGCTAAAGAAGCTACTTGGATGAGTCACTCTGAACACTTGTGTCCAGGCCCTTCTAGGCTAACTTGACGTGTGACTCACTGTTGATCTTGTGCATTGCTTTGTCTCACGGTCCTTCTGCAGATCAGTTCAAAAGTCTGGCTTTGTTGAGCCACACGCTGCTCTTCAGATCTCACAGCAAAGTGCAGCTTCCTCTGCAGCTCAGTGATCTCATCTCTTTGTTTCAGCAAAGCCCGCTCCAAGTCCAGAACCAAACTCTGCAAAAGACACAAGGAGATTCTGTTAGTAAGAGGCAGTGTTATTTAGTCAATTTTAAGCAAAAGAAAGTAAAAAACCCAAAACAAAACAGTGTCTATGTTACAGACACAGTTACGATTGGTAGAATGACAAATTGTACGAATTGTACCATTGATGATTACTGTGGAAACAACTATTTCGAGATTACTCATAATTTCTGACAACATGTATGGAAATTATGACTAGTGCACACAAAAAGCCAAAAATGTATTTACATTTAGGTTTACTACTTGAGAGTATGCATTATCTATCTCCATGGAAACAAGGTGATGTGACCAGGCCAAGGTAAGTAGGTAGGTAAGATCTGTGGAGAGGCGACCCCCACTCAAAGTAAAAATTGTACTATGATGAAGAAAAAACAAATCTGTAGTTCAATAAACATAAGAATTTTAATGTGATATTGTGGAACATTCAAGGCAAAGCAATAACATCTCAGTGAAGAAAAGCAGGTAGTGGATCAGCAGAAAAAAAACATTGTCCACAACTAAAATTCACACAAGAATTGCACTTTGACATAGATCCTCCGTGTTCATCACACATCCCAGTTACTGTTGACCTCCCTGGTGCCAGTCAGTGATGCCTCACCTGTGCGTGTTGTTTGTCTCTCTGCAGACTCTGGATCTCTCCCTGTGTGTGCGCCGCTCTGCCCACACACTTGTCCTCCAGCTCTGTGACTCTGAGCCTCACCTCGTCCAGGAGCCTCTCCAGGTCTGAGGCTCTTTGTGCCTGAGCCAGAGAACGAGACATGTGGCTCTGAACGTCCTCCCTGCGGTAAACACAGGGACGTACACATAAACATCTAACATGTAACTTCTACTTAGAACTGCTAGATTCAAAATCACATTTTAAAGACTTTGCCAATTGCATCTATTCAAATAGTGAACTATGAACAAAGTCAAAAAGATGGCAATATTTTTACATAATCATAAGAAAACAGGCATAAAAGTGTCATTATTTTTTACAAAAGTGAAATCTGCGTTATGTAATCAAAATGATCAAAACAAAATAAAGGTGCAGATTTACTGATTTTATGTGCTGCAACATTTAATCGACTAATTCTGACTAGTACAACACGATAAAAAAAATGTATTTTGATAACTCTAAAACAGGATGAGACCTTTTATAACAAAGACAGTGGAAGTATTAAATCAAAATGTCAAAAAAGTTTCTGACTTTCACCAATAATACACATTTGTGAATATTCTCTGTTTTGAGCCCTTCAATCACCAATTTAAAACTTTATTCCGTTCATAAGGTATTTTAACTGTTTCAATATACAATAGAAATAATTGAAAATAGAAAAATGATGCTAGACTAGTCGACTGCTTAAAACATTAGTTGCAGCACCACGTTTTCCTCATGATTTCTATGTGTAAACCTGTTATTAGTAAAGACATTGTGTTGTCTTCTCTGGTGGGTGGTCCGCTGGGCTCCTCTCATAAATAAAGGATGAGGGTTGGATGTGATGGTATTCTGAGCGTGTTCTTGTATCTGAGGAGGTTGGGTGACAGTGACAGGTGGTCTGCATTCAACTCACTAATTATTCATTCATCATTCAAGATACAACTCTCTGTCTACACCAGACATTATATAGACATTTACTGCAGTCCTGTATACTCACTGAAGTTTGTCATTTTAAACTGGTAATGCAATATTATTAAAATGCAAAATTAGAAATAATGACTAAGGTCAAATTATTACAGGAGGATTTTAATGACGTGGTTTTCTGATGAAGCCTATGTTCGATGATGAAAAGTTGGTTCAAAATTAAGTTTTAAATTAAAAAAATAATTAAATAAAGATTATTTAAATTAGTGATTAGGCACCACATTAGCACAAGTTATTTCATCTGCTCACCGTCTCCATTACGTTGTATAGGCGTGTATAATGTGTCCTAATCTGAAACCCAGTCTTTCATTTAATTAAAGGGGCACTATAAAAGTTTTATGGTGGAGGGTCCGCAACCTTTTTATCTCCATGAAAATGTTATTGCTTTGAACACTCCGCTCCAACAGCTACATTAACCTGGTCATTCCTAAAGCCCGCACAGCTTTTGGCCGCTCCTCACTGCAGTTCTCTGCAGCGAGTGGATCCACCTACAGCAGACTTTAAAACTTTGCTCATTTTTACCTCTGTCGACTTTTAAAAACTCAATCAAGAGTATTTTACAGGATCAGTGCACATGCTTTTTGCACTTTTATATCTTTAATCTACAAATGTTTCACTGTCTCATGTTCTGATCCAGTGTTTCACATTATGATTGATGTGTGAGTGTTTGTGAGTGTGCTGTATTATGCTGCCTCTTGGCCAGGTCATCATTGCAAATGAGAAGGTGTCCTCAATTGACTTACCTGGTAAAATACTGAATAATTAAATAAATACAAAATATTCCACAGTATGGCATTAAATTTATCTGTCTTCATGAAGAGAAGCAGCTGACACCACAAGGGCAAGTTACAGGTTAGATATTACTCTTCAGGTATGTTTGAGTAATAAAAACAGGTGTCATTAATAAGGGACACAGGTAAACTACACTGAAGACAAAGCAATAACACCTGCATGAGACAAGGAGGTAACAGATGCTCCACCAGAAATGTTACACAGTGAAACTTTAACGCCACCCTAACAGAGTTGCCATGTTATTTAATAGAATTGTATAGAATAGTAATGTACTGACTTGAGTTGGCTGTTGGTCCTGATGAGCTCCTGGATCAGCTGCTGCCTCCTCTCTGAGTCTGTGAGCATCATTCTGAGTGTGGCTCTGATTTCCACCGCTGTGCGTTTGTCCAACAACACCAGGTCTGAGAATGAACATAGAAAAACATATTATTCAGGCAATATACTAAAACATAAAACTGTTTAACCCGATTTATACTACAAGGTCCAAATATGTTTTACCTACTGATCTATACTTTCTTTTTTAAGTCTTTGTGCAAGGAAGCATTACATCACATTTTCTCTGGCTAGGCACTGAACATTACAAATGTATAACAAGCAATTTTCAAGAACTTTCAACATATTAAAGATGTTCTTTGTAACATTTCTAGTGGAGTGTTTGCTACCTGCTTGTCTCCATGGAGATGTTTGTACTGAGGGCTCTGACTGCCAGCTCAGTCCCTGTTATCTTAGCATGCGTCAGGTATAATACTCCCTACATCAGAACCATAAGCAGACTGGACTCCACACAATGTCTTGAGGGTTCATGTCTCTGGGTTTTGGGTCCTGTACTGATGTAAAAAAAAACTTCTCCTGAGTTAAAACTGCAGCTTCATTCCTCTTATTACAACTCTTGGGCTTTTGTTTATTGTACAACAGAAATCTCCCACAGTAGGCATTAAAGTTATCCATCTTGCACTTACACATTTTTATAAAAACAAAAAAAACATACTGTGAGCAGGCTCGCCTCTCCACAGATATGGTGGCGGACCTTCCATGAGAAAAGTTACATAGTGCACCTTCGACATTTAAATACTTTAAAATAGGTATTTGAAAATCGGACTTTCCACATTATCTAAATGAGGGCCCTAAATGCATATTGATATAATCTCTTGTATTACTGTTAGAATTCTGTTCTAAAAATCAATGTTTCTTACCTGCCAAGCTTTTATTCTCGACCGGATCTGCAAAACGCACCGGTTTAAATCCATGGCTCTGCAGGAGTTTGTTCACGTTGTCCCACTCCACTTGTTCCTGCTACAAAATAAAGGCACATATTTTAAATTTTCACATTCTCCATTAAATATAAGATTCAGTTTTATAACAATATTAACCTGAAATTGTGTGCAAGTCCATAGATAAACATAGGTCTTATTATTCCCAGTACCAGGATTCCTGGTGTTTTCCATGTCTCTCTCCCTCTGTATCCCAAAACTCTTCTCTTCAGACTAATCTTGACTGTGTCGCTATGACAAACCACAGATGATCGGGTTTCCACAGACCCCGCCTCTGCTCTGTACTCCCTCAAGATACTATTACTACTACTATTACTACACATGTTACTGCTACTACATGAATGAAAGACAATCCTAAGGGAGTACCCATGTGAGACCCTCCCAAGGGAAATTCATTGGTAAATACAAATCATAGCAAGGAATAGCTCTCTGATGAACACAACTATGGATACATTTATAAATATATTACACAAACATACTGAGTAATTACATTTGTTTTACTATTAAAGGTTAGGGCTGCAAGATTAATCACAACTGAACCCAAATTGCTGTTTGAAGGGACAAGTTGAATCACAAAGGCTGCAGTTTATGAGGTACAATAATTTCCTCCACAAACAAAGTCTCCTGTCTTATTCTGCATAAAAAGTGCTGACCCTGTAGTTTAGACCTGTACAAACATGTTCTGAAATATGATTCTTGTATTAGATTGGCAGTTCATATTTCAGTCTTTTTGTCAGTTCTCCTAAACTGTGAACTTTTATATTTAATATTAAAACATAAACTGCGAATATAATCGCAATCGCAATGCAATTTGATATTTTTCCCACAACATTCACATTAAAAGAACACTATCCTAGTTTTTACAGGGTCAAATATTTTTCCAGGAATGTTTCACAAAATGGCTTAACAAGCTTTATGGAAAACAAGCTTTGAATTGAATAAGTCAAATTAGCTCAAATCATCATACTGTGAAATATTTCAAGCAAAGCAACAACATTTTCCTAAGACAAGGATTTGGCAGATCCTCTACTAGAAAAGCAAGTTTTTTTCATTTTGTTTGTGTTTACTCCACTGCAAAACATGCAACCTCCACAAACCTGGCTTTTATTCGGTCTGGAGGAGGGCTTACTCTTGCTTGTTTCCATGGAAATATGGTTCTTTATCTTATCCATCTCCATGGTGAATGTTATGAAGTATTCTTTTAATTTTCTATTTCCATGTAATCATACAGGTGACATGCCACCTCTAGAAAGTTACATACTGTACTCTTTAAATGCAATAAATCCACAGTATTATGTTGTGGTAAAAGACAATGTCAGTAATTATAATTTGCAATCTTAGTCATAAAAGTAATTACCATTTACCATAACTTCAACACTGATATGATAAAACAAAAGATATGTTTATATGAAATTAGATCTGCAGTCATGATATCACACTTACTACATTTATTTACCAAGACCATTTATTTAGACATTTTCCTCTTTGCAGCACTTTTATTAGAAAGGGCAAATATGTACAACTACAGTGATTTTTTTATTCTATTTTATCATGAGTAAGTTAACATTCTTTGTCAATGTGAGTGTATTGATGACCTCACCTGTTCCATAGTTTCACAAAACCTGCGAGAAAGAAAATGACAATATTATTTTGGATAATTTTATGCCTTTTTCCATTGCTATACTATACATTGCTGACACACTTACAACTTACAACACGGAGACATTTACAAAGTTTTATACTGAGCAGTCCGGGAGGCACACAGGTGATTTTAAAGATGTAAAACTGACAGATATCTTAGTATCAGTATCGGTATCTTAGCATTAGCTTCTCACTTAGCAAATACGCTTTTCTTACAGTTTTATATCTAGGTTTATTTAACAGACTTACACAACTTACACAACTGATTAATACAACTGATCCTTTTCCTTTGATCTAGACTTATTTCGAAATTATTTGCATTAAAAGAAACGTATGTGGGGGGGGGGAAAAAATGAACTTCTACTAAAACTCTGCAGTCTCCGAAGCAAAACAAAGCAGCACTTCCGGGATATTCAAACGGACCGCGTTTACGTCACTGATCAGGCGCTTCTCTGACGTCACCTGCTGTAAATATATGACCGAAATATAAATTTTTATAATAATGTCTGTTTGATTTTTTTCTATTTTATATCACATTGTAAAAACTGTAAATAAATAAAAATTGCCCGAAATAAAACGATTTGTTTGTTTGTTAAATATTACCATACCACCACTTACCAGCAGATGGAGGTATGTTACTGTCTCCTGTATTTCATCACGCACAGTCGCATTTTAGTGAAGTTTTCTGACGATATATAAAATTGTATTATAAGTTATGTATTTAATTTGATCATTTATATATTTAACATTGCTTAATACTAAATAGTGTGAAATTAGTCTGTATACAAACGCAGTGACAATACCTATAATTAAACTATCATTCTATATTAAGTAGATTCATAAATAGTAGTAATTGTGGGATTAAAGGTGCACACTGTGTCTTTTCTAGTGGGGAATGTATCAACTGCTTGTCTTCATGAAGATGTTATTTCTTACCTGGAATGCCCCACAATTAAACTTTTCTATCTCTATGGAGACAAGCAAAGGAAGGCAAGTGCGAGGAATTTTCAGCTATTTAAAACTATGTAACTGAAAACATGCAAGGTAGTTAAACGGAACATTATTGGCAAAGCAACAGCATCTACAAAAGCAGGTCGCACTGTGTTACCTCAATTACATAGTGCCCTTATATCGCTCCCTTGTCACCTCACACACACCTATATGATATCGGGGCAGCACTACTGTGTATTGTAGTACACCTCTGCCCTGAATGCCAGAACAGATGAATGGGGCTTTATCTTGAATTCTTCCTGTCTGCGCTGAGGATGGTACAAAGGTCATAGACACATCTAAATGCAAATGCCAATTATGTTTGATATAAGGCGAAAGTGTGGCTCATACATGGAGGTTGTGTTGATACGCACTGATGGATGGAGAGTGAAGGCTACAGTTTAGAAATGAACTCACAATTTAACTGTTTATCACAAAGACTTTTAGAGGACAATTTGAAATCAGGTTTTTGGAAGTTAGCAGTTGTAGTAAAGTGAGGTTTGAAATGATAGTGGGTGCATTTGTGTTGTGTTTAGTAAAGTTGATTTCATAGTATAGATTTAGTTTAAAAGTCCAGTATTACACAAAACCGACTCTTGTGAGGTTTTAGTCATGTTATAATGTTGTTACATCCTGAAAAACAGACCTGGAGTTATGTTTTTTTCATTCACACATGTTTGAGTAAGTCTTTATTATCAGTCTGTCCACATCTCCAAAGCTCAAAATGCTCCGTTCCACCTCGTGATGTCATGCAGTGGTTTTCAAATTTACCTTTTGTTCAGTAGAAATGTCTAAAACAACAAGGTTTCTGATGGAAGGTTTGACATCTGCTGGTCTCCGTGGAGATGTTATGTTTGCATTTTGTTGATAACGCCACCAGGTCACAAATTACAGGTCAGATCTGTGGAGAGGCGACACTGCTCACAGTAAGAATGCATATTTTTAAAGGTATTTTTGAGCAATAAAAACACCTAAACTAAATAAATAGAAAGTGGATGTTTAATGCCATACTGCGGAATATTCCAAAGCAATGACATCTCCATGGAGACAAGCACGTGGCGGACCCTCTATGAAAAGTTACATAGTGTCAAAATAAGTCCGTTGTGTACTGTCTGCATCTAATTATAACATGTTTTATTGTTCGATAAACAGGAAGTGCACGTTAACATGTTAGTTGTTGTTAGCTTTACTGTGACGGCAAAACTCCGCTCTGGTTACTGAAAGTTGAGAAAAGTGCTTATAAACTCATCACAGTGAATAATTAGGATGATCAGAATGCATAAGGAAGTGAAGAGTAACGTCGGAGCTCTGCAAACCGTTTAAAATGAACTGTTTTTTCACGTTTTTATGGCGATAAAAATCTGGTAGAGCGTCTTTAATTATGCTTTTACATTATGCACTCGTGTCACTTTGTTTCACGGAGGAGCCCTGAACGCCTCGCTCTGAAATGGGCCGTAATCTAGTCCCATAAATCTGTCTCAAAAACAGGTGAGCGGCCATTTTGGCTCTGCTCAAGGCCACGGTTTCCATTCTCATTTTCTGCTCTGAGGAGTTGACAAATGCACAGAGTCGCCACAGCCTCCACAGCGCTGTCCATCCGCTTGGTAAATGACAATGACCTCCTGCTGGGAAGAGAGGGAGGGAGGGAGGGAGGGAGGAGAGGGGAGAGAGAGGCAAGATGGGGAGAGAGGAGAAGGAGAGAGAGCGAGGGAGAGGGAAAAAGGAAGAGGAGAGCAAAGAGGGGAGAAGGAGAGAGGGAAAGAGAGGCCAAGAGAGAGGTAAGATCGGGAGAGAGGGAGGGAGAGGGGAAAAGGGAGAGAAGAGGGGAGAAGGAGAGAGGGAGAGAGAGAGGTGGAGAGGCAAGACAGGGAGAGAAGAGCAGGAGAGAGTGAGGAAGAGGGCAAAAGGAAGAGGAGAGAGAAGAAGGGAGAAGAGATAGAGAGGTAGAAAGAGAGGCAAGACAGTGAGAGAAGAGCAGGAGAGAGAGTGAGGGAGAGGAAAAGGGAGAGGAGTGAGAAGAGGGAGAAAGAGGGTAGAAGGGGGAGAGAGGTTGAGAGAGAGGCAAAACAGGGAGAGAAGAGGAGGAGAAAGAGTGAGGGGGTGAGAAGAGAAAAAGAGGGGAGAAGAAGGAGAGGGAGAGGAGGGAGAAAGGAGCGGAAGAGAGCAAAAGAGAGGGAGGGAGAGAGAAGAGAGAGTGGGGTTGGGGAAAGGAGGATAGAAGAGGGAGAGGAGGAGAGGAGGGAACAAAAGCGAGACAGAATGAAAAGAGAAAGGGAGAAGGAGAGGGAGAAAGAAAATGAGGAAAGAAAAGAGGGAGGGGAAGAAGAGAAGAGAGGCAAAAAATGGGGAATGATGGAAAAAGGAGAGAAGAGAGAGAAAGAGGGGGTGGAAGAGAGAGAGAGTAAAGGGAGGAGAAGAAGAGAGAAGACAAACAGAGAGACACATAGAAAACATGGAGAGGGAGGCATAGAGAGAGAGAGAGGGATGGGAAAGAGAGGGAGAGAGAAAATGAGGAGAGAGAGAAAGGGGAGAGAGAGGGAAAGAAAGAGAAGACAGAAGAGGAAACAAGAGGCAGGGGAAGGGAGTGAACGGGGAGAAAGGGAGATACAAGGAGACAGAAAGAGGTAAAAAAGAGAGGAGACAGAGAGAGAGAGAGAGAGAGAGAGAGAGAGAGGAGAGGATTTGAATTATGTGTTTTTTTCCTCCAACCTTTTTTCACTCCAGTGCTGAAATTGACCTCAGCTAAATAAATGTTTCCAGTCTGTTAGATGTGCCGCTGTCCGTGGTGCTGAAATCTCCTTGCTCCCTTTTTCTCTCTTCCCTCTCTCCTTTCTTTCTATCCTTATTTCTCCTCTCTCCCTCTCCTCTCTCCTCCTTCCTCCCTCACTCCTCTCTCTCTAACCACCCCTCCTCTCTCTTCCTCCCCCTCGCACCTTCCTTTCTATTCTTTTCATCTATTCCTCTCTCTCTCCTTTCACTCTCAATTTTTTTCTATCTTTTTTGCTTCCTCCCTCTTTCCTTTGTCTCCAACTCCTGCGCTCCCCCCTCTCTTTTCTTCTCTCCCCTCTTCCTTTCTATCATTCTCTCTCCTTCTCTCTCCCCTCCACCCTCTGTTCTCTCTCCTTTGTTTGTTTGTTTTGTTTTCTCTCCACCCCTCCTCTCTCTCTCTCTCTCTCTCTCTCTCTGCCTCCTCTCTCCTTTCCTTCTATCCTTCTTTTCCCTGCCCTCTTTCTCCTTTCTCTCTTTCTGCGCTCTCATTTGACACAGCTCGTTTACTCAATCAAACTCTATTAGTCGGTTAATGAGGCTTAGCTTGAAGTCGTGTACATACAGTAGCCTAAGAGGGACACAAATGAGCCAAAATGCAATCTTTCCTTTTACACATCTCAGCCAAGTTAGTCAAAAGAAGTACAGGTGCTGATATGGACCAAAAAACACACAAAACTCGATCGATATTTCTTGCATGTCGACGGTTCAGTCAATGTTTTTCTCAGTGTAGCGTGAAGAAGCTAAACACAAGGAAACCAATACAGCTCTGGACTACACTTTTCAACAACTTAAAGCAGCATTCAGCAACTTTTCCGCTCGTCTCCAAATGTTCCTACTTTTTCTGAGCTTTAGACTGGAAAGTTATGTGTCAAATCTGTGGAGAGGCGAGCCCTAACACAATACGAATGCATGTTTTTCAAAGTATTTCTGAGCAATAAAAATCCATGTTTAAACAAATGTACGATACATACGTTAAGTAATGTCATAATATGGAATATTCTAGGCAAAGCAATACAGTTTCCATGGAGACAAGTAGGTGGTGACCCCTCCAGAAAAGGTTATGTTCCACAGTATGGTATTGTATATTGTATTGATGTGATCTTTTGTGTTGAGTTCAGAGTTGAGACCTTTTGTTGTTCTTGTTCCTGTTTATGTTGTTGTTTACATAACTGCTTTTGTACGTAACACTCGGTTGCTATGACGACACGTTAATGTGAAGGTTTTATTGGTCAGTTACTGGTCTGTTTTGGTTTAGCTCTTGTTTTGGTGTAGGTTCCGGTCTACAGTTGCCCTTGTGTTCAGAAAATAAACCTTGGAGACATGCCACGTTTGTTTAGTTTTTTTAGCACAAATGCAAGCTCGATATGTTTAATGCTATACTATGGAACATTGAACAAACACTGATAACTGATAATTTGCAGTTTCATTATGTCAGAGGAGGTGTCTGGAGAGAGGAAGTCTGATTATCTGTAGTCATAGTCTGTTCACTAACTGTTTGCATCACTTCTAAGCCATTACCTGTATATATAGATAAATTAATGGTCCGATATTACACAAAATTATCAGTCTGTCCACATCTCCAAAGCTCAAAATGCTCTATTCCACCTTGTGATGTCATGAAGTGGTAGTTTTCAAGTTAGCAGCTGCCTTTTACCTTTTGTTCAGTAGAAATTGGCAATCCCAGGTCTGAAATGATCCAAATGATCCTGGTGAAGGTGTGTGGAGTTTAGAAACACAGTGGGGCACTTCCTGTTTTTGTATTACCACATGATGACATCACAAGGTGGAACAGAGCGTTTTCTGTCTGAGAGAAGAACTCCTGAGCCTAAATCTGCAGGGTTTGTGGGTTAAACATGTGTGAATGAAACAAAACACAACTCCAAGTGTGTTTGTGATGAGGAAACATTAAAACATAGATCAAAAAACAGCGTAATATCGGCGTTTTAAACTGATTTTAAATGTTGCTTACTCACAAATCTTTCTCTAGCCTTATTAAAATATCTTCTTGGTCGTATTTTTGCCTATAACCTGTAAGTTTCCCCTTTGAAAACTGAAATCCTTCTCTTAAATCTGCACGTTTTAGCTCGTGTTGGCAAAAAATGGCGTCGCCGGTAGTTACATCTAATAGCATTTTCTCTTTGTGGTCTCCGAGTCGCCGTGGTAATCCTTTGCGGCCGCAGATTACAGACAGGTGTGGAGGGGCGATACAGTTCAGGCCAATGGGACCCAGATGGAGGCATTAAGTTCAAATATTGTGTTATTGTTGATGTTGTAGATGGAGGAGAGAGCGGAGGAGATGGGCTTTACTCAACAACAGCCATTTTGTCATCATCGCGTCACTGTCACCACAAATGGAGCCGGACGAGGTAAGTGCACGAGGTAAATTAGGGAGAAGGAATCCTAAAATGTTTTTTAAGTGTTCACTGAAAAAAAAAGTTCACTGTGGAACGTTTCTGTCACTTGCTTGTCTTCGTGGAGATGTTGATGATTGGTCTGGAACGGTGCTAATGGTATTAAACTACATTATCATCAATATATTCAATTTGGTGTAATGTTATTGCTAAAAAACATGCATTCTTACCATGAGCAGGGTCACCTCTCCACAGATCTGACCTGTAACTTGGTTTGATGGCGTCACCTGCTTAATGCCAGACAGTGGAACATTCCGAAAAAGTAAATATATCTCCACAGGGACAAGATTTTGGTTTATATCAGACCAAATCGTTTAGTTTAAAAGGCACAGATATATTTAAAAAAATGAATATAAAGCATATTACAGTCTTTATTTAGACATAAATGGACTCTCTGGGGAAAATTATTGAATTATTGAAAAGAGGAGAGAAGGCGTGGCATCTCGTCTGTGCCTTAAAGTGCTTGTCTTATTGCTTTTGCTTTGCTTGGAATGTTCCACAGTATGGCATTAATTGATTTTGCTGTTAAAACCATCTTAAAAACATACTTTCTTACTGAGCGGGATCTCCTCTCCACAGATCTGACCTGTAACTTGGTGTGGTGGCATCACTTGATGTCTTTAATCTGGACTATGTAACTTTTCAGGCACTTCGTCTCCATGGAGATCTCAATGTTCCACTGTATTAAACCAAGCTTACATTTATTCAATTGCAGGTGTTTCTATTGATAAAAAAAATTGAAAAACATACCTTATTGCTGTGAGTTGAGTCACCTCTCCACAGATCTGACCTGTAATTTGGTCTGCTGGCATCACCTGCTTGCCTCCATGGAGACAGATACAGTACATTTAATGCCATACTGTGGAACATGCCAAAAAAGCAAAGGAATAACATAAAAACAGACACAAGATCTTTTATCAGGCTAAATCTTTAAATTTAAAGGTAAAATACACAGATCTGACTTGTAACTGATCAGTTGGAGTGATCATCCTCTGGACTAAAGGTTTACGGTTCAAATCCCGCTCTTGACATAAAAAAAACCCCCCAAAAAAACGAAAAACATCAGTGGTAGAGAAGTCAGATCTACAGTTTCAAAAAACAGCTTCAAATTCATTCCAACTCGCACAGATGAATACTGTTGTGTCCTTGGGCAAGACACCACGACACCCCAGTGTATGAATGTGTGTGTGTGTGTGAATGTGTGTGTGAACAGGTGACTTAAAGGTGGAAAAGCGCTGTATAAAAACGTGACCATGACCATTTAATGCCATACAGAGGAACATTACACACCCTGCACCAGAAAATTTACCTTTAAAACGACTAAATATGAAATAAAAGCCCAGAGTCGGCAACAGTTAGAGCATTTATTAAACATTTCTAGATCAGTGACGCGACTTTTCTACATATTTATAACATGCTTTACATAAGAGCTCATGCATTAGGCCCCATGTCTGCTATAGTCAGAATCATTATAATACCTGGGACCAAAACTCAAAATATATCTCTGCATGAACCAGTCAGAAAACCGCAAATGCAACAACCAACAAACAGACAGACGCTAAAATCTTACTCTAATCTCCCGTTTTAAACCCAAACACTGTTCCCTTAAGTCAAAGGTTAGTGCTAGAAGGCCGAGTCGGGACGGAGGGACGCTCTGCTCTGATTGGACGAAGAGAATAAGGTTAATTTGTAACTTAGGAAAAAGGTTATGGTTAAGTTTAGGAATTAGTGTTGTCGTAATACTAAAATTTCAAACTCGATTTTCGATACTAAGAAATACACTTGATACAGATTCAGATACCATGATGATAATAAAAAATACTCTTTATTTAGATGATAGAATGTGATTTTCAGCGTTAAATCAGCGTTACTTTCTAGTATATGTGTCTTATACTTGTTCTGATACAGCTCCAGATCATTCTAAAGCTTCAAGAAAGGTTAATTGCTGTCCTGTGAATGTGACTTTTTTAGAATCAGTACCTGCTCAAATGAGTATCTAGTTTCGGTTTCGTTTTTGATACTTTAGACAACACCATTAGTAACAGGATTATGTTAAGCTCAGGAAAATGGTTAAAGTTATGGAGATGTTTTGGGTAAGCTGACAAGTTAGGAAAAAGTAACTTTAAAAACAAAGTTCTCACCCACTGTACAACATAAAATAAAACATAAAACTGTCAAAAATATAATACTTTAGGTCTGTTCATAGCTACAGTGGCAACCAGACCCGAGAATCTAGCACTAACCTGAGTAAAAGTGCTGTTTCCTGTGTGACCTATGGGCCCCATTTTGCATTAAGACAAACACAGAGCATGCAGACTGCCGAGGAAACGCATGGACAACCAAAAACCAAAGTATTTTTACAGGAAATAAACATTGTCAAAGTTTCAAAAAATATAACTTTGTACAATTATGGAGGTTTGCTATGGTAAAGGTTAAACGACAAAGGTTAGCAAAACAGACTGAAGAATATGGAGGTTTCTGCAAGTCGTTGATCATTTTGTGAACGATACAAAACAAAATAGGCTTGTTTAGTGAAATTTAAGACTTTGATTGAGAATAAATAAAAGTCAAACTTGACTTTAATTGGCTCTGTGCATAACGGCGCCCGGCAGCTTCAATGTGAGCGTCACTACTTCCTGTCCAATTCTATCTCTCTGAGGTTAATGCCGAGTAACGTTAAAATTAATAAATATTTAAAGATGAGGCAGTGACAGAGAGCTGCGGGTGGGTTAGGGGTCAAGGGGTCAATTTCGAAGCAAAAAAAATATCAAAACAATAATAATTGGGTGGTCTTTATTTTAATTTTAATTTTAACAGGTTGTTTATTTTATGTTTTGACTGTTAGCTTTGACACCCAGTGAGCTAGCTAGCATGCTGCTGTACACAGAGCCTATTGAGGTATTAACTAAATAACGTATTTGTGTACTTGGTCCCAGATTGTTACCTGAAATCTGAAAAAGTTTTGCATAAAGTTTTCCAATTTTTTTCTCGGGTCAAAAGAATGCATTTTTTTTGTTCTTTCAGTTTTAGCATAGGCCTAGAGCTAAAACCAAATGCTAGCATATATCATCCATGCTCCAAAACTAGCCTCTAGCTGGCTATTTGTCATTATTTAAAAATAATACTGTTAGCATTAGCAGGCTAACGACAAATGCATTGATACATTGACAGTTTGTTGCTAGCCTCAAGTTATAAGTCATATTACAATCTTTTTAGCAAGCAAGTTAGCATACATTTTAAGCTAAAAATATACCCTTTTTTCTATTAGAAGTTTTAAATAAAATGAGTGTAGTTAATTGTACAATATTTGAATGCCCTATTTCTATCAAACATGTCACTACTTCACTACAAACACGTTTTAAAGGCCACAAAACAACTGCAATTTTGTGCCAACCCAAACTTATTTTTTCAAAAGTTTACAATTGACAAAGCAAAAATTCGGTATCAAGGATTTGCAGAAACATTTGAATTCACTTGACATACAAAAATGGATCGATTTAGACATTGTAATTATATTTTGAACACAATTTCGGACATAAAACAATGATCGTACAGTATGGTCATGTGTAATAGATGTTTTGTTATCTTTGGTGAGCTTTTAAAACATGATTTAAACATGAAAAACAAAAAGATTAGCTGGTTTAAATGCTGTTTAAAAAGGCCCTGCTGCATACTTCAAATGCGGGAGACAAATTTGTACATTTCTTTGCATAACGTTTAATAATCTTTTAATAGTGCAATAGTTTTGACACTAAATCCCCCGTTTGTTAGTTAAGGATTCAAGGTTTTTATTTTTATTTTTTTCACATGCAACAAAGTGATTGAAAAGTTTGGTCTTATCTTACAAGAGGAGGACATCGGAGAGTTAAAGGGAGCTGATTTTGACATCGGACGGACAGTTTTTTTTAGACGTAAACACTGTCGCCATGGAGACAAGGTTCCTATGCAACGGTAAAGTCAAAGTTTTATTCTGTTGTTTACAAAATGCTGTGGTTTTTTTTGACAAATATTGACAGATGATTTGATTTTGTCTGCATAAATTCATTTTAGTGCAACCATGAATACTTAAATAACCTTTAAGTATGTAAGTACTACTGTGTACTTTGATTGAGCCAAATAATTACTATGCACATCTTAAATAATTTATGTAACTTTTCTAGTGGTGGACACCTGCTTGTCTCCAAGGAGATATTATTACTTTGCCCGGAATATTTCACAGTGTAGCATTTAACATATCTATCTCCCTGGTCAAGATACAGGTCAGATCTGTAAAGAGGCGAGCTGCATTCACAGTAAGAATGCAAGTTTTTTTTTAGATATTTCTTTCAGCAATATAAGCATGTGAAGTGAGTTTAATGCCATACTGTGGAACATTAAAGGCAAAACGATAACATCTCCATGGAGACAAGTAGGCGACAAGAAAATTACATCATTCACCTTCAATTTTTTAAGGAACTGATTCATTTCAAGGCCTATAAATTTGACTTAGCACAACAGCATCAGAAAAGGGTTAAGTACTCGACCGTAGTAATAAGTCATTGTGTTTATGAATGAATTATTGGCACATTTTAGGCCATTCTAGGACTATAATCGCTATAATTCAATACAACAATTGCACTGAGTTGATATTTTGAGGATCAGACTTCAGTGGCTAAACACAATTGCGTAGGAACCCTGTTGTAGCTAAAACGAATCATTGCGGCGACTATTACAAAGAGCACTGATGTGTGAAATGTACACTACCAGCTGGAATAAATCTATCTTTAAAGCTGCACTGTGGAACTTCTCTGGTGTTCATGGAGCTGCGGTCGTTTTGTCTGAAATATTCCATAGTCATTAAACTTATCTATCGCCATAGAGACAAGCGGAGAATGCCACCAGGCCAGTTTACAGATCAGAGTAAACATGTCTGCTTTTCAAGGTATACAAGTGTAAGATAGACAAGTTTAATGCCATGCTGTGCAACATTTCTAGCAATAGCATCTCCATAGAGACAAGCAAAGCAGACCGCCTTCCAGAAATGTTACATAGTGCATCTTTAAACTGTTACTTTTATTCCCTTTTCAAATCCTTAAATTCTGTAGCTACAAAAGACTCAATTCTGAAAAGTTGAAATATTTTTTTTTATATTTCTTTGCAGGTGAATGAGCAGCCATCCCATGCACTGCCATGCACTGAAGCTACAAGCCTGCCAGCAAACTGCATTTCCCACAATGCATTTGATCACTACGTCCTACCTGTGTGACTTGCCATACTACAAGATGCTACTAATCGTGTTACTTTACGGGCATAATTTTTCCCTTTAAAACGTTCAAAAACTAGCTAGATTTTCAACTAAATCGTTAGCTCGCTCTCTAACATCGGACTGGAATCAAAAGTGCTAATTTTTAATCATGATTTTTCTAAATATTTCCCTACTAAGATGTAATGAACAAAAACAAAAGGTTGACCATTATTAAACCTACATTTTTGTGCAACCAAGCATAATATTATTGCAATTTTGTCCAATCAAGATACATTTCCTGGACATTTTAAAATTTCTAAAAACTAGATAAACTAATGCCTACAATTGTACAACTCAAAGTGTCTCTTTGCAGATTGGCAGTTGACACAAAACCCTGAATTGAAATGATAATTTTGACATTTTCGTAAGTTACTGTTTCTTAACCATTCCTGACATTTGAACTTCAGTATATTTTTTAAGCCAAAACACACACGACTCCTGGACAGACTTGACAAGAACCATTAGGTGCAATAGTACAGTGGACGTTTAGCTGTGTCTTTTTAAACTTTAACACAAAAAAATAGTTTGCGATTTCAATTTTTACAAATCGCAAATAGCACATTCTGAATTTTTTAACATCACTGGTAGCACAATACAGATATACCAAATTGGACATGATTTTGGTATCGGTTAAACATGCAAAAAAACTTTTCTATCGATAGAAACTTGGAGCTTACGCGGCTGACGATTCATTCCCGTAAAATCTTCTGTACAATGTCCGTGTATTATATAAAGTTGCATAACAGACTCGATAACGTGGGATGCTGGCTAGAAAATTAAGGGGAATGTCATTAGTTTTTCTGTGTTTTTGACATCACAAATTCTTCAGATTTTTCCACGATAAATCCGAAAGACTCTTGATTCTTAACTAGCTCCCGACAGACAACAGTCGCTGCAGAGGCTGACCAGTAGGGGGCGCACTCAGGTGGTTAGGGCGAACTGGTCTTGCTCTATGGGCTTTTTGACCCAGGCGCCGAGCCCCGCCTTCTGAAACGCCCTGAACAGAGTCTGTTTGGCTGAATGGTACTCGGCCGCTGCCTGCTTGGCCTCGTGGTAACTGGAGGGGCGTACTGTTCGGATACGCAGAGTCGACGAGAGCTGGAAGAGGAAGGGAAAGGATTATTTATTTTATTATTATTAGAAAGAATATTTGAGTAAAAGCAATCCAGATTTTCTTCAATAACAAAGTTTGATTTAAAATGTAAACATCATCTACAAACCATTCAGTTCAGCTTATTACTGTGAACAAGCCTCATCTGGTTTGTTATAAGTATAAGTCTCTCTTAACGGCCGCTGAGAGGTCACTCATTTAGATCACAGAGATGGCAGCAGTTCTGTGGTGAGGTCAGAGGCTGTAGGCGCAGATTGGCAGCCACTTTTTCTATCTCAGGGCAGCTGTGACTAGAGAAGCAGCTTATCACCACTGAGTGCAGAGAGTGAATAAAGACTGTAAAGTGACCGATGGTCTGGAGAAGTGCCATAAGATTTATTAGAGTTATTATCTGAGGGAGTGCTTGTGGAAAAGTTAGCTCAAACAGAGTCACTTGTTTTGATACAATTAAATGTAAGATGAAGTTGAAAAAATGTTTATAGACATGAGCTTGACTGAGGTGTATTTCATTTTATATGTAACTGAGAGGATGAAACAGATATTGTTTTAAAAATTCAATACAAATATTTAGTTGAAAAGAAGAATTATCAGAATCAACTGATGTGTAGTGTGTGTAGTGCGCTGTACCTTCCCGTGCAGACGCATCCACCGGCTGTAGAGGGCGTGCTTGCACAGGCGTGAGGGTCGTCCCAGGTCGTCCTTCCCTGTGGTGGCGTTGATCACCTCCAGGGCCTGGTCTCCCACGGCCCAGTTCACACTGAAGTTTGGGGCTTTGCCGGGCTGACGCGCCTCTGCGTTACTGATGCCTACGTCAGAGAAGAACACAGATATTTTGTATTATGGAAGAGTTTAAAAATGAGCTCAGGCAGTTAAAGATGCTCTACCTGATTTTTACAGTTTACTTGTTCAGTTTGCAGTGGTTTGATCTTGTATGTTCCTTTTCTCTCATAGTAATGCTAACAACAACTAACATGCTAACAGCACACCAGCATTACTTCCTGGTCCATGATGGACAAAACAGTGCAGACAGTACACAGTGGCTTTTTACAATATATCTGTACTGAAGCAAGATAAACTTTACTTTATTACCTGAAAAAATATTACCTTTTTTCAACAATTACACAGCTTACAGCTTATTATCCAATCAAAAAACAGAACGACATTTGCACTTTGGGTTGCCAGGTCCAACAAGAAAAACAGTTTGCAATAAATCGAAAAAGGCTCTGAATATATTTCTGACATGATGTGATACTATATTTGAGCCACAATCAGGACATTTCTTTGGAATGCAAAAGTATGATCTGATTCTCATGTGATTAGCATATCAGCTCTGTGTGTGTTCTATAGTTTTCTGACCACTGAGGAGGGGCCGGTTGAGGCTGAAGCACTGGGGCAGGTCTTCGATTTCGGTGATGCGCTGGTACATGGCTCTGGACAGGTGGTCTGCGTGGTACAAACTGCCCAGGATGATACTGGAGAAGTAGATCGGTTCTGTGAAGTAACTCATCAGAGAGCCCTGGAAACCAACCACGTTCCACCTGAGACAAAGAGAGGGAGGAGTAAGAGAAGAGAGAGAAGGAAACACAGAGAGTTGACAAACTGGTGTGGAAACAACACATAATATGAGCCATTATTTTGCATTCTTGTTTTGCCAAAAGAAAACAGGAAATTATATCTCTACACCACAGTTCAAATGTGTTTGGATTCTTAAGTGTGAATGACATTTTATGCCCATTAAATGATCAAGGCAAAAAACAACTCTGTTGGGTAATAACCACATTTGTCTTATTTTGTGTGATTAAATTCCAGCAGTTTCATCTCTCCAGACCGCCAGAGGGCACTGCTGAAAGCACTGAATGACTCCAGTCACACAAACTGAGCACAAGAAGAAAGAAAGAACACAGCCTTGAATGACGTTAGGCTACAAAGCCTATGATTGAAACTCAGACTAAACACGCATGAAGGGAGTCATTCAGTGCTTTAAGCACTGCCCTCTGGTGGTCAGGAGGGATTCATAAAACCATAGTTACATTCATAACTCTGGGTATTTGTACATATCCCACATCTCTGTCACTGTACCTGGCGATCTTGTCACTGCAGGACATCGTGAGCAGCCTCTCCCCCTGTAGGACCCCATCCCAGGTCTGGATGGTGTTACTGGAGCGCACTGGGATGGTCCCCTCTCCAGACTCGATCTTTGTCCTGAGCTGACCCCGAGCCTTCCTGTTTGGGTGTCTGTCGCCCTGGTCTGAAACAGCACCAGAGGATAGTCAGTTTACTGTCTACACAGTTTACACAGTATGACATTACACAGTGTAAATAATAATATTGAGCAAGGTAAAAAATACAAACAAAAACAAATATTAATTCAATAGTTTTAATTAGTTTATCTATAGATGATCAGATGGTGTGATTCATCCTCTCTTATGTTTATTCATGGATTTCAGCTTCCTTCTTTTTCTTTTTTATGTTTTCCTATTCAAAAAATGTAATAGTTTGTTTTAAACTGTTAATTACTATGGCAACAGTTCTAATTTTTTCTCATTCTGAAACCCATGGATTCTCTGATGAGATGAAAAAATAATTTTATGTTTCTTTATGTATTATACAATGATAGACCTAGATAATTTGATTCACGGTCATATTAGAGCCTCTTTTTACAGTGTAGTGTATCAAACAGTGAGGTTCTGACCTTCAACCCCGGCCTCATGGGGGGAGAAGATGCGGGCGTCTCCACAGGGCGAGGTGCTGATGTACAGGTGAAACTGGACGTTCTCTTTGAGCACAAACCCAGGTCTGTTCTCACACCGTGAGAAAATGGACTTCTGGTGATCCTCATCTGAGTTACTGCAACAACAACGACCAATGACAACAAAGATCAGTTTTAAGTAATACACTTGTTATACCCTCGTAGTTTGGTGAGTGACAATATGAAAAGCTCTATACAAAACAGCTCGCACACTGGAGAGTGAAGCAGTTTGAAGGAATTTAAAACAATGCTCATCTTCGTCAATACAGTGCAGTCTGAGCACTGACATGATCAACATAAGACTGTTGTATGGACTTTTAAGCTGATAAATCAGACTTCTTCTGTGTTTAATGTGTATACATGAGCATGACAGCCCTGTTGCTAAATGTCTATTTCCCCAGTTCATGTCTTTTCTTGTCAGTAGATGGAGCTCTAATGTAAATCTTATCACTGAAATAAGGTTAGCTAACCTCCGGAGTTCAAACATGGCCGCCGAGAGTCCGAGCTCAGTGGTGAGTGTCGCTAGTTTAGACTTTAGCGCGTAAGTGCGTATGGTGACACTGCAGCCCACCGACCACGCAAAGTACTGCTTTTCTCCCAATCAAAATGATCAAAATGAGCTGAAGCTACAGATTGAAAAGCTGTTTTTAAGGCAAGAGAAAGATTTTAAACTGATAAAATGTTTATGATCTAAAAATTGGCAAAAATCACCACAAAATCTGACCTTTGTGAAGTGCCCTGTCACCCAGGTTTATGCTAGCAATACCCTATGCAGATTTTATAATAGAGCCACAATTCTTGTATTTTTTCTTTAGTATTGTCCTAAAAAGTTACAAAAATGCCATGGCAATTAAAAGCCAAAAAACTCTGAAATATAACATGATATTTCCACTTTTGGTGTAATGTGCACTCTGCACACTCACCTGAGGAAGTGCTCTAGCTGTGAGTACAAGTATCTGATGAGAGACCTTCGGGCCACGATCTCAGCGTGACAGTCGTTCAGAGCCAGGCCCCGGTCCGACATGTACTCCCCGTTTATGCACTTGGTCCCCGTGGAAACGCAGATCACCTGGGCCTCCTTCACATCCGTACCTACAGGAAGACAGGGAGAGAAGCAAAAGAAAATGTAATTCTGTCAAAAGGTGTGTAAGAGTGAAGACTCATCAAAGACTTGTAAGTCACTGCTTCATATGTGTATAAAGGGAGGAGCTAACAACACTGACACTAACACACCCTAGTTGTTTATATTAAGGAGTATCTTTTCATAGTCAAGTACACTAAAAAGATAACTTCCAAAATATATAGTTAGTAAAAGTAAAAAATATATACTAGAGACTAAAGATGTCATGCTTGAACATCCTAAATCTTTGCAAAGAGGTAAAATGTTTATAGAGTTAGTATTAGACAAAATTAATTTTAACAATAGAGCAGTTATGTACTTTCTTATATTATAGTACCTGTTGTCATGACGACTCCAGCCAGTACTTTCCTGCGCGCATGTGGAGATGTGAAGTTGTCTGTGAGTTCACTGAATTTATCCACCACCAAACGGGACACTGCATCTGCCAAAACCTACAAGGACAAAACAAGTATAAACACAACACAGTTAGACATTTCAGAGTCCATTTAACGTGTGTACTGGAGCTAATGATTGTTTGTGAATACATGAGCAACCAAATAAAAGTTGAAATATGGAGACTGAAGACTTCTAAAGAGAATATATTTACGGATAAAGTGTAGTATTACTGAGAAATGGAGAAATTCTTTATTTTTTACATTTTGATTTAATAATGTCACCATCTTGTTATTAAAAAGTCTTTTCATATGTGTTTTACAGTCAGTATAGCAAATAACAATTACGGTTATAAAAATATGACTGCTATTATTTTGATAGACAAGTCAAGATGGGTCAATTAATTGTTGTGTTGTGTCAGTGTTACTTGGTATTTAGTGATAAACAAAACATTTTGCTTTAAAAGAAAAGGTAATATTTGGAAAACCTTAGTTGGTTCAGCCTATAACCTTTTAAAAAGAATTAGGATATACGCATCTACATAAAATAAAAAGGCATCAAAACTGATAGTTAAAAACTACATTTTGTTGGTCTACTTTGATTCCAACTAAATTGCAATGACAAACAGATCAAACACAATCTCCCATAGAACAATTAACAAGTAGAAAAGCTAATAAAATTCCTCTAATCTGTATTAATATTACAGCCTCCTGATCTCCTTAGACCTGCTTAAGACCCGGCACCTTCCCTTTAAGACAGTGACGCCCGTCCCTTTAAGACGCTGGTGTTTGGAGAGGCTGATGCTCATTTAGATTATGTCATTGTTGCGGAGGATTATGGGGTCCGATTAGCTTAGCATGTCAATAGCTTTGTTCTGTGTCAAAAATTATGATGAAAAAAATATAAAAACAAATTGTCTCTCAAAAAGAAGCCGCCATTTTGGGAAGGTACATAAGGCAAATTTGTGACCAGTGACTGCAGACAGCTCTGATAAGACTAAAATGTAAATAAAGAAGATCATTTTATATTTGACAAGTATATAAATATGGTTAAACGTGTAATATGTAACGTTGTCTCCATGGAGATACAACTGCTTTGCCTGGAATGTACCACAGTATGGCATTAAACACATCTGTCTTTGATTTATTTTATTTAATTGCTCAAAAATACAGTGAAAAACATGCATTGTTTCTGTAAGCGGGCTCGCCTATCCACAGATTTGACTTGTAGCTTGACCTTGTTGCCATGTGCTTGTTTCTATGGATAGTTTAATGCCACATTGAGCAAATCTCCAGTTACACTCCATTACATCTCCATGGAGACAAGTACATAGCCCTTCACCAGAAAAATTGACCCCTTTAACATAACATATTTCCATATCTCCATAGAGACAAGCAAGTGGCTGGCCCGCTACCAGAAAAGCTACACAATGCATCTTTAAATTACTTTTCATGCAACAAAGCTAATTTACCAGGCTTGTTTTTACTTCCTACTATAGAGGATTTTTGTGTAGCATTGGCTGCTTGTGATAGATCCTCTGTGACATTAGAATAATAGGCATTGTGTTGAGTGTAATGTACCTACAGCAGTGTCCAATGGATTTAAACCAAAGGCATTTTTCACTGAGGCGCTGCTAAACAATATAAATGAATGGAAAGAACCTGCTGCTGCATTTGTTATAATATACTGCATCCTGTCAACTTTTAAGAAATAACTGAGTTTGCTGCGGTATTCAAGTTTATATGAAAGAGCTTTAGGGCTTTTAAAATAAGAAAAGGTTCTAAAGTGTGGAGTTTAATGGATTCAAATAATACAGTTAAGTATAAGATATGAAAGTTTAAGGACGTCTAGAAAGTTGGATAAAGAGACGATGTGATTTCCCCCGTTTAAAACTAAAGTATGTGTTTGTTGTTTCTTCAAATTGAGTAGAGTTGGAAGAATAGAGCTCAATTAATCATATAGATTAAATGTAAATATGCAAGATCATGGAAAGTTAGACTTCTCTTACTTCTCTAACTTTTCTGGTAGTGGGTCGGAAACCGCTTTTTATTGCTTTGCCTGAAATGTACAGTATTAAATGTGTTTCTTGCCATTAAAAACTATAGATGAGGAGTTTAGATAGTAGATTTTGTGATGTACACTCCTGAATAAGCTACATATACCAGATGTAGTATTCTAGTATCGATACCGAAAATTTGACCTTTTCTGAATAGCGTTAGAATCGTATTTGTCTACTGCAAAACAGATAAAACTTTCTAATTTCATCTCCTCATTTCCCATGTACTGCAGGTAAATAAACGGTGATCTTAGTGACTCACCTGTGGCAGATGCAGTTGTAGTCCCTCTCGTGGGATCGGTTGTCTGGAGGGAGCCTGGTCCAGTTGCATGTTGAACAGAGCCGACAGAGCAGCCTGGGCCGCCCGCGCTTTTGCCAACTTCTTATTCCTCCCCGACCCCTGAAAGTGCTGAGAATCCACCGTCACCGACATCACGAAGTTCTTGGCGTGACTCTCCCCGCTCTCTGACACGAAGTCGTACTTGAGACCGGGGCGCAGCTCATTGAGGATCATAACCGGGTTCTTGCCGCTGTTTGGGGACATGAAGGTGGTGGGGGCGGGGGGCAGAGGAGCTTGGACCAGACTGGGCAGCGGAGAGGGGAGAGCGGGGTAGTCTGAGCTGAAGGAGCCGTTGCTGTTGGAGGCCAGATAGAAGGGGTCGTCAGTGGGAGCGGAGGTCTCAAAAGCGTTGAACAGCATGTCAGGGAAGTCGGCCTGGTCCGACGTGAAGTCTGTGTGCACGGACATGGTTCTGCCCATCGCCATGTGGGCTTCTGACGCGTTTGGGAACTGTACGAACGACCTCAGCGCCTTCTCCGCCGCGTTGAGTTTGGCCTTCTTCTTGGTGGGTCCGGAGCCTTCGAAGAGCTGTCCATTCACCTCGACGGTCATGACGAACACAGGCGCGTGCACTGGACCGGTCTGCGACAGGAGCTTGTACTGCAGTCCCGGCTTGATCTCATTCAGCTGCATCAGGGCATTTTTGGGTAGAATCGGCCCCGGGACTTTCTTACGCTTCTTGGGCCGATACTTGGAGTGTGCGTGCCCGTTATTGCCCTCCTCTAGGGGGCGTTTCCTCCCCCCGGCGCTCCCATTGGGGAGAGCCGGCTCTGGGGCAACCCCCTCTTTGGAGAAGAGATTGTCCAAGTTGCGGTTTTCCTTAACATCTGTGCTGCATGAACCTGCGGTGCCCAGAAAGAGTAACTTACAACGCCTTCGATGCAGGATCTTGTAAATGTAAAATTTAGTTATTCCTTTTTCTGTCTTTGCAACTGAACGAGTGATGAGTGTTCCTCTGAGCCTGATCGAAGGGGCAGTCATGTTTCCATCAACAGGACCGTGGGCTGTTTGGTTTAGAGTCACTTTAGTCCCTGGGCTAAACTCTGGGTTTATCTACTTAAATGCAGGCACCACACTCTCCCTAAAAGCCAATAAATGCTAAATTTGGTAATTACAGTGTGTTGAGATTTAGCAACATAATAAAATACTGGACTAGCACTGTGTAGTAACTGTACATTGTAAGTTACATTAAACTGACCAAAAATGTGCCATGAAATTTAGTGAAAAGAATATCTAAATTATTCAACTCATTTTTAAAAATCTTTCAAGTATTTTATGGATATTATTCATAGGCTGTACATTTGTTTCTGAATAGCCTTTATACTAAGAAAGTTGATGGAAACATGACTTTAAACATTAAAATCATGAATGCTAATCTAAAATGTTAACTCGTTCACTTTTCTAATGCACTTTCAAATTCACAATGCCCTAAAGGATTTAAAATATACAACATTAATTGTAGCTTTGTCTTCAATTATATATTCTTAGCTAAACCAAATTCTCAGTATATACTTTTGTCTAAATTTGGCTAGATATGCATTATGGGAACACATATCACCGGGCCCTGTTAACAAAGCCAATGGAACTCAATGTAAATTTCCATTTATAACATCCTCCAGCAAAAGCTCTGATAGGTTACTCCTTTCGGTGCAGGACAAAAACACTCTAAAATGCAGGCTGTTTAGTTTGGGTTTAGTGGTGGGACAGAGGGGGGGTTCAGACAAGGGTGCACGCTTTCCCCAAAACTCTTTCAATCTAAACTGAAGCCTGAAGGAAGATACCACATCATAATTATATCCACTCATCAAAATCAGCAATGTCAAAGATCCGAGGGTAAAAGCAACATTGCGGGACGTTAGCGAGCCCCCTTTTGGACAACAGGTGTTACTGCATGTTATTTGAAGCACAGCAGTAACATTCCTTGACTTTTAATGTTAGATTCTTATCAATGTACTGCACATATTGAATAGATTTTCACAATGCAGTGTTGGTAATATTTTTGTAATATTTTGTTGTTTATAATGTATAAAATTTGCATTACAAAGACTATAAAGCTAACAGCATCGGACAATTGATTTCAGATTCACATAAATTAATTGGTTAATATTGTTCAAACAGCAATTTTACATTTAACTGTATTTCTTGTATCCTTTAATAATGAAGGAAAAGACATTAATATCTCCAACTATTAAACATGATCCTACCTACAGTATTTACCATTCAAAACCAATTCATATCAACAAAACGACTATGGGCTCATAATTTTAAACATTATTAAATTCCGCAGTGTTGCTTTAAACATAACCCACAATTCTAGTCATGCAGTTGTGGCCATGCTCAGACAGAAACATGCAAAACCAGGACAGATATGAAAACAATGCGGCTAATGCTACGCGCAACTGGAGGCTAGTGGATTAAACGTCTTTAGGGAACTACAGCGGCCATTTTGCTTGTAATAGTTATTTTGAAACATCCAAAAACTGCTTTCTTTCATCGTTTAGTCGTCCAATGCATAGGCTCAGATAATATTTAACATTAAAAACTACTAATGTTTATTTATGTTGTCAGTTATTGCTATAAGACTTTTATGAAGTAAACGTCTTTCTGTGTCAAAATGTACCCATCCTTTGTTAATTTTGCCTATTCTAGTCTGTCTAATCCTATTTTAATTTATTTATTTTTCCAGTTTTGGCCAACAGTGAAGGGACTGGATTAGGGATGTCCGAACACTATTAATAAATGTAAAATGCCATTGCAGTAAATTCTAAGCTAATCTGCCTGTGTCAAATATACCATTGTGTGGAGAAGTGGACAGTTAACCTCAATGGAAACTAGATCTACTTTATATAAAATGATGTAGCACATTTACAGAAGAATTTGAATTTTAACACAATATTTTGAGGTAATTCTAATGGAGCTAAAATGAGGAACTACTAAGCAATACTGGTGGCATAAATTGAAGTTTTTGAGGATATTATAGGTTATATTATGTTACTATTTTGTTACCAAGCCAATAGTGAGTATGTAATAAGAAGAATTTAACTGTACATCAGATGACTTCCCTAAACTTTTAGTCTAAATTAAACTGACTTGACTATATATAAATAGACTGAATTTAGACACAGTTTAGTCCTGGTTTAGTTCTGGTCTAGTCCTCATCTTTTCCTGGTTTAGTTCTGGTCTAGTCCTCATCTTTTCCTGGTTTAGTTCTGGTCTAGTCCTCATCTTTTCCTGGTTTAGTTCTGGTGTAACCCTGTCCTGGTGCCGGTCTAGGCTTGTTCCAGGCTCGGTCGTACTTTCCATCAGCCCCTATCGTTAGACCACAGGCACGTGTAATCCCTCTAGTTACAAAGGAAAAGCAAAAATAAGCAGAATATAATGACAAAGAATAGTTGACCTTTAGCAGTTTGAAACCTTTTATGAGAATGACTTTTCTGTTATCTGAATAATTCTCATATCCAAAGTTCAAATGAGCGGACGCAGGGAGTTCATTCCAAAATATTTATCTATTCCCACTCATGGTCTAGAGTTGGTTAAGACCCGGTTTAGTCCTGATATAGACTCAGTGTAGTCCTGGTTTAGACCTGGTTTAGAATTAGTTTAGCCCAGTGGTTTAAGTCATTACATGATGCATTGGACATCATGGTGGCACAGCAGTTAGTCTGTGCAAGAGTGTTCATGGTTTCAGGTCTGGTTTAGTCCTTATTTAGGGCTTTTGGATCAGGTTTAGTTCTGTTTCAGACTTAGTTTAGTCTCCTGGTCTAGTCCTGGTTTGGTCCTGGTTTAGTCCTGGTTTAGTCCTGGTTTAGTCCTGGTTTAGTCCTGGTTTAGTCCTGGTTTAGTCCTATTTCATAACTGGTTTAGTCTCCTGGTCTAGTCCTGATTTAGTCCTGGTTTAGTCCCATTTGAGTCTCATTTCAGATCTGGTTTCGCCCTGGTTTAATCCTGGTTTCATCTTAGATTCCTCGTTCCAAAACTTGACCATATATTACATTGCTCTATTGTTTAGCTCCTATATATTTACACTACACTCCTTTATTCACTTAAGACCCTTTCAGAAAGATAGTTTTAGCCTTTCTAAACTACAGTAAAATCCACTTTTCTAGGCACTGACCTTAGACTTAGCCTCCAAAGCAAAGATATATAGTTTTAAAGGGAAGATTCTGGGTGGTATAAACAAAAGGCGGGACATCGTAATCTAACCTGAGAGCAGGGTTTAACGTTGTGAAGGTGCAGTGAGGTGGGTGGGTGCAGGACAGATGAAGAGTTTAAATACAGTATCAAAAACATCACAAACTCACTCATGGTTTCCACTGGGCTGCCCTCTGTCACGGCGGCAGAGCTACGGGCAGAGCTACGACCTAAAACACACAAAAAACCCACATTATTTCAACAGAAAATTCTAAATGAAAGAACCTTTATTGCATACAAAACCCAAACACAGCTTATTAAATTAACAATCTACAGATATTCACATTTTAATACATTTCTTAAAGATTCTTAAAGCCACAGACACTTAAAAATGATCAATAGTTGCAAACTCCTCTTATTTTAGATCAGTATTCTAACTATTCTTACAGCGAATTATAAAGATGCAGACCTGTTTGTCTCCATGGAAATGTTATTGCTTTGTGAGGTGAAGTTCCACAGTATGGCATTAAATCTATCTATCTTCATGGAGACAAGCACCTGGCCAAGTTACAGGCCAGATCTGTGGAGAGATGACCCTGCTCATAATAAGAATGGATGGCACTTTAGATCAATTTAAATAAACACCTGTAATGAAATAAATGCGAGACAGATTTAATGCCATACTGTGGAATATTCCTGTATTCTAGAGCAGTGTATTGATAAAATATACCATAATGAACGAATATAACGTTTGTGACCCATTTTCAACCAAAAATCTTGAAATATTTGCCAGTTTCTTTCAGCTTTACACCAAAATACAAACGCTGTCTATTACACACAAATAATTAAAGATGCACTATGTAACTTTTGTGGTTGAGGGCCCACCATCTGCTTGTCTCCATGGAGATGTTGTTACTCTACTGTGTATACCATCAAACTCATCTCTCTTGCATTTCTCCTGCTCAAAATTACATAAAAAAAACATACATTAAACATACTGCGGAACATTCCAAGCCAAACCGTATCTCTATGGAGATGAGCAGGTGGCAGATGCTCCTGAAGAAAAGTTACATAGTGCATCTTTAAATATATTCCACCATACTGAAAAGTATAGTAGAGATCTAAAATCATAGAAAATGCAGAATATTATAGTTCTTTTGTTGTTAGGACTAAACCCGGATTGTCATCGCCGTCCCCGCCCGCTCTGATCCACTCCAGTGCTGACAGGAGCTCTTGTCTGTGGAGCGATATCCCATGATGCACTGCTACGGTGGTTAGACGGTTATCAGGAAGCTGCCACTCACCGCGACACACCGGAGACATCACCAAACAGACTTTTATCAGCCCTGACGAGATGCTACGGGACAATATGGCAGCTGACACAGAGGATTAAACAGGGCGAGGTAAGATAGTTACAGTAAAATGAACGGCCATTTTCCCAAAACACAAATATTAGATTTAAAGGTGCACTGTGTAACTTTTCTGCTCGTCTCTGAGATGTTATTTCTTTGCTTGGACTTGCTTCTTTTATTAAATTGTTTTATAAAATATTGTGATTTAAAATGTCTAAAATCCAAAATTGATCCGAGGGTGTCATAAATTATAACTATACAGCAGACACAAGTATAATGTTTTATTAAAGCCCCACTGTGCAACTTTTTAGCTAAAAAATAGGCTACGCTAAAAGCAAAGTTTTTCATTTGCACTGAAAAACGTGTGTCCATACTGTGAGCGACCTTGTATCTCCACAAACCTGACTCTTATTTGGCCTGGAGGAGGGGCTTCTCCTGCTCGTTTCCATGGAAATGCTGTCCCTTTGGCTAAAACATTCCACAATATGGCATAAAATTCATCTATCTTCATGGAGAATGTTCCAAAGTATGGCGTGCCCCCTCCAGAAAGTTCCACGGTGTTGTTTTAATATAATTTTGAAGGGACTGTTTGAGCTTCAGCATCTGTTGTCTTTTTACTTTACAGCTTGTTGGTTCTTCGCACGACCTGCGTCTGAATACGACACATATTTTTGTAAACAAGTCTTTTGAACAATAAGACATTTCCAAAGCCCCGTGATAAGCACATTTGTTGACATTTGACTTCCTCTCGAGTTAATTTGTTTCTATTATCTGGGACCTAAGCCCTGTTTTGTGAGCACGAGTCGCAGCGTAAGCCGATAACAGGACGACAGAGGGAGAGAAAGAGAGGAAGAGGGAGGGAGAGACGGAGAGAGAGTGAGAGCAGGAGAGAGAATAGGAGGGGGGACATAGAGAGAGAGAAACAAGAGAGGAGGAGAAGGAAAGGCAGAGAGTGAGAGCAGGAGAGAGGGAAAGAGAAAAGTGGAGACAGAGAGAGAGAGAGGAAAAGGAGAGGCAGAGAGTGAGAGGGAGAGAGGAAGAGGGAGGGAGAGAGGGAGACGGAGAGTGAGAGCAGGAGAGAGAGTAGGATTGGGGGAGACAGAGGGAGAGAGGGAGTGAGAGAGTGAGAGAGGGAGGGAGACAGAGAGAGAGAAGGTGAGAGGAAGAGGGTGGGAGAGAGGGAGAAGGAGAGTTAGAGAGAGAGAGAGGGACAGAGACACAGTGAGAGCAGGAGAGAGTAGGAGGGGGGGCAGAGTGAGGGAGGGAAAGACAGGGAGGGAGAGACAGTGATAGAGAGAGAGGCAGAGAGGGAGAGGGAGAGAGGGAGAGAGGGAGATGGAGAGTGAGAGCAGGAGAGAGAGTAGGATTGGGGGAGACAGAGGGAGACAGGGAGCGAGAGAGTGAGGGGGGGTGGAGACAGAGAGTGAGTGCAGGAGAGCAGGAGAGAGGGAGAGAGAGGGAGGGAGACAGAGAGAGAGGAGGCGAGAGGAAGAGGGAGGGAGAGTGGGAGAAGGAGAGTTAGAGAGAGAGAGAGGGACAGAGACACAGTGAGAGCAGGAGAGAGTGGGGGGCAGAGTGAGGGAGGGAAAGACAGGGAGGGAGAGACAGTGATAGAGAGTGAGAGAGGAGGAGAGAGAGGCAGCAAGTGAGACGGAGAGAGAAAGAGGGAGGGAGAGGGCGTCCCACTGGAGTTTAGCACAAGACGTTTGGTACAGCACAGATTGAGAGCCTCTTATTTAAAAATACGCTCAGTGAAATATGAAAACTTGAGAATGAAATGAAAATAAGTCTGGATCAGCTGTGAGGAGTTACATTCTCAAAAACAGTTTCTAAACGGAAAATTCACACAAATGTTGAACTTCATTAAACATTTGAGATAAGAGAATGAAATGTGAACTGCCCACAGAACATGTTTGTATAGGTCGAAACCACAAGCTGAGCAGAAATAGGCTCAAATATTTCACTGCTAATTGTCTAAAGATCCACAAATCTATAAGTCTCATTAGGAGCACACACTTCCTGTTTGAAATGAGCCCACCTGAAAACGGCTCATTTACGATTTGATTTTTACATTACTGACTTTTACCAAGAACTGCAAATTAATCAATACGTTTGGGGTTAAAAATACACTCAACTTTCTTTCAGTAGACTAATACTACTACTAGCTAAATGTGCACTATGTAATTTTTCTGCTTGTTTCCATGGAGATGTTCTTGCTTTGCCAGTAATGTTCCACAGTATGACATTAAATATATCTTGTCTTTTTATTGTTTAATATCTAGGAAAAACACGTATTCTACTCTTTTTTCAAGGCAGACGAAAAGTGTAACATGTAGTTTGGCCTGGTAGTGTCATCTCCAGTCTTCAACTTCAACATATCGTGGAACATTCTAGGAAAAAAAAAATCTCCATGGAAACAAGCCGGTGACAGACCCTCCACCAGTAAAGTTACATAGTGCATTACTGATCAAAGTTATGATATACTGTTCATAGAAAGTTATTTCACTTGAGTCCGGTTACAGTCCTGGTCCATTGAATATATATTTAATGGACACAGCTAACACGCTAGCCAATGCGGTCCAAACAGGAAGTGATCGACTCTGGCTCCAATTCACTTTCTATTGAAAAACCGTGTCCCCTCTCTTTGTAACTGCTGCTGTCAGACTCGTCACTTTAGTCTTATTAAGTCGTATTAACCCGCTCTACATGACCCTGGGGTTTTTATTTCGCTCTTGTGTCAGTAAATCAAGATATGAGCATTAATAATAGACAAATCAAGCGCAATCTTTCCCTACCATTAGCAACACTGTCAATCAAATCTGTTGCTAAGCGCCCAAATATAGAACGCTGTGGGTGACGTCACACACACTTAGTCCACTTCTTTATACAGTTTAATGTCCGTATTTTAGTGGTGTGTGTGCGTGTGTGGGTGTGTGGGGGTGTGTGTGTGTGCGTGTGTGTGTGTGTATGTGCGTGTGTGTGAGTATGAACATAGATACAGTGTAAATACAGCCAATCAGAGCACTGCTTTTGGTGCTTTAATATTATTACACACACTGGTCTCATTTTGTCAGTGCGCCGCTTTGACAACAGAATAAAACACAATATTTAGTCATTTACAAAAGAAACAAGTTTAAGGCTTTAAGGTTTTAAACTGATCAGACAGAATCTTGTAAAGCAGAAATGAAAAAAGAAGAGACTGCGGTGGTGGATACAGGGCGACAATGATGAATGGATTTGAGAGAGGTTTTCTGGCACTGGGGCACGAGAGAGAGAGAGACGAAAGACAGAGAGAGAGATGAAAGAGACAAGGAGGAGAGGAGAGAGAGGGAGAGACAAAAAAGAAGGGGAGGAGAGGAGAGAGATGAAAGAGAAGGGGAGGAGAGGAGAGAGACGAAAGAGAAGGGGAGGAGAGGAGAGGGAGAAGGAGAGAGGGAGAAGTAGAGAGAGTAAGAGAAAGAGGAACAAGAGGGGGGAGAGAGAGAGAGGGAGAGGAGAGAATAATAGAAAGGCGAAAAGGAGGGGGAGGAGAGGAGAAAGAGGCAGAAGGAGAGAGAGTAAGAGAAAGTGGAAAGAGATGGGACAAGAGGCGGGAGAGCGAGACGGAGGAAAGCGAGAGAGAGATGGAGAGGAGAGAGGGAGTAGGAGAAAGAGGAAAGAAAGGGGGAGGAGAGGAGGGAGAAGAGGAAAGAGAGAGAGGAAAGCGAGAGAAAGAGAGAGGAGAGGGAGGAAAGAGAGAGAAACAGAGAGGAGAGAGAAGGAGAGAATGAGGAGGAGAGAGGGAGAGAGAGGAGCGAGGGAGAGAAAGAGGGGAAGAAGACAAGGAGAGAGACAGAAGATAGGTGGGGGACATTATATATCAACTAAATAATCGCTATTTTTGCTAATTGGAAGTATAAGGCTGCATGATTAATCGGATAGAAATCACAATTTGAATGGACACAATTAGCAAGTCATCTCAAATTTTTAAAGTACTATACCTTCCTCCAAACAACAACATCTCCTGTGTTATTCTGCATAAAAACTGTTCACCCTGTAGTTTAGATCTGTACAAACATGTGATTAGTTTGTCACTTCAGATTTCAATCTTTGCAATTTGATATTTTACCCAAATTATTCAGCCCTAATTTGCACTTAAATTTAATTTTAAAAAAATTAATTAACATTAAAATTCCCATTTCATTTTCACTACTTTACTCTTAAATCTCTATAACCAAAGATCCGTATATTCCCGGAAAGGTTACAAATCAATCAATCCATCCCATAATATGAATCTTGACGTATGACAGAAACGATTTCATTAGAGCCTTGGCCGCTCTGCTCCGCGACGCATTTTGGGGATGCGAAATGACATTTGAAAGTGTAGCCGAATATACCAAAGTCCCTCTTCTCTCTGACACGCCGGGAGAGGGATGCAGGTGATGAAGAGGAGGTGAGGAAGAGGGGGAGGGAGCGGGGGAGGACGGGGGAGAGAGGGGCAGAGGTTACCGCGGAGATGGAAAATCAAAAATGAACCCCATAGCGAAGAAGTTTGGGAGCAATATATCTTCAGTAGACAGGAGTGAATCACATCAGGAGAGGAGGAACTTTCCAGGTAAATATGGCTGTGTCTAATGCAAAATAAGGTTGATTCAATATTAAAAGATGCACTGCGGAACTTTTCTTTGCCAGGAATCCACCACAATATGGCATTAAATCGATTTTGTTTAGGTCTGTAACTTGGCCTGGTGGTGTCGCTTACTTGTCTCCATGGAGATTGATCAGTTTGATGTGTTAAATACTGTGGAACATTCCAGGCAATAAAGCAACAACATTTCCATAGCGACAAGTAGGCGGCAGACACTCCATCAGAAAAGTTACACAGTGCATCTTTAGGCCATTTTGAAACATGCAATAGTGAAATGAAATGTAAATATTGAACAAGGTATGAAACAACTAAAATGCACATTATAATTTTAGTTTCTTGCCCGGACGCTAACATAGACTGTATATAGAAATGGACATAGCTAACCTGCTAGCATGGCGTTTTTTTTATTTCATTTTTCATCTGTGAATCAAGATATGAACATTAATTTCAGACAAATAAGGCGCCTTCTTTCCCTGAGGTCGCTCCTGCTAGCGTTAGGAAAAGGTTTGATTGACAGTGTTGCTAAGTGCCCGCTCCCTGCTGAACCCAACGGTGTGGATGGGAAGGGGCGTTACCTTCAACAGCCCTGCTCTGGATTTGCTCTTTGGTTGCTATGATACTTGCGGTCGGAACTCTGCTCCAAATTTCGCTCCTATAACTGCTAAACCCGATGAGCTTTATGTGACTGGAGCTGAACACTTTCGATCACATCACACTCACTTAGTCCACTTCTTTATACAGTCTATGGGCACTACAATCGATTTAAATCCACGCAAGAAAGAAATTTGAGAGATTTTAAATAGTATACTATGTTATGCTGTAATTATGTTAACGTTATGTTAGTTATTCATTAGTTAGTGTTAGAGAAAGTGCTGCTAGAGAAAGTGAAGGTTATCAGAGGTATAATACTCCCTACAACAGAAAGATAGCCAGAATCACAGAATATCTTTCTAAACTCTGCTACTATTATATAGCTTGACGTAATAATTAGACAAATAAAATTAAAACAAGTTAAAAGATATCCATACATTTGATGAGTGCTGGGTCCTGTAGTGTTGTAAATAAACTTCTCCTACATTAGAACTTCTGCCTCGTGTTTCTTCTCTTCAACTCTCAGGCTACTACCATTTAATCTACAACAGTTATTTAGCTAGTGATATGAGTATTTTACATATTTTGATATTTTAAATACATTCTTCAACTTGACAACAGCCCTAATTGCTCAAAATGAAAGAAGTTTGAGGCAAGAAAAACTTAAAAATCACCTACAAAACAACAAAAATAAGTGAATCCCTTCAAATGTGCACTTAAATAACAAAGGTAATAGTTGTGGACACATCCTGTATACAGCCCACACACGCTGTAAGTGCACGGCCAGTCACATTGGCCGCTCCACTAAACTTAACACCATCCCTCTCCCTCTCTGACCTGTCTCCTGTCTCTTTGTCTCGTCTGGCCTGAGCGCTATCGCAGGTACCACAGGCCCCGCGGGACCTGCAGATTACCCATGATCCTTCACTCCTCTGGGAGCGTTTAGGGCCAGCTGGGACAGACCTCACGGGGAGCAGTGTAACCAGCTGGAAACATCCCTCCTCCTCCACGTCCTCCTCCGCACCGGTGGCTATCAAAGTACAAGTTTGGCTTTTGTTCGGCTCAATTGGAAACTCTATTGGCTGGAAAGTAAGATTTGGAAATGTGAGAATATATAATCAGGCCGCAGGATTATTCACAACTACATCTGAATAATCACAATTAGTTTAGCAAAAAGTCTGCAGTTAAGTAATGCTCTGGTTTAGCCCTACTTTAGACCTCGTTTAGTCCTGGTTTAGTCCTGGTTTAGACCTTGTTTAGACCTTGTTTAGTCTTGGTTTAGTACTGGTCTAATCCCGGTTTAGTAACGATTTAGTCCTGGTCTAGTCCTGGTCTAGTCCTGGTCTAGTCCTGCTCTAGTCCTGGTCTAGTCCTGGTCTAGTCCTGGTCTAATCCTTGTTTACAGCCGTTTTAGTTTTGGTTTAGTCTTGGTTTAGACCTCATTTAGTGATAGTTTAGTCCTAGTTTAGTCCCGGTTAAGTCTTGGTTTAGATCTTGTGTAGTGATGGTTTAATCCTGGTTTATTTTTCATAATAAAAATTTGGATATAATCAATCAAAAAGTCTGCAATTACTTAGGGAATGCTTTTTGTAAATAATAAAATCTTTTTTTTTTGGTTTACACCTGGTTTGGTTCCAGTTTAGTCCTGGTTTAGTCCTGGTTTAATACAGCTGTATCTAAGGTTAGAATAAGCGGGGGAACCATGGGGGATTTTTGTCCTGTTTGTGGACCTGGTTTAGTCTTGGTTTAGTCTCGGTTTAGTCCTCTTTAAATTGCTGTTTAGTCCTGGTTTAGTTCTGGAAAAAAGTCCTGTAGTCATGTCATAATCCTGGTCTGGTTTAGTTCTGTTTGATTATCACAAACCTAATCCTAATCACTAAACACAGCTGATTGCACTACAGCATTAAGCATTTACCCCATAACTAGAGGATCCCTGGTTCAAGTCCACACCACATCACATTTAAAAGCACAACACCCAGACTGAATAAATGCATGAAATTCTCAATCATTTGTGTGACTAATTATGCAGAAAATGTTGTCATGCCTTAGGTCAAAGTCTAGACTCTAATAACAGCATTTAGCCAGTCTTTCCGCCATCTTGGTGTGCTCCTGTCATTTCACCTGTCACTTTCACCGTGGCACCTGTCGCCTCTGATGACTTTGACTTTGCAGCGTCCAAATATGTCCATCAAACGCTCAAAACGCCTCAACATCAGCTACAAGAAAATGTTTAATACAAGATTAAAGATGTTCTGTGGAACTTTATGGAGGGGGGGTCTCGCCTCCGTTACTGATTTGCCAAGAATGTTCCACAGTATGGCATTAACTGTATATCTTGTATTTATTCAGGTGGAAAAAACTAAACAACAACAACAACAACAACAAAACACTAGAACAATGGAACAATGGAAATCATGCATTCCTACTGTGAGTGGGCTTTCCTCTCAGAGGCTCTAACATGTAACTTGGACTTCTTTATCCCCATGGAAACAAGCAGGTAAGGCCAAGTTTCCAGGCAAACAAACAACATTTTCAAAATATATAAAATACTGGTCAATTACTAACAAAATTAAGAAATTGAAAACAAAGAATGATTGCTATGTTTGTTATTGTCCAAATTAGTAGTCATTAAATTCAGATTTAGTCTGGATTTTTACTAGATTTGCGGATAAGTTGCGATTAATCGGTTCACTAGTTACAGTTCTACTTCCATCCCGGTTGTTTTACTTTCTCTTAGACATTAAAAACAACACTTTAAGTTCCTCCTCTCCTCCTTCTGTTCCTCCTCCTCTCCTTCTCCTCTCCTCCTCCTCCTTCTCTTCCTCCTCTCCTCCGTCTCTGTATCCACTCTTTTTGACTGGCTCATACTTTTCCATTTTCCACATACAGCAGGTATATACTTTATACAGGTAGCAGCAGACCCCATTGGCTCTGCATGGCTGGACGCGCCTCCGACAACAGATGGCTATCCCAGTCAAGGCCGGGCCAGGGAGGAAGGGGGGAGAGGAGAGAGGGGAGAGGAGGGAGAAACAGAAGAGGGGGAGTTGAGAAGGGATAGAGATGGGGAAGAGGAGCAAAAGGGGGAAGGGGAGGTAGAGAGTGGGAGGAGGGAGAAGAGAAAGGGGAGAGAGAGGGAAGTGAGGGGGAAGAGAGAGGGGGGTATCTTTGCTCCCCTCTGCCCCAGGATGCTCAGGCGGGATAGTGAATTTCACACATCACAGAACCCCAGATCTTAAATCACAACAGAAACAAGCTCAACACATTATTAGTGTTTGGAGAAATATGGCTGAGGAAAGGGTAGAAATGAAACGGGGAGGAAGTTACACCTGGTTTAGACCTACTTAAGTCCTGGTTTAGACCTGGTTTGGACCTGGCCAAGTCCTATTTAGACCTGATTTAGTTGTAGTTTTTTAGACTTGGGGCTTAGGCATGGTGAAGTCTTGTTTAATCCTGGTTCAGTGCTGAATCATTCCTGGTTTAGTTCTGGTTTAGTCTCAGGATAAAGCGAGGATTAAACCAGGATTAAACTATAGTCCTGATGTAGTCCCTGGTTCACTTAGTCTTCAGTCCTGCTTCAGTCCTGGTTTAGTCCTGGTTTAGTCCTGGTTTAGTCTTGATTTAGAACCGGTTTAGTCCTAGTTTAGTCCTGGTTTAGACCTGATTTAGACCTGGTTTAGACCTGGTTTAATCCTGGTTTGATCCTGGTTCAGTCCTTATAGCTATAGTCCTGCTTTAGTCCTAGTTTAGTCCTGGTTCAGTCCTTTTGATGTTGTTATTTACACTTTGAGAGCCATATAAAGTTGATGATAGTTTTATAGCTGTGTTGAAGCAGGAGACCGGACCTTCAGAGTTACACCTTAAACCTTACACTGATGGATGAGAGGCAGTGAGTGTGAATCATGTCTGTGTGTAATGGTGCGTTCAGGGACAGTGGTGCGTTCAGGGACCGCGGGGGGTTAAGGTGCCTCCAGCAGAGTGCGCTATCTGTCACACAGGACATTAGAGGAGACCTACCTCATGTTTTTAAACACTTTTTTACATTAGTCTGGTGCTCAAAATAGTTTACTTTTACTTCTACTTCTACAACTTCTACTACTACTACTTTACAAACAGCTACTACAATACTTACAATACTACCACAACTACTACTCATTCGATCACTCTGCTACTACTTCATTATAAACATTTTGTAGTGGTTCAATATAATTCCTCACTAACTTTATGCATTCTGAGCATCCTAATTATTCACCATGATGACTTCATAAGCATTTTTCACAACTCTCAGAGACCAGAAGGAAGTTTGCTGTCACGGTGAAGCTCATCTTTTTGATTGTGTTTAAATGTGTGCACTCTGGGTTTTCTTTATTTGTGGGAGCAGCCCTATACTCCACACAGAGCCCTGAGGTAAGATGACCAGCTCCTGAGTAACACTGAGGGAACAAGTAAAGTAACACTGAGGGAACAAGTAAAGTAACACTGGGAGAACAAGTAAAGTAACACTGAGGGAGCAAGTAAAGTAACACTGAGAGAACAAGTAAAGTAGCACTGAGGAAACAAGTAAAGTAACACTGAGGGAGCAAGTAAAGTAACACTGAGGGAGCAAGTAAAGTAACACTGAGAGAACAAGTAAAGTAACACTGAGGGAACAAGTAAAGGAATGCTGAGGGAACAAGTAAAGTAACACTGAGGGAACAAGTAAAGTAACACTGAGGGAGCAAGTAAAGTAACACTGACAGAACAAGTAAAGTAACACTGAGGGAACAAGTAAAGTAACACTGAGGGAGCAAGTAAAGTAACACTGACAGAACAAGTAAAGTAACACTGAGGGAACAAGTAAAGTAACACTGACAGAACAAGTAAAGTAACGCTGAGGGAGCAAGTAAAGTAACGCTGAGGGAACAAGTAAAGTAACACTGAGGGAGCAAGTAAAGTAACACTGAGGGAGCCAGTAACACAGAGAACAAGTAAAGTGACACTGAGGGAGCAAGTAAAGTAACACTGAGGGAACAAGAAACACTGAGGGAACAAGTAAAGTAACGCTGAGGGAACAAGTAAAGTAACACTGAGAGAACAAGTAAAGTGACACTGAGGGAACAAGTAAAGTAACACTGAGGGAACAAGTAAAGTAACACTCAGGGAACAAGTAAATTAACGCTGAATTAAAGTAACGTTACAAGTAAAGTAACACTGAGGGAGCACTAATATAAAAGTTTACATTTACAAACACTAAACATTCACGACACTCTGACACTTATTTATCATATTTGTCATGGCAGAGTCCTTCTCCTGTGTCAGGCTTATCAGTGTGGCCCAGGGGAAACTACCTCCCTCTCTCTCCCTCACACTTTTCTTCTTCTTCCATCCTCCTCTCTCCCTCTCCTTTCCCCATCCCCTTGTTCCTCTCTCTCTCTACCTATCTCTATCTTATTCCTTCTCTCCCCTCCTCCTCTCTTCCTTCCTCTTCTCTTCCCACACCTCCCTGTCTTTTACTCCTCTTCTGTCTGTTCCTCCCAACTCCTCTCTCTATCTCTCCCCCTCTCCTCCCTTCATTCTCACCCCTCCCTCTCTTCCCCTCTCTATCTTATTTGCCCACTTTCTCCTCTCTCTCCCTCCCTCTTCTTTACCCACACCCCTCTCTCTCTCATCTCTCTTCCCTTCTCTCTCTCACCCCTCCCTACCCAGCTCTATCTTACTTTCCTCTGTTTCTCCATCCCCTTTCTCTACCCACACCTCTCTACCTCTATCCCTCTCCTCCGTTCTCTCTCTCACCCCTCCCTCTCTATCTTTCTTTCCTTCTACCCCACAGTCCCCTCCTCCTCTCTCCCTCCTTCTCCTCTCTCCTCTCTCCCCCCTCTCTTTTCTGACTGACATGCATCTCTAGTTCAGTCTCGGCGCTCCCGTCCCGTAGCGACAGTGAACGCACCGCGGAGCACGTCGCCGGGTTAGCGCTGCTCCCAGTAGATTAAAGCCACACTTCGGTAAATCCACTAAATCTGACACTTGACTTGAGAGACGAGAGGAGCTGGAGACGCTGCATGTAAATACTGCGACTGCTAATACTACTACACGGAATGACAACGCGTACGGGCTAGCATCGCTGTTTAAATACCCCATTTAAAGGCGCACTATGTAACTTTTCTAAGGGTTAACACATGGTAAATAGTTAACACACATATTTATATTTAAGATTTGACTTAAAACTTTTTTTTTTTATTTGGATGAAGTTTATAATGGTACTTCCTGGTTGAACACGGGCAGCAGATGTGGAGGTAATTCTATAAGTGTTACCTAGCAACCATAATGTAAACAAGGACCAAAACACATCTAAATTACACAATAGTTATGATTAGACTGATAAAAATACATGGCAGCAGCGTGATACAAATTCAGATGTTTCAGTAGTGTTGTAGAGAAACAAAGTTGAATTTGGATGTTTTTTTTCATAATAATAATAACCACCATTATAATCATCATCATAATAAAATGCACATGTCCAAAGTCGATTTACACTGAAATCACTCCCTAAACATCAATACTACAACTACAGTACTACTACTGCGGCAGAGTGATGGAAGTGCGGCTGCCAATCTGCGCCATCCACCCCTCCGAAAAGAACAAACTGGAAATGAACTGAACTGTTGAATTTGAAGATGAATGCTCAGACTCCCAGCTCGCCAACTTACATGTCTGATAAACAATTGGTAAACTAAAACTGGAAAATACACCAGCAAAACAAATCAAAAATACAATCAAGTTGCTATAATCTGTTTCATTCTTGTTTAGTCGGTGTTTATGTCAGTCCATGCCACCATATTAACAAATATAAAGTCTTAAAATGCTAAAGATAACGAGAAGGAATCAACAAAACTACAGAACACATCAAAATAAAACTGCTATGATCAATTTCTTTCTTGTTCTTTTCCACATTAAGTCAGTTTAGTTAAGTCAATCCACACTATAAGAGAATAAATACTACAAAAAACATTGCATTACAAGTCTATTAAGTTTTGTTTTTTTATTTAAAGACCACTTTACTAGACTGTTGGTGCTAAAACATGCCTGCATTTCTAGTCTTAAGCAACTGCAAAAGATATTGGGAATTCACATTTCAACAATAAGAACTTTTTTAGACAAAAAATACCAAAAAATGCTCGGATTTCAAGTTTTAAGCATCTCTGCACTCATTCCAGGTATTCAAGTGAAATCGAAACTTGTACCTTTGCGTTCAGACCTCTTTTTCCTCCTCCGTTTACACCTGCGCCGCACGAGGCAGACCATGGCCGGATCCAGGAGCAAAACCATGTCCTAAGATCTCTTTAAGACCCCTTCAAGCCCTGGTTTAGTCCTGGTTTAGTCCTGGTTTAGTCCTGGTTTAGTCCTGGTTTAGTCCTGGTTTAGTTCTGGTTTAGTCCTGGTTTTAATACTGGTTTAGTATTGTTCTAGTCCTGTTTTTAATTTTGTTTTTTGTATTGTTTTTAGTCCTGGTTTAGTCCTGGTTTTACTCCTGGCTTAGTCCTGTTTTTTGTGCTGGCTTAATCCTGGTTTGAGTCTTTGTTTTAGTCCTGGTTTAGTCCTGGTTTAGTCCTCTCGCTGTGTACAAAGCCAGAGCTAGTACCAGACTGACTGCATGTGCTGCTAAACGCCTGTCAAACCTAAGGCCCCTCCCTCACAGAAAACCCAGAGACCTGTTTTGTTGTGGTTTAGACCATACGGAAGCTCTCAAGGGACAAAAGACATACTTCACAAGACAATAAACGATTTGGAAGACGTTCAATTTCAGGGATTTGAAGGGGGAAAAAAACAACATCAGATTTTGTTGTGGTAAAGGATTATTTCAAACCCTATGCATTTTACGCCTTCAGTGTAAAAATGCATTATCTCCTTCATGGTTTATCGTCATTTATATTTTTTTTATCACATATTTTTGAATGAAAAAAAAAGTATCAAATGTTAATTGAGTGTTCATGTGCCATTTTATCTGTAGTTTGACCCTTAAGGGCTACCACAGGACTAGAAAATAGCAAACTGAATGCATACGATACACCACTTTCAGGGTGTATTCAAGCGAACAAATGCATATATAATGTAATATAATAATGTAGTATAAATGTATAAACTACAATTATGAAATCAGTTGTATTTGTGTTCATATATTTTAATACCTCTAAATTATTTCACTCTTAATTTGCATAATTTAAATTAAAAAAAAATCAAAAGTCCAAACTCAGATCAGACTAAATAAAAATGAAAGCAGTTCTATGTGAAATCTGCCCCTGCTGTTTGAAAGCGAGCACTGCCCTCTGGTGGTCAGGTGTAAGTATTGCTATTAACAAATACTATAAACTAAAAGCATTTATCAATACAAAATGTTATATTGGCTTGTAGATAATATTATGGTGTGTCCAGATTTAGTTTTGATTCTTGTTACTTTAATTATTTCGGAACAGGTGCAAAAGTAATCTAATCTAGTCTAGTATTTTGCACCTAAATGCACCATAAAAAGCAATTTCCCTCATTCTGTTTCTTTAAGCATCACCACCTTACCGTACGTTTGCATATTTTCCAGAACAGTGTAAACTTGGCTAGAATGCACTGTACCAAATTTCACAGGAAACTACTGTGAAAACATAATCAGTACAATGGACACTACCCGTCAGGGGAGGGCGATATGCCAAAAAACGTCATTTCACATTCAATCACATTTTCTTCAAGCCCATTTTCTTAAATAATACATGCAGAACAGTGAAACAAACATAAAGCTGTTTTCATTCCTATGTTGCGTCTTTGCTCTATAATTTAAATGCAACCCTACATGAAAGTGTTCAGAGTATTCAGAACACAGTACTCTGATTGGACCATGTATCTGAATACTTTACAAAATATATTTTAATGTAGGTATTCAGTATTCTGTAACTAAATACATTTTCTGTAACTAAATACTTTTTCCCATCAGAGTATCTTTTATACAGTCTTTAAGAAATAGCTAAAGCATCTGCTGTTTCTGAAAAATAACTCTTTACTGTGATTGGTTAAATCCACCTGTCAATCACTTGGAGCATGATGGAGGCTGACCAGTAGAAGAAGCGGGTGGGATAAATCTCTGTTTTTAACTACAGCATTAAACAAAAAACAAAAGTCAGACCTCCTTTTTATCTCCATCCTGCTCAGAGCTACTTTCAGTATCCACAACACAAGCTACTATCCTTATAAAACCTAAAAGAAAAAAAAAGACAAACTACTGACCTCGTGTTGAATTTATGTCACGAACTTCACCTCAAAACGTGATCTGTAAAACAAGAGAACATATGATCAAAATGAGTACAGAAATATCTGTAGTAGGGCTGTCGAAAGTATCAAAAATTAGATACTAACTACTACTGTCGAAATTGAGTTGAAATGCTAACACTAATATGAAGGATCAGTGTGCAGGGTGTTGTGGCAGGATACGACCACTAGAGGGCGGAATTGTACTTTCATTTATTCTATTTCCTTTATGACAGTGAGGAGAGGATTTCAGGACAAGATTTTTTAATTAAAAATCTGAGGCTGGAGGAATAACACAGTAATAACTATGTATCAATTACATCTCATCTGATTAGTTTTAATAAAATGTTTTTCTTCATGATTTCAATAATAAGATAAGAGGGAATAAATATGCTACATATTGGTGCAAATGTGTGTAGTTAAAAGTTTTACACAGAACAAGAACAAGAATGGGTTTATAAGATTATATAAGTTAAAGGTGCACTGTGTAACTTTCCTGGTGGAGTTATTGTTATTGTACTGTTATTGCGTTGCCTAAAAGTTTGCTAAGTACAGAATTAAACTTATCTATCTCCATAAAAACAAGCAGGTGGCCCCCGCTCGCAGTAACAATGCATGTTTTTCAAGGTATTTTTTCAACAATTAAACCTTTAAATTGAATAATACATTTACTGACATTCTGTGGAACATTTTAAGCAAAGAGAGAACATCTCCATGACGACAAAAAAGTGATGGATCCCCTGAACAATTAGAGCATTTGAGTGGATTTAGCTCTCAACTATTATTTCAAAACTAATCTGTATCTAAAATCATATTCAAAACAAACCTCACGGCTGGTTAAAAATGCTGTACCTGATTTTTACTGACTTAAAAACATCAAGAATTTGTTCATTTTAAACAGTTTGCAGTGGTCCAAAGTTATTCCTCACTTACCTTATGCATCCAGAGAATCCTAATTATTCATCACGATGAGTTTAAAATCGCTTTTCACAACTTTCAGAAACCAGAGCAGAGTTTTGTCATCACGGTAACGCTAACAACAACTATCACGCGCACTTCCTGATTCCCGGACAAGACAATGCTGGACAGAATGCAGACAGCACACAGCACACTTATTTTGACCTCGAGAGCTCCTTATACAGTATATCTGTACTGGAGCGAGACACATTTTGCTCAAATACACAGGGAAAAAATCAGATAGAGCCACTTTAAGTATGTCTCTCCACCTCCCTCCTTCTCTCCCTCCTACTCTCTCTCTCTCCCTATCACCATCTGGACTCCAAACCACTTGAAGTCCTGGATTATCCTTAAAAACTCCACCTCCGAATTTTAATTTACGGAAACGTGATTAGATTTTAGCCCTCGCCGATTTGAAGCTCACTCGACATAGCAGAGATTAGCTGTGGTTAGCACGCATTGTTTTATATAATACAGCTTAAGATAACTGGATAAGGGTTTAAGTAGCAACAACATCTGTCAACAACTGGCTTTGGGACTGTTTCAGTGATTTAGGCTTAATAGTACAACACACCTGTTTTATATGCAGCTAACTAGGACGGATGTAAGGATTATAAACCAGGTCTAAACCAGGTCTAAACCAGGTCTAAACCAAGTCTAAACCAAGTCTAAACCAAGTCTAAACCAGGTGTAAACCAGGTCTAAACCAGGTCTAAACCAGGATTAAACTGGGGACTAAATTTGGACTAAATTAGGACTAAACCAGGACTAAACATGGACCAAAGTACCTAATTGCAGACTGGAAACTCCCCAGAAGAGCTACACAAAACCAACACTAAAACCAGGACTTTCTCAGGTCTAAACCAAGTCTAAACCAGATCTAAACCAGGTCTAAGCCAGGTGTAAATCAGATCTAAACCAGATCTAAACCAGGTCTAAACCAGGTTTAAACCAGGTCTAAACCAGGTCTAAAACCAGGTCTAAACCGAGTTTAAGATCAGTCTAAACCAGGTCTAAACCAAGTCTAAAGCAGATCTAAACCAGGTTGAAACCAGGTCTAAACCAGGTCTAAATTGACCTTAAACCGAGTTTAAACCAGGTCAAAACCAGATATAAACCAGGTCTAAATCAAGATTAAACTACAGACTAAACTAGGACTAAATCAGGACTTAACCTGGACCAAAGCACCTGATTGCAGATGGGGAACTCCTCAAAAACAGGCCGAAACAAGGTCTATACTGGGTCCAAACAGGACTAAACCAGGTTTAAACCAGGACTATATCGAGCCTAAACCAGGATTAAATCAGGTAACAGTTTCCAGTGCTGAAATATATAAATACGGAAACAAAACATTGAAAATTAAGTAAATGATGTTTGCAAAAATAAGAAACGTCACAATTATTAATACTATAAATCATATGAATTAATAATAGCTGCCAACTGTGAGCTGAAAAAATCTAAAACCACTTCCATGACATCGACATTTTGGTTCGTAATTTGTTTTTGTGAATAAATGGATTTAGTGAAGCAGCGCTATAGCAGAGTGACATCGATTTAAAAGAACAATCTCCAAACCCTATGCATTTCATGGTTGTAATTTATTCCCTAACAAGAGTCTGTTAAACATCTGCAGAACTCATCTTTTTGTACACGTGAGGGTGAAGAATGCAGTTACAGAGACATTGTTTACACAGAGGAGCAGGGGAGGACACAGGACAGAAATATCCCACAATACACTGCTGCGGTGAGGGATGGCGATGAGAGGGCGCACCTGCGAGGCGGTCGGGGCATTCATCAAAACTGAGCTCAGCAAATAACAAGGACTTACATAGAAATACACAGAGGTCATGTAGTTAGCAAAAGATACGGAGGAATTATTATAGTTTAAGTCCCTTATGCATTCAGAGCATCCTAATTATTCACCATGATGAGTTTAGAAGCTTTCAGAGGCAGGTTTTTGAGTCACGGTAAACAACAACTAGCATGCTAACAGCTTAACTTCCTGGTTCACACACAGTAAAACACTTTATAATTAGATATAGATTTTAGTCTCTTTTTTTTTTGGTCAGCTTTAGGTCAAACTTGGTAAATTTGCAGCTTTCTGGCCAAAAACGTCTAAATCTAACTTCGTGCTGCCTTCAGTGGCCTCTGTAATTTCCCGTAGTTGGTGACATCACACAGGACTGCCCTAATAACAGCTTGGTGTGTCTGATTACAAACACCTGGCTGCAGGAGCGGAGTTTGAAGTGTGGATATCAGTTACGCCAATCGCACTGTTCCTTATACCCTCAGGCCCCGCCCCTCCTCCCCTGTCACTCTCCCCTTTAGTCCTCCAGACCCCGCCCCTCGTCCCCCCTCACTCTCCCCTTTAGTCCTCCAGACCCCGCCCCTCGTCCCCCCTCACTCTCCCCTTTAGTCCTCCAGACCCCGCCCCTCGTCTCCCCTCACTCTCCCCTTTAGTCCTCCAGACCCCGCCCCTCGTCTCCCCTCACTCTCCCCTTTAGTCCTCCAGACCCCGCCCCTCGTCTCCCCTCACTCTCCCCTTTAGTCCTCCAGGTACTGCCCAGTTTAGCAGCTATATTTGAAATGTGGTTGTGGTGTTAAGTCGCACTTTAAAAACTCGAGATGAGAGACAGACAGAGAGAGAGAAGAGAGAGAGAAGAGTGAGACAGAGAGAGAGAGACAGAAGAGACAGATAGAGAGAGAAAGAGAGAGAGACAGACAGACAGAGATAAAGAGGAAGGAGAAGAGAGAGAGAGACAGGCAGAGAGAGACACAGAGAGAGAGATAGACAGAGAGAGACCGGGAGAGAGGAGAGGGAGAAAAGAGAGAGACTGAGATGAAGAGGAAGAAAGGAGAAGAGAGAGACAGACAGACACACACACACACACAGAGAGAGAGAGAGAAACAGAGAGAGACAGAAACTAGTGATTTACACAGGACTGTGTTAGGTCCATAAAAGAGCATCAGTCTGAAGCAGAGGAACAGAACAACACAAACATCTATTCAACTGCACTGAACGTGATTCTACTGTGAGTGCTGTGCCAGTACTGCAGTAGTAGGAGTAATAATACTAATAGTAGTAATAGTAGTGGCAGTTATCTAGTAGTAGTAGAAATTAAAGCAATACTCTAACTTCATGTCACCTACATGATTAGATGGAAATATAAAGTTAAGACAAATACTCCATAGAACATTCTCCATAGATAAGGAGCAGTAGCAGTGGATTATGCCATAGCCCCCTCCAGGCCAAATTAGAGCCAGGTTTGTGGAGATGCAAGCCCGCTCACAGTAAGGACGTCTGAACGTGCTTTTATTTTAGTCACGTTTATTTATATTTTTGCAAAAAAGTCACACAGTGGGGCTTTAAAGTAAAAGTTGCAGACAACAAAATAAAATACTTTAACCACTATTATTCATCTACCCCAAACTGCACAAGTATAGCCCCCAACTGATCCTGACTTGACAAAACCTGACTCTGGTGGACGTGCTCTGACCCTGTGTGAGGTTTAGCTGCAGAGAGGGAGACCCCATCAACATGTGACCTTATCTGTCCTCCACTGCAGAGAGAGAGGGGGGGGGTGCCTAAAGAGATGGGACCACCACGGCTAAACATGAAAAGAGAGACAGGGAGAGAGGGAGGGAGGGGACAGAGGGAGGGAGAGAAAGAGAGGGAGGGAGAAAAAGGAGACTAAACTAAAAAGACAGGACCACCAATAACCCAGTAAGCTGAACAGAAACACAGAGCAGACTCCATTAGAGGACAACAGTATTACTCTATCTATGTAGTAGGGCTGCAATCTTTTGCCTGGAATGTTTTACAGTATGGCATTAAATATATCTACCTCTACAAAGACAGTCATGCGCCACCACTAGGCCAAGTAGCTGTCTTTAGCAAGAAAAAAGTCTGTATTTATTTAACTGCAATATGCATTTGTCCTTGTTTTTCCACATATCTGTTGCTAATTCAAATTCCGGTTTATTCCCGTTTCTCACCTCGCTCCAGACGGATTCGGAGCATCCATAACCTACTTTCATACATTAGCATATTTTATTTTTTATTTTTATTTTTTTCTCGAGGTGAAGAGATGTTACAGAGCTGACAGGAGACGCGTGAGGCTACAGCGTCAGCACAAATCGGATTTTCAGGTCAACGTGATGACACTGAATGCACCACTACACACCAGTGTAAAGATACTGATGATACTACTGCAGGATGTGAGCGCCAAGAGTATTTGATAAACACAGAGAGTTTGGGCAATAGTTCTACTTTTACAGTGTATTTTAATGTTAGCTTAATGCTAGTTAAACATGTACATTAAAGTTGGATTGAAAACATCTAAAGCCTAATACCACTACTACTACTACTTCTACTACTGCTACTGCTATCACTACTACTACATACACTACCAGTCAAAAGTTTGGACACACTCTTTTTTTTTCTTTATTTGTACTACTTTTTATGTTTTATATAATACAGAATATATGAAGAAAAATATATGGAATTATATGGTAAAGAAAAAAAGTTAAATAACTAAATAATTTTAAACTACTTTGAGGATATAAAATATGAAAAAAATATTTAGTAGTTATTTAATGTTTTTTTTCTTTACTGAATAATTCCATATATCTTACTTGATATATTTGATGTCTTCTGTTCGTATATAACATGTAGAAAGTAGAAAAAAAAGAAAGAAAAGAAACTCTAATATATTACACATTAGAAAACTGTGTGTCAAAAATAAATAAATAAATAAAATATTGTGTAAATGATAATGCGAAAACAGTACATTTGAAATCAAATATTCTACCAAAGACATACAGTGTACTTCATAGGTCCTGCACTCACGGCAGACTGGCACTTTATTTATTTACAACTTAACCCTGAATGATCCACTGGGACAAATACACTGTGTTTTTAGCATTTAGCCCAGAGCACTAAGAGTCATATAAGACTCATATAGGTTTGTTGACCTATTGGTAAACTATTTCTAAATGTTTCATGAATAATTATTTAAATATAAAACACAAGTATGTATACTTTATCTTGAAAAATAACTCAAAAATCATAGTTGTACTTTCAAATTAAAAGCACAGGTAAAGATGATTAGAATCGCCATCAATAATTTGTTAACTACAATAACAATTTTCAAATTTCAAACTTTATTAATTACTGTTACAGTGGCAGAGTAGTTAGCCTTCCAACCAGTGTTCTCTCACCACCACCATGGAACTAAACCAGGACCAAACCAGGACTAAACCAGGACTAAACCAGGACTAAACCAGGAATCACGTTTCAGAACACGTTTCAACAGATTTAAACTTTGAGCAGGTTTATGCAGAATAACACAGGAGATGTTGTTGTTTGTGGAGGAAGTGATGGCACTTGAAAAACTGCAGTCTTAGTGATTGTCTGAAAATCACAGTTTGTGTTCATTCAAACTGTGATTTCAGTTGGATTGTGATTAATCTTGCAGCTCCATTTCCAACCACAAACGTCCTGTTTTATACATGTAATATCTGAAGGGTAAGTGTGAAGCCCTTAAGCTTCTCGAGGTGCCAAAATTGGGATAAAAATAGCAGACAGTTGACAGTTGGTCCCGAGCGATGCAGCGCACAAACTCAAAACACAAGGAAAGTCGTGATCGGAATAAACCTGAATTTGAAATGATTCCTGCATGGGGAATCCTACAAAGGGCTGCGGTATTCCCTTATGTTTAACAAGAGGACATGGAATACTCAAGTCTGGTATAGTCAAACTATATGTTTAAAAGGTCCTGGTCTAAGTCCTGGTCTAAGTCCTGGTTTAGTATTAGTTTGAGTCCTGGTCTGAGTGCTGGTTTGAGTCCTGGTTTGAGTCCTGGTTTGAGTCCTGGTTTGAGTCCTGGTTTGAGTCCTGGTTTGAGTCCTGGTTTGAGTCCTGGTCTGAGTCCTGCTTTCAGTCCTGGGTCTAGTCCTGGGTCTAGAAGTCTTTAGCCCGCCTTAGTGGTCTTACTTTAGTCCTGGTTTAGTCCAAACCGTGTAAATTCACCCATAGCCTTAAAATTAAAATAAGCCAAAAATTCTACAAATGATCCAAGAATTTTTCATAACTTAAACCCACTTCAAAGTCATCAGTGACAGGTACACGACGCAGCGTATGTCCCTAGAGGGCTTCCATACTCGCATCTGCATCTCAATAAAACATGAGGGGGGAGAGAGGGGGGAGGGGTCAGAGGAGGGAGGAGGAAGAGGAGGACAAGGAGGAGGAGAGGGGGAATGGGGGAGTATAGAAATGTGTTTTGTGAGTTGTCAGCAAACTGTCCCCATGACCGAATCAAGACAAACACGCGAAGATACGAGCTCGGACAGGAGATCGAAAGAGAGAGGGAGAAAGAGAGAGAAGGAGAGAGGGGGTAAGGAAGACAGATAGGGAGAGAGAAGGGGAGAGAGAGGAAGAGGGGGAGTAAGGAAGAGAGATGATGGGAAGGAAGAGAGGGAGGGGAGAGAGACAGAGAGAAAGTCAGAAAGAGAGGGGAGGTAATGAAGAGAGGAAGAGAGATGGGAGAGAGGAGGATGAGCAAGAGAGAGAGGGTGGGGGAGAGAGAAGGAAGAGAGACATAGAAAAACTGAAAAAGGGAAGGAGAAAGAGAAAGGGGAGAGAGCGTGAGGAGAAAGAGAGTTGGTGGGAAAGAGAGAAAGAGAGAGCAAGAGAGAGGGGAGAATAGAGAGAGAGAGGAGATCAAAAGAGAGGGAAAGAGAGAAGGGAGGTATACAGAGAGACGGGGAGGAGGGGAGGTTCTCAAGCTCTGGTGCAGTCCCCACTAGTGGTTGTTTTGTCTTTATACCTTATTATTAAACTGTATATTTTCTTGATATAAGTGCATTAGAAATAAACCACATCCATCTCACAGCAACTGCACATTTATCACTGTGGGACGGCGCTCGCTCACATCGATCAGGAAAAGGCAGAACGTCATGACGAATACTTGATTTTTGAATTGATTTGAAAATCTGACTGGTCAAAGCGTCACTAAAGCAGAACGAAAAATCAAACATCCAGTTCGGAGAAAAGCACAGACCTCTTTCCCTCCACAAATGCACACAGTGCCCCCCTCTGCACGATTAAAGACACTTAGACATTTAGTTTGACTTGAGTACTGAGTTAGTCTGAGTCTAGTTTGATTCTAGTTGTGGTTCAGTCCTGGTTTAGTCCTAGTAACACGGCAAAATTCCATCATAAGTTCTGTCTAAAAATCTCCACATAATTCCAAATATTATCCAGTTTAAACCTTCACACAGAAAAACATTTTAAATTTCATCTTCAGCGCTTATAAACAACCTCTCCTTCTCCTTTCATTTGGAATCATCCAGTGTGTTTGAACTATGACCTTTGCCCTCTGAACCGCTGCGCTGTCATAGTGGCTGGGGGCCTATGACGTTCGGGAGCTGACAAGAGACTTTCAACTTTCAACCTTATTATTGTCCCAAAGGAAATTGATTTGCAGCAGTGTCAGACATACAGCGACCGTACACTGCAATAACACACTTGATCACACTTATAGATGCAGAAGTACACTCCCTTTAAAATAGGCACAAAACCAAGAAAATATGAGCACATTTCACCAGCGCTGACCCGAGCTACAGCAGAGCATTCATTCTGGTTATGGTTCAGAGATAAGGACGTCCCAGCTCTCTGGTCTGATCTGGGGCATTCTCAGCCGCTCAAGAACAGGCTTTGCTGCTCTGTCTTGCAGATGGCATCAGTGTTTGGTTCAAAGCGTAGAGCATTGTCAATAACTATCCCCACGGATTTATATTCAGGGAAACGCAACTTCTTTTCCCTGGATTACAGACGGAGTGCCACTAGACTTTCGAAAATCTATCAGTATGTCTTTTGTGTTGGGCCATCACTCATCTGTTTAGAGACTTGTGACTGTATCGTTCCGGAAGTGCCGCTTATCAAAAGTTTCTGCAGTCATTTGTATACAAAATAAAAAGCAAAGAGGATAAAACACAACCCTGTGGAGATCCACAGATACAGTCTTGAACATGATACATTTACTTTTAACGCTTTTCTGCATGATACGAAAATCACAATCCAACCAACAAGGGTAAAATCCAGATCAAAAAGGGAAATTAATTTCTCAGCCAGTAAATAAGGATGTGTAGTACTGAAGGTCTGTGAGCATGGCTTTTCGGGGTTTCCAAATGCCTCACTAAAACATTCAACAGTCAAGTCAAGGTAGCATCTTCAACGCCGCTGTGTGTGAAGTGCATTGGGTCTAGCTTGTTCTGCACCTGATTTAAATTGTGCTGCTTCACCAGCTTTTCGAAGCTAAGTGCCACTGGGCTAAAGTCATTAAGACCTTTTGGGTAGGTGCATTTGACAACAGGAACAACAGTAGAATGTTTCCACACATCAGCCACTGTCTGAAGAACGGGAGGCTGGGTAAATATACCACTCAAATGGGACATGGCACAAGACCTCAGCACACAACCTGAGATCCAGTCAGGACCACGGCTCGTATTGATTTTAGTCTGTTTCCACCTCAGCACATTCAGTGTTGAAGAAAGAACTGTCCCTGTACTCACTCCCATTTCATCACAGAAATCATTTGAATCAAATTTCAGATAAAAACTATTCAATTCATTTGCCGATTTTCAGTTAGAATTGAAACCATCTCAAAAAATGTTTCCTTTTTTCCTCCAAACGTGTCATAGATTTCAAACTTCTTTCCACACAGACTTGAGGTCAGACTCACAGAATTTCCAATCAATTTTTCTTTTATACTCTACTTGAGATTATTTTTTTTATCTCAGCACGGATCACTTTTGTTATTCTGGTAAGCTCTGCCTTGTCCCCCGTTTTCAAGATGGTTCGCTTCTCCTTAACAGTTTCTTCAGCTCCTTTGTAACACAGAGCTACTTGTTACTGGCATAATGTCATTCCTACAAAAACAGTATTCTCCTATCAACACAAAAGGAGACGTAAGTGGACACAGGAGACATAGGCAGATATAAGCAGACACAGGAGACACAGGAGACATAGGAGACATAAGCAGATACAGGCAGACATAGGAGACATAGGAGACATAGCAGACATAGGAGACATAGGAGACATAAGCAGATATAGGCAGACATAGGAGACATAGGAGACATAGGAGGCATAGGAGGCATAGGAGACATAGGAGACATAAGCAGATATAGGCAGACATAGGAGACATAGGAGGCATAGGAGACATAGGAGACATAGGAGACATAAGCAGATATAGTCGAGGAGGAAAGAGCAGAGACAGCTTTGTAAAGACGCTAAAACTGAAAATAAACTGTGAATTAGATCCTGCGCTGGGTGTGTCATCACAAGTTAGCTTATTTAAAGTCCCGTGTCTCTCCTATTTAAATCTAAGTGTTATACCCTCTTTGTAAAGTACAGCTATACAGTACAGCATAAAATGTATTACACTTCTATGGGGTTTTAATCACTAACACATAACATTCAGCTCACCGTGTTACCTTAGATTGTTTTAAAAATGTTATATTCAGCAAAAAGTGCGCATTTACTCTCACAAGACACTCCCACTTCAGAGCGAGATCGGCATTGGACAGAATCTTACAGTTAACCATGAGGAGGGTTCGAGTAGGGCTCAGGAGAGATCACTAGATTACTCAAACATGCATGGATGACATCTAAAGCTCAAACTGTTGATTTTGCATAATACCCCGTTTAACATATATATTATAATGCTATTTGCCAGAAGAAGTTTGATCACAACAAGGTTACAGAGCAAAAACATGAATATTTGGGGTATATATATGTTGTTGTTTTTTTTTTACACTTGGGGTAGGCCGACAATTCCAAAATCACACCACGGATCTAAAAATAGCAACAGCAAAAAAACAGCAGATGGCGGATAGGTTTGTGAGTGGAGCGTGAATTTGGGAAGGCAAAAATTAGATTACACAAAAATAAAAATAGCCAAAATTTTACGTTAAATTAAAAATGTAAATTGATTAATATTTTGGTAAGTGACTGGACTTTAATTAGCCTTAATAAAGCATGAAGAGACTTAAGTAATAATGAACAAAAATAGTACACCTGATATCCTAACTATCTCTGTAATTAAAGCCACAGCATATAATAAATAAAATAAAAGCAGAGAGTTTTTTTTTTTTTCATTTTGGTTGTTTTTATAGCACCGAAAAACATGCGTCCTTACTGTGAACGGGCTTGCGTCTCCACAAACCTGGCTCTTCTGAAGTATGGTTTTAACTTTCTATTTGCCACCTTCAGAAAGTTACGTACTGTACCTTTACGCAGCTACTCAGGCTGAATCATTATTCCTAAAGTATTTCTTCATTATGCATTAAGTCTTCGTTCATGCTATATTAAGCCTGTTGTTATGGCGACATTAATAATTGAATTGTTTTTAAAATGTCCGTTTAGTTTTGCTGAGGTGGTTGTGATGACGCAGTGGGTTGAGAAAAATGCAGGTGCCAGCTAACAATAATTACGTCACAAAATGCTAGCGCTACATTTTAGAAGCTATTCTTGAAACTGTGGTTCAAGCTGCTTTATATAATGGAGGGTAAAAATAGCCCTATATTAATATTGACGTCAACAGAGGAGTCCAAGCAAACAGGGTCATACGGTGTAGCACTCGAGAAGGATTTGCACAGACAAGGGGTTCAGGTGCCTTTAATATGTCCAGGACTAAACCAGGACTGATCGAAGTGTAAATGAAGGACTATGCTAGGACTAAAGATCTGGTCTGGTTTGATACAGTCCAAGTTTGGGTCGATTTTGACGTCATTTTAGAACTGGTTTAGTCCTGTCTGTCACAAAACCAAAGCTGTGGATCATTCTTATAATTTGGTCTTCTGAGTTAGAAAACTGCGGTGTCCAATGGGAGCTGACGTCACCATAAACATCATCACAACAAAGCGGCATGTAGCCGTGCTGCTGAATCCTACATCACAGATTAAGAAACTAACACAGGAGAATGAAGTAAGTACAGAGCAGTGGCGGTGAAAATGCGGTTTAATCGGCAAAATGCTCAAAAAACATGCACAAATCACTCCAAAAACAACTTCGAGAGGGTCAATAGTGAGGGAAAACAACTACAACACGGTTAAAAACTCTTGCATAATCAGTCAAAATAAGTCTGCTGTGTGCTGTCTGCATCTAATTATAAAGCATTTTACTATTAGCATGCTAGTTGTTACTTTACTCTTAACAACAAAACTCTGCACTGGTCTCTGAAAGTTGAGAAAAACACTTATAACCTTACCATGGTGAATAATTAGGATGTTCAGAATGCATAAGGTAAGTGAGGAATAACTTTGGACCCCTGCAAACAGTTTAAAATGAAATAGTTCTGGTTTGCACATTTTTAAGACAGTAAAAATTAGGTACAGCGCCTTTTGAGTGTTTCATATTACCGGTAAGTTATATCAAGCTTTAAGGTCTATAACTGAACTAATTAGAGAGAAATCAGAACTAGAAAACTTAAACCAGAGCTGACAAATGACCAACTAAAGTGCACGCTCATATTTTAATGGTCACTAATCATATATAAGGGGAATGAGAGGGAGTGTGTTGCTCAAGGACATGGGAATAGAACCTCCAAACAGCCTTGCCATTACACATTTGCCGTTTTTGACCTTAGGATTAATGGATTCAATTGTACTTTTCAAATCCATTGAAACACTCATAGACAGTACTTAATCTGATTGTGTTGCCATAAACAGAGCTGCCATATTCCCATATTGAATAACCCACTTCTCCTCTATGTAAATGATTCTGCAGAGATGACCTCCTCTCACCTGCCCTTCTGCTACACATTTTTACCTCCTCCTCCTCTCTATCTCTCTTTCACCCTGTATCTACCCCCTATCACCCCTCTCTCTCCTCTCCCTCCCCCTGTTCTCTCTAAAACCTCCTCTCATCTTCGTCTCCCTCCTCTCTTTTCACCCTCTCTACCCCTCCATCGCTATCACATCCCCTCCTTCCACCCCGTCTCCTTTCCTTTCACCCTCTCCCGCACTCGCTCTCTTGCCCTCTATGTCTCCTTATCCGTCTCTTCGTCCTCTTCCTCTTCGTCCTCATCTCTCTCTCTTTTTCCCTGCTCTCCACACCTGTCTGTCCCCCTCTTCTACGACCCTCGCTCTTTTGTTCTCCAGCTCCCTCACCTCTCTATCCTCATCTCTCTCCCTCTCTCCTCTGCACACCTGTTTCCCTCCCCCTCTTCTATCTCACCCCTCACTCCCTCTCTCTCTTTTTCTCTCCTCCTCCTCTCTCTCTCTCTCCGTCTCTCTTCCAAAGTCACCTTGTCAGCAGACTGGCAGTACACGGCAGCGCCCTTGGGCCCTTGCTGGTTGCCCTGTTATGACGCACACGTTTCTCTCTCCCCCCTCTCTCTTTCTCCCTCTCTCCTGGCCGCGGAGAGGAAAAAAATAAATAAATCTGTAGCCATCTGCCGTGACGTGATCCATTTTGACGTCTCTCCGCCGTAGCCATGACGATAATTTCATTTTAGGAGGTTTCAATGTCACGTTTTGAGCGTTGCGTGAAGATGAGGTCGCGAGATAGGGCCAGGATACCACCACTGGCCACACGGGGGAGACTTGTGGGAAAAAAACTATCAATCAATAAATACATACTGATCGATATTAATATATATATATAATAATGTCTAAATCAAAAATAAAGATTGAAATTTTAGTATTGTGATGACACTACATAGGACAGATGTGTAGCTTTCCTTATTAATAGATTTGAATTACATACAAAGAAATCATAAGTAGTACAAGACTTAATTAAAGGTCCACTACGTAACTTTTTAAGTGGAGTTTTTGCTACCTGCCTGTTTCCATAGAGATGTTATAGCTTTGCCTGGAACGTTTCGAGCAACAGAAACACTTGTAATTGAATAAGTGCAAGATAGAGAAGCTTAATTAATGCCATAGTTTGAAATATTCCAGGCAAAGCAATAACATCTCCATGGAGACAAGCAGGGGAGGAAAAAGTCTCCGTCAGAAAAGTTACATAGTGCACCTTTAAACCAGAGCTGACCAAGAATATTACAATGGTTCATTAAAAAAATGCCTCTTTGGTCATCATAAATTTGTAAAAACATATGTAGTTTTGCGTATTAACGTGCATCATAAAAATTAAGTTCAGCATGTTTTTGAATGGTGGTGTCCTTCTTAAAAAAAAAAAAAAAAAAATCCCTGTCATGTTTTCTCTGAGTCATAACCAAAATAAAATACACAAAAATAAAGATATGATTCAGCATGTTGTTGTGTCGAGAAAATCGCTCCGGTCAGACGGAGTTCGGAGTCATCCACATCACGTCATCCACAAAATTCCATTGAAATTCAGGCCTTTGGCAAAATCAGATGTGTGTTTTTAAAAGGTGCCGTTTGCTCACGCTCAGGATTTTCAAAACACACTCAGTCTCTGGTGGAATTGAAACATATGGTAAGTCTCTAACTGCAAAACTACTTCTACCATTCATATACTAAAGCTGCACTATGTAACTTTTCTGATGGAACATGTATCACTTGCTTGTCTCCGTGGAGTCACTATCGCCATGCCTGGAATGTTCCACACTACAGCATTAAACATATTTATCTATTCAAGTAGAGGTGTTGTTATTGCTCCAAAACTCACTTCAAACCTGCATTCTTACTGTGGGTGTGATCGCTCCTCTCCACAGGCCTGGCCCGTAACTTAACCTGGTGCCGTCTCGCCTGCTTGTCTCCATGGGGATAAACGAGAGTTGAATTCTATACTGTGGAACATTCCAGGCAACGTAACAACATCTCCATGGAGACTAGCAGGTTGTGAAGTTACATAGTGTACCTTTAGTCAACATTATCGTGATTATTCAGGCCACAATATAATGAAAGAGAGAATATTTATGAGAATTTTAGTCAATCTATATTAAACAAGATAAACCATTTTTATATATATATATATATATATATATATATATATATATATATATATATATAGAGAGAGAGAGAGAGGGGAGAGAGAGAGAGAGAGAGAGAGGGGAGATAGAGAGAGAGAGAGGGGAGAGAGAGAGAGAGGGGAGATAGACAGAGAGAGAGAGGGAGAGGGGAGAGAGAGAGAGAGAGAGAGCTGTAGAAGGTTGAATAAATCACTTCTAGGACTCATTACAGATGCAAACTAACTAATAAACTGTAATTTATTTCCTAATAAACGTCTTTATTTCACTCATGATTTTTTAACAATATTGTACATTTAGAATAGTTTTTATACTTCTGCTCTCCTCCACTCTCTCTCCCCTCTTTCCTCCTCCTCCCCTTCTGCTCGCTGTAAAACCTCCTCTTGTCTTTGCCTCCCTTCTGTCCCTCACCTCTCGTTTCACCCGCTCAATCCCTCCTTTCCCTCCCCTCTAGCTCTATCTCTATCTCATCCCCCATCTTCCCCTGTCCACCTGCCTCTCTTTTTTGTCTCTCTCTTCTTCTTTCACGTTCTCTCTCACCCTCTATGTCTCCTCTTCTCTATTCCTCATCTGTCTCTTTTTCTTCCTCCTCCCTCTCTCTCTCTTTCTCTCTCTGCTCTCCAAACCTCTCTCTCTCACCCTCTTCTACGATCCCTCTCTCATCCCTTAAATCTACTCTGGTTTTTAATGTATCAGTAGTAGTAGTAGTAGTAGTAGTAGTAGTAGTATCATAATAGTTTCAGTATTATAATGTGATATTGTAACATGTCCAGTAGTAAAATGGAAATAAAAGCAGCACTGGCAATTTGCAAACAAATTTGAAGAAAAAAATAGCCTAAAAAACCAACTGACACCAAACCGAAAATGGAACAAAAATCTAAAATTGGGCCTCAATCTTCCTTTTTCCAAATCTCCGAAATTTGCTCCTAAATTTAGCCGCGTTGCATAAGCAGCTTGTGTCTTCACCCACGGAGTCCAAAACCCGGATCTGGGCCAGGATCCAAACCGCGCTGAGACCCACCATACCATATCAGAGGAGAATCAAGATGGCCGCCGCGGGGAGGAGCTCAAATCTGCATCTGCTGTTTAACATTACAGAGAGCGCGGAGGTCGTTTTCACCAGCGCACCCGAACGCGTCGCCCCGACACTGCAGGAGACGTAACCTAGATGTGCAGTTATTTACATAGCCAGAAATATCAGCTTAAACTTGCATAACTTCAGCGCACTTTATATAATAGTTTTTTTGATGTACTTTTGGATTAAAGGGCTCTTATTTTTGCTGTTTTCTGATCTATGTTATAATGTTGTTTCCTCACAAATAGACCTGGGGTTGTGTTTTGTTTCATATTTTTTGTATAATATTCATGAATTGTTTTGGGAATAAAAGCTGGAAACAGACATAATTGGCAGAAACCACAGCTTGAAATATAATCTTCTCAAATCAAGACCATTTTTCTGAATTCAAGTCGTCGTAATAGGGTTTCAGAATTATAGGCTTAAACGTTCTATTGCTATGCACTGCTAGCTTACAATATCCACCCCCCCCGTTTCCATTGTGTTGAATATTTGTGGTATATTTTATGGCCTTTTCAGATCATTTTAGCATCATCCTTCACCAGCGCTGTCGCAAAACTGAATCTCTCTCCAATTATATGTGTGCAACTGTCTTCTCTGCTCTTTTTTGTTCACAGCGCAGTATATTTGACTTTTATGACGGGTTAGAAGATGTAATATGCAAATGCAGCATTGTTTTATGACCCTTGTTGTTTCTGCCATGGATTTAAACGTGAGATCTCGGCGTATGTTAGCTTTTAAATAATGGTTTAGCATATACAGGTCAAAACTGATGTGTTCACTGGCTAAGAGGGCTGTCTAAAGTATCAGGAATCAGATGATAATCAATACCAAATCTAGCATCAAAACTAGATTTGAATGGGTATTGGTATTGTTATACACTACAGCCTATATGCAAAATCTAACAATGATTTTTTTTTTTCTAATAAAGACTTCAATAGACTAGATCCTATTGATTATTTCATAGTTTGTAACCCACATCAGTCAATACTGCACACAGCTAATTTGCAAAAAACTAAAAGGTTAGCATCACAATGAGATCTTCTGTTTAAATAGTGTCTGTATACACAATAAGAATGAACTGAACTATGCAAATCAGACCGCAGACTAAAAAGACACAAAAGTACGTGATAAAAATGGTGTTACCTACAGTGCAGAATAAGCGATGTCGGAAAAACGGCAAAAATGTAATGCAAATGTGCTAAAAAAATGCCTGTATTATAGCTTCAGTTTTGAGTTTTTGAGTTTTAAGATCTGATCAAAAAGTGAATGGACAGTCAAATAAGTTCTGAAATGTTACTTTATAAAATTATTTCACAATGATATAAACTAAATTTCAACCACAAACAATAAAACGTCTACTGCAAAAGCATAGACTGTATAAAGAAGTGGACTAAGTGAGTGTGACGTCGCCCACAGCGTTCGGCTCCGGTCAAATGAAGCTCATTGAGGCGAATTTAGAGCCGAATTCCATATTTGGAATTCTGACTGAGTATCATAGCAACCAAGGAGCCAATCCGGAGAAAGGTTGTTGAAATTAACGCCTCTTCCCAACCGCACCGCCGGTTTAGCACAGACCAGGCACTTAGTAACGCTGTCAATCAAAGCTAACGCTAGCAGGAGCAACCTAGGGGAAAGAAGGCGCCTGATTTGTCGCTTATTAATGTTCATATCTTGATTTAAGGACAAAATATCGAAATAACAATACCAGGATCATGTAGAGCGGGTTAATACGGACATTTTAAGACCAAAATGATGAGGCTCACTGCGGCAGCCACAGAGAGAAACAACAAATCCAATATCTGGTTAATGATATGTTCCATCTCTAGGCACAATATTATTAAATACTATTGAAAACTGCATGAATTAGCCAACTCTGAAAGCCTCCCATTTCCCAATAATGGTAGAAACACGACTTCACCCACAAAACAAAAACATAAAATTCCCATTGTCTTTGAACACCTTTTAAACTGATCCCATGCAGTTTCAAAAACATCATTAGACGATCACTATAAATTCAAGTATAGTTGGCTTGGTAATGCATTTCGCTCATTAGACACTGCATTAAGTCGCACCACTTCATATCCAACCGCTATACGTCGCTGACCATATCAATAATCATAAAACACAGTCCCCATAACCTAAACTATAAACTCAAGAGTCAAACCTTATTAACATGGGGCATAAACGAGAACTCAACCTGGACTAAAACGGATCTTGTGCCTTTGTCTGTTGTGAAAATTACTATATCAACGTATATTTTGGGGTTAAATACTTATCGTGTGTACAGTTTCTTTGTAAACGTGGAGAGATTTGGGGTATTTTCGTCGTAATATGCAAAGATTTCAGCTGTGGAGAGCCACTTCTGCTTCACTCTGTTATTAAGTTGTTGCAGCTCATGCCTCTTAATGATACAATCTATTTAAAAATGCTTTACTAGGATTGTCTTGCATAATTGTTATTGAGCCAGTTGGACACAGCAGTTTCAATATAAATTGTTTTTGCAGCGTTTCTCTTGTTTCTCTTCTTGTGTCGATACACTGTGCTTAGAAATGTGTTCTGTGTGTGTAGCCCATGTGCTATTGAGTTGTATTGTGTTGTTTTTTTTGTTGATTATTCAAACATGAAGCATGAATCACTCAAAATACAACTTCAAGCGGGTAAATGAGGAAGTATTGGTGATGGAAGATCAAGTCAGTTTTTGCTCCAACGGTTGTGGGTTTAAGGACCTATAGTCAACAGCACAAACAAGATTCAACACGTACATTTTTGGATGTTACGTAAAGGGCCCATATTATGCCATTTTCAGATCAGTTATAACGTTGTTTCCACATCAAGAACAGACATGGAGTTGTGTTTTGTTTCATTCACACATATTTAACTCACAACACTAGGCTGAGTTCTTCTTCGTCAGAATTTTTTGGATCATTTCAGCCGTGAAAATGCCAATCTCTACTAAACAAAATCTAAACGGTAACTGTTAACTACCACATCGTGACATCACAAGGTGGAACAGAGCATTTTGAGCTTTGGACATGTAGACAGACTAATAAAAAAGTGTTACTCAAACATGTGTGAATGAAACAAAACACAACTCCACGTATGTTTTTTCGTGAGGTAGTATTATAACATGGTGTAAAGGTCACAAGAATCCATTTTGTGTAATATAGGACCTTTAAAAATACCATGTTATGAATAAGGAACATACCAGTAGTACGCGCGGCACATACTGAGAACCCCGTCCATATAAAAACACACTGAACTAAGTCTGGATACATTGATCCGGCCTTGAGGAGACGTGATGAGCTAAACTTAAAGTGGCAGTCTTCTGAGCTGTAGACAGATAATTGTTTTCAGTGCCTCGGGATAACTTTCTCTCTCCACACGAGTTCTGCTTTATGTAACTAACAGAAATAATTATGACAGGGACACTCTGACAGAGGGGATTACCAAACGCATGAGGAAACCCACACGTCACAATTTAAAGGTGCACTGCGGAACTTTTCTTGCATTTATTCAGTCATCCAAGGTGTTGTTATAGCTTTTCTCTCTATAAATATGAATGGACCTTGATGTGCTGCTGTCACCTGTTTGTCCTCATGCAGATTAGTTTAATGCTGTACTGTGGAACATTACAGGCAAAGCAACAGCATCTCCATGGAGACAAGCAAGTGACGGACACTCCTTGAGAAAAACTGCATTGTGTACCTTGTAATATCGCAGGTACTTTTTCACAAGTAATCAATTAATAAATCACGTCATATAAGTAGTAAATGTAGTCCAGATAGTGTAACAGTAGTAGTAGTACTAGAAGGAGCAGTAGCTGTAGTAGTAGTAGTAGTAGTAGTAGTAGTAGTAGCACTAGTAGTAGTAAGAGTCCTAAAAGGAGCCGTAGTAGCCTATAGTAGTAGCAATGAAAGAGTAGTAGTGGTAGTAGTAATAGTAAAGTAGCAGTAGGAGCCTAGAAGTAGTAGTAGAAGAAGCAGCTGTATTAGCAGCAGTAGCAGCAGCAGTAGTAGTAATAGTAGCCTAGCAGTAGTAGTAGCAGTAGTACTCGTTGCAGTTATAATTGTAGTAGTAGCAGTATTAGCAGTAGTACTATGTATTCCTTATCCATCACTGCTTGTCATCTAAATAAATTCCCCTGTGGCCTTCCTTCGGGACGTGACCCTCCATCTGAGAAACATGATCAAAAATCAATATTATGTCACCTTGTCTCGTCTTCGATACATTTTAGTGCTGAAGTCCGCACATCGGCCCATCGCACAAATAATCAATGTTTTTGGGTTCAGTAAAAATGACATTTGAGTTTGAACCAATGCTTTAGTTTAGATGAATGGCCTGATGCTTTCAGACGACGTTTGTGTTAGGCCCACACTCGTTTAATGACTCTACAAATCACAATGTTTTAAAAGGGGTAATATCTTTGAGGTCTGGACAATGTCACGTTGTCATTTTGAAGATCAAAAGAGAGCGATGCAGAAGTGGAAAAGTATGCAAACCCTGGCATGAATAAATATTACAACTTAAATAGTACCGTATAATAATAACACTATTTAGAGCTGTGTATTGCCAAGTACCTTACAATGTTAAAAAAAAAAAAAACTGTTTTGATTATGTAGATGAACAAAACACATTGGAATTTCATGTCCACAATGTCCTTAACATCAGAACACAATAGTCCTATGAATAAATCCCCCTTTTAACCCTGCAGGTCCTGCTTTACTGCAGTAGTGGGCAGTGTGTACCGTCACAAAGTATAACACACACTAGACATCTCGGATCGACAAGAAGCCCGTAACGATATGCTGCTGTTTTAATACTTTGAGTACAGCCCTGGTAGCAGTATTATTTCCATTCGCAGTAGTTTAGCTATTAATAGTAGTTGTAGTACTAGTAGGGTAACTTGTGTCCTCATCTGCCTCTCTTTGTAAATATCTTCTTGCATAGTAGTAGTAGTAGCAGTAACTATTATTGGCATTCGCACTAATAATACTAATACATGTAAAAATAGCAGTATTATAGGTAGTCACAATACTATACATAATAGTAGTTGTAGTAGAAGTAGTGTTACTGTTACTTGTGTCCTCATCTGCTTTTCTTTGTACATATCTTGTTTTGTAGTAGTAGTCGTAGTAATCATAGTAATCGATACTGCTGATATCAATATTTGATACTGATATTTTTGTGCTTCTCTATTTTCTGTGTGCCTTTTTTGAATAATAATACGGCTGTATGCTTCACAAACGTGTCACAAATTATTTTATATACCACCTAAATATATTTATTTATTTAAATATAGTTATTACATTTACAAAAGTGAAAAATGTACTTGTGATCTTTGCTTCAAGTTAAGATACATTTTTGGGCTTTACTATGGGTTTTAAAGGTGAAATATCTTTATCTGTAAATATCGGTTATCGATATTGGCTCAAAAATAAATTAATAAATAAAAAATAAAATAAAATAAAATAAATAAAAATCATATGGTCCATCCCTAAGCAGTATTCTTGGCACAGGCAGTAGATTTATTAATAACAGTTGCAGTAGCAGTTGTTGTAGTAGCAGTCGTTGTAGTAGTAGCAGTCGTTGCAGTAGCAGTTGTTCTAGTAGCAGTCATTGTAGTAGCAGTCGTTGTAGTAGTAGCAGTCGTTGCAGTAGCAGTTGTTCTAGTAGCAGTCGTTGTAGTAGCAGTCGTTGCAGTAGCAGTCGTTGAAGTAGCAGTCGTTGTAGTAGCAGTCGTTGTAGTAGCAGTCGCTGAAGTAGCAGTCGTTACAGTAGCAGTCGTTGCAGTAGCAGTCGTTGTAGTAGAAGTTGTTGCAGTAGCAGTCATTGTAGTAGCAGTCGTTGTAGTAGCAGTTGTTGTAGTAGCAGTCGTCGTAGTAGCAGTCTTGTACCTTGTGTCCTCATCAGCCCGTCTTGTGTCTGGTTGTTGTTTTTTGCCGTTGGTTTGAGTCAAAATAAATCAGTCACATCGACCGCTCAGACCTGGAGCTAGCTTAGCATCCACACCGCTTTATGATGTGCACTGGTCCCTGTGGCTAATCGCTAATGCTAACCCCGCGTGTCAATGTAAGAATGCCATAGAGCGGTGTAAAAATTAATGATCAAACATTTTTCTATTGTATTTGATTATAATTTTTTTCTAGTTTGGCAGTAGTAGTTGTAGTAGTAGTGACAGTCACAGTAATAGCAGTACTTTAAATTAACATATTTTATATTACCAACAATTATTTGCTTTAAGTATAAGCCTACTGTTAACTAACAAATAGATTAGATTAAATTTAAATATTTAGAGCATTGCTAATATGCTTTAGAGATTAATCTTTTAACAATATAAGATTAAAAAAGTAGAGCTACCTACAGCCACCTTAAGAAAAATGACGTAATTAAACTTTAAATGAATCAAGTCGAGCTGCTTGAAATATGACGGGATTAAACTTTAAAACAGCCCCGAGGATAAAACGGGCGTTACATTTTTCAAGGCCATAATGGTGCTGGTGTGCAGGTGCATGCTGGGAAAAATTAGATTTATCTGGCTGTGTGAAAAATAAAAAAATAAAACAAAACAAGAGCACCTGCATTGGGGTAATCCGCTGGGAACAAGGCTGAAATGTGAAGACGCGAGTGGAGGAATCGCTGAGGTCATGAATAAGTCAGGTGATGTCATGTTAAGGCTTTCATACAGAGGAAGATATGTTTATAATGGGTGAATATGTGCGTGTAAGCAGCTTTGGAGACAGCAATGAACAAAACTAAAAGAAAAAATCAAATTAATACAATAAACTTATAAAATATTGCTAGTATATCATTTGTCTACTCCAGAATGATCTGTCTGTATGTTTTATACAAAGGGATATCAGTCTAGTCCCCTCTCCCCCCGTCGCGCCTCGAGCCAGAACTAAACGTGATTGTCCAATCGGATTTGTTTATTTCTGTGATGCATATGAAATGAAGGAGCTCATTGATCATCCATCACTTTGAACAAAATCAAACTCGTCTCTCTGTTAGCCTCAGGATAACAGAGTTTAGTACTTCGCTCATTGATACAACAGAAATCTACGTTTTGATATTACATTTACATTACATTTTTTTCCTGACAAACAGACCATGCGTGTCCATGATTAGCTAATCCACCTGTCAATCACACTCATGTGAACTCGGGGAGATTCAGCATTGACTCACATCTTCATAAAGTATCGGCAAAGTGTGTATTCTGGATCACAGACAAACAATATTAGGTTATCAGGGCTACACATTGCAATTTGTTCGTAGTTCATTATTTGTTTAATATAAAGTCCTAAATGTACGTGTGTCTCCATGGGTCTTATTGTGTGTACAACCCTGTAGTTTAGACTTCTACAAGCATGTTCTGAAATGTCCACGTATGTCAGATACCCTCCCTGTATCTCTATCGGGTCTTATTATATATGAGTAAAAACTGTTAACCCTGTAGTTTAGACCTCTACAAACATGCTCTGAAATGCATGGGATTCTGGGATTACATTAGCAGTTCATTTTTCAGTCTTCTCTCAAATGTTAATGCTCCTGGACATGTTTAAAATATTCACTGTGAACTGAATCTTGAATTTGAAATATAATTGCTATATATATATATATATATATATATATATATATATATATATATATATAATTTTATTTTTTTTCCCACCACGGTTGATAATCTGGTGGTATCAGCCTAATTTTGGGACGTCCATTAATAATTTGCGCTGCTATGTTCCTATGTGTCTGTGTGGTTGCATCATTTAGTCGCTGGTATTATCAGCCATGCCACGAGCCACCATGCAAACTGCGTAACGAAAGCTATAACCCAATTATTTTTAAAACTGCCTCTCGTATGGTTGGATCCAATTCCCATTTCACACCATTGACACATTGCCTGAAAAGAATTGGCTTAAAAATATTAAACGCGGAACATTCCAGGTAATGCATTGAAAATCTCCATGGAGACAAGCGTACTGACAGCCTTCCAACCTTGACCCAATTTTAGGCCCTTACCCACCTGTTGAAAACCATGCATGAAAACAATAATATATTATACAGATTGCAACTATGGCTGTGGTTAGAATTAGTTTTAGAAATGTTGGTGTGCCACTGCAGAGGAATTGTAGCCTCCCATCTGTCCTGTTTATTTAGCTTGAAGCAAGCTAGCTCTACATTATTATGGTAAGTAATTGAATGGCTAATAAAACGCCCAGTGCTAGTCATATATCGCACAGGATCGTAAACAGCGAAGAGAAGAGCAGACATTTTGACAGTGTGAATAAAACAGACTGATTATAAATACAGTGTTATGATGGCTATTGGAGAATTGTCATCTAAACAGCGCAGGCCATGTTCAAATCCAGCGAAACATTATGGCCACTTACAAATGAGATTTTGATAGATATTGACCAATGTAGATCCCACAAGAGATGTACTAAACCAGGTCTACAGCAGGTATAAACCCGGATAACTAAAAGAAGAACTAAACCTGAACTAAACCAAGACTAAACTATGACTAAACCAGGACTAAACCAAGACTAAACTAAACCAGGACTACACCAGAACTAAACCAGGATTAAGGCCTGACTAAACCAGAACTAAACTAGTTCTAACCAAGGACTAAACCAGGTCTTTAGCACATATGACTGTCCACTGCTGACCAGAACCTAGGGCTGGGCGATATGGGAAAAGAAAAAATCACGATTTGGATGTCTGATTCAATCTTCTCCCATTATTGAAAATAGACAGGTAAAGCAGGGTGTTTGGATTACTACAGTTTTGTATTGATAGGGCAAATAATTCTGGAGAAATCCACATGTTAAATTTGGAATTAGTTTCTACAGTATATATTAAGCCTAAAAGCATATGCACGTTACCGCTAGGGACAGAAACACGTGCACACACGATATAATAATCGGCAGAAACACACGCTAAATTAGGTCTTAAATTTCACTTTTTACTTTTTACTAATAGTAAGAAAATAGCTGTTTACTTTCCCCAACTTGGATTATAAGTGCATTTTGACTTTTAGCAAAGCCCAACAGGAACCAAACATAAACTAAAGCAGGTCTAAACCCGGGCTATAACTCCTCTGACCGCAGCAGAGGTTTTGGTTCAAATCTTTTTTAACACATCAGCCTTGACAGATGACAGTATTTGAGAGTGTATACTCATTTATAATTGTATTGACCCTTTAAATCCTCACCGGTACAACTGAAATAGTGGTAAACCGTTAAACGGAACTGCAGTTGGACAAATAAATAGCGCTGAGTTGCGTTCAATGCTTCGGGAAACTCCAGCATCAGCGCCCAAGAAACTGAGGCAGCAGTAAACGCATCGACAAGACGGAAGAAAAGTGGAGGAGACGTGGAAAAGGAGAAGACGTGATAGATTTACACAGAGAAGGAGGACAGTACGGTAAGAAACAGCTTATAGTGAGATCTTCATGGAGTTACTGCTTTGACTAGAATGTTCCACATAATGGCTTTAAAGTAGACTTATTTTGCCCGTGGATCATTAGATTAGAATTTGCACATTTCAACTTGTAATATTCATCAAAACTGACTTAATAAAAGAAACAAGACTGCTGACTTCCGCTGTGTCCAACAGCGTCACTGTAAACGTCATCACATCAAAGCGCCGTGTAGCTGTTGGCCCCTCCTCTGGATACATGCACATCACATTAGCGAGTAGCTGATTTTATTTTTTTCATTTGTATCAAAATGACTACGTAATGCTGCCAAATCCTATGTTTATCACATATTAAGAAAATAAAATTAGAGAACCAAGTGCGCACGTCACAGTGGGCTTATGCCAGTTGTTGTGAAAATGGGGACTGACCAGCAATATGGAGTAAATGAGAAGGAAACAACTAGAACGTGGTTAAAAGCGCTGAAAAGTCTACTTTATATTGCGTCTATTCAATTATAGATATTTTTATTGCTCAAAAATACCTTGAAAACACATATTCTTTCTATGCATGAGTAGGCTTGCCTCCCCCCACAGATTTGACCTATAAATTGGCCTAGTCGCCTACTTGTTTCCATGAAGATAACTTTAATGCCATACTGTGGAACATTATAAACACAACAATAACATCTCCATGGCATAACAGAGTGACAGATGTTCCACTATACACACAAGTTTTCCTATTGTATTGTTAAGATTAGACAAAGCAACAAAAAGAAACATTTGCAGAAAAATTGTTAATAATTGCACAAGAATGTGACATACTAAATGTCATAGTTTTGGTGGTTTAAAATGACAAAGACTTATACATGTCAGGGTTTCAAAATATATAATATTTTCTTGACAATTACTATGGCAACAGTCCAAATTTCATCACTCTAAAACCAACGGATATTGCCTTTAATAGCCAAACCATCTGTGTAATTAATGCCTGTCCCTTTAAGGCCCGAGCTACCATATTTCATGATTTCTATTTTTTTTTTCCTGAATACATTTACTTGACAATTAAAATTAAACATCATCACAACAATGCCAACCCAAGCGATTTCATTACACACCGAGATTTTGTAGCATCTATAAAAACAAAATAAATATCTTTACCCTATCTTAACGGCTCTGTGGAGGAAAACAGATAAAAAATGAATGAGACAAAGAGTTGTTTGTGATGCCGGTAAACACTGAACATTTTTAAAATGGAGGACTGAAAAATGCTCTTTGGGTTTCAAACATTTATGAAGCGAAGTCGGTGGTGGCACATCTGGTGACGGGGGCGACACGGAAGTCAGTTTAACGTACAGATGTGGTGTGACAAGGTGCAAAGCAACGGCCCTGTAAAGTCAATGGGGCTGAAAGCGCAACACGCAAACAGCACTGCGCTAAGCTATAGGTTAGAGTCATGTGACATCGCAACACTGTAGATCCCCATAGTTTAAACTGAGCTGGAGACGGGTCAGAATACTATGGTGGAATGTGCTCTTTTAACTGTCAGATTGCAATTTTTTTTACGGTTAATATCTTAATTTTACTATCTTAATAGTTTAGTTTAGTTTAATTTATTTTATTTTTATTAATTTATTTACATATTTATTTTATTTATTTATTTACTCAATTTTATACTGTACTTAATTTATGTTTTAGTTTCATATGGATAGGCCCAGTAATTACAAAGTTCAATGTCTTCTGTACAGCATAAAAAAACAAAACAAAAGTGACATATTTTTTTTCCATACTAGCTTCAACAGTGGATCTCTCCCCTGCCCTCCAGCTGAAATTATGACATCATGAAATTGTAGAGCGTGAACGCAACCAATTGGGATTCAACCAGGGGGAATAAACATGCCATTTAGAAGTCCAATTAAAAACTAAATGTTACATATGATTACGTTTTCAAATTCAGTCGAAATATAACAAAGAAATATCTTGAAAACATGCATTATTTCTATGTGTGGGCTTGCCTGTCCACAGATCAGACCTGTAAATTGGCCTGGCACCCGTAAATATTAGTTTAATGCCATACTGTGGAACATTATAGACAAAGCAATAACAAAAACGTGACATCATACCAGGCTTTGTAGCTGACGTGTTTTGCCTAAGGACACAACCACTGCATCCACGTGTTTGAACTTTTTTTTTTTTTTTTTTTTTTTTTTGAGGGCAGTAACATTTTGCAAAAACAACCTCACGACCTTATTTTATTTTATTAGTTTCAGCTACTATTATTTCAACATATAAAACCCTTATGCAACCTCTTCTGTTACTATGGCAACACCCTGAAATGACTTTCAAATGTTAGGCTATAACTTAAACAAACATCTTATTGGATCTGTTCAAATTGCCTGTTTTCGATTCCTAAAACCACAATTTTAGTTTAGTTTGGCTTCTTTCTGGGGACGAGGCAGTGCGCTAACCTCAAAAATGTCCTTGACGCTAGCCGCAGTTAGCGATTCATGTGGCCATTGGCGGAAACCATTGAAATTAGCCAGACCTTTAGCATGTACCGTTAGCCTCCCTTTGATATGAATGGGGATTTTTTGGGGTTATATTTGTGGTCATTTTGTTTCCAACTTTGTCAACTTCCCGATGCCTTTGTGGTCAGGCAGGAATTCTTAAAACCAGAAATGTATGAAAAACCATAGGAAAACTTGACTATAAATAAGGTTGATTACAAGAGACTATTACTCGTTCTAAAACTGGAATTGAAAATTGCTTAAGGCCCCAAAAACATGAATACTAATACTTCCATGCGGTTAGTGCTAATTTTAGTGCGGTCTAATATTTGTGGCAGTAATGGGATTTCCAGACCCGACCGCGAACTTGAAAGCATCATAGAATCAAATGGTACTTCAGTAGAAAACCCTAAAAAGTCAAATTTAATAGGCTATTTAGCATTCATGGATACATCATTGGACTCAGTTATAGCTGTTCTCATGTTTTTAAAGCTGCGAAAAAGTGTCCCCCAGCTGCTCGTCTTCGTGGGGATTACACTGCAGTGCTGGTGAAGTTCCGCAGTATGGCATTACAGTTATCCAGCTTTGCATTTTTATGACAGATGTTTTTAATGCTTGAAAATACTTTGGAAAACATGAATTCTTACTTTGAGAGGGATTGATTACATCCAAGGACCTCAAAAAATATCAGAAGGATTAGGGCTGCGTCATAGGGGAACAAACAGTGAAGCTGGGTCGGAGATGCTACATATTCACGTTATAATGATTCTGACACACAATTAAACAAAAACGCAATGCCTTTCTTTACCGTCTGCCGTGTACCGTCTGCATTTAATTAGAAAGCATTTTACTGTTCGATAATCAAGAAGTGCGACGTTAGGATTCTCGTTGTTAGCTTTACTGTGAGGGCAAAACTCCATTCTCGTCTCTGAAAGTTGTGAAAAGCGCTTATAAAGCCATCATGGTGAATAATTAGGATGCTCTGAACGCATGCAGTAACTGAGGAAAAAACGTTGGACCACTGCAAACAGTTTCAAATGAACTATGTAGATAATGTCTGAAAATATGTGCATTTTTGCACAGATGAAAAAGAAATGGCTAATATCAAAGCAAATTTGCACCCATTAGTGAATGTGTATGAAAGAAAGAGGATTTGCATATCTGAAACTCAGTGTTTGTGTATGTCAATAATTTGGTATGGATGTGTGTGTGAACTGAATGTTTTTAGAAATGTCATATTTGAGGGTGAGATGTGTTGTTTTCAATGTATGTACCATATGTTTACAGGTTTTTCATCCATCTACACCAAACTTATTTTTACTAAACATCAGCCTGTCCGGGGACTACAGGTGGAAATTAGTACTTTAGCTATAACCTGGCACCAAACATCTTTCCTGTTTTTTTAAGGTCAATGTCGTGCACTGTCCCTTCAAATAAAAGCATACTATACCATACCATTAAAAGCTTGGCCTTGAATATCGATAAATATTCTAGTTTCTCTGGAGTCTCAAACTCGCGGCCCGGGGACCAACTGCGGCCCGCGAGACGATATTTTGCGGCCCACAGGACAATATGAAAGTTAAATGTTAGTGTGGCGTTACCATGTTGCGTGTAGAAGGTTCCGCCAAATCGGTGTCACTCGCGCTGTGTACTTCCGTCACAAAAGATTCAACAAATAACGATGTATATCCATAAAATCCATAAGAATTGGCATATTTCCTCATGTATGTTGAAAACAGCAACCCCTGGACCCCTAGTTCTGTTTTTTGTTTTTTTTACATATTTAAGTAAAAATCTGCATCTTCAACAAGAAAACTCCTATCACATTTACTAACATTTCAATTCTCAATCTTTTCCCACATCATGTTATTGTTCATTGTGTACATTCTGTATTGCCTATACTGCTGCTGTATTTTGCCTGGTAACTGTGGTCCCTGCCTTAAATATAGTGTTCTTGCTGCAGCCTCCAGAGATGGCCCAAATCTGATGACAAAGACTTTTCTACCTCTCTCTTTGTTCCTCTACAACTGTATTGACCAACAGTAAACACACGGAGACGGGGGGCTGTGCAATCTACACCGTACAGAGCGAGGGGGAAGTGAATAGTGTGTATTTTAATACAATTTAAAATAATGATAAGAACGGCCTGTGTATAGTACTAATCTGAAACTCGGGACTAAGACGAGAACTAAACCAGACTTGGGTTGGGTTATTCAGGAACGCTTTAAAGCCGTTCAGAAGAATTGACAAAAAGTCACATTTCAGAACATGTAGTTTTTATGCAGAATACGATTTCTTGCTGCCTTTGTACAATTTGTTGGATTCAGATTCTATTTTTTGACTTGATTGCGATTAATCTTGCAGCTCTAACCATCACTCCGAAATTTCCTTTACCCTAGTTTACTGAAATAGAGCAGAAATGAGCATAAATGGTAACAACCACGTAATTAACTTTTTTTTTTTTTAATCTAACTCTATATTGGACAAATCCCACCAAAGTATAGCTGAATTCAACAATTTCACCATGTTTTTTTTAGTGTTTATACTGGTACCAGGCTCCGTGCGTAGCTTTTCTAAATTTAAACACGTCACTCTCACGTCTATTCCAAAATGTATCACCTGCAACGCACAAAACGCCAATAACGTTAGCTTAAAAGTTACAGAAAGCACCAAAGTTTGCACAAGTTTAAACAGACAAACTTATTATTTACTTCTATTCAAAGGCTCTCTTCTTTGCGCATCACTTTCCATATTGTTCAAAACATCTGTGTACTTCCTGAGACCTCATCATTAGTGGGAGATTACTGTGTCCCGAAGACATTTTATCAGCTTAACTTCACTCACCTTTTGAAAAAAGCTCAATTCAGGTGGTTGTTATTCAAAATTATTCATATTTTTGCACCGAGTCAGTTCAAAGCACATTTCTTTTCTAAAAGTGACAGTATGCATCGAGACTTCAAGGTGCAAAAACATATCAAATCTATCTTTAATGGAATGTAAACAATATGCCATCTGAATATACGTTATAATGAGGTTTCTGCGATGTATGTTTGAAGACTACTTATATTGGGTTATTAAGTAAATAACTGCGGAAAAACAGGAATAAATCAGAACTAACCCAGGTCTGCAAGAGAAAATAGGTCTGACCCAGGTTTAAATAAGGGCTATGGCAGGACCAAACAAGGACAAAACCAGGAATAAGACAGGACTAAACCAGGATTAAACCAGGACTAAAACAGGACTAAACCAGGACTAAACCAGGATTAAACCAGGACTAAACCAGGATTAAACCAGGACTAAAACAGGGCTAAACCAGAATTAAACCAGGATTAAACCAGGACCAAACAAGGACTAAACCAGGACTAAACCAGGACTAAACCAGGATTAAACCAGGATTAAACCAGGACTAAAACAGGACTAAACCAGGACTAAACCAGGATTAAACCAGGACCAAACAAGGACTAAACCAGGACTAAACCAGGACTAAACCAGGATTAAACCAGGATTAAACCAGGACTAAAACAGGACTAAAACAGGACTAAACCAGGATTAAACCAGGACTAAACCAGGATTAAACAAGGACAAAACCAGGACTAAACCAGGATTAAACAAGGACTAAACCAGGACTAACCCAGGACTAAACCAGGACTAATCCAGGACTAAACCAGGACTAAACCAGGACTAATCCAACACTAATCCAGGCCTAAACCAGGTCCAGGTTTAACTGGCATAAAAAAAAAAAAAAGTTGCAGAATTGTGTAAACACTAGGGTTGAGCAATTTTGGGAAAAAATATAAATTTTTTCAAGCAGTGTGATTGATTAGATTAGATTAGATTTGCAATTTATGTTTAATAACAGGTGAGATTTCAAAATTCATATTTTAAACACGTCGAGAAGAATTTACAAAAAGAGGATAATATTAACTAACACAGGAATCACTATTCATAACATGATTATACAGCTCTAAACTACAGTGTTAGCAGTTTTTAAGCAGAATAAAATGGGTTATTTTATTGTTTGTGAAGGATATTATTACTTCAATTATCCACTTAAAAACTGCAGCTTTTGTGATTTCCTAATTGCGTCCATTCAAATTTCCGGGACAACCCTCCAATGTCACCGATAACCCAGCCTTACGGAAAACAACTGTATATCGCATGTTTAGTTCTCGACCCACTTTTTTTGGGAATCTCAAAGCCACATAATGTCCCTTTTTGTCCCTTGTCAGCTGCGGTAGCCCGGGGACACGATGCCATTAAAGATAAGAGCGCTGCCTCTGCTCCTCTAAAGTGCTTTGGGGATGGTACAGGGGGGTCCTGCGTCCTCTGCATTTTTTATGAGCACATATATGATTTCACATCTGCACATCTTCACTCCATCTGTGTCAGTTTGTAAATATGACAGAATGCATTACGGCTTTCCACGACTGTCAACAGAGGAGATTAAAAACACGTAACGACATTTCAATTTAGCTTGTTTCCATTCTATATTTGTGTTTCGTGATTATTACGTGAAATAGCCATCTGGTGTTCATATGAATTGGGAATGAATGCCCTTAATAATGCCACAAGTCTTTCTACGGATGTTAAAGTATAAGGCATAACATTGATTCATTTGTGTAAAATATATATCAAATTTCTTCAAGTTGTGGATTTTTTGGCAGAAGAAATCACACAACAAAAATCAAAATGTCAATACTTTCTGTATTTTCACCAGTAATACACCTTATACCTTAAATATGTATCTAACCTTATATATTCTAAAACTAGATGCATTAAGTCACCATGTTTTATTCTTTATTTGGCTAAAATGTATTAAACAAATCCAAATGTACAGTAGAAATAATGATTTTTGCTGACTATTGACTACAAAAAATCAAACATATATCACTTTTGCAACCAGAAAGCACAAGTTTTTATTTCAGTTACTTATGTATTTCTTTATTTTAGTTCAATTTTAGGTAGTACGCTTCCAATTCAATTTTCAGAGCTGATTCTAACACTTTATAAAGAGCATGTATTTACATTTAACTGTATCGACGGCCTGAAGGCTTTTACTGTGGATTTGGTCCCAGGTCTGGACCAGAGCCAGGTCTTAATGTACACAGCCCCAGTGACACAGGCATCTCCACTACTGCATAACCACTGCAGTATTTTAACACGGATTGGCTGTACTGGTTATGAATACTTCAACATACACAGGTTAGACTAGTGATTTCATTAAAACACAGTAAACATGATTATATTTAAGATTTTATTCAAAACATCTCAATTTTTTTATTTTTAGTATAATTTTACATCCTTCCAAGCAAGAGGAGGGTATTCTCCAGGCAAAATAACAGTCAGGTTTGTGGAGATGCAAGCCCCGCTCACAGTAAGGACGCATATCTTCCTATATTTTACAAAAGTTACATACTACAGCTTGAAAGCATTTTGGGGGGTGATCCTACTTTAGAGTTATTGTGTCAGTGGCGTGCAGATGGATGGAGGGATGTTTGGATGGAAGGATGTTTGGATGGAGGGATGGAGCGAACAGGAGGAGAGACATCTATAGCGGGCGTGACTGGTTTTACGATGCAGAGATTTGACAACATTTACCGGCTGTGAACACGAACGCCCTTCACAAGGTCAAGACAGGGGCCCGGGGAAGCCACTGACAGAAGGAGGGATGGAGGGATGGAGAGACAGAAAGAGAGAGGGAGGGAGGGAAGAAAGAGAAAGGTAGAGGGAGGGAGGAGAAAGGCTGTCCCTGTGTCAAAAATCCCAAGTGGCAAGGTGACAGAGACTGGCACTTATGGCCTCACAGCAAGAAACCAAAACCAGGACTGAACCAGGACTAAACCAGGACTAACCCAGGACTAAACCAGGACTAAATCAAGCCTGAAGTAGGACTAAACCAGGACTGAACCAGGACTAAACCAGAACTAAACTAGGTCTTCTTTGGTACCTCTAATAGATACCGATGAGACCTGGAATACATCAGAAGAGCTGCAGGACTAAACCAGGACCAAACGAGGACGAAACTAGGACCAAACCAGGACTAAACCAGGACTAAACCAGGACTAAACCGGGACTAAACCGGGACTAAACCGGGACTAAACCAGATATAGAACACTTTTGATATACACCTCACAATACCTTACAACAGCTGCATTAAACCAGCAATATCCGGACCAAACCAGAACTAAACCAGGACTTTCGTAAATCCTGTACCCCAGTAATCTAGAAATAACTCATAAATTCAAATACAACCGTTTAATAACATGACCCAAAAAGTATAGTCGCTTTTTATTGTATCCAATGTGCTATAAATAGTACTTATTATTACTTTTTCGGTCTCCTCTGGTGTCCTGGATTGACCACTAGCTGCTTTGCTAATCCCAAAAGTCAGTGTTGAGATGGGATTTGGTCCAGGAGTCCACAGAGCACCTTTTCATGAGCAGCGGGACAGGGGCAGGACCCAAACAGAATTAAAATCGCTCAAAATCCCTCTAAAATGGATGACGTGGTAAAAGCAGAGCAGCCAGAGTCCTATTGGAAAAAGATAGGTAAAAAGGCTGGTAAGGGAATGTGGGGATTGTGTCTGGCATGTTCACAATGATATCTAGGAATATATATGTGTGTCTTTTTTATACAGAGGGATATCAGACTGGTCACCACTCTCTGAACTACACCTTGAGCCAAATTCCTCCAATCAAATTTGTTTATTTCAGGGACGCTCATTGGTCACCCATTATTTTGAACAAAATCAAACTTCTCTCACCTCAGATTAATAAAGTTTAGCTCTTTGCTCATTGATTCTGCAGAAATCCATGATATTTTTTTCCTTTCTTTTTTCCTCGTAAGCAGCCATATTTGTTTTGACACGGACGGACCACGCATGTCCCTGATTGGCTAATCCACCTGTCAATCACACCCATCTGAACTCTGGTAGATTCTGAATCCTAGACCAGAAAATTAAGTTAATTCCATCTATAATTAACCTAAAAGTTAAGTTATTTTTAGTTTTTTACAGTTTGCTCAAAATTACCTAAAAAGTCATACATTCTTACTCTCCAAAGATCTGACCTTGTACAGATAGATAAGTTTAATGCCATACTGTGGGACATTCTAGGCAAAGCATTAACCTCTATGAAGAAATGCAGTCGACCAACGGAAATATTACACAGTGCGCCTTTAAAACACCATTCACGACTACATAAAGTTTTAAAGGGACTAGACTATCCATGACCAGTCCCTTAATGATATCTAACTCCAGACTACAAGCTATCGCCCCAGATGCCCTCCCAGCACGCTCTTTCATATTGTCTTAATGCAATGAGCTGGACTGGCGGAGAGAATAGTATAGTGAATTATGAATGAAACGCTCCAGCGATATTCCGCCTTGGTTAAAACATCTCCGAGTAGTCTGTGGAAGGAGCAGTGGTGTAAGCGAAACTACAGTGTTTTTAAGAGCGGAGAGTTTCTGACGCTACTTTGATTTAAGGAAGAAAAAATGACTGGAAAATGTAGTTGGACAAGTAAAAACTGGGGCATGAGAGAAAACTAAACAATTCTTTCAAACAGAACTAAACCAGGACTTAACTGGGACTAAACCAGTACTGAACCTGAACTAAAACTAGGACTAACTCAAGAGGACTACACCCTAGATCACTGGTTCTTAACCTTGTTGGAAGTACTGAACCCCACCAGTTTCATATGCACATTCACTGAACCCTTGTTTATTTATATATATATATATATATATATATATATATATATATATATATATATATATATATATATATATATATATATATATATATATATATTTATTTATTTTTTTATTTTTTTTTTTATTTTTTTTCAAATTCAAGACATGTATGTTTTACTGGTGCACAAAATGAATCGTGCATTAACATCACTGTCTTCAAAGAATAAAACCAATACAATGCATGAACTCACAACAAATTACATACATACCTTTTCACAAAGACATGACCTTTTTTAATACTACCACACTGAAATGATTTTAATTTTAAAACTTATGTATTTCAATAACGAACTTATTGTATTTATGCTATTTATTATTTTAACAATTTAACACACACCCCTCACCTAATTTCCATCAGGCTAGAATAATAATGAATATTTACTCCAAATCAGTGTGACTTCTGCTGTTGCCGTTTCACAGCAAAGTCTGTTCCTTTTCTTCGTTTTTATGTTGTTTTATGTTTTTATGCCAATCAAACAGCTCATTTAAGTTGGGCAGGTACTTCGATAGACACATCAAAGGGTGCATTTGTCGAACTGGGACACGGCCAGAATCTGGAGACGCTCGTAGTCTGCGAATCATATGAGTCGGGTGCGTGTCTTGACCTCCGCCGAACCCTGGGGACTGACTCACCGAACCCCTAGAGTTCGATCGAACCCAGGTTAAGAACCACTGCCCTAAATAAACCATGATTGGACCAGGACTAAACCAAAACTAAACTAAAATTAGACTAAACTAGGACTAAACCGGGACTAAACCAGGACCAAACCAGGACTAAACAAGTACTGAACCTAAACAAAACCAGGACTAAACTAGGCCTAAATTAAACTGGGACTAAACCAGAACTGAACTTAAGCCAGAACTAAACTAGAACTAACCAGACTGGACCAGGATCAGACCAAGACTAAACCAGGACAAAACCAGGACTAAACCAGTACTAAACCAGGACTAAACCAGTACTAAACCAGTACTAAACTGTCTGGTATACCCCCCAAAAGCGAATTGTATGAATGGTGAATACTATTTTAGTGGTCAGAGAATTTGAAACGTTTTGAATATGTGTTTTAAATAAATTAAATATTTAAACTCATTCAAAAGAAAGTAAAATGTGTTAAATAACTAAAATAAAAAAAAACAAAATGTCATGTATTTATAAACCAGTTGAAAAAGACGAATGATTCAAAGTGTAGAATTTGTGCCCGGCTCTCCGCCCACTCTCCACCCTGTTCTGCTCCTTTACATATTAATGAATGACTTTTAAAATGTCAAAATGATCTTATCTTTCATCTGCCCGTCCTTTGGCGTTACCTTGGCCAATTTATTCATATCCCATGGTGCATTGCTTCCCCCAAATGGCAAAATACCCTGTTCTAAATTGGTTTTGCATTAAGTGGGTAGGAAAACAATATATTATAATAACAAATTTGAGTTATTTTTATATCAAATGAGCAATTTCACTAAGGCTAAACCAGGACTAAACCGGGACTAAATCAGGACTAAACCAGGACTAAACTGGGACTAAACCAGGACTAAGCCAATACTTAACCAGGTCAAATTTAAGATCAAAACTTCATAACTGAAAAACAGAACTAGTTAATTTGAAATAGTTTGCAGCGGTCCAAAGTTCCTCACTTACCTTATCTATTCAGAGCATCCTAATATTCACTTTATTCACAACTAGCATGCTAACACGCACTTCCTGAAATCAGACAATAAACCGCTTTCTAATTATATACAGACAGCACGCAGTGAACTTTTGACCTCGAGAGCTGCTTATGCAATATATGTGTACTGGGGCAGGACACGTTTAGCTCAACATGGGCAAAAATTGGGTACAGGACCTTTAAGTTCTTCATTTTTTTCCTAGATTTTCCTGAATGCACCATCCCTCTCTCAAGCCCATTCCACTTGGCTACTTCACCATAATAGCTTTCATGCAATCTAGCTTTAGCCTATAGTGATATAAAACCCTAACAAAACCAGACGATATTAGCAGTCTCCTCTTTCCTTTTGTCCTCTATAGCTCTTTGACGCAGGCTAAGTGAACATGCATGCTTTTTTCCTGTCTTTTTTTCCTGCTATTTTGGTGCATGTAGGCTAAGGGAAGGACACAAATGCAGAAAGAATTGCCTTTAGCTAGTTTTAGCTTAGCCATGCACGCGGCGATAGAGTGATTGAGGCACAGTGGTGGAAAGAGTGCTGAAAATGTATACAATGCTCTATGGAACTTTTCTGATGGGAGGCCAATCACCATGGAGAGTTAATTGGTTTGATGGTATTGTTTCACGGTATGGCATTAGCTGTTCTGCATTTTTTCAATTACAAAGGTTTTTGCTTGAAAAACATGAAAACAGGGCTAAACTAGGACTAAACCAGGACTAAACCAGGACTAAACCAGGACCAAACCAGGGCTAAACCAGGGCTAAACCAGGGCTAAACCTGGGCTAAACCTGGGCTAAACCTGGGCTAAACCAGGTACAAACCTGGTCTAACCCAGGTATAAACCAGATCTAACCCAGGTATAAACCAGGTCTAAACCAGGTCTAAACCAGGGCTAAACCAGGTCTAAACCAGGGCTAAACCAGGGCTAAACCAGGGCTAAACCTGGACTAAACCAGGGCTAAACGAGGTCTAAACCAGGGCTAAACCAGGTCTAAATGAGGGCTAAACCAGGTCTAAATGAGGTCTAAACCAGGGCTAAACCAGGGCTGGACCAATACCAGGCCTTGTCAAACAAAGAAAGCACTAAAAGAACTAAACCAGGACCAGACAAGGACTAAATCAATACAAAACCTCAACTAAGCGAGGTCACCTCTCCACAGATCTGACCTGTAACTTGCCCTGTTGGCTTCACCTGCTTAACTCAAGGTAAATATGTTTCATGCCATACTGCGCAGTATTCCAGACAAATCAATAACCTCTCTATGGAGACACAAAGTTAAATAGTATACCTTTAAAGCACAACACAGGCATTGACACATTGTAGCGCTTGTTGCTCATGACGATCCTAAATTTGAGGGTAAAGTTAGTGTAGCGTAGCGATCGATATTTGGCTAAAGGCGTGCAGACAGATTGAGTTGGTTGTTAATCACTTTCAACCGAGTGCCCTGATTTTAGCCCGAAGACAAGTGAACGCCACATCACACGTCTGCTCATTCAATTAACTTATATCTGCCTCACTAACTATGTACAAAACCACTGCTTTGTGCTGCGTTTACTGTCGGAATGGACTGTTAGTAACTTTGAACTCTCCTCGGTGAGTTAGATCCAAGTGCTGATCCAAACATGCAGGACTAAAGCCAGGCTAACAAAACAAGGCCATATCTGTGTCCACGTCAAAATTACGACTAAACATGGACTAGACCAAGACTAAACAGTAGAGATCAACCAATAATTCCCATGACGTTTGTTTAGAATCCAGCGCAGCCAATCGCTGATGAGTTCTGCCGAAAGGTCTATGCTTTTTACTGCTCTGGATAATTAAACTACAATAAGGAAAAAATATCTCAATAGAAATTACTTTTAGATATCCTCAACTCTGTTTTATTACTGACCAATGATGGAGCTATGTAATCTAATTTTTTGCAATAAAAGTCTTAAAATAAAGCTTTGTGCAGGAACTTGTCAGCCCAAACCAAACATTGGCCTATGCAGGAGTTTTAAGACCAATAGTAGACACACAAAAAAGTGCAAATATCGGCATATCAGTCTATCTACTTAATGGGCTGGATCAGGACCAAAACAAGTCTACATCAGGACTAAACCAGGATGCAGCTTATGTCATGTACAGCTGAGCAAATATATGGGAAAAATATCCAATTGTAACTTTTTGGATAAGTAATGTAATTAGATTTGTGTGCTAGGTGTTATTTTCAAAAGGAGCAAGTAAAAAATGAGAGGTAAAATAACTACCCAGAACTACTCAGAACATGTTTATGGAGGGGGTTAGTAAAACAAAATTTAGCTATACCAACAGGCCTGGATGATTTGGGGAAAATATACACTTGTGATTTTTCTGACAAACATTTGTGATTTTTGTTTTAATAATAAATTCACAAAGTTCACAACTGAAGTAAACACGTCCAGAAGAATGAAAAATGACCCTAATACAAGTTTCCCATGCATTTCAGAACATGTTTGTGCAGATCTAAACTACAGGATTAGAAGTTTTCATGCAGCACAGGACAAGAGATTTTGTTTTATTGTGAAAGAAATTATGGTACTTCATAACCTTTGTGATTTGACAATTGCATTCATTCAAATTGCGATTAATCTTGCAGCTCTGAATGTGTTGCATAAGCTGAAAACATAGTCCACATATTATCAGACTAAAACTGTTGTTAACTTTAAGTGTCCAAGACTAAGCCTGAATGAAAGTAGTGTAAAAATAGTGGGCGTCTGACTTGTGACAGTGACTGATGTGCTATTTCCCCATTCAGGTTTATGTTGTAAGTATACAGAAGCAAAGACAACTTAATCCCTGTAATGCAATGTAATTATGTTGTAATAAAATTTTGTTTAAACAGAAAGCATTGTGTAATTATTGGGATTTACTCATTTCTAATCATCAGTGATGTGCTCAGGTCTTTCTCAGTAAAGAGGAAGGATTTTTATTTTTATTCTTTGGTGTGTGCTACATGGTGATAATTTAAAGTCTGTGTCGTTTGACAGTGCACTTTGCAACTTTATTTAGTACTTGTCTCCCTGAAGATTTTATTGCTTTGCCTTCAATGTTCAACAATATGGCATTAAACTAATGTATATTATGGCGACAAGTGGGTGACGCGACTTGGCCGAGTTAAACGTCAGCTCTGCGGAGAGGCGTCCCCAGTAAAGATGCATATTATTCCAAGATATTTTTGATGAATATAATAAATGTAAGGTAGATTAATTTAACGCTATACTGTGGAACATTCCAGGCAAAGCAATAACATTATCATGGTGAAAGGCAGATGATTTACACACCGCCAGAAAAGAAAATCAAGATGAAGTAGAGTTTTTACCAGGTGGAAAATGCATCTCTACTTTTAAAGCTTCTTCTCTGTTAGTAGCTCTATTACACACTGCAAGATTTCAGCACAGTGGGCTTAAATAGAGGTGAAATAAAATATTCCATTCCCAATTTAAGTCGCAACTGCCCACTCAAAGACAGATTAGCTGGATTTCCTCAACTCTACCCTGTGCCAAAAAGCTGCTACAACACTTTTTGTCTTACCTTATATGTACTTACAGGTTTTACTTAGCATAGAATAACACTTGGGTGTTCTTTTTCAAACAAAGCACACTTAAAATACCACTTAAATCATTATGCAAACTTAAAAACAATTCACTGATGATCAAGCGCTTGGATGCGTGTGCCAAAATACTGCACCAGTCTCTCAAATTCCCGTTTCCATTCACCAAAAGTGTGCGTAAATCTTTAATTACAACCGACAAACTGATTTCTATCCGATTTTTAATGTTTGCTTCAATAACTAAGCTCCTGGCTATTGACTCGACCCAAAATATACAATTCGACTGCAGTAATTCCTCATTTGCAGCAGGAATAGAGCGAGGGGGCTGCGCGTAACCAGCAGCCAGCACCAGCACACGCAGCGGAAAGACACGTTTTGGCAAAATTCGCAAATTACATGGATTACAAGGAGCTTACTGTGCTAAATACTAATCAAATACAGCGACATCCAACATAAATAAATGCGCTTAAGGGCTGTACGTTGGGCAAATATACCCGATTGCGGTACTTGCTCATAAACGACCTCGCTGTGTGTTATATCGCATTAGCCACGCCGAACCTCATAGCGAAAAAATCCAAATCAACTCAGTGTCAAATGCGCGTTAAATTAAAACGTCTTGTTAGGTCGAGGATAAGTATTTGTGTTAATGTTGACTGTGGCTGAAATTCGGCGTAGAGAGAGCACGCCGCTACCGATTGTGTTATGACAACAGCGGCTTTGTCTGGTGCAACTCTAATCTTCTTCCGCCTCCAAGTAGAGCGCTTTGTAGACGCGTGCAGCGCCACTTTCAATCACTTCTCCCAACAATCTAACAAAGCTAAAATAACAACCCACAAGCCGTAATGTGCGTAATGATGCTAACACTGATATGACACTACGCTGGACAGACAGGTGCAGCGCTGACGTGGCTAGGCTAAAGCTAAACGTAAAGTGGCACGCATCGCTATGGGGGTTCTGACTGTGTGAAGTGAAGCAAAAATGAATGTCGTGCCGCACTTACTGTTAGCCCCGATGGTGTCGCTTCTGCGGTCCGGAGCGGGGTTGAATGAAGCCCCGGCGGAGTGTGGCGATCCCCGGCGATGATGCTACAACTGCAGACCGGGAAGAGGTGGTGGAGGTGGAGAAGGAGGAGGAGGAGGAGGAGGAAGAAGGTAGGAAGAAGAGCGCGCTAGGCTAGTAGTGGCTATAACTGATGGAGACGTGCTGCGCTGCGTAAACGACACGACTTGAGCAAAACACAGGCACGCATACACCAAAATGTACACACAGGGTAATATCGCCCTGGCAAGGTCTTTCCTGACTGCTCCAAAATTGCAGGGATCCGATTGGACGAGGACAGAAGAGGTGGGCGCAGAAAAACGAGGGCACATTGGCGCAAAACACGGCAGCGGGTTAGCGGATTGGACAGAGCGCAGCCTGAGTAGAACATGTTTTTATAAGGCATGTGCAAAGCAGCGTTTTTATAAAGAAACCAGCGCACGTAATTATAGCCAGGTGTTGCTTTTGAGTCTAATTAAAAAGCAGATATGAAGTCATAGCGTAGTGGCGCGCGCTTTGAGAGACGTTACTGTGGAGACGTGCCGCGCGCGCAGTGTAACAGCACCGTTATAATAAATGAGATAAGATAATGTTTTAATATGCACTTAATTTAATAATAATAATCATAATCATAATAATAATAATAATAATGCATTTGATTTATATAGTCCTTTTTTGACATTCAGAGATGCTTTATAGTGTTTCATTCACTTCACACTCGGTGTTGGCAAGATACTATTGTAGCCACGGCTGCCCTGAGACAGACTGACAGAAGCGAGGCTGCCAGTCTGCGCCATCAGCCCCTCCGACCTCCAATAACCCTCACTCATACTCCTTTTTCACACTAGATAAGGCAGGTGAAGTGTCTTGCCTAAGGACACAATGACAGTTTTTTTTTGCCATAGACGCAAGTACTAACCAGTCCTGTCCCTGTTTAACTTCAGAGATCTGACGTAATCAAGTTCTGACAAGGAATTTCGATGATTGAAAGCTCTGCCATGGAGTGTTTATCTTAATAAGCCCAATTATTTCTTGTTTAATAATAATTTTTTTAGACCTAGCAGTAAAACACTTTGGTCAAATATGGTTGTTTTATGAGCTATATAAATACATGTGATTGATAGTAGTAGTAGTAATAGTAGCAGTAAACAGTAAGAAATTTAGTGGACCTCATAGTGGTCATAATACATACGTACATAAGTGATTTACCGGTAGGCGTAGTAGTAGCAGTAGTAATAGTCTTATTATAATCAACATGTAAAAATAGTTGTAGTAGAAATGTGTCCTTGTACTACAGGACAGTAGTACATGTAAGGTTTTCATGGTTATGATTTGGCATTTGTTCCATTTAGTCCCTGTTAAATACCTATATTTATATATTTTTAGTCCTAGCTATAGCTTCTTCAAGAGCTGCTGGTTGGTTGTCATCTGGCGGCTATGACCCCAAAAATGGCCCCTAATATATTTTACCCAGTGTATTTAAGTACTTATACCTCAGTTCAGTGATAATTCTACAGGTTATCCATTTACAGATTAGATTCATGGACAGCCCTGTACCTTTGCCCTGTGCAGACGCTCAGTGATTATGATTTACCTTTATGTGTCCTATTGCCATCTGTCATGATGTACAGCACACTGCTTTATTTAGTCCTGAAGAGGAAAGAGCAGGATACTTTTATATAGACACAGTAGTAGTAGTGGCAGTAGTCATAGTAATAGTAGTAGTAGCAACAGCTGTAGTAGTAGTAGTAGAAGTAATAATAGTAGTAGTAATAGTAATAGTAGTAGTAGTAGCAGCAGCAGCAGTAGTAGTAGTAGCAGTAGTAATAATAGTAGTAGTAATAGTAGTAGTAGTAGCAACAGCTGTAGTAGTAGTAGTAGTAGTAGTAGTAGAAGAAGTAATAATAGTAGTAGTAATAGTAGTAGTATCAGCAGCAGTAGTAGTAGTAATAGTAGTAATAGTAGTAGTAGCAGCAGCTGTAGTAGTAGTAGTTTTATGTAGAGTAATCAATGGCTTTTACTCAAATAATTTACTTTAGTGGATGTTTTGGGAGATTGGAATAAAATCTGTAAATAGTAGCAAAGGTTTCCATAGTCCATAGTAGTAGTAGCAGTGGTGGTGGTGATAATAGTAGTAGTGGTGGTGGTAGTAATAGTTGTATTTTGTAGTAGTAGTAAGCAGTAAACAGAGAAATACAGATTTTTCTTTGTACAAAATTACTTGCCAGAAGAAATTTAAAAAGTATAATATAAAGTGTGCCTTAACCTTAGTAATAATAGAAGTAGTAGTAGTGACAGTAGCAGTAGAATGGATAAAAGTACCTGTATTAATATCAGGATAGTGAAAATAGTTGAAATAGTTTGAATAGTTTTATGTCTGACTTCCCAATCACTATAACATGGCAGTACTTTTTCCTGTTTTTGCCTGTGGTCTGCTGTCTCCATGTAAACAAAGGCTGCTCAGTCAAACTTGTTCAGTGGAGCCAGAGTCTGTGGGAGAGGAGTAAAGAGATTTCCATTGTATTAGGATTACAGTAGTGTGTATTAATTCCCTGCTTCCTGTGTTTTAATCTGGGTTTACAATGCAGGATTATGCACTATTTACACATGTATTATAGGACCACTTTTAGCACGCATGTACACGCTTTTAATGTAGTTTAGGCCTGGTTTAGTCATGGTTTAGTCCTGATTTAGTCCTGGTTTAGTCCTGGTTTAGTCCGGAATTAGTCCTAGTTTAGTCCTGGTTTAGTCCTAGGTCAGTCCTGGTTTGGTCCTGGGTTAGTCCTGGGTCAGTCCTGATTTAGTCCTGGGTTAGACCTGCTTTACCAAAGTTTTAGTCTTAGTATCTTCTACCATAACTGTAGTTATCACTCATGTTGCAAATATAAGGTATTATTTGAATACTACTAAGTACTACAACTACTATTACACTGTCATCACCAATGTTGCTACTAAGTAAGTATTTAAAAGTAGCAATAGTAAATAAGATCTTACTGTACTAAAGACACAATTACTGCCATTTTGCCCTAGGGAGATCAAAATGCCTCAGTACTTTCACTACTGCTGCTGCTACTGTTACTACAACTAATGTTACTACTACTACTGTTACTACAACTACTACTACTACTACTACTGCTGCTGCTTCAACTACTACTTCCTGCCGCATCTACCATTTAATTGAAACCAATAAGCAATTATAAATGACATATACATGTATAATTCCTCAAAATTTCCATATTTAACCTATGATCATGTTTTTTCCTCATATTCAGACTTGAGTAGTATTTGTGTCCCCATCGTCGCTTTTTCTGTCGTACGTAAACAGATCAGGTTCATTTTGGACCTGCTGCACTAAAGACCAGGAATGTTTTTGTGTGGGAGGAAATCAAATCAGGGAGGGGCCATTTCTGAGCCTATTCAAGCCGCATTAAGTTTAGAGCCACCACAGAACAACAGTGTAGTTACTCTGTACACGAGAGCTCATTTTAAACAAGCACTATGGAACTTTTCTGCTTACATATAGTCAAATAATGTACTAATCTGCCCCTGCTTGTCTCCATGGAGATACAAACAAATAAATACATGCATTCTTTTGCATGGAATATTCCACAGTATGCATTAAATGTTTACAAAAAATATATCTTGCATATTTATCTTGAATAAAATGTTTTCTTTCTTAGTATGAGTGGGATCACCTTTCCACAGATCTGACTTGCAACTTGTGCTGGTTGCATCTATGTCCACGTCAAGCCGAGTTATGTGGTACAGGTAAGCTCTGCGTAGAGGCGAGCACACTCACTTAGAATACACGTGTTTTATTCAAGCTGTAAAAAGCTGTAAAACTGTAGATGCAAAAGTTTAATGCCGCACTGTGAAACATTTCAGACGACGTGACGACAAACAAAATGACTCAAAATATCGCCGTTGTTGTAACATTTGCCCGTTGAAGTTCTTCCATGTTTCAACAGGTCTCTTTCATCTCAAAAATCGATCATTTCAAAATAAAAGCTGACATTGTCTGGTCCCAGTCTCCAGATGCCTGTTCACATCTGGACTGACAAACACTATATTAAAATTCCTCCTCCATCCTGACCCATAAACTCTAGGAAACTCATTACATTTTTTATGGCGAAGTAAACAACATCGTGGACTGCAAAAATACCAAAACACATGCTCTAAAAATGTTTGGATAGAAACAAAAATATGGGTAATTTGAAAAGAACATATTTGTTTGACCTGGAAGGAAAGTTTATACAGGATGTGAAGGCGGACCTCGGTGGAGTCCTCTTTTACTTAAAAATACACAATTTTTCATCTGTTGTTATTCGCTGCACTAGTAGTAGAGTAGTATAGTAGTAGTAGTAGTAGTAGTAGTACAGTAGTAGTACAGGCACGTTTGCAAAGTATAGCCCCTCAGACGTTGCTTAAATCAGACATATTGTGCTTGTGTGCGCTCTATAGTTATAATGTATGACACCTGTGGATCATTATGTTATCATTTCAACATTTAAACTCACAATATTCATCCAAAACGACTTAATAAAAGAAATAAGTCTCATTACATCACTGTAAACATCATAAAAAAGTACCACACGCTGCGGGCCCCTCCTATGGACAGCTGCAGTGCACACTCCAGCAAACAGTGGATTATTATTTTTTTTCATTTGTACTAAAATGGTTACGCAACGCTGAAGAATCCTATGTGTATTTGCTATTATGAAAATCAAATTGGAGATTGAAGTAAGTAGAGAGCGGTGGGTGTGTATGCGGGGTAGGGGGAAATTGGGATTTTTGAAGCAATGGCGTCTGCAGGAGAATATATCGGTTTGGATTATGCGTTCGTTCATTCGCTTTTACCGTATTTTACTGATTTATGGTTTTAGAATTGACTTATGACACATCTTTAAGTCAATTTTGGATTTATTTTATGTATTAGAAAGCACTATATTGTAAAGTATAGCCCGGTATGTTAAACTTATGTTCCATTTATTCATTTACACACGTTTTTATTGCAAAAAAAAAAGGGTTTGATGGTGTCAGCTGCTCGTCGCCATGGAGATCGCTCGATTTAATGCCATTCTGTAGAACATCCCAGGCAAAACACAACACAAACAACAATATCTATGGAGAAAACAAAGCACTGGACCCTAAACCTAAAAAACGCACCTTTAAAATACTCACTTAAATCGTACAAAGTGAATACGTTTTACCGATACTCACGTGGTTATAATCCTGCATTAATCCCTGCGTTCTGTGGATACAGTGGTTTTTATGGTCCACTTTAAGCCCAATAGAAAAACACGCTACAGAATATTTTCACACCTTGTTAAACTTTACGAGACGCGTTCACGGCCCATGGACTTTTCAAGTTCTGCCCGGCATGACGTTTGTATAACTCCAGACCCCCCATAAAACGAAATATTACTCCGAATGTTTCTATGAGGAAAACACAAGGCTTTAGTGTGTCTGGGAGTCTGGCGATATTTGAAACAATACTTTATGAGCGACTGAAGTAAAGTGTTGCCCTGGCTCTGGAACTTTCTCATTTTGTTTTAAGAGCTACTACTATGGCTACTACTCTGATAATAATGTCTACACCACTACTCCGACTACTACTATTACAAATGTTTGCAAAACTAAAGTCTATGCTAATGTCTTCTTCAATGCAACATACTAATGCAACTACTACAACTACTACTACAACTGAAACTACTACTACAAGTACTACAACTACTACGACTACTACAACCACTAGGCTACTACTGTTGGCTTCTACTACAACAAATCTTTGCAACGCTAAACTCTATACTAATGTTTACTACAATAACACATACTACTACAACTACAGCTACTATCACTACTTTCAATACTACTAGGCTACTGCTGTTGGCTCCTACAACTACTATTACAAGTGGAGTTTGTGTAATCCCTCAGTCATCCAGGTCTGATCCACAGTAAAAGTCAAAGTTAAATCTGTCAACTGGACAAATCGTTTAGTCCAGTTGACATATTTAATCTTTGGCTTTTACTACAAGTACTACCATTACTACTACTACTACTACTACTACTACTACTACTACTACTACTACTACTACTACTACTACTACTACTACTACTACTACCGCAACTACTAGTACTATACTGTCTTCTACTACTAGTGCAGCTTTTCACTTGTTAACTTTTAACTAACTTAATTGGTGGTACTATATTATTCAGTGACATTTGATCCAAACTGATACACAACACCTGGACTGTTGACTTTTAAAAACCACAAATCTGCCTTTATCAGTTTAAAAATAAAAGGTTTGTACTGTTCACCTCAGGATCCAAATACTTCACCTTTAAGATAAAGATTGTGCCATACGGTTTATAGACATCACATCAACATGAGCATCATTTACACATGTATGAAGGTCCTATACCACATGTGTGTAGCTCATTACTACTACTACTACTACAACTACTGCTGCTACGACCACTACACTACTACTACTGCTACTACTACTACTAGTACTGCAAGTGCTACAACAACAAATACTACTACTACTACCAATTTCACCTTTTTCTATTTAAGGTTTGAGTTCATTTCATATATAAATTTAAATAACATTAACACTATTAAGAAATATTTGCTTTGGATCAATTGTTTGGACTACTAATACTACTACTACTACCTCCTCTATACCATATACTCACTATCCCTCCTCTGCACGTCCCACACCGTCTATATATGGCAAATACATCTCCAAAACTTGAAAAATGAAAAAATACCTCTCATAAATTATTCAAATCCGATCCAATCCGCTTTGATCCGTTTGGACAAAAACGTGGCAGGTGTGGGATCAAAGTCCGTCCCCCGGAGAAATACGATCTACAATTTGGGACTTTTTTAACGTTCGACTTCAAAAGGTGCCATTTTTGTATCATCAGAAGAGACTGTTTGAGTACTGCCAAATGTTTATGCAATAGACTCTCATTCAATGCACCCCATATAGACAGGACATATGCTTTTGCAGAGCACTTTTTAACAAGAGCATACTGCATTTGTGAGGGTAGATTTAGAGCAAAAAGTACACTGGAAAAGAGGTTTTAGCAAGTGGATTATAGCCTTATAAGTCACATCAAAGGTTGAATACAGAACTTAGTATTCAACTCTGAAAGCCACATGGTAAAACTGTCATTTAATTCAAAAAGATTATTTAAAGGGCCCATATTATGCTATTTTGATCTATGTTATAATGTTTCCTCATCACAAACAGACCTGGAGTTGTGTTTTGTTTCATTCGCACATGGTTAACGCACAAATCCTAAAGTTTTTCTCTCAAACTGAAAACACTGTGTTCCACCTTGTGATGTCACGTGGTAATACAGGAAGTGCTCCACTGTGTTTTTAAACTCCATACACCTTCATTACAATAATTTGGATGATTTCAGTCCTGGAACTGCTGATCTCTACTGAACTAAACTTTGAAAACTACCACTACATGACATCACAAGGTGGAACAGAGCATTTTGAGCTTTGGAGATGTAGACAGACTATTTTGTTAAGGCTTTTACTGTCTAAAAAGTGGTTCCTTCTCACTTACTTTATGCATTCAGAGCATCTTAATTATTCACCAGGATGAGTTTATAAGCATTTTTCACAACTCTCAGCTATCATGGTAATGCTAACAAACATAAGCATGCTACAAGTGCACTTCCTGGTTCATGGAAGTTAAAAACACATTATAATTAGATGCAAACAGTGCACTTATTTAGACCTCAAGAACTGTGTACAAAATACATCTGTAATGGGATAAGACACATTTGACTCTTCATAAGAAAACAAACACAAAATTCAAACTGAGCAATACACAGTTAAAATCAGAAGTTTACATACACTATATAAAAAGACACATATGTTTTGTTTGTTTTTTTCTCACTGTCTGACATGAAATCAGACTAAACTTTTTCTGTTTTACATGAACTAGGATTACCAAAATTATTTCTATTTGCTATATGCCAGAATAATGAGAGAAGAAGTTTTTTGACAATTACTTTCTTCAAAATCAGAGGTTTGCATACAGTACAGTGCATATTACATTACTGCGCATGTAAACTATTTGAGAAAGCCCAAAAGATGATGTCACGTGTTTGGAATCTTCTGATAAGATTTATTGACACCATTTGCGTTAATTAGAGACACACCTGAAACACACTGCGTCTTTGTGTAACATCGTGGGAAAGTCTAAACAAATCAGCCAAGATATGAGGAAGAGAATCGTGGAATTGCATAAGTCTGGTTGATCCTTGGGTGCGATTTCCAGATGCCTGAAGGTGCCATGTTCATCTGTTTAAACAATTATACACAACAAGTATAACCACCATAGGAATATGAGATGAACGTGTCCCGGAGATGAACGCGCTTTGTTCTGAAATGTGAATATCAACACAAGACTAAAACCACAAGACCTCGTGAAGATGCTGCTGAAGCTGGTGAGAGTGTGTCATTATCCACAGTGAAACGAGGACTGTACCGACATGGGCTAAAAGGAAACTCTCCAGGAAGAAGCCATTACTCCAAAAGAAACAAAAAAAAAAAAAAAAAAAGACAGATTACAGTTTGCAAATAGACACAGGACAAAGACCCTCAGTTTTGGAGACATGTTCTGTGGTCTGACGAAACTAAAATTGAACTGTTTGGCCATAATGAGCATCGTTGGAAGTTTGCAAGCCTGAGAACATCATCCCAACTGTGCAATACGGGGGTGGAAGCATCATGTTCATGTTGTGGTTGTTTTTCTGCAGGAGGGACTGGTGCACTTCACAAAATAGATGACATCATGAGGAAAAAAAAAACATTATGTGGAAATACTGAAGCAACATCTCAAGACATCAGTCAGGAAGTTAAAGTTTGGGTTCAAATTGGTCTTCCAAATGGACAATGACCTGAAGCATACTGCCAAAATGGTTACAAAGTGGCTTAAGGATAACAAAGTCAACGTTTTCAAGAGGCCATCACAAAGCCCTGATCTCAGTCCTATTGAAAATGTACGGGCAGATCTGGAACAGGACGCTGACACCCAAGAATATAGAAAAAAAACATGAAATGTACAAAATATATATGTGTTTATATGTCGCGTAGCTATTTTTATGTCTCTGCGTGATTTGATGAGAGCAGAGTGAGATCAGTGGCGGGGCATCAGGCTTAAATAAACCTCATTACTGTACATTTCATTTGGTACATTTGGACGTGATTTTTGTGTTGAAATAAAGAGGGCAGCGGAGCGAGAGCAACGGCCCCCAGCTACTATACATCTGCCTCATTATCCACACAAGAAGAAGAGAGGAGGAGAGGAGGAGGAGAGAGGGGAGGGGGCAGAGGAAATGAGAGAGAGGGGGAGTGGGGCAGAGGGAACAAGAGAGAGAAACAGAGAGAGAGAGAGAGAGGAGAGGGAATGAGAGAGGGAGAGAAAGAGCAAGAAAGAGAGAGAGAAGAGAAGGGGGCAGAGGGAAGAAGAGAGTGAGAGAGCGAGGGGAAGAAAGAGGAGGGGGGCAAAGAGAATGAGAGGGAGAGAGAGAAAGAGAGAGGGGAGAGGAGAGGGGGACAGAGGGAACAAGAGAGAGAGGAGTGGGGCTGAGGGAATGAGAGGGAGAGGGACAGAAGGAAGAAAGAGGAGGGGGAAAAGGGAATGACAGAGGAAGAGAGAGGGAGAGGGGGAAGGGAGAGAAGAGGGGAGTAGAGGGAAGAGACAGGGAGAGAAAGGAGGAAGGGGGGCAGAGAGAACAAGAGAGGGAGAGGGGGATAAGGAGGAGAGAGGAGGGGGCAGAGGGAATGAGAGAGGGGGAGAGAGGGAGAGGAGGAAGAGAGAAGAGGGGGCAGAAGGGAAAAGGGAGGGCGAGAGAGATGGGAAGACGAGAGAGGAGAGGGGGCAGAGAAAGAGAGGAAGAAGAGAGAGGGGAGGGGCCTGAGAGAATGAGAGAGGGGGCAAAGAGAGAGAGGAAGAGAAAGAAAAAGGGGAGAGAGAGGAGGAAGAGAGCAGGAGGAGGAGATGAGAGAGAAAGGAGAGAAAGGGGTGGGTGGTAAAGAGAAATCAGGAGATTGGAGAGAAAGAGATGAAAAGAGGAAAAAAGGTGGTGATAGAAGAGAGGAGAGAAAAGAAAAGTAAGAAATAGAGGGGGAGAGAGAAAGAGGAAGAAGGCGAGAGAAGAGTGAGAAAGAAGAAAGGAGAAGAGAGGGGGAGAGAGAAAGACAGGGGTAGGTGGGAGTGATGCAAGAGGGGGAGAGAAAGAGAGAGAAAAAGGGATGAGAGAGAAGTAAAGAAGGAAGGAGGAGAGTGGAGGGTGCGAGGAGGAGAGGTTGGGAAGAGAGAGAGCGGGAAGAGAAATAGAAGAGAGATAAGAAGATGGGGAGAGAAAGAGGAAAGAAAGAAAGAAAGAAGGACAGAGAGAAAGATTTGAAGAAGAAGAAGAGGAGAGACAAAGAGAACAATAGAAGAAAAGAGCAGGCACACAAAGGGGTAATGAAAGAAAGAGAGAAGACAGAAACAGAGAGGGAGAGAAAGAGGGAAAGAGGAGGGGGGAGTCTTGATTTACAGTGCAGTTAAACCAGGACATTAATTACAGTAGTAGTACATTAATTACTGTAGTAGTAGTAGTGGTGGTATTTCAAGAACACATTAGCCTATTTGTGACTAGCTTCATTTTGGCTCTGGGACACAACAACAGCACAGTACATGCTCTTACGGGATTTGAACCAGTGACCTTGGCCAAAGTATTAGTACTACTAGTAGTAGTAATAGTAGTAGTATCATCCTGTGCTTGGAATGTTTCTCTGCTACACACATTCTTACAGTGAGCACCTCTCCACAGATCTGATCTGCAGTGTGGCTCACCCGCTTGTCGCACGGAGATACGTTTCGCGCCATCGTTCCAGCCAAAGCGATAACATCTCCATGGCGACAAGCAAACGTTAGAGCGCACTTTTAACCTACCAATACTACATTATAAGAACTTCAGCGACTTCATTAAAGAGTCGGGAGTTAGCTTGTTTGGTCGTGTTAGCTTCTTTTTAGCATTGTCCCGATAGCGTTCCACGGGGCTGGGTTAAACCGCGGGGTGACAATGCTCATTGCGCCTGGTCCATACATTTTTAATGGCGTCTAATGGGCCGGTCCTTATTGATTGGGGTTTTCTTACCTAAATCTAATCATAGCTCAGGCCTTATCATTTACAGATCTGTTTACACGCAGACAAACACCAGACCACGGCACAAAGTCAAGATATGACACGAGAACAGGCGGCCATTTTGAATACACCGACAAAACTATGCAAAGATTTGAGTGCCTTGGACCGGCTTTGTTATTGTAGTAATAGTAATAGCAGTAGTTGGAGTTGCTGGAGTGGTAGGATTGTTATAGTAGAAGTAGCAGCAAAGGGGACTGGGCTTGGGTTAAAACGCCTGGATTTCAAAATACTTGTGTGTGGTTTAGTTGCTTATAATAATGATATAGTTGTATTTGATATTTGTTAAAATATCTTTAATTCAAAATATGAATACCGTATTGAAGTATTTTAGTATATTGAAATTCTTCTTTAGTAAAAATAGAAATAGTTGTAGAAGTAGTAGTAGTAGTAGTAATAGTGGAAGTGCAAAATACTTGGTTTGCTGCAATTGCTTATAGTTGTAGTAATATTAGTAGAAGTAGTAGTAGTAGTAGTAGTATTAGTAGAAGCAGTAGTACGAGCAGTAGCACTTTGTTTTATTAGTAGCAATTGTAGTTTGTTTTAGTAGTAGTGGCAGTAGTAGTAGAAGTAGTAGTAGTTGTACAAGCAGTAGTAGTAGTAGTTTGTTATAGTAGTAGTAGTAGTAGTATTAGCAGTAGTATTAGTAGTAGTACACATAGTAGCAGTTGTAGTTTGTTTTAGTAGTAGTGACAGTAGTAGTAATAGAAGTAGTATTAATAGTAGTACAAGGAGTAACAGTTTGTTTTAGTAATAGTGGTAGAAGCAGATGTAGTAGAAGTTTGTTGCAGTAGCAGTAGCAGTAGTAGTTTGTTTTAGTAGTAGTAGTAGTAGTAGTACATTTCCCGACGGGTTTCTAGACAATTACACTTAAAAATGTATTTAATTCCTTGATAATCTTTGTATAGAAAATAGTAAAACTGAAAAGCACATTTATGTACAGATGGAAGGCAGATAAATGAATATAATTAAAATGTAGTTTTATATATAGTGAGTTACTGTGGGGTGAGTAATCAGGTTCAACATTAGTGCTTTTACCTTGTGGATATTTCATCATAAAGTACGATGTTATTAACAGAACACACTGTCTCTTGCCCCCGTCTGAGATTATGACATCATCACAATCTGGAGTCTGAAGAGCAACAATACACCGAAAAACGAACCCAGGAACCGTGTTTTTCCTCCTGTGCTTTTTGGGCAGACAGGTCCAGACATTCTTGTGGTTTTTTTTATGAATGAAGTGCTAAAAGACATGGTGAGTAATTGGTGTGTTTGGATTCCACATTTGAAAGCTCTCCTGACAGACACTGACAGCTAAAGTGCGTCGGAAACAAAAACAGGAAAAGAATAAGACAGGAGCCGAGCTCATACATGTCAGAGAAGTACTCAGGTTATTCCTGGATGTACTACCATTTGTACTACAGTAACAATGACTGCGAGGATGTTTTTTCAGCTACTACTGAGGTCAATCCTGGTTTAGTCCTTGTTTAGTCCTGTTTTAGTCCTGTTCAGTCCTTGTTTAGTCCTGTTTTAGTCCTTGTTTAGTCCTGCTTTAGTCCTGTTTTAGTCCTTGTTTAGTTCTTGTTTAGTCCTGTTTAATCCTTGTTTAGTCCTGTTTAGTCCTGCTTTAGTCTTTGTCCTTGCTCTTGGTTTAGTCCTGTTTAGTCCTGGTTTGGTCCTTGTTTAGTCCTTGTTTCAGTTCAGTTTTGTCCTAGTTTTGACATAGTTTAGTATTACTTTGGTCCCACTTTAGAACCGGTAACCACCCAGTTCCAAGAGAAATGCCTAACGCACTACAGCACTACCACTCCAAGCAGTGTGCAAATATAATAACTGTAGTACATTTTATGTGACAAAACTAATCTTAAGTCTAATTAATTTCACAAAAATCAAATAAATTAGTTTAAAACCCTCTCTCCAGTTACCTTGGTACGACTGCCATTCAAAACCCTCCCACTCCCTCTCTTCTATTTATCCTTTTATCGACACAGTTTGACAATATTTCTGCCTCCGATGGCCTCACAAGATGTTCGTTTACACATTTACATAAAAAAACATGTTGCTATGGCGATGAGATGAGTCAGATTTTTATTTTTTATTTTTTTTACTCGTCTGGGAATAGCAGTGAGAGCGTGAGGAGGTGTAAATAGCATTAAGGGCCAGAGATGTTAGCGGTTCAATCCCACTTAGCTTATTTAAAGACAATGCTATTTGAGCGTGCGCTGCCATCATCATAATAACAGGGAAGAGTTAAGCTATTGAGTTTCATTATAGTTATGTAATTGAATTGGGTTCATGTAACACTAAAGCCTATAAATATCACTTATATTTGATCGTAGGTTACTGGGTTTTTACAGTTACGTACCATAAGCAGTAGTGTATACATATATTACCTGTAATTATAGTACTTCAGAAGGTTTAAAGAAATTGTATTTGTATTTATGTATGTATTTATAATAAGTTTGAACGCTGATTTAAGGATACCAGTCCCGGTTTAGTCCTGGTTTGGTCCTTGTTTAGTCCTGGCTTAGTCCTGATTTAATCCTGGTTTGGCCCTTGTTTGGTCCTTGTTCAGTCCTGGTTTAGTCCTGATTTAGTCCTGGTTTGATCCTTGATTTGTCCGAGTTTCATTTCAGTTTTGTCCCAGTTTTGATTTGGTTTAGTATTACCGGTATTTTGGTACCACTTTAGAACTGGTAACCACTTAGTTCCAAGACCAATGCCTAACGCACTACACCACCGTTTTGAGCAAATAATAATTGTAGTACATTTTATGTGACAAAGCCAAACTTGAGTCTAATGGAAGATAGGCAAGATTAATGCTCTTAAACTATAGACTTAGGATTTGTTTTTCCCAACTACTGCTACTCCTACTACCACTAACTACTACTGTTGTGGCTAAACTAATCTTGTTTTAAATCTATAATCTAATCTATAACCCATGTAAATTATGTACATAAATACACAATTGGCCTGATATATGGAGAAATCCTGAAGATACCGATGAACCGCACCAATATTAGTGCTAATATACTATCCTGTACTACTATCACTACTACGACTACCATCATCACCACTACTACTAAATTAACAGCTTAATTAAACCAAAGCACGATTCCCCAAACATAACTACTCTGTCACCCCGCTGAACTATTTTCCAAACAGTGAAACAGTCGTAGTAAAAGTTGAGACCGTATAATCGTTTTGAATGAGCTCATGTTTATTGTGGTCAAACAGTGGATCTGTGACTAATGGTCTGCGGCAGGATTTTAACAAACACAACATTTGTTTTGCTCAAAAGTGACAATATTCTCAGCGACGTGTGCAGAGATTTTGACAGTTCGTTTTAGCAGATTAGCAGCAGCTTGATCACAGTTTGAAGGCAAAATGATTAGCAAAAACAATAGCTTACATGCTGCTAACCAAAGCTTTGTTACTCTCGTTAACAATGCACAACTAAGGGCGTGATTTCTAATTTTAGTTGGATACATTTTCTACAATCACTATAATCAATATGTTGAGTTTACATGGCCAATTCATATCAGACTTAAAGCTGCAATATGTAACTTTTCTAGTGGAGGGTCCGTCTCCATGGAGATATTCTTACTTTGCCAAGATTTTCTCGCAGTAAGACATTAAACTGACGTATCTTGCACATATTCAATTAAAGGTGATTTTATTACTCAAAAATACCTTGAGATACATGGATTTTTGCAATGTGCAGGCTCGCCTCTCCACAGATCTGACCTATAACTTTGTCTGCTTGTCTCCGTGGAAATGTTATTACTCCAAGAAGTAGTATGGCGCACAGTATGGCATTAAACTGATCCTTCTTGCATCTATTCAAATATATAGTTGTTCTATTGCGTAACATGTATTCTTATTGTGTGTGGGCTTGCCTTTCCACAGATTAGACCCTGAGTCTTATCTCCATAGAAACAGATGTGTTTAATGCCATACTGTGGGGCATTCTAGCCAAAGCAATATCATCTCCATGGACCTGAAAAGTTACACAATGCATCTTTAATTACTCTGAATTCTGAACTATACTAGACAAAAATGTTTTGTTTACAATGTTTTTTATTTTTCCAGCACATAATTCCAGATGGCGGTACCAAAACATAAGTAGCTTTTTGTTTTATAGTCCATTTTCCTGTAATGTTGTCAGCTCTGTCCCTCTTCCTCTTGTCTCATCCTCTTCCTCAGTACCTCCCCGATGTCCAGGAGTGGGTTAGCTTTAGTGCTAAGTGACTTCACTGCAGCGCTAAACCTCGATGTCTCTGCCTCTCTGCAGCAAAGAAAGGAAAAAAAAGACAGCGTTGGAGATTTAATAAAATACAAAAAAAATAATAATAATACAAATACAGTATAACTCTAAGTAAATAGACTTTTTTTTATTTTTTATAATACTTACAAGAGTTTACGTTTCTGAGATTGCTTCATTTGACTGAAATCGGTGGGTTCTGTCCTCTTCATTGGCCTAAAAAATAAAACAAAAATGCATTATAATATAAAAGATACACAGGTAATCGTAATTTTTTAGATCATAACATGAGAATTAGAACTATGAAATAACATTTATAACACAAAAATATGTCTAAATTAAAGTTTGATTTCATGGTGTCAGTAATTGTGAATAAATGTGAAACCGTGATGTTTCCTTTCACAATAATTAGAACAGTAAAATGTCATGACATCCCAATTCAATGTAAAGTGAACTGGAGCCAGAGTTGATGGAGCCGGATGCCCATAATCACTTCCTATTTATAACGCAGTGGCTAGCAGTTTAGCTATGTCCATCTATGTACACAGGCTATGAACAGTAGCTATCAATCTGCATCTTCAAGCGATCACTCCTCATAGGCCTGTCATGATAAACACATTTTGAAGTGCGATATATATTGTGGAAGTAAATATAGACAATAAACAATACTATTAAAACCAAACCATAAAGCACAGTTGTCCCGCAAATACTTTCTAAATGTACAAAATTGTAAAAAAAAACCTCACAAACTGCAATAAATACATTTTAGCAGTTAGTTTGTGTTTATAACGAGTCTTAGAACTTCATAAATCAACCTTCTACAGCTCAAATCGCATCATAATACAGAAAAATAACCAAAAGTACTATAATAAATATTGACCTCAAAAAGTACTGTTCCATCTGCCATGTATTCACGTTGATATAGTTATTATCGTGACAGGCCTAACTCCTCACAGAACATATTTGGACAAGGTGGGTGGACTGTAGGGCTGAAACAGGTTAACTAATTTACCACAACTAATTGATTACTGAAATACTTGTCAACTAATTGAATAATCGATTAATTGTTTTGCGAGATATACACAGTTTAGAGAGAAGAGGTTTTAAGACAGAACAGAAATTACTTCTCTGTGACGATGTTCCAGAGGCATCACTTTAGCGCCACCTAGCTCAAATGTTTTAAATAGCACATTCACAGACAACTAATCGATTAATCGGAAGAATAATTGCCATATTAAATTGATTACAAAGATAATGGTTAGTTGCAGCCCTAGTGAAGTGCCTTGTCCAAGAACACAACAGCAGCACAACTATATAAATGAGGTTCTGTACTGACTAGCATGCTGCCTGGTCTCCGGTCTTTTCCTGATGAACTTGCATTGATGAGAAAGCTTTAACGCGGGACATTTATACGATGGGTGACAAATGGCGGTGAGGCGGCGCCCTGCGGAGACGAAGACGGACCAAAGATAATTGAAAAACCTGCCCATAAAAAAAGATCCAACAGTAAAGATTTATGTGTGTGAGGTTTCTGCTGTAAAAAATCATGTGTTGGGATCATGACAGGGAAAGAAATGTAAATATACTGTGTTCACACTAAAGCAAGACTAAACCAGGACTAAACCAGGACTAAACCAGGTCTAAACCAGGTCTAAACCAGGTCTAAACCAGGTCTAAACCAGGTCTAAACCAGGTCTGAACCAGGTCTGAACCAGGTCTAAACCAGGTCTAAACCAGGTCTAAACCAGGTCTGAACCAGGTCTAAACCAGGTCTAAACCAGGACTAAACAAGGACTAAACAAGGACTAAACAAGGACTAAACCAGGATTAAACCAGGACTAAACAAGAATTAAACCAGGACTAAACCAGGACTAAACCAGGACTAAACCAGGACTAAACCTGGACTAAACCTGGACTAAACCAGGTCTAAACCATGATAACACTAGGTCTGAACCAGGACAAAACCAGGTCTAGTCCAGGTTTACTAGTACTAGGACTAAACCAACACTAAACCAACTCTAAACCGGGTCTAAACCAGGTCTAAACCAGGTCTAAACCAGGTCTAAACCAGGTCTAAACCAGGTCTAAACCAGGTCTAAACCAGGTCTAAACCAGGTCTAAACCAGGTCTAAACCAGGTCTCGCCCAAAAATAAATAAAAATGAAGGTAGACCATCATGCCCATAAAAGATCCAGCAGTAAAGATTTATGTTTGTGGTGAGTCTGCTGTAAAAAAAAAAAAATCATGTGTTGGGATCATGACAGGGAATGAAATGAAAATATACACACTAAACCAAGACTAAACCAGGACTAAACCAGGTCTCAACCAGGGGTATCTGTGAACTAGGACTAAAGCAGAATTAAGCCAGGTCTAACTCGGGAGTAAACAAAGACTAAACCAGGTTTAAACCAGTACTAAACTAGGTTTGAACCAGGTCTGAACCAGGACTAAACCAGGACTAAACCAGGCTTAAAATAGGACAAAATCAGATCTAGTCCAAAAATAAATCACTCTCAACACTCTTGTCCCGCTTGGTCCTGGTTTGATCCTGGTTTGATTCTGACTTGGTCCTGATGTAAGCTAGGTTTGGTCCTCTTCTAGTCTTAGTTTAGTTCTTGTGTACAACTAAACACTGCTTTGACAATTTTGATGAAATTCATTAGCCAAGATAAATTTGTCAAAATAAATTGTAAAATTTTGATTGAATCTTGATTAAAACGTTGATTGCTTTTTATCATTTGGGCTGGATTGTTATGCAAAATTTAATTAGAAAAGTTAAATTAAAGAAGTCTTAAATACCTAAAACAATCACCACTCTTTTTTATGACATGCCATGTTTTTTTCCTAAATCCGTTCTGACTCTGACTCTGTCTAAATGTTTTCGCACATCACATGTCCTCTGCATCATTACCCAGAAGGCCGAGCGGCGCTGACACGGGGCGGGTGCTGTCGAAATCTTTGTCCCGAGAGGAAAGTGAAACAAATGCATTGAAATGACAGAATCTCTCCCTCTGAATACTCCAGACAAGATGAGACCAAGATGACAAGGGTGACAATTGATTTGGTTTATAAAGGAAGTCTGAACCAGGTCTGAACCAGGTCTGAACCAGGTCTGAACCAGGTCTGAACCAGGTCTGAACCAGGTCTGAACCAGGTCTGAACCAGGTCTGAACCAGGTCTGAACCAGGTCTGAACCAGGACTAAGCCAAGACTAAACCAGGACTAAACCAGGACTAAAGCAAGACTAAACCAGGTCCTAAACCAGGTCCTAAACCAGGACTAAACCAGGACTAAACCAGGACTAGACAAGGACTAAACAAGGACTAAACCAAGACTAAAACCAGCACAAAACCAGGTCTAAACCAGGTCTAAACCAGGACTAAACCAGGACTAAACCAGGTCTAAACCAAGACTAAAACCAGGACTAAACCAGGACTAAACCAAGACTAAACAAGGACTAAACCAGGACTAAACCAAGACTAAAACCAGGACTAAACCAGGTCTAAACTAGGACTAAACCAAGACTAAACAAGGACTAAACCAGGACTAATCAAGGGCTAAACCAAGACTAAAACCAGGATTAAACCAGGTCTAAACTAGGACTAAACCAAGACTAAACCAGGACCAAACCAGGTCTAAACCAGGACTAAACCAGAACTAAACCAGGAGTAAACCGAGACTAAATCGGGTCTAAACCAGAAGTAAACCGGGATTAAACGAGATCTACACACAAACTCCGAACCACGGGCTAGGACTAAACCAGAATTAAACCAGGACTAAACCAGGACTAAACCAGGACTAAACCAGGACTAAACAGGAGTAAACCCAAAACCAGGGCAAAACAGTTCTGAGCACAATATGAGACCAAGATGACTTGAATTTGATTAGAATAACAATATATCCTCTATTATTAAAACCAAAATGACAAGATTTTGATCTATTCGGTGAGTTCTAAACAGAAAATTGTAATTATTTTTTGAATGCACTCAAAAACATGGAAACAATTAGGGAGTGACTGAAAATGAAATTGGCTTTGGAGATATATTGTTATTCAAATTTTCCATATAACATTTTGTCAGATGTAAGTTTTAAGAATAACAATAATCACAGAATGAAATGGCCCATATATTTTTCACAAACAAACATAACGTGAATTGCTGCAGATGTGAGTAATTAGAGACAGTTGCTCCGTCAAAGAGACAGGTGAGTGAGAAGTCAATAGTGAATTAATCGGAGTTTGACCTGTGACCTTTAGAGCTGCGGGCATTACACATTAATGAGTTTGTCAATGAGATGCTGATAGGCACTAATTTGAGCTAGCAACAAACGTAAACATCAACAGCAATTAACTTTTAGGATGATTAAAGGGGCTGTACCTGATGTTTACTGCCAAAAAACATGAAAAACACAACTAGTTCATTTTAAACAGTTTGCAGCGGTCCAATGTTATTCCTCAGTTACTTTATGCATTCAGAGCATCCTAATAATTCATGAGTTTATAAGTGCTTTTCACACCTGTCAGGGACCAGTGTGGAGTTGAGTTATCGTGCATAATTGGGCTGTCTGCATCGTCCAAGTTCAAAATACTCTCTTCCACCTTGTGATGTCATGAAGTGGTCATTTTCAAGTTAATAGCTCCTATTACCTTTAGTTCAGTAGAGATGGGCAATTCCAGAAAACAGTGTAACATAGGACCTTTAAGAAATTAAGGAAGGAGGAAACTAATATTTATTTTATACCGGCTCATATTTTTGGACGAGCTATTTCAGTCTGGTTGTTTATCCAAAGTCTATGAAAAATTAACATCTAAACTGGTTTGTTTTTATTGTTGCTTCAAACCGTTTTTTCTCATAGCAAAATGTTTTCATCCAGTTCATGGGTTTCACAATGATTAAAGATTTAGGACTGTTACCGTAGCAGTTAACAATTTAAAATATATCTTTTGAATGGTGAAAAGTCCTCAAAACGTTGCATATAACAGGAAGGTCAAACCTGCGTATCAGCACAGGACTACATGAGGTCTGGACCAGGACTAAACCAGGTACAACTGTGGACTAGGACTAAACCATGACAAAACTAGGTCTAACTCAGGTTTACATATCAGCACCAGATATAAATATACAAATATGCGTCACTGAAGCAATATGGACGTATGATAACTACAAATTCATTATATGCAAAGCTAAAATGTAAGTGAATGTAATTTGTGTCTTGTTTGAAAATGTGATCACAATGAACAGTTAAAACTATGATTGATTCTTTCAGCCAGTACTTATATCTGATATTTACATGCACAGCAAAAATGTCCTGTAAACAGTTCCATCTGATGTGAGTGACCTGATTTCTCTCTGATTGTTCATGTATGTGCAGGTTTTTAGCATAGACTGTAAATATGAATGCACACAGCTGATGCGCCCATGAGCGTGCTTCCGGCTTCATCGACTCCAATCCTCTTTACATTAGGAAAACTGTTGGCCCTCTCTCCGTAAATACTGGTGTCAGGCTCGTCATTTTGGTCTTAAAGTGCTCGTATTAATCCGCTCTACATGATCCTGGTGTTTTTATTTTGCTATTGTGTCCGTAAATCAAGATATGAACATTAATAACACACAATCAGGTACCTTCTTTCCTCCAGGTCACTCCCACTAGTGTTAGCAACGGGTGTGACTGACAGTATTGCTAAGTGTAGGCTCCCTGTTAAAGCAGTGGTTCAGGTGGGAAGGGGCATTACCGTCAACAGTCTCGCTCCGGATTGGCTCTTTGGTTGCTATGATACTCAGAGTTCCAAATTTGCAGCTATAACTGTTAGCCTCGATGAGCTTTATCTGACTGGAGCCGAACGCTGTGGGTGACGTTATACTCACTTAGTCCACTTCTTTATACAGTCTATGGGTTTTAGGAAGGAAATTATGCAAAGAAAGACGAACTAATGTGGACAAATTTAAAGAGAAAATGTTAAGGTATTTTAAAATCCATGGTACTTTGTCTACCAAATACAACAGATACAGTGAAAATACAAAAATCCATTGATTAACTGACATGTTTGACCAGGTGTTTTTGATTATCAGACTTCTCTTGTGCTGTAAACACTCCCCAAAGTCAGATCTAATTATTGGGTTGTCTGATTACTCTAGTTATCTGATTTATAATGGCCATGTAAATGTACCCAGTAGATTTGATAAGGTATTAGTGGTTAGACTGGAGCTCACCTGCTGTTCTTCCTGCTCTTCTTCCGGCTCATTTCGCTGTTATTAGCATTAGCCGTTAGCTTGTTAGCATTAGGCGCTAGCAGCTGGCTCAGTTCTGGTAGAGCGTCCACGAGCGGCCTGAGGTCTCCCACCACCGGAGTGCTCTTTCTGCGTGCTGCAGCTACCTCCTGCTCCCGGGTCTGCTTTATGGAGCTAATCTCTGGTAAAAAAAAAAGCACAAAAACAAAACAAATATGACTTAGTATGGTAAGAGCTGGCGACAGGTCTGAATACTATGGCGGAATTTGCTGTTTAATTGTCAGATTACAGATGTGTTAACCTGGTTTATGGTGAATATCTCTGTAATTGAATATCTCTGTGACCTGTCCACATGAAACAAAAACTGCCAGAAAGTTTAACATGTTCTCCGTTAGAATAAATTAACTAAATAATGTTGTCGCTGTACTAAATTCAAAACTCAAAAGCTATGATTTCAATACTAATTAATACTTTGCAGTGACATCACGGTGGGGGGGTTCTACATGTATGCCTGTATGTATGATGGAATGTTCAGCAGTTCCCACGTTGACACAATGCAAAAAAAAAATATATATATATAAGTCTGAAAAATCAAAAAAATACAAAATGGATTTAAACACATTTTCACAAAACTACTATAACAGAAGTTTATAATGGAGGTACAGTGCATAAATAATGTCTGATCTGGAGCGTGGCTTATCATCACAGAGTATCAGTGATGATGGTGACCAATACAGAGCCATTAAAAACATGGAAATATATGATTTATTTTTGTTTATTTTACTACTGTTATTTTTCATATTGTATACTGGTTTGTATTTACATGTATACATTTGAGTGTGTTTATGTACTTTATTTGGGAGTTGTGCCCATCTGTGGGGGAGCGGAGGGGTGGGTGGTGATAAAATGTAAAATGTTAAAATGCAATACAAAATATTAATAACAAAAAATATATATACACATTTTCAAGAGCCTGTGATCAATACGCACATTCATGGTCTTGTTTAGGTATTTGATTTTCAACAAAAAAGGTGAAAGTGACTGAATGAAAAACTGACAAATGCTAACATGTGACTGTAATGTTATGTGTGACAGACTTGTTTAACTGTCAACTTTCAGCATCAGTACTTGTTCAAATAAATATCTAGTATAGATACTAGTTTCAGGATCAATTATTATCTACAGATTTGACCATCCCAAACTAAAGTAACATTATTATTTTTTTGTATAGCGTGAAAAAGTGACTGAATAATGAGCATTATTCATTCACACAGCACAAATTTTTGTCGGCTTAGAAGACTTCAAGACATAAGATTAATATGATCAATTAAAAACATTAAATGAGGTTCAACATTTGTACATTTTCTTGAGGATTTGTTAAAAAAAAAAAGTGTGTTTTAGCCCCCTGCAATTAAAACAACTACAAAGTTTCAACAACCCATGAGTGCAACCGAGTACACCAAAGACCATCGCATAGATGAGCTCAAGTCCTCAAAATGGACGCTCCTTTTGTTATAATTTCTCTTAATTCCTGAAAACCCTCTCGTCCGTAGAGCTCTTGTTTCCGATCGAAGCGTTAGCGCCTAATTAGCGTCCTCTGTGGCAGGAGACAGGGATAGTGTTGTCTTACACAGAATTGATTGTCTCAGCACAAGGCTATAGTTTCAGGCTGATGGCAATTATGGAAAATGATGATGATGATGAGGAGGGGGAGGAAGGTGGGGGAAGCGTCTCGGGAGCTGGGGCAGTCACAATTATAACAGATACAGGAACGAATGTTTGCTTTTTAGACCGAATTTGCAAAAAAAAAAAAGGTAAGTAATATGTTCCACTGGTATAATTAATATATTTATTGTGCTCACAGACCAAAAAACATTTATATAGCACCTTTCCACCTTCAAGGCAGAGTGTTGGTGGTGGTTGGAGGAGCAGATGGTGCAGCATTTGTTCTATCGGTCTACCCCAGGTTCCATTCTCAATACTGAAACTTGGGTAAACTGTATTTTTGTATCATATCTGGATATACATTTTTTGACAACACTAGTTAGAGTTGACAATTAACTCAAAACTCTAGTGATACTTTGCCTTCAGCTCCATCCTTGTCTCCCACACACTCTCTCACATACACACACATACGTACACACACACACACACACACACACACACACAGAGAGGTACTCACTGTTCAGCCAGCGATCCCGACGCTCCTTCATCTTCTCCTTCTTACTCTTCAGCTTCCTCTCCTCTGCACCTGTCAATCAAAAACGCTACTTTAGCAACTTTATTTTTAACAACAACTCTAGAAAAATGTATAAAACAGACAAACAATATTTTGTAGAGTGCCTTGTTTTCAGCCAAATGCTTTTAATGGTCTCACTATTCTGTTTAAATCCAGTCTTTTTTTTTAAATCTATGTTTTATTCATACTGGCATCCATTTAAGAGCACGTTTTGTCATTTATGCATAAACCATATACCGTTAAAGGGTTGGTTGGATTATTAAATTTATTTTAGACAATGTTTTTTGAAACCAATTTTTAGTGCAAAAAAAAAATAGAATAAAATAAAATCAATAGATAATAATTAACAAATGAATAGTGGGAAGTTTGTGATAAAAAAACAAAACAAAAATAAAATAAATAAAAATATATAATAAACATGAATTTCTCCCACTTTTCCACAGCCCCCTGAACGCAGCACTGCCCTCCTGTTTGTAGTAGTTAATTCTCTAGAGGAGATCTGGCCTATTATCAGTCTGGCCACCTTGAGTTTCCTGAGACCGGACGTTGACACGACTGGCACCAATGAACGACTCTACAACAATATAGTCCTGGGATATCTGCTATCTGTTTGGGAAGATTACACTGAGAAAACATTTAGAGAGAAAGACGGATTATTTTACAGGTCCTATATTACACAAAATGGATTCTTGTGAACTTTATGCCATGTTATAATGTTGTTACCTCCTCAAAAACATACCTGGAGTTGTGTTTTATTTCATTCACACATGTTTCAGTAATTCTACAGTCTACATCTCCAAAGCTCAAAATGCTCTGTTCCACCTTGTGATGTCATGAAGTGGTAGTTTTCAAGTTAACAACTACTTTTACCTTTTATAACATAGATCAGAAAAGGGTGTAATATGGGCCCTTTAAACAATATATCATCTGCACATTTGGGAGGATTTCACTAAGAAAACATTTACAGTGAAAAACAGTGATAAATTCAAACACAGTAGTGATAGTTGTGGTGCAAAAATAGTTGGACAAATGGCTTTCCATGATGTGTGTTTGGGCCTATCTGACTTCCCCCTTGGTTTCCTCTTCTTTGTGAGTTCAATAGCGTCTGCTCAAGTGTTGCCTGGAAACGTAATGACTTATACCTTAGTCACAACAACAAAATACTACTTGCAAGTCTGATCACCTTGAACAAACCATTAAAGCCACAGCAGGTAACTTTTAAGCCATAAAATAGACTAGAAAAAACATATTTTTTTGTGACTGCAATACATAGAAAAAACATGCATTGTTACTCTTGACCGCACTTGCATCTCCACAAACCTGACTGGCAAAGACTAGGGCCTCCTCCTGCTTGTTTCCATGGAAATGTTGTTCCTTTGGCTATAATCATCAGCATTATGGCATAAAACATATCGATCCCCGTGGAAAATGTTTCAAAGTATGGTGTTAACTTTCTATTTATATGAAATCAGGCAGGTGACGTCCCACCTCCAGAAAGTTATATACTGTTGATTTAAAGTTATGGGTTTCAAAGTGACAAATTAGCACTTCTACCATGACATTTAACAATTTAAAACAAAATGATATCTTTTGAATGATGAAAAGTCCCTAAAATGGCGCCTCTAAACAGAAAGCTGAACCCCTGAATAGGACACAATGACAGGAGCATCTTTCAGACCCAGACCTCAGCCTCGCGAATACTGTGAATACTGTGAATACTGTCCTGCCGTCGCTTTAGTCGATCTCTACACAGATTGATTTCTGAGTGGTTCACATCACGCGCCGCTGCTCATCGAAATGACATGTGCCCTCTGAACTTTGACCTCTGCGGCTGAAACTGAGAGGAGCTGGAGGCAACATAGTCAGTGAGAGAAGCCAGGCCAATACAAGTTCTCACAATAAAAATACAATTTAAAATCTTCAACAACAATATTCAAACGTAAGACTGTGTGACGTTTGATCACTATGATGATTATTACAATACTTTAGAGTAGGAGATGCAACAAGTTCAGTTAAAGGTACAGGTGCATTATGTAACTTTACTGGTCAGTGGTTTATTGTCTGCCACCTGCGTGTTTCCATGGAGATGTTATTGCTGAAATGTTCCACACTATGGGAATAAACTAATCTAGTAGAACTCATTCAGTTAGTATAATATTATAGTTTAAGAAGCTTTTCAGGCCAAAATAAGTCATGTGTGTGGTCTGCATCTAAATATAAAGCATTATCTTGTCCGAGAATCAGGAAGTGCGCAGTTAACATGCTTGTTGTTGTTGGCATTACTTTACTCTGGTCTAGGAAAGTTGTGAAACACTCTTATAAATAAATGTATTGTGCTGTAGGATCAGGATGCTGGGAATGCATAAGGTAAGAAAAGAAAAACTTTGTACTACTGCAGACTGTTTAAAATGAACTATGAAAAATTATGTCTGAAAATAAGTGCATTTTAAAAGCTTGGCCTTGAAAATCGATAAATATTCTAGTTTCTCCTGTACACAAACCGCTAAACTACTGTAGCAACAACTTTACAGGCTGATTTTTTATCCTAAAGAGAATAGAAGATGTTTGTAATGAAAAGGAACAGGGCCAAAAGATACTAAATAACGTAAGGCCAGATGAAGTCATGTTAGATAAAGCTTTGCACTGGAATTTTAGAGATAGCTAGAAGTGGTGCATTCATGGGCTTCAACTTTCCATTTATCCATAGGTCCAGAATGGGGAAAAATCAGGAACATTGTCGTAGTGATTAACAATTTCAAAACAATATATTATATGTTTTGAATGGCTAAAAATCTTCAAACTGTTGCATGGATCAGGAAGCTGGAACCCGGGTGACATTTTGAGCACTTTTCACCATCATTTTTAGTTTTTAGGTGCTAATTGCTATGGCAACGGAGCTCATTATTTATCACTCTAAAACGTACAAATTTGTATCTACAGTAAAGCCTAACACCCGATTTGCTTCTCCTAGACTTTCGGGATGTGGGACCTGACTTTGTGCCTCTGTGTGTGATTTTTAAGTCCTCGTGTGTGTTGTCAGTGTGATTCTGAGCTGCTCTGTCACATCGTAACCACAAAACATCACCACGGGACCAGAGAGGCATGAGGTACAAACTCAAGAAATCGCAAAAAATAATGAGGTGACTTTATTACTCACCTCTTACAAAGTTAAACTGTGTGTCTCCTCCGTAAATAACCCAGACCACAAATAGCGTTATTGATTCTGTTTGAAGTGTTCTTTAAAAGTAAAAAGCTGGGAGTAGATCCTCATGTGTTTGTTTCAAGGTGAAGCTGCTGCAGATTAACGATAGTGAATCTACTTTTGGTGTAGTTTATCTCGAGCTTTCAGTGCAATACAAAAGCATTTATCTGAACTACTGAACCACATTTCGCAAATAATAATAACAGTTTTATCTTGCATCTAAACTAGAAGTGAAATGCTCTGATATTTGGAGCACTTTAGAGTCTCAAATAGAGTCGTTTCACTGTAGACGGAAAAAAAAACTGACAGAGGTGTGTTAGCTTCATTAGACGTTTTTTTTTAGTTTGTGGTGTACGGTCTCTTTACAGCAGCCTTTCACTCAGAGATATCAAATCTAATCCGATTCTCCTCATGTCTGTAATCTGCGCTTTTTGTCGCACAAAAATAAAAAAAAAATCCTGTAGTGTGTAGAGGGCTTAAAGTGACATATGTTGCTGTTTATCTCAACTTGTTGGTGAAAATGTTTTGCACTGATTCAATCTGGCACATTTGTCTGTATCAAAGTAGATATAAAAAAAACAAAAAACAAAGCATTTTAAGTTGGAATTTGGATGTTCATGGTTGATGCTTGATTTAATAATGCCTCTGTCTTTGCTTTAAAAGGTCTTTTGGCTTGTGTTTTATAGTCTGGATTCATGGGATGCATTTTGAGAATTTTTTCCTATTTAATAGATTTTTAAAAAATTGTCAATCGCGATGGTAACGGTCCTAATTTATAATAATTCTGAAACTCATGAACCAACTATAACTAACTATATAAACGTGATTATGATTCCTTCAGTAGTCACAAATATTCTGAACAATCGTTGCAGCCCTACAGTAGTATCACTAAAACAATTGAGGAACTATACTGCACAAAATGAGTGGAGATCTGTGGTTGGACTTGGCATTAAGTTTTCTTTCTTTCTGAAACCTGCCAAAGTCCTCTGTAGAACTCTGTGTGGGCAAGTGCTCCTGCTGCTGAGGCTATGGCTTTATTTCACTGCCTCCAAGACAAAGACAAGGATAATGCAGGCAAAACCCACTCATTATAATGTAGTTATGAAAACCAGGCTGCTATCAATTATAACCACAAAGTATTTGAACAATGAAGTAAATACCAACAGCCACGCTGCCATGCACTAACAGAGAAACAATTAGCCGTTTCACTGTTAGTGCATGGACTAAGTTACTAATGAAAATTCTTGTTGAACTAAAAACATGTGCTGCAGATCGATTGGTCGACTAAAATGGGGGCGTGGCCAAAGCTCTCAAAACGACTGCGTATCTCTGTGTACCTGACGCAAACTACACTCACAAGACTACACCTGCAGGGGGAGTGCATGTAAAAACTATTTATGCAGGAAAAAGTGCTAGGAAACTGTACTTATTTATGTAAATACAGATCAAACTAGTGAATCATGAGTTTAATCTTCCTTTTTACATATAAATACCAACAAAATACCAAACCTTCAAACTCACTCAGTTTTTGTCTCATAAATCCTTATCATCTAAATGTAAAAAATCGACAAATACAAATGTTTGGTTGAATAAGACGCCATTGACCACTTAATGAAGTAAAAAAGCCAACAACTCTGTCACCATGCAATAATAGGAACCATTACCTATTCCATTAAAGAGCAATATGCACAATCTTTATTTTTTTAATAGCTTTCTACTATGTTCCCTCATCAAAAACATGCCAGAAGAGGTTTTATATGACATCCATGCATGTTTGAGTAAATATGCGATCTCTCCTGGGCCTTATTTGAACCCTCCTTATGGTTAGCTGTAAGATTCTGTCCTATGTTCAGAACCCAAGCCACGTCACCCCTGCTCCCACACGACAATTCTCCATAAATATACAAAAACATGACACAAAACTGTACGCAGCAACTTGACAAACCTGATGTGATGTGCGGTAGCTTCATTAGTGGGATGCACGCTGATTGTGTTGTGATGTGTTGCTCTGAAGGGGGAGTGACGCATGGAGAGCAAAGGGAGGAGAGTGAAATTTGTAAAACATGTAAATAGATTGTTTTCGTCTAATATGGTATTTTCGAAACGATAAAAGGAAACATGGTGATCTATGTTAGAGCTTACTTTATTCAAAAGTAGGTTTATTTTTAATGGCCTGCCTGGGATCCAGAATACAAAAATGTGATAGTTGTCACAATGCATCTTCCTGAGTTCAGATGGGAGTGATTGACAGGTGGATTAGCCAATCAGGGACATGCATGATCATATCAAAATAAATATGGACAAAGGAAAGGAAAAAATATCAAAAGACTGAAAAACATTGCGGATTTCTGCAGAATCAATGAGAAAAGCACTAAACTCTGCCAAAGAGGGGGTAGTACACTCCTATGGGGTATTAACTGCTAACACAGAACATATTTAGATCACCATGTTACTTTTTATTGTTTTAAAATTGCTATATTTGCAGAAAATAATGTATTAACAATAAATCAATACCAATAAATCTCTCTTTCGTTTTTGACACTTACATCTCTCTTTGCTCTTCGTGCTACGTCACTCCTCCTTCAGAGCGCTATCACAACACCTCTAATGAAACCACTGCACTAAACCGACTGATATTTCTAGAGAATAATATACAGAGAGATATTATTCTAATATACTGTACAGAGACATATTATTCTGGACTAGCCAGGTGAACTGTAATCAAACTTGTTGAGGCAAAGTTGACCACAGTGTTTATCTTGTTTAAAAAGTGAAAACTCGACGTTAATAATAACTCAACAATGCCTATAAAATATTGCCCCATTTCTCTACGCGTCTTGTTCAAACTTGCTCAGTCTCCTCCCTCTCCGTGTCTCTCTCTCATCCTTTATCTCGTTATAACACAAAACCCAACCAGGCTCAATAATGTCCAACAGAAAACACAGAAAGATAGGCATCTGCTGCTCACTATACATGTGGGTATGAGCTGGTAACACAATATGAGACAGAGAGGGAGAGGAAGAGGGACAGGGGGAGAGAGGGGAAGAGAGAGAAAAGAGAGTGAGGGAGACAGGAGGGAATGAGAGAAAGAGGAAACGAGGGAGAGTTTGGGAGGAGAGGGGCATAGAGGGAGAGAGAAAGAGACAGAGAGGGGGGAGAGAGACAGGAGGGAGGAGGAAGGAGGGGTTAAACATCCCATAGGGGGCATCGGTTTGCTGAAATGGTAAGAAAAGGATCAGTGATTAGGGCTGGAGAGAAAGAAGAGACGCTTAAACGAATGTATTTTGATTTGAGACTTCACAAAATTGCAAGCCACAAAGTTTCTCGAGATTTGGATACTGTGTTAGCTTTACTGCGCTAACAATTTTGCGTTAGTTGTTGTTTCCTTGGGCAACACACTTCACTCGCTTTTTGTATGTATAGATGTGGTCAAATTGAAAACACTATTTGAATGGTTGCAAACACAGCAATTTTAACATATGTTTTACAATTCTACTACTACTACTATTAAAGAGAACACTACCATATAAACACAAACTGCAAATGTAATCAAACTTCTGTCAACATTTTAGCTTTTATCATATGTGAAATATTCAAATATGTCACATTTTCCTGGCATTTGACAAATCGATTTCTGTTCTATGCAAACACAATAGTGGTGTGGTAGTGGTTTAGCGAATTGCCTCTCCCTTTGCCAAGGATCGATTAGCCCGAACGTCATGCTAGCTACAACTGTATCCAGATTTGAACTTAACGGGGTCAATGTTACGAGAGGTCACTGTGAGATTCAATACATTTTTTTCCTATGTAAACACAGTGGTACATGGAGAATATGAATGGTAAAGAGAGAATATTGATTTTAAATAAGGACATTTGCAAACTGGATTTGAAATGGACCATATACGTGAAAATATACTGAATGATTTTACACACAAGCGTTGAGATTGCGATTAGATTTGCGATTTATGTTTTAATAATAGTTAAAAGTTCACATTTTAAACACATCTAGAAAAATTGACAAAAAACTGAAATCTGAACTGACAAACTAATGCAAGAATCCCATTTTAGACCATGTTTGCACAGATTTAAACTGCAGGGTAAGCAGTTTGCAGAATGCAGAATGTAGAATAAGACAGGAGATGTTGTTTGTGGAGGAAATGCTGGTACTTCAAAAACTGCAGACTTTGTGATTTGCTAATTGGGTCCATTCAAACTGCAACTTCGATTTGATTGGAATTAATCTTATCTTAATCCAAGTTTAAGGTTTTACTGCATGAAGAGTTAAAGAAATGTAGGGGAAATACAAATAATTGTTTTGATATTTGGGTTTGAGCTGTTTATTGGTGACATTTTGGCTACGTTCACACTGCAGGGTATGTGGCCCAATGCAGACCTTTGTATGTAGTCGTTAACATTACAACAAAAACGCAACAGCTATTTATCCCTAATGTCAACGAAATGCGGCTGTGAAGTGACCTGCACGCACACAAAAGTACACAACAGAACACGACAGAACACAACATCACAGGCAGCGCGTTGTGTTTGCAGAAGTAAACATGGCCCAGAGTCGTCTCAGCCCTGGAGCATTCGTGTCTATTTCAAGTTATTTGAGCAACCGCAGCCAACATTTACTTAATCGAGCAATTTTGGGAAGCGTATCAAGAAGGAAGAGGGCAAGGATTTCGGTTATGGCCCTGTATGATGGATGAGGAGTTGCTTGAGAGCGAGTCAGGTACATTTAATGCCTCGCTGCGCTGATTCCTTGGCAATTTCTTTGAATACCGCCCGATTACGGTATGATCCCTCGATTTTGGCTTGAACTGACTGGTCCTCCCCATATATTAATGAGCTCCGCAACATCTTCTTTTCTCCGTGGACTGTTCTCCGCTGCTTCATCTGTCATCTCTCTTCACGCGCTCGGATCTATTGGCTCAGAATTGTGACGGAAAATATCAGATACAGGTCACATATGGGTAAAAAATGGGTGGCCTGCAGTGTGAATGTAGCTTTGAGGAGTTTTCACTATTCAAAAGATATAGATGATATTGTTTTATATAATGTTTTAAATGACTGACTGCTAAATGCCAAAAGTCCAGTATTTTCCCCCATTCTGAAACCCATGGACACAGACATTCAGATTCTACAACATTTCCCGTCATCAAAATGATTTCACGGTTCACTCGCTCACTGAAAAACACACAAATTAGACACTATTTTCACTCTCTCACATTCTCTCTCTTTCCCTCCGTCTCTGTATTTCTCTCTCCCTCACTTTGCATCTTTCTTTCTCCATCTTTCTCTCTCACTTTGTTTCTGTTTCTGTCTATATATCTCAAGCTTTGTCTCTCTCTTCACTCATTCTCTCTCCCTCTTTCTCCCCTTCCCCCTCTCTCTCCATCTCTTTCTCTCTCCCTTTCTATCTTTCTTTCTCCCTCCCTTTCTCTCTTATGCTCTCACTTTCTCTTGTTCTCTCCCTCTTCCTCCCTCTTTTGCTCTTCTCACTCCCCTTCATTCTCTCTCTCCATCTCTTTCTCCCTCCATCTCTCTTATGCTCTCACTTTCTCCCTCTTCCACTCTTTCATTCTCTCTCTCTTCCTCTTTCTCACTCTCTTTCACCTTCTCTCCTCTACCCTCTCTCTCCATCTCTATCTCTCTCCGTCTTTCTCTTCTCGCTCCCTCTCTCTATCTCAGACTTTCTCCCTCCCTCTCTCTCTCTTACGCTCCCACTTTCTCCTTCTTCCTCTCTTAATCTCTCCCTTTCTCTTCTCGCTCCCACTCATTCTCTCTTGCTCTTTCACCCTCTCTATCTCACACTTTCTCCCTCCCTTTTTCTCTGTTATGCTCTCACTTTTTCTCGCTCTATCTTCCTCTCTGTATCGCTCTTTCTCTTCTTGCTCCCACTCATTCTCTCCCTCTCCATTTCTCCTTTTCTTCTTCCTCCCTCTCTTTCTCTCTCTCCGCTCCTACAGCCACATTACATTTCGTGGTAATTATTCCTTTATGACAGCCATCACACACAGAGCCCCATATTGATGTAATGACATATAATGTATTGATTTCTCGTATGTGACCCACAGAATGTGCAGTTGACCATAAAGGATGTGAGCGCAGAGGAGCGGCCGCGGTGACTAACGGCTTGTTACTGGAAAGCGGGCGGATTTCAAACAGTGGTCCGCGTACTACGAGTGGAATCAACCATATCTAACTGCCACTTCTTGGTTTAGTTTTGGTTTAATGATGTAACTTTTCCGGTGGGAGTGTGAAGATAGAGCCTCATTAACCCTGGCTTAGTTCTTGTTTCAGTTCATCTTTAGTCCTGCTGTACCTAATTTTGTCTTAAAAACATAAACTAGTTCAACAGAACTAGCTAGTCGTTAAATGGTTTACACTGATCAAAAGATATTCCTCATTTACCTTACGCATTCAGAGCATCCTAGTTATTCACCATGATGAGTTTATAAGCACTACTCAGACAGGAGATGTTATTGTTTGTGGAGGAAATGCTGGTACTTCAAAAACTGCAGACTTTGTGATTTGCAAATTGTGTCCATTCAAACTGTGATTTTGATTTTATTGCGATTAATCTCATCTTAATCCAAGTTTCAGGTTTTACTGCAGAAGAGATAAAGAAATGTAATGTGTTTGCAAATAACTGTTTTGATATATTTGTGTCCGAGCTGTTTATTGGTGACATTTTGGTTATGTTCACACTGCAGGGTATGTGGCCCAATGTGGATTTTGTACATAGTGGGAGTGTGTACATAGTGCCTCTTTAATCCTGATTTAGTTTCAGTTCATCTTTAATCCTGCTGTACCTGATTTTGCCTTAAAAACATGAACTTGTTTAAACAGTTTGCAGTGGACACAGCGGACTTAGTTTGATTTCGAAAGCTTCTTATACAGTATATCTGTACTGCGGCATAACGAATTGTACGCAAATACATGAGGAAAATAAAACAGGTACAGGCCCTTTAATGCCATACTGTGGAAAATTCCAGGCAAAGCATAATAACATCACACCAAAAAGGTACATAGTTGAGCCTTAAATAGCACTGATTAAAAAAGTGTCTTGTTTATGTTCAGGAGATTAATACTGAAGCCATTTTATGTGTTTTTAATGGGAAAAAAGTGACGTGTGTATATATATATTGTTTTGTAAGTTATAACCTATATGAGATGAAAGTATGTACTATTTCACATTAGTAGTATTTGATGAGCCGTGTACGCTCCCCTGTATCGCGTGGCTTCTTTTCATAGTGTAAGAGTGCATTTAACCATAAGGGCCGATCAGCAGTGACAGACGCCTTTATTGGACATATAGATGTGAGTGCAGATTCTTGCTCAGAGCCATACAAAGTCATGACATTCACGCCTCATTGGAGACAATTGCATGCTCATTTTTCATAAAGACAAAGGGGGCTACGCTAACGGGGCTAGCCTGATGGATGCTATCTGAGTTTTTCCATATGCGGTCGCTAACATACGGCGTAGCTCGGAGCATTGGCGACACGCAAGACAGTGACGGTGCCAGGAGGAGGTTTAATATAGGGGACAGTAGAGATGTACAGTGAAGTGTGAGGAGGTCAGAGGTCAGAGGGCATTGAAGGAACAGATGTATGTGGGGAAAAAAAAAATAAAAAATCTTGTACAGTTTCTAGGGAGGTATTAGAGTTGTAAAGCTGTGAAAGTCCAGATAAGAAGTGAGAATATGTAAGTACTATCAGAAAATATTAGATGTATCTCATATATCTTTATTTATACAGGGAGAGGCCAGTGCGACATTCAGACTGTACTTTTCATGAGCGCCCTGTTAAAAAAACAAAACAAGTAAGTACATAGTAAGTCTATTTAAAACATTAAAAACAGGAGCAGGTGTGATTATAAAAGTTTGTCACCAGATTATTAAAGTGCATTTGTGGTGCCAAAGTATCCAATTTTGCTTGTCCTTGAAATATATTCCATTTTCTGAGAAGCCAAACAGCCAAAAGCCCTTTTTCCCCATCTCAGCTCTGGTGCGGCCAGTCCTTAGACTTACACAATCACGAAATCTTCTATTAAAAGTTCCCATATCAATGTTCACATTTTATACAGTGCTGTTCAAAAAATTGGTGGCCGCATCATTCATTTGTTTTTGGAAAGACAAAAAAGTTTGATATTCGATATAACTGGAGATATTTCCATACACCAAATTCCAAATTTCTGACACAGTTTAATAAAAATAATAATTACTTGTCAAATGTGTCAAAATAAAACAAGCAAAAAGATAAAGAAGATAAAGTAGGACTTAAGGGAGAAAATCACAAAAGAAATCTGCCTTTAATGTTTTACTTAAAGGGCCTATATCACACTGTTTTCTGTTATAATGTTGTTTTCTCATCACAAACAGACCTGGAGTTGTGTTTTGTTTCATTCACACATGTTTAACACACAAACCCTGCATATTTAAGATGAGTTCTTCTCTCTGTTCCACCTTGTGATGTCATGTGGTAGTACAGAAAGAAAGGGAGTGCTCCACTGTGTTTTTAAACTCCACACACCTTCATTAAATCATTTGGATGATTTTAGCCCTAGAATTGCTAATATCTACTAAAGGTAAAAGGTAGTCATTAACTTGAAAACATCATAAGGTAGAACAGAGCATTTTGAGCTTTGGAGATGTGGACAGACTAATAATAAAGGGTTACTCAGACACGTGTGAATGAAACAAAATGCAACTCCAGGTGTGTTTTTGATTAGTTAACAGCATTATGAGATGACTTAAAGCTCACAAGAGTCAGTTTTGTGTAATATAGGACCTTTAAAAAACAGTACATTTCTATCAGATATAATTACATTATAGTTAGTTTGTTGTGATGTCAGTTTTTGCATTATCCAACATCGTGGTAGTGATCATTTTGTGTTATATTGTGCGATCCTGTCTGAAATGTTGTCAGTATTGCCTATCCCAACCGTCATTTTAGTTTAAATCAGACCTATTGTGCTGTAGTTATAATCTATGACGCCCGTGGATTATTATGATATAACCTGGACATTTTTCAATATTGATCTAAAACAACTTAATAAAAGAAACAAGTCCGCTGACATCCACGTGGAAACTAGAAAACTGCTGTGCCCAATGGGAGATGACATCGCCGTTAGAGTCATCATTACAAAGCGTCACCTGTTGTCGATTAAAGCGATTAAAAATGGCTCAAACATGTACAAATCACTCCAAAAACAACTTCAGGTTAGTAAATGCTGAGGGGAAAATGACTCTAACACGGTTAAAAGCTCTGAAAAGTCGATTTTGCAGAGTAAGTCTGCTTTAAAGCTTGTACTAAGTCTATAAATTGCAGTCATCATTCCCTTTTCAGAAATGTTGATGCTAATACCCTTCCTCAAATCTCCGAGTCGTGATTCATGCCCTTTCGGTCCCCCTGAGCTCGCAGCATGTGTTGTGGTTTGGTAACTGTCCTGGTTACTATATAACCGTATCCGGCCGCTCCTTCCACTTCATGCTTGAATGGTCCGTCCACTGCATTCGGGGCGCGCTGACGAGAGCCAACCTGACAGCTCTGTGCGGTCAGACAAGAGAAAGAGAGAGGGAGAGAGGGGGGGAGAAAGAGAGGGGGGAGAGAGTGAGGGGGAGAGAGGGAAGGGAGAGAGGGAAGGGGGAGAGGGAGAGAGAGAGTGGGGGGGAGAGGGAGAGAGAGAGTGGGGGGGAGAGTGAGAGACAAAGAGAGGGAGAGAGAAAGAGAGGGGGGAGTGAGAGTGAGACAGAGAGGGAGAGATAGAGTGTGAGAGAGCGTGTGAGGGGTAAAGAGCAAGAGAGAGAGGGGGAGAGAGCAGACGAGAGAGAGAGAGGGGGAGAGAGTGTGACGGGGAAAGGGAGAGAGGGGGAGAGAGAGAGAGAGAGGGAGAGAGAGTGAAGGAGAGAGGGGGGAGAAAGGGAGAGAGAGAGCAGAGAGTGGGAGAAAGAGAGGGGGCGGGAAAGGGAGTGAGAAAGTGAGGGGGAGAGAGAGAAAGAGGGAGAGAGAGGCAGAGAAAGGGAAGGAGAGAGAGAGGGAAAAAGGAAGAGAAGGGTAGAGAGAAAGGGGGAGAGAGCGAGAGGGGGTAAGAGAGAAGTTGAGGGGGGGGACTGAACTGGGACTGAACCAGGGCCAAATCAGGATTAAGCAGGGACTAACCAGGGCTAAATCAGCACCACAGCAGGACAAAAAAACAGGAATAAACCAGGTGTAAACCAGGACTAAACCAAGGCTAAACAGGGACTAAACCTGGACCAAAAGTAGGGCAGGTTTACAGGTAATATTGGGACTAAACCAGAACTAAACCAGGATCAAACTAGAAATGAAAAATAGGACTAAATCAGAACTAAACAGGGACTAAAACAGGACTAAGCCAGGCTAAATATGGGCAGTAGAGAAACAAAGATAAATTAATAAAAACACAGGTAAAGTGACAAAAGCCCCAGGAGTAAAAATAGGTCTAAAACCAGGTCCAAAACAAGGTCTAAGCCATGATTAAACTAGGACTTAATCTGGTCTTCAAGAACAGTCAAACTCCTGTCAAAGGCTAAATGAAAGTTGTCACTATTTTCTGTCTAAAAATCAATACTCGTCTTCAGTTTCTATCGTTTTTGTGAGTGGTGAAAAGAGCTGACAGTCCTGCCTGAGTCCTCAGACTAATCGCAGCTCAAATGACTATGGACCAAACTAGGACCAAACTGGGATCAAACCGGAACCAAGCAGGGACCAAACCTGGACTAAACTAGGACTAAACCAGGACTAAACCAGGACTAAACCATGGACCAAACCGGGACCAAACTGGAACTAAACCGGGACCAAACCGGAACCAAACCGGGATTAAACTGGGACCAAACCGGGACCAAACCAGGCCCAAACTAGGCCCAAACTAGGCCCAAACCAGGCCCAAACCAGGCCCAAACCAGGACTAAACCAAGACCAAACCAAGACCGAATCAGGGCTGAACCAGGATTAAAAAATTCTGGATTAATATATATCCATTTAAACCAGGTTTCAACCAGGACAAAACCAGGACAAAACCAGGACAAAACCAGGACTGGCTTATTGAATTTCCTATATTTATCCAGAACTCCAGCGTAAACTGGGTCTAAACCAGGACTAAACCAGGACTAAACGAAGACTACACAAGGACTAGACCCTTGTCTAGTCCTGGTTCAGTCCTTGTGTACTAGGCAAGGACTGAACCAAGTACAATCTAATTTTATTTTCTGAAACAAAACCCTATATTATATTATTATCATGATCTCTAGTTGTCTGTATGGCAAAATCCTGTTTTAGTCCTGGTTTAGGCCTGGTTTAGTCCTGGAGTCCTGGTTTAGTCCTGGTTTAGTCTTTAAATTTTCATCTTCTTTATCACTTTTATCTTACTTCTTGATCAGTACAATCTAATGTTATTTTCTAAAACAAAACCCTGTATTATATGATATTATGATGGTAATTACAGTTGTCTGTATATGGCTAAGTCAGCAAACAGTGACGATGCGGTAAAGCCTGGATCCTTGGGTGTGCTAAATTTGTACAGCGTCTATAAATAGCTCATCTGGAGAGGATTCATGCTCTGTACTTGTGCTTAGCAACGAGGCTCCCATCCCTCACATGGCCAATACACTCATATCATGTAGGCTGGGTTTTTGGGTCCACTGCCAATTTCTTCAATTAAAATCTGGCATTTCAAAAAGAAGAGAAGAGGGAAGATGAATTAGTAGTGTTAGCAAAACCACATGTGCATTGGTGCTGTATGGGAGGTTGATATAAGGGAGGAAATGCCATCTAGTGGACACAAAGAGCAATGGTTTGAGATAAAATTTGGATCAAAACGTACATAGGAATGTTAAGAAATTGGTTTAGTTTGGTTTAGTCATGGTTTAGTCCTGGTTCGTTCCTGGTTTACTCCTAGTTTGATCCTTGTTTAGTCCTGGTTTAGCACTGGTATAGTTCTGGTTTAATTCTCATTTAGATTTGGTTCAGTCCTGGATCGGTCCTGGATCGGTCCTGGTTCAGTCCTGGATTAGTTTTGATTTAAGCCTCATTTAGATCAGGTTTAGTCGTGGTTCAGTCCCAGTTTGATTGAGTGCTGCTTTAATTCTAGTCCTGATTTAGACTCGCTTAGTCCTGGAGAAAGAACTTTAATCTACAAGTTCCTACAATAGTTTCCATGGTGATCTTCACAAATTCATTTTAAGATATATACATTAAAAAATCATAATTAAATGCAGTTTTGATATTTTCAGACACAATTAGATATAATTGTTGTTGATAAAACCAAATTGCATTTTTCTAAATCAGGCCTAAAGAAATACACTTCTTTAGATGCTTCTACACACTGTTGCTATGGAAACGTTCAAACCCTAACTGTTTGTATTTGCACTTCGGACACGCGCTTTATTAAAAAGAGCAAAAATGAGGTAAGAAATTTAAAGATTTAAGTAATTTAAGTTTAATTTAAAGGATTTTGGAACCACTATTTATGCAGAAATAGCACAGACAGATTAGTTCAGTCTACTTCAACATTATAACTGGTGTTTGTGAGTGAATTTTACATGGTTACAATGACAACAAAGTAAAAACTTAATTCAATTATATGCTAAACCTGAAACTACATAAAATGTGTTTTAATAGTAGCCAGCTATTATGTGTTAATAAATATAACACATATATACTGTGACGTTAAGGGTTGAAAGAATATATGTGTAAAACTATGCACAGTATTATTCCATCAACCGAGGTTATGTTAAAAAAAACAAAAAACATGAAAGCTTGTCATATACATTTTAAGATATATTCTCTAGATAGAATGGAGATGTCCACAGCCAATCCTCTGTGGTTTGGAGCAAATGGAGAGTCTGGAAGAAGAAATTTGACACATTTTTTTGTAATAATGACACTAATTAAAAATCTGCATTGATTATGTTCAGGAAATTAATATTGAAAGTAATTTATTTGTTTGTTTTAATCAGGCAAAAATAAAAATAAATAAATAAAAAAATAGAAATAAGATGTGATGAGAAATAAATGTGTTTCAGTTTTTTAGCATATTGCCTAACCATATCTCTAGTAGGCTGCAAGATGAATTGTAATCAAAATCAAAGTCTCTCTTTGAATGGACGCAATTAGTAAATTCCAAAGGCTGCAGTTTTTGAAGTACCATAATTCACTCCCCAAAGAAAATCTGTTGTCTTATTCTGCATAAAAACTGTTGACTCTGTAGTTTAGAGCTATACAAACATCTTGTATTAGTTTGTCAGGTCATATTTCAGTCTTCTTATCAATTCTTCTGGACGAGTTTAAAATGTGAACTTTGAACAGAATCCTATATTTAAAACATAAATCGCAAATCTAATCACAATGCTTGTCTCAGATATCAGATGTTTTTTCACAAATCGTTCAGCCCAAATCTCTAGTATAACTTTTCTTTCTGTTATTCTAGGAGAGCCTGTCCACTACATGGCTGTGAATTGCTTGAGGAATGCCACAACCGCTTGTCACTCCAAAACCTGATGGACTCGGCTCCGCTCATGAAGATCAGTGATGGCATCGCCTGTTCCCTCAACGTCAACGTCGACCTCTCCTCTTTACCCACCGATGTCCGCGGTACCTCTCGTCACTTAGCAACCCGCCATCACGAACTGGGCAAGTGGCAGTTGCTAACAGCACTTAGCATTAGCCGTGTCGGAGGAGAGGTTGTTGAATTAGAGCAGCTCAAACGCAATATTGAGAACAAGTTGGAGGAGCGCCAGGCGTATGCTAAATTTATCAGCGAATGTGTCAAGTTCAAGGAAGATTTTGATCAATTTGTGCGTGAAGATGTGTATGCAGAGTTGAAAAAAGAGCAACATCTAACCAATGAGATAATTAGCCACTTGAGAAATCACATTGTCCTCCTTCAAGTTCAACTGGATTCACTAAGAGAAATTTATAAACACCTCTATACGGATTTTCAAGACAAATCCGAAGCGATTAAGCTAATAGCTAGCTGCGTGACGCACAGTAATTTGCAAGAAAGTCCACAAACTGAACCAAAACAACAGCACATTAGCTACGATCAGTGGAAGTCCGAATGCAACAAGCTACAAAACACGTGTGACAATTTACTCAAAAGATCTACGAACTTGCGTGGAAATGTTCAGTTCACGTGGAGGAATTTAAAAAACGCATGCCATCTTCAACAGTTAAAAACCAGCAAAGTGATGAGGAAACAAATCCACGATATGAGAAAGAATGAAGAGGAGATGTGGTGGAAGCTACAGGAAGCGCAATACGAAATGGATGATCTTACAAAAATGTCACAAAAGGTGTCTGCGCAAATGAGGAAGTGCAAAGAGAGAGCAAGTCAAAACGCAAACAATTTGAATGTTCTGAACCAGCGACAAGGCCACGAACTGTGTAAAGATCAAGCACACAATAGCCTAGCGCTGCAAATGTATGATTTAACCCTGATAGAGGTCAGGACAGAGAGGATGAACAGGCAGGTCCAAACCAAGATGGAGGCCGTGAGAAGGCGCATCCTGGTTCTACAAAGAGAGCTAGAAGCACAAAGGAAGGCTCTGCAGACAGAACTCAAGTGTGAAGACTTGTACCAAAGCGTAGTACCGCTCTATGGGGCTTCAGTCGGACCCATGAACAAAGATACGGGAGTGGAAGAATATAGCAGAACCATGGATGATGGAAATAAAACAAACTGAACAAGCAGCTCACAAGATTCTGTGCATCTTTGATATTTTACAGATTTCTTTTTACAATTTAAATGCCCACTATGTAACTTTTCTGGTGAGGAGTCTGCCACCTGTCTGTCTCTATGGAAATGTTATTGGTTTGGCTGGAATGCTCCCCAGTATGGTATTCAACTAATGTATCTTGCAGTTATCCATTGTTTTTCATGAAAGATATACATTCTTATTGTGAGCTGGCTCACCTCTCCACAGAGCTGGCTTGTAACTTGGCTTACTGGTGTCAACTACTTGCGTCCATGTTTAATCTTACAATTTACAGAGCCTCATACAAAATAAACTTGCATTAACCCATTTCAGACCAATAGCCATCTCCTGTATGTACCCTCAGTTGAGAAGTACAAACAACCGATTGAATTTACATGTTCAAAAAATTATGTAATACAAAAATAAAACTTGTGATTAAATTGATAAAACACTTAAAATCATAATAACTTGAATTCATATTTACAATTCCCCACTGCAAATTGTGAAAAGTCATTGTTCGAAGAAAAATTAGAAGACTTCAACTAATCTCGTAATTATTGAAACAGCAGCAGTTATTATATGGATTATAGTCAACTAAGCAAAGGGCAGTGGGTAAAAGCTTGGGTCCTTGGTTCAATATATATTCATTATGCCAAGAAATTCTGGAAATATGTTTGCACGTCAAAACAAAATCAACGGTAAAGGGATAATCCACTGATTCCTACATGAAATTTTAAGACTTTTTCTTATTAAGAAGATAAAATGCTTGTTTTAAAATGTTAATCACTACCCCAACTGTCCTTCATTTTTTCATCACTGATTTTCTTACCTTTCTTGGGCTGTGGAGGCAGATCTGGAGGTTGTTCAAACTTTAGCGTCTGTTTGAGGGCGTCTGCAGAGATCTTTGTCCCCGAGAAGATTCCCGATGGAAAAGAACTCTGAGCTTTAGTCTGGGTCTACACGTACAAGGTGACAATTATGTATTACTCATGTATTATTTGCCTTTAATTAGGCTAATATTATATAAACTAAATACATGTTAATAAAATGACTTTGATATTCACAATTGTAAAAGACAATAAACAGAGCCTGTTGGAAAACAATTATGACAGATAATATTATTAGTACAAATGACAACATCTCTAAACCACGAGTATAGGTCAACTGAATTATAGTACAAAAATATTAAAAACTGCGACAAATGAACTTGGCACTGGTCACATACATGTTGCAAATTGCAAACAAAAGTCCAAAAAAGTCATACAAAAAATTATATAGAGAGCACAAATTGATTCTATAAAATGTAAATACAAAAGAATGAGAATAGTATGATTTGAAATAACTTACTTTTCAATACAAATGTTTATACTGTAACAAACCTGTGGAGTAGTTTTTGTTGTGTCCTCTTTCTTCTCTTCAGCTGGACTGTTTTGGGTCCCCAGTAGAGCGGGGGGCTTATCTGTCAGGAACCCGGGGACAGGTGCCTGCTGGCGGCCACTGGGCTCGAACTTCACCGCCTCCTGGTGGAGCTTCTGTCGGACGTGTTTTATTTTACCAACCATTTTTAATTTTCACCCCAAACTCTGCCAAAACACAACAAAAACAACCCACTGTCAAGAACCTAGAATAACCACATGTGTTTTTGTAAAGTCAACAAACTGGACTTGTTACTACCGGAAGTAGAATAAATTTGTCATATCCGTTTGCTAAAATTAGAATAAAATGATGATTAATGGCGATACTTAACTTGAGAATACATGTATTTAAAGTATATGTAAAATGTGACGCGTATCTTCGTTCAAGTTCAAGCACAAAAACTGTGAAAAGAAAGGTTTTAATATGAAAATCACGAGGAACTGCTAGCAATGTTAGCTTTTAGCTCAACAGCTGTTCTGGCGGTGCAACACATTTAGATTCCCGGAGGAACGCAATTGGTATAAATAAAGGTTCCGCTTCAGTTTGTGCTTTTTATTTGCCTATTTTTGTAATATATATCGCTTTTTAAGTTACATTATATCCTTGAAATTTTTCATAGCATTTTACCAACTAACCAATATATAATAGCAAGAGGTTTCAGATTTTATTACAAAAAGTAAGTGGGTTTAAAAACTGTATTAGGCCTTCAACGTGAATTTTATTAGCAAATATCAGTTACACCCTTAAACCAGCTGGTTTTCCAACCACATTCAAAATCAAAATGAATATTTATTTACTTTTTGTTGGAAATATTATGACACTTTCCACAATAAAAACAAATAAAGACACAAATTAAACATTGTACATGGGTTTATACAAAAATAGACATATCAAAACACAATTGCACTATAGGTAATACAGTATGTACAGCACAGCTCACAAAACAATACAATGACACATAAAGGGTTAAAAATGACAGGTAGGAAATCATGTTACGTAATCAAAAATGGGTCCAACAACAGTCATTTTGCCAATAAAATAAATATATATCTTATGTTAGTATTGAAGCAAAACTAAAAGCAAAAATTAAATGTCAGTGAAGTAGTGCTATTTTATGATGAATACTGATGGAGTGGTACCTAAACCTATTTGTGGCACAGTTGTTAACACAAAACAATTTTACAATCACATATATATTTTCATACTACCAATAATTAATACAGCAACTAATTTAAAATACATTAAGTCACAGCCCACAAGATGCAAACAACACATTTGGCAGTATTATTTTACCACAACAAATAATGAGATGAGATATGAAATTTAAAGATGATTTATACAGAGGAAACAAGGGTAAACAGACTAAACTCTCCTTGAAGAGGACAGAATGCACATTTAGGAGTAGATGTGACTAACTACAACTATGCCATCTAGTAAAATATAACCAAACTGGAATAAAAATAGCATTGAAAATAATGAATATTAAGCTAAGGGCAATGCATGTACTTTGTAGTAGGACTCAGAAATATATGTGTGTGCAAATGGGACAAATTTCCTATTTCATCATATATAAGCTGAAAGATAAAAATATTTATGACAAATGTGATTTTTCTAATGAAAACATGCAACTGAAAAAAGGTCAAATAACAAAATAAGTAAACAATTTAAATAAATATATTTAAATATATTTATTATTATTTATATTTATTTAAATATATTTAAACTAGATTTAAAAGGTTTGCAGTTGCAAAAATACAACTTACTGTGAACAGGCTTGCCTTTTCACAGATCTGACCTGCAACAACTGCTTGTCTTTACTGCGAAATATTCCAGGCAAAGCAATAACATCTCCATGGAGACAAGCAGTTGGTGGAGCCTCCACTAGATAAGTTAAATTATGTGTCAATTGCAATTTACAGTACAGGGGTCCTGGGTTAACATGGTTGTTTTAGTCTTAGACCCCAGTCTTACATCAAATCATGGATACACTTTAGCTAGTATTTAGTACAGTGTTTTAAACTGTCAGCATTTAAAGGCTATGTATCTGATTTTGTATTTCCATGTATTTGAACAAAATTTGTCCTGCCTCAGTACAGATACATTGTACAAGCAGCTCTTCATTCTAAAGTGTTTTGCTGTCCAAGAATCAGGTGTTCAGTTAGCATACTAGTTGTTGTTAGCTTTACCAAGATGACAAAACTCCACTCTGGTCTATGAAAGTTGTGAAAAGCGCTTATACACTCATTGTGGTGAATAATCAGGATTCTCGGAATGCATAAGGTAAGTGAAGAATAACATTGTACCACTAGTTCTGTTTTTCACCTTTTGGAGACAGTAAAAATCACGTAAAGTGGCTTTAAACTGCCACATATATAAATGTTTCACAATTTCTACAGCTCAGTGATGCGAACATGCACGAACAGCGAGGACGGAGGGATGCTGGTTCCATCTTTAGACAGCAGGTGTATGTGGCGGTAACCTGAGGACACAGAACAAAAGGTTAGCCTCCTCTTCTCCAAGCTGTACACCTGACATTTAGCGCGTATGCTAATAACGTCCCTGCGCACCTGGAGAACTCTGGGTAAAATTAGACCCACAAGACTGATGCTAGTGCCTTTTAGCCCACGTGTGAAAGAAAGTGGTCAGCAGTGCAAAAACAGCAGGGGAGCGGGGGAAAACGCTGACTTAGCTAGCAAGGCAGAAAATTATTCGGTAATAGATTATAGGCCGACGTAATGCGCTGCAGACACGGCAAAATTAAAAATAATGGCTAAAATGTATGAGAGGAAATGTAGTGATGAATGGAAACCGATAGATGGAGGAATATTTCAAAAGCTCTAAATATGGTCTCGTTCCAATTACGGTTGTAACGAATGATTGTTTTAGTTGTCGATGAGTCAGCAATTATTTTTTTAGACTACAGCTGACTAGAAAATATGTTTTGCTTTGAAAAAAGACTGAGAAAAAAACAATAATTTCAAAGAGAAAATTTACAGTGGAAGGGCATCTGGCACACAAGGATATAGAAAGTTAAGGTTAAGGTTGTCTGCGTAGAGAAAATTGTCCTCTGCATTCAACCCATCATGGGGAGGGCATCCAACACACAGGGATGTAATACAGGAGGACGGGAGGACATCTGACACACAGGGATATAGATTGTTATTACCTTGTTGCATGCAGCTCAGTGGCAGAGTGTACTGGCCGACAAAGTCATTTTTTGAGGTCTTGTCATAATCCTCTACCACAAAACGGACCAGGGCCAACTCTGGTGCGTGAATCGTGAAGCGAAGAGTGTCGTACCAAACAGGGTTAAAACCTGTACGAAAAATACAAATATTCTATTCTTTCAATTCAATTCAACAACTATAAATGTAAAAAAAAAAAATGAATTAATTAATTAAAAGCACCAAAATGCAACTTTCTGGGTGGGGAATGTCACCTGCATGACTCCATGGAAATAATAAGTTAAAACCATATTTCGGAACAATCTCCATGGAGACATGTTTTATGCCATACTGTGGAAGATTATAACCAAATGAACAACATTTCCATGGCAACAAGCAGGTGTGGGCCCTCCTCCAGGTCAAGAGTCAGAATTGCCAAAAAGACTGAAATCTGAACTGACAAACTAATACAAGAATCACATTTCAGAACATGTCTGTACAGATCTAAACTACAGGACTGGATAAACTGAATATCTTTTTGTTTTGTGGAGAAAATGAGTCCTTCAAATATTGCAGATTTGCTAATTGAACTAATTCAAATCTGATTTTGATTAGACTGCTATTTGCAGCCCTTGTTGAACTTTCCTTTTGGCAGTGCATTTCTTGAATAATTAACATTAAAACTCTGCTTGTGCCATACTCTTTGTCCGGGGTAAGACCTGGTTTAGTCCTGAGTTTGACCTAGTGTAGTCTACATTTGGGTTATGGTTTAGTCCTGACTAAGACCTGGTTTAGTCCTTGTTTAATCCTGTTTTAGTTCTGACTAGTTTGTGTGTAGTCCTGGTTTAGTCCAAGTAAAAACTGGTTAGTCCTTGTTTAGTCCTGCTAAGAACTGGTGTCATCTTGATTTAGTCATTCTTTAGTTCTGGTTTAGTCCTGGTTTAGTCCTGGTTTAGTCCTTGTTTAATCCTGGTTTAGTGCTGGCTAAAACCTGGTTTAAATCTGGTTTAGTCCTGAGTAAGACCTGGTTTAGTGCTGGCTTACTCCTTGTTTAGTCCTGGGTTAGACCTGGTTTAGTCCTGCTTTATTTATGGCTAAGACCTGGTTTAATTCTTGTTTAGACCTGTGTTGGACCTGGTTTAAGCCCTGGTTTAGTCCTGGTTTAGTCCTGGTTGTGTTAGTCCTGTACCATTGTTTTCGATCCACCTGGTCTCCTGTTTGTTCTGGTCCAGAGGGACTCCGTGTATCTCCACTCTCACCAGAGGGTCCACTATGGAGCCCTCCTTTATGTTCACTTTGGGCAGCTGCTGACCACTGATCACCTGCAAACCACAAATCACAATATTTAGCTAAACTTTAACTTACTTATTAACGTATATTTTTTGAATATATAGATTAAATAAAGTGACCTGTATAGTGAGGATGAGTGGTTGGTATCCGTCCAGTTTCTGTGGGTTGTCAGGGTCAAACCTCCTTTCGGCTTCTCTCATAAAACTGGGCTTCAAGACGTAACCACAACCGCCATTTTGACTGAACAGGCCATCGTTTAGGTCCATGCCTTCCCCAGCAGTTTGGAAATTCAATGCAACTATAATAAAGCAAGGAACATATTTAAATTATCTCTCCGTTATGGTTCCTGGGTTAGACCTGGTTTTAGGCCTGGTTCAAAGTTTCAGAGCAAAGTTGATGTGTTAGAAGCAGGAAAAATTAATAAGGATGTTGAGCAATTTGGTTTTGTCCTGGGGGTAATCCTGGTTAAGTCCTGAACAAGATCTGGTTTAGCCTTGGTTTAATTCTGCTTTAGTGAGTTAGACTTGGTTTAGTCATGGGTCAGACCTGATTTACTCCTGGTTCAGACCTGGTTTTGTCCTGGTTTTGTCCTTGTTTAGTCCTGGTTCAGTTCTGGTTCAGCCCTTGTTGAGTCCTGGATCAATCCTGGGTTAGACCTGGTTTAGTCTCGGTTCAACCCTGGTTCAACCCTGGTTCAGTCCTGGTTTAGTCCTGCTTTAGTCTTGGTTCAGTCCTGGTTTAGTCCTGCTTTAGTCCTGGTTTAGTCCTGCTGTAGTCTTGGTTTAGTCCTGGTTTAGTCCTGGTTTAGTCCTGCTTTAGTCCTGTATTACCGATTTGGCAGCCGACATTCCACATTTCCTGGGGGTTGTAGTTGGAGGAGTCAGTTCTGAATCCGCTGGGGTAGACTCGGGTGAGCTGTCGGGCGTTATGGTACACGAACTCTGCTCCTGATAAACAAAGAGAAGGAAATATTATGAACATGGTGATTTTGGATATTAGATAACAAATTGTTCTAGTTGCAAAAGACTAAATATGAGGGATGAACAGTTCTCTGGAACAGTCTTCCTGAAGATGTGAGACAGGCCTCTACTTTGACAATGTTTAAATCCAGGCTCAAAATGGTTCTGTTAGCTGTTAATACTGAAAGGTTTTGAGTTTCATTTAAATTACTCTGTGTATTTGTGCTATACACATAAACATGCCTTGCTGAATGAAAACAGATAAAAACAGATCTAGAAATGGTAAAAATAAATACATAATAAATAATATGATGGTTTGAAATTCAACCTTTTTTCCAAACCATGTGTATATGATACTGCGTTCTCATAAAGATGCAATATGTAACTTTTCTGGTATTTTATATTTTTAAGGTTTTTACTATTAGAAATTCCACAACAGAGGTCTGCCACCAGCTGGACTCCATGGAAATTATGTTAATCTATCTACCATTTATTCAGTCCTTTTTTTTGACTAATTGCAAAAAAAGGGAACTGTAGTAAATGTAGTTTAACAAGTGACTATGATATGTATTTGAACTCTCTTACCGGCCTCTTTGAGCTGCTTCCGGGCTTTGGACTCGGTGAAGGAAACGACTTCATAAAACTTGGAGTGGATTCTGGAGTGTTTGAAGCTCCTGAAGTGAACGCTCTTACAGTAAACCACACAGTCCGACAGCTCCTTGGACAAACGCTGCTTCGACTTCTGGACAAACAAACAAGTGTAACGCAAAATAATGAAACAAATGCACCAGAGCCGTCGTGACCCTGCAACTGAGAATTTTCAGGTTAGATAAAGGTTAAAGGTTAGCGCCACGTTACCAGACAAGTTAAGATTATTATATTCTATACCAGATCTCATTACTGCATCAGTCTAAGGATTAGCCGCATCAAAACTGAGACTGGAAAGAGGCTTTAAGCTGTTTTGCTTCACAAAAATGAAATACACTCCAAGGAAAAGCAAAAGTGGATACTTCTTGACACAATCACAATTTCATAATCTGGTAACAAAGTTTTATACAGACACAGGCTTTTGATCTTTTATATGGACTTATATACAGTATACTTTGTATATGTTTGTTTGTTTTGTTTGTTTTTCTGTTTGTACTGTATTTTAAACAGGGCGCCCATGAAAAAGAGCCTAATTGCTTTAATTGTTGCCTTTCTCTGTATAAATAAAGATAAAGAGGATTCAAGACTGTGCTAAAATGTTTGCCTAGTTTTCCCTAGTATTAAAATTTTAGTGAAGTTAATTAAGCCTGAGAACCACAAGCTGGTGAAGGGCCTTTTAGTCTCATTAGACAATGCAAAACAGTCCTGCACTATAATCTGTTTAATCATCTACACTACAGCCTTAAAAACTCACTACTTAGTGCTGCAACTAGAGAGAGATATTCCGTGATATTTGGACTTTCTAGAGTATCAGCTATCAGCCTTAAATCTCTAGCATAGGCTGATATTTAGTTTTGGTCAATCTGATGCCTAAGAACACAAACAAAGCTTTATATTAACACTTTAATATGAAGATATAGCTACACTGCTCTCTTAAAGGTTTGTGGTAAAAAAAAAAAAAGGGCTTAGGGCAAGTTTGTAGCAAATTTAAATGAAATAATTTGGGGGAAATAATCAAAATCGGCCCCTACATGTTGGCAGAGTTTATCGGCCATCAGTTGCTCTGGATTCTAAACAATCGATATAAAAAAAAACCTATATCGGTTGATATCTAGCTGCAACTAACGATTATTTTAGCAGTCGACTGGTGAAATGATTGTATTAATTGTATATTTCTGAATATTTTAACCAAATAAAGGAAAAAAATAAGCAGTGTGAAGGCGTTACACATAGAGAATGTTGAACAGTGTCTTGTGATAACTTTTTGCATCTTGGCTTTCATCACTGTAAATGTTGTGTTTATATTCAAAGTCTTTTTTTAACACGCTTTTTTATCCTTGCCTTTAATTTTATCATTTCACTATTGTTTTACATTGCACCATACCACTGAAGCAAGGTCCCAGTTTTTCCATATATTTGCTATTCATGTTGTTATTGCCAGAGACAGGTGCGGCATTTCAGTGTGAAATTTGTCTGGGTGAGTAATCCGCTTTCCGTCATCAACCTAAACATGCAAAATCCTCATTTTTACTGTCTTAAAAATGTGAAAGACAGAACTAGTTCATTTTAAACAGTTTGCAGTGGTTCAAAGTTATTCCGTGCCTTTTATTTTATCATTTCACTATTGTTTTACGTCGCACCATATCACTGAAGCAAGTTTCTAGTTTGTGAAGTCTACAAGTCCAGATAATGATTTTTCCAATCAATAACTCTCAAGCCCATATTCTCTCAACCCTTTTATAAAGAGCAGTATTAGATGTTGGGGTTAGACCAAGTACTTTCTCATGCAGTATCAGAACTCCTCAGGTGTCTATAAACATCAAACATGTGACGCGCCAAAACCGCGGTGAACCTGGTGTGGATGAAACAGGAGATTCCAACAGACAGGGCCTCCCTAGACCAGGTCTAAGCCAAGATCTGGCCTGGATCTGAGCCAGGACCCGGACTGGACTCACCTGCTGATACCGCATTACCTCAGGAGATCAGGTGACTATTACTAAACATGAGGCTAACTGCTCTGAGCTTTCCTTATGGACTTAGTTTGCAGAAGTGATACAGGAGCATGCTGTCAGCTGCAAATTTTAATTTTAAATACATATAGAATTGGGCCATAATATATTATTCCAAAATGACCTTAATGGGCTGTTAGCCATGTGAAGATCGAAGACTGAAGACTTTATCCCATAAGTTTGAGCAAAATTTGAGTTGCCCCAGTACAAATATACATATATACAAATTGAAAACCGCTTACAAACTCATTGCGCTGCATAACTAGGATACTCTAAATGCATAAGGTAAGTGAGGACTAACTTTGAACCACTGCAAACTGTTTAAATTGAACTAGTTCCGTCTTTCACATTTTTAAGACAGTAAAAATGAGGATTTGTGTGTGCTTAGGTTGATGGCAGAAAGCGGATTACGCACCCAGACAAACTTCGCACTGAAATGCTGCACCTGTCTCTGGCAATGACAACAGAAATAGCAAATACATGAAAACAAATACCAGTTTCATCAGTAAACAGACAGTTATTTACACAGAGGACAGTACAATAAGAGATGTAACATAAGACCTGCCTGGTTTCCACATGTAACAGTTAAGTTTATTGTGAGTGAATGCACTGGGACATTAAGGGCTGTGTCATTAGGAGAGGTGATTACAGAGTTCAATTATCCACATGGCAAGATCAGATTTCCCTTATAGAGAGAGCAGTCATCTCAGCACACCTAGCCTATATACACTGTAACTGTAAGGCTGAAGAAAGGTTTACTTTTACTTTTCAAGCTCTGAAGAAAGAAACAAAATATGTAAGGTGTACATATGAGACAAAACACGTAGCCTGTCATTTTGTGAATAGAAAGCATAATCATAAGCTAAAGAAGGCAGCATGTGACAGATTTTTATGTTTTTCTAATTGTGACTTGGTTTGGTGGCATAGTATACTACCTGTAATAAATATTTACACCAGTTAAGTGGTAATGTGGGCAGGAAAAATACAGGAAGTACCGCTGAGTTCTAAAAAGAAATCCCTCTACTTACTGTATGTCAACAGAGAATTACATCCAAAATGCAATTAATGCACAAGGAAGACATTTTCTGACAGTTTAGATGTTTTTATTAGACTAATCATAACTATTGTGCAATTTAGACAAGTTTTGGCTCTTGTTTACATTATGGTTGCTAGGTAACCGTTATGGAATTACCTCTACGTATGTCACACCTGCTGTCCATGTCCAACCAGGAAGTAAGGTTATAAAATTGATCAAAATTGTCAAACTAGGGAAAATAAAGCAAGTTTTTGTAAAATCTAATAAAATTATGTTAACTACATTTTTTATTAAATTAGTGGTCTAACCTGCATGTGCACTTTAAGTATTGTACAGGTAGGCACTTCAGTCAAATAAGAAGCCTGAATATTGGACAATGTTTGAATGTACCCTGTCCTCCGGTCGGTTCATCCCAGTCCACAGGTACACAGGGGCAGATGGGGCAGATGGGGGCAGATGGGGTAGTTGTGAGGGCAGCGTCCCTGACCTGAGTGTAAACAGACCTCTATACCCAACACCAGTCTGCTGCTGCCGCTGAACTCAGCTCAAATTTTCATGAGACCAGACACTTTACGCAACGCCTTTCCACATTTGTCTTCACCAGTGTCAATCTACAGTAACACAAGTACGACTGATGATAGTGACAACCTTTTCAACTGTCAAACACCAACCAAAATGTACTGTACATAACACTTTGGATATTTTTTAAAGAGGCAATATGAACTTTTTGAGCTTTCTACCATGTTATAATATTGTTCCTTCATCAAAAACCTGCATGAAGAGGTTTTAGATTTCATCCATCCATGTTTGAGTATTTTTGTATCTCTCCCGGGCTCTATTCGAACGTTCCTTACAAGTAGATGTAAGATTCTGTCCGATGTTCAGCCCACAAACCTACGTCACCCATGCTCCTGCACAACAATTCTCCATAGATATACAAAAACATGATAAAACTGTACATTGCAACTTCACAAACCTAATGTGCAAATAACTACATATCCTGTCTTTGGTTTGGGGGCTCGAAATATGTGTAAAATATGCCAACTCTGATCACTGCTTCTTAAACCTCTCCAGATATAGGCCTTCTTGTATTAGTTTAGCAGTTCATAATTCAGTCTTCTTGCCTTGGGTAATCCTCTTGGACATAAATATTGAATTAGGCCTACTGATTACAATATATCTAATCCAGTGGTTCTAAACATTGTTGGAGGTACTGAACCCCACCAGTTTCATATGCACATTCACCGAACCCTTGTTTACTCAAAAACATATGTATATTTTTACTGGTGCACAAAATGAACCGTGCATTAACATCACTGTGTTCAAAGAATAAAACCAATACAATGCATTAACTCACAACAAATTACATACATACCTTTTAACAAAGACATGACCTTTTTTAATACTACCACACTGAAATGATTTTAATTTTTAACCTTATGTATTTCAATAATGAACATATTTTATTTATGCTATTTATTATTTTTAACATTTTAACACACACCCATCGCCTAATTTCCATTGCGCTAGAATAATAATGAATATTTACTGCAAATTAGTGTAACTTCTGCTGTTGATTTTGAGAGACCAGTTCAGAAATGCATGGCTTCACCTTGGCAAGTGCCACTCTCATGTCATTTTCACAGCAAAGTCTGTTCCTTTTCTTCGTTTTTATGTCGTTTTATGTTTTTATGTCATTCGAACAGCTCATTTAAGTTAGTACTTCCATAGACACATCAAAGGGTGTATTTGTTGAATTGGGCCAATGTCTGGAGACGCTCGCAGTCGTGTCTTGACCTCCGCCGAACCCCTGAGACTGACTCACCGAACCCCTAGGGTTCGATCGAACCCAGGTAAAGAACCACTGATCTAATCACAATAGTCAGAAATAAAATCGCAAATAGATATTTTTCCCAAAATTGTGCAGCTGATGTAACATAATCAGACCATAAAGAAGTGACTTAGCTGGAACTACAACAGGTGAACTATTTAAGAAGTCCCTCTCAAATAACATTACAGTCACATATAAACGGACCATCAAAACTCTTGATCGGAAACCACACTCTTATCACCACTGTCCAATCCTCCAGAAACACAATCTACTGAACTGGGAAAACATGGTCAAATATGCTCATCTCTGTCTCATATATAAAATCATTCATGGCTTGTCATCTCCTCCACTCACACAGTTTATTCACACCAGGACCTCTGACCACAAAAGAAACCAGAGGGGCATCGAGAGGGGACTGCATCATCCCACTCAGAAAAAGTCTCTTTGGCCAAACCACCTTCTCTGTGAAAGCTGCCCATGACTGGAACACCACCCCCACCACAATTAGAAGTCACCCCACTTACACCTTATTTAAATTACAGTTAAAGAAATGGTTAATTGAAAATCAGTCTTGTCACCACTAACATCCACCTCTCGATGCTCCTGTCTCCTGTCTCCTGCCTCTGTTTGAGTTTTGTTGTATGTCTGTTTGTGTCTGTGTGTGTATGTAGACAACGGTATGTTGTGTTTGTGGCTGAAAATGAATGTATGGCTGAATGTGGTTTTATGACTATAAGAATGGAGTTGTATGCGACTGACTGTATGTTAGAATGATTTTAGAGTGTAAATAATAACCTTGTTTTTATTCCATTGTATTTTGTTTCCTACAGGTTGACATTTTACACCTGTCCCGGGACTACGGATGAAAAATAGCCCTCGGGCTAATTCTGGCATATTTACATGCAAATGTTTATTAATGTGCATTGTCCCTGAAATAAATAAATAAAAAAAAAATTAAATTAACAAGCTAGCTAGCATTAGACAACAGTTTTTCAGTTAGTCACTCTCACTTTTTTGTTGAATAAAACTCCTACACAGGACCATGAACTCTCGTATTGATCACAGGCTTCTGTGTGGTTTAAATTTATTTTGTAATTTTTCTTGAGTTTTAAGACATTTTGTCAGTGTTTGCTAATGAGTGTAGTGTCACCATGGTAACAGTCGAACATGCCGCCGTAGATATAAAAAGTATCAATTGATGCCTCTGAGCAAGATGGTTGTGTGTTCGATTTCCACTTAATTACGGCAATAGCCATTAATTTATTGCCTTTTTGGAGCTTTTTAAAACAATGGCACCTCCATCTAAGTAACAATGTTCCTCTCACAGAATTTGGTGAATTAAGCAATTAATAAAATGACTTCCATCAGCGAGAGTGTCTGTATTTTAAGAATTTAATCTGCCAAAAGCTGTAATCTTTGTTTAGAATGCACTTACAGATTGACAGTCTAAAAATATTTGATCATCAATTAGTTCAAGTTAATTAGACCGTGAGATCGAGAATAGAATGCCCCAAATTCCACAATATGGCATTAATCCTAACTATGTGCATGGGGACAAGCATGTGACACCATTAACTTACAAGTCAGATCTGTGGAAAGGCTACCTCGTTCATGAGAAGAATGCATGTTTTCAAGGTATTATTGAGCAATATAAACATCTGTAATTGAAGAAATACAAGGTGGATATATTTAATGCCACACATTGGAATATTCCAGGCAAATCAGTAACGCACAGTATTCTGGCATCTCACAAAACACACTTTATCGACGACAGATAGTCCAGAACTCCGTCGCAAGACTTTTGACAGGAACCAAAAAACGTGAACACCATATACAGTACACAGTATGTAACTTTTTAGCTGAAAATAAACTAAAATAAAACATGTTTTTTTTTTCATTTTGGTTATGTTTATATCACTGAAAAACTTAGAAAAACATGTATCCTTAAGTGAGCGAGCTTGCATTTCCACACACCTGACAGGCCTCTTCTTGTTTGGAAGCTAAGACCTCACAAATGTAAATGAATTATTGTTATTACTTTAGTTAAGAGCTACCCACCCTCAATTACTATAATGCAGTTACCAATTAATACCCAACTTTCCACCAAGGTTTAAATGTTTTTGGGATTTCAAAATATGTCTAAAAGCAGTACACTTAGAAGAGAGTTCAGATCATAGTGAAAATACAGTAGTTATCACACACACCATGACTCTTCGTCGTAGGCTGTCTCGGTGGATACTGTCTTCATCGATCTCTCCTCCCTCGTCTTCATCACTGACCTCTGCTGTTAAAGAATCCTCCCCCAAACCACAGAAATTCTCCTCCAGACCGCCGATCTTTTTGGCCTTCACCAGGATCTTACCCCTCAGCTCCTACAGAATACAGGGACAGAATAAACACACTGTTGATACAGTTGCAGCTAATGTGATCAACATTCCCTGGGGGTGCGATGCTAACTGTAGGCTCTGCCCTGTCTAAGGTTTTGTTAGACTTTCATCTGAGCTTTAATTTACCTAAATCTGACCATAAAGAACTGACTTAACTAGAACTACAACAGTTGAGCTGATTTGTGCTGTTAAACAAGTCCCTCCTTTTCATTTAGTCACTCACCTTTTTAGTTGAACATCAAACCTAAATGGACCCATGAACCCAGAATGATGACAAAGCAAAATATTATATCTTTTGAACGGGTGAAAGTCAGAACACCCATTATAACAGGAGGCTGAAATCTATTATATTTATCAATCTACATTTTTACAATCTGTAGAAAGCAATTAGAAATACTCAAAGCTGATTGGTTAAAGCCTCACAACAGAACAAGCCAAAAAATCAGAGCATGGCATCTTTCTCATCCACTAATGCACAAAGTGCTTCCCTCTGCCAGCTTTTAAAAACAAGGCTGTATTTAACATGTGTGACATCCACCTGCAGCTCCCTCTCCACTGCCTGATCTGTCAGGATTTATTGATTTAGTGCCACTTGGCAAAAACCTCATAGACATTACATTAGAGCTGCTACATTAGAGCAGAAATGGTCACGCTGCCTGTCCCTAGTGACCTGGAATAGCGGGTGCCGATGTGCACGGAGGCTATTGCTTTGCTGTGTCATATGTTCTGTTGTCCACTATGCGTTTTTTTTACTGCTTGAGATAATTGCCCCTGGTGGGATTCAGAAGGTTTATTTTGGTTCGTTTGGGTGCTCTGACCTTCACCTTTGGCTTACGCCCAAACATGCTGCCCTGTGATTGGTCCAATTTCTACCCCAAACGTCCTGTTCTTCTCTCCTTTGTCTCATCAGGGTCTCTCATGGGCCTGTTACAATAATTACTATATCGACTTATATTTCAATATATGATAGATGGAACAATTATTTTTGAGGGTCAATATTAATTGAGGTACTTTTTGTTATGTTTTTTTGTACTACAGCAGATTTGAGCTGCGGAGGGTTGAATAAATAACTTCTATGATTCATTATTATTATTGCAGTTCATGTTTTTAAAGACAGTTAAAATTTTTTGGGGGGATAATTCTACTTATAGGTCATTGTGTCAGGGGCATAATCTAGTTTCAATATTATGGTTTATGGTCTATATTTTCTTCAGCAATATATCGTGCTTCAAAATATGTAATCGTGATGGGCCTAGTCTCACATAAATCTCTTTCTGTCGTGGTGTCTCGTGTGTCAGGCCTGTTCTTCTCCTCTGCTGTAGAGCTCTGGTGCACGGAGTGATAGAGAGATAATGTCCCATCTCTGCTCTGACTCGGTTGCTCTTTATTTGTACTACTTTCTATATTACATTTTATATACATACAGAAGACATCAAAAATGTGAAGTAAGTTATATGGAATTATGTAGCAAAGAAAATATATTTTTTTTATATTTTGTATTCTAATTTAAAGTCGTCACCTCACATGATTCCATATATCTTACTTCATATATTTGATGTCTTCCATATGTATCTAAAATGTAGAAACTAGTAAAAATAAAGAAAAAAAAAACACTGAATGAGATGGTGAGTCCAAACTTTTGACGGGTAGTGTATGTGTGAAGGCAGCCATGTGAATTTGCTGCACAGCAAAGAAAGTCTGTGTCATTATCTATTTATCTATCTAGAGTCCGGCTGCAAACGGAGACTCAAAGAACACATTATTTTATTTATTTATTTTTTAAGTTGAGGCATAACACGTGCTATTGAACATGTTTAATACACACAAGCTTTTCTCAGTTGGGTTAGGTGGATTTTAAAGGGGATGGACATTGCATGATAATACAATGATAATATTGTACTATTTGGATATTTCTAGATGACTCATGCACAGTTCATGTTGTTAAAAACATATTTTAGTGTGCTGTGGTGTATTTGAAAGGTGCATTGAGGACAAAGGCTCACGTGGGGGGAGGGCAGCCCGATGGGAGGCCTTCCATCCAGGGTGGTTTTCAGCAGTTTGTCCCCCAGGATGAGGGTGAGGTGCTGGGCCATGACGCGCTGCTGCTCCACGCTGCAGTGGTTTTCTATGGACATGATCACGGGATAGGGCGAAACCTGTACAAGAGAGGAGGGGGGGAGAGGTGAGGAGTGAGAGGAGGGCGAGAGAGAGGAGAAAAGAGAGAAAGAAAGGGGTGAGAGAGAGAGAAAGAGAGGAGAGACAAAAGGTGAGAGAGAAAGAGCGGAGAAAGGATAGAAAGAGAGAGGACATTGGCAAATAGAGGAGAGGAAGACAGAGAGAGGTGAGAAAGAGCAGAAAGAGGAGAGAGAAGGAAAGCGTGGATTGAGAGAGAAGGGGGGTTAACGGATGTGGGTAAGTGGAGAGAGAGGAGTGTATGGGAAGAGACAGACAGAGGGCAGACAAATGGGGAGAGAGGGAAAGAGAGAGGTTAGAGATGTGGGAGGGAGAAGATAGGATACAGAAGAGAGAAGTGAGGGAGCAAGAAGGGAGGAGAAGAATGGAGAAAAGGGAGAGCAAGAGAGGAGAGAGGGCCGGGGGGGAGAGGATAGAAGATTGATAGAAAGGGAGGGAAAGGAGAGAAAGACAGAGGGGTAGTGGAGGCTGTAACTCAACACAAAGTAAGTATTATCATGTGGGGAAACTAAACCCTTGTGCACCTGTGGACCGCTGCTGTCTGAGGAGCAAAGGGTCAAAGCAACACACTATAGAGTTGCACCAAGTTAGAATAATGTAACTTACTGTGACGAGGTCATACAATACTTGGCTATTTTAAACAAACAATTCTGAAATTAGTTTAAATTAAGACATAATTAATGTTGACCTCATGATAAAGTGTCTTCCCAGTTAAAGTAAATTCAAATTCTAAAAGAGATCTTACACTTCACCATTACTCTTACTTGAGTAAACTTTCTTGGTCCACTATAAATTTACATAGCAGCAGCGCACTTACAGCAAGAAAGTACCAGGTTCAATTCTTGGGATGCCCGGATCTTTCTGTGTGGAGTTTGCATGTTTCCCTATGTGTCCATGTGGGTTTCCTCTGGGCATTCCCGGTTTCCCCAACCCAAAACATGCACAATAGGTCAAATCCTCCAGCTAAGGTAGTCCTGACCAAGACTGGCTCAAGATCTGAAGATGGATCCCACTGCTCTTGAGGTGCCCCAGCGACATTGAGGGATGGGTCAAATACAGAGTACATATTTCTCTAGTATTGAAACTAGATGCTCATCTAGTATTGATACTAAAAAGGCCACATTCATAGGACAGAAATGAACCTAAAAAGACTCTCCCTAAATCCTCACTACCTAAACCCCAGCACCTACAGCCAACTATTAATCAGAGCTAGTTCAGATCTTGCATAATATGTTGCTATAATATGTGTCCTTAAAAGATACAATATTGGCTAATCCTTCAGTTACCCATTCTAGCTTGAGATCTGGAGATGGGCATTTGTAAAGGACTTCAAATGGCTGCATATTGGTGACAACAGAACATATTGGTTCTCCCTGTCTGTCCTTATCTTGATACAAATTGCTTTCAGATTGGCCCTAGTTGTCTGGATGTTGCTCGTGTCATGCTTTAACAGTCTGATTGGAAAGTTGATCCTGTGCTCTCTCATCCAAGCGTTCACTCAATCGAACAAGAGGCTGATTTTAAATTTATGAAGCGATTACAACCGCGCAATAATATCCACACATGAGTCTACAGTGACCAGTGCCAGGATCAAGCCAGAGAGACAGCAGGTTCTGTGTCAGAGTTACAAAAGGCCATGTTTGCAGAGGGGGGTAGAGAGGAACTGTACTCAAGTAATGTTTTCACGATCAAACTCAATTTCATTACTAAGGAATGGACTTGATACTCAATACCGATTCTGACCACAATGATATTAAAAAAAACACACTCTATTTAAACAATAGAATGTGATTTTCAAGAATAAATGGTAGTACTTTCTTTTCTATTCCCATGTGGCCTTATATCTGTGTAATCCCTCAGTCGTCCAGGTAGGTTCCATAGTGGTCCATGGATGTATACGAGTCTATGTGTCTTATACTTGATACAGCTCAGCATCATTCTAAAGCTATTCAGGTTTAAACCAACTGGATTTCAGCATTGAAACTGGCAAGAGACTCATGTGAGGCTCACTCTACTTTCTGATTGGATAATTGTCTTGACAACCAAAACACCAAATTATAACATAAACAAACTGTCCATTATATCCCATGTTTTTGTAATTATGAATAAATCAGTATCAGGCTAGATTTGATTTGCATATGTTTACCTCGTATCTGGGGACACAGATAGGTCATGTTTATGAAATTTAAAGTCTAAATGTTACATACAGTTCCTTTAAATTTATTATTTGATGTTTGAGCAATCTTGTACAACATTCAAAGCTTGAGAGATCAGAAAAACATACACTCCCACCTAACCCCTAACTCCGCCCACTGCTCTGTAACTGCAATTATTCAGTAAATTTCAACTCCAGATGAAATGTCACATGGCTATTTTTCGACAATAAAAACAAATATTTGAAAATCTGCTACTTGCTATAGTCAAATACCACTATAAAGAGGAGGGCCCTATCAGTTCTGCAGTTTTGAACAGGAAACCAATAGACCTGTTTCTGTTATTAAGTCGTTTTAGAACAACATTGTTTTTTACAATGAACAAAATGTGAAATTATGATCCAGTAATGTTATAAGTTTAAAGTTACCTTGAAAGCGTAGTTGGCGACAGCGCTGACCACGTCTTTGAACAGGATTTTAGAGGTGAAAGTGTGTCCATGATAAACTATAGGCTCTGCATTGGCTCCGTCCCAACAGTCGATCTCCACACAGCGACAGCCCCTGTTCAAAGCTCTGGAATGAAAAATATAATTATGTTAAACAGGCCAGAAATGGGTTATATGCAAATCCTCAAAGTGTACGAATTATAGCGGAATGTTCAGTAGTTATCATGGTGACACAATGCACACATTAGCAAATACTGTCAGATACATTTTTAGATTGTCTGAAAACTCAAGAAAAATAACAAAATAAGAAGCCTGTGATCAAGACGAGCATTCATGGTCCTGTTTAGGACAACAAAAAATGGTGAGAGTGATTGAAAAGCTGTTGGCTAATGCTAGTTGGCTTGTGACTGTAAGATTTGAGAGGGACTTGTTTAACAGCACATATCAGCTAAACTGTTGTAGTTTCAGCTAAATCAGTTCTTTTTGGTCAGATTGTGCTAAAACAAAACTCAGATTAGGGACAGAACTTCAGCCAGAGCAGGACCTATAGTTAGCATCACAACCCCAGCTAATGTTGAATACATCAGCTGCAAAGTATCAATATTATAAAATGCAATAAGTTTTAATTGAACCAATGCTATGTGTTTAATCCACTCTGTATCCTCCTCTGTGTATCTCTATGGGCTTCGTCCTGGTTTGCTGGATGGAGCAGTTTAACACAAATGTGATTGAGCCTCTTAAATGGTCCCTGACGTCAGCACATTACACAGTCACTGCCTCTGATAGAAATGAACTGATGAATGAAGGCACAGAGCTAGAGAGGACCACAGGAAGTGAATTAGAGAGAGAGTTTTACTGAGAAAAAACAGGGAAAAGAGATTTAACACTCAATTTGTTCATCAGTAATTCAGAGAAAAGATGAAGCCTCTCTCAGCAATTTGTGCCGATGATTGACTATTCACTAGAAGTTATTAAACCAGCACACACCACACTATAAAACTGGACAAAACAGGGACTGAACACAGAACTAAACCTGGACTCGAACAGGACCAAACTGAACAGAAATTCAAAATCAAATGTTTATTATTAATATAAAAATGTACTGTGGTCTGTATCAAAACAAAACACTTCAACGTGCATAACTGAAACTGAAAAAAACCCAACATTTTCATAATCAAATATTTTATTAATATTGGAATATAACTGTTATATCAATAATTCAAATCAATAATTAAAATAGACATTAAATTATATGAAAATATTGCAGTCCAAATTTACTTAATACATTACAGTATATAACAGTTTAGACCAAAAACATATGACTAAAAGCATGCTTTTTTTGGTTGTGTTTATTGCACTGAAAAGCATGTGACCTTACCCTGAGTGGGCTTGAATCTCCACAAGCCTGACTCTTATTTGGCCTGGAGGAGGACCTCCTCCTCCTTGTTTCCATGGAAATCTTATTCCTTTGGCTATAATGTTCCACAGTATGGCACAAATCTCTATGGTGAATGCTCTGAAGTGTAGTTTGAACTTTCTATTTCCATGAAATCATGTAGGTGATGTGCCACCCAGAAAGTTACATACATACTGTACCTTTAAAGAAACGTTTTTATTGAATCTATTCTGTATGCTAATAATTTTGATTATTTTTGTATTTTTATTATTTACACATGTGAGGATTTGTTCATTTATAACTGTAAAGAAGTCATGTTTTGTCTTGTTTTATTTGCACAAAAACAGTAGTTAGAGTTTGTACCCTAAATTTAACTTGTATTCCAGCTCCATACCTGATGTATCCCTCAACGCTGCTGTGGCCTCTGAGCTGGTCCTCCATCAGGTAGGTGTTGTGAGAGGAGGAGATGTAGTAGTAGTTCAGAGGCTGCCCCATGTCCTGGTACATTCCTCTGCGTTTGGGGTCAAAGATGTTTCCCTCCGCTGACCCCAAGTACATCAGGAACCCATCGAAACTCATCGCTTTCATCTGCTTAGCTACAAACAACATACACTATATGATTAAAGGCACTGTACCTGACTTAAAAAGCATGAAAAACATAATTAGTTCATTTTAAACGGTTTGCTGTGGTCCAAAGTTATTCCTCAATTACCAGTGAATTTTCTTTTCTTTTTTTTTTGAGCTTTCTACCATGTTATAATGTCCTCTCATCAAAAACATGTCTGAGGAAGTTGTACATGTCATACATGCATGTTTGCGTAATCTAGCAATCTCTTCCAGACCCTATTCAAACCCTCCTTGCAGTTAGCACAGCAGTACGACTCTGTCCAGAGCTCAGCCTTTGTCACCCAAGCTCCCACACGGCCATGTTCTATAAATATACAAAACTAGGATACAGAACAATACAAACTTCACAAATCTGATGCGATGTGCAGGACTTGATTGTGATGTGATAGCACTGTGAAGGGGGAGTGACATAGGACAAGGAGAAGGGTGAATGGGGACTCAAAGCATCAAAAATTAAACTAAAAGTAGCAAATACTGGATTTTCAAAACATTTAAAGGTAACATGGTGACCTAAATATATTATATGTTAACAATTAAGTGTTCTACCCCTTCTTTAACTGATTCTCTGATTAAAGCTTCAGTCCTTGGTTAGTCTCCCTCTCTGCAGTCTCACCTGCCTCAGATGGCTCATATTTGTCCACCAGCTCCTGCGCCTTTGTTTGGGGGTCTCCGGTCTCTAGCTGCTCATCCCTCAGGAACTCCCCCAAGTCCCGGAGCGAAAGCTTCTGTCCATCTGTGGAAAACTCCTGGAAAACTCGGAGCAGGTCCTCGCGTTGCGTTAACATCTTATAAAACAACACAAACTCATCGTCCTCCAGAGTGCCCGACTGGGACTTATCCGCCATCTGAGGAGAGGAGAAATTAGGGAAAATTTAGGAAAACATCCAATTGCAATTTTTCTGGCAAGTGTTGTGGTTGACATGAGATTTGCTATTTATGTTTTAATAATAGGATTCTGTTCAAAGTTCACATTTTAAACACGTCCAGAAGAATTGACAAAAAGACTGAAATAACTAACAAACTAATATAAGAATCACATTTCAAAACATGTTTGTACAGATCTAAACTACAGGGTTAGCAGTTTTCACGCAGAATAAGACAAGGATTTTGCTGTTTGTGGAGGAAATTATGGTTATGACAACTGATAAGGAAACTGTGTCTAAATTACACAATAGTTATGATTTTACAAATAAAAATGTATTACAACACCTTTATTTTAGTAAATGAAGGTTTAAACTGTCAGAAAAAAGCCTTCCTTGTGCGTAAATTGTCCCTTCATTTTGGCTAGAGGTAGAGGTATTCTGCTTTAGAACACAGAGCCACTTCCTGTATTTTTGTACTTTTTTTCAACCTTTTTCCCACAAACTGCCATCTAGCTAATGTAAAACTACGATCCTACCAAACCAAGTCAGAAAGGTACACTATGTAACTTTTAAGGTGGAGGGTTCGCCAGCTGCTTCTCTCCATGGAGATGTTATTGCTTTGCATGTAATTTTCCGCAGTTTAGCATTCAACTAAACCCAAGTTATACGTCATATCTGTGGAAAAATGACCCAGCTTACAGTAATAGTGCAGTGCAGTTCAAGTTATTTTATTGCAATCAAAAAATGTAACAAATCCCATAGTGGGCAACGTTTCAGGCAAAACAGAAAAACTTCACAGAGACAAGCAGATGGCGGATCCCTAACTAGAAAAAGTTATACAGTGCAGCATTTATGTAATCATAGTTGATGTACTCACAGTGAAGAGTCTGTGTGCGTGGTGCTCGTTCATGTCCACGTTCATCATCTTGAGCAGGTCTCTCACTTCTTTAAAGTTCATCCTCCCGTCGCGATTCTTATCCGCCTTTTTGAACCAGTCTCCAATCCACCTGAGGATCCCATAAGGATGAAAAACACACAGAGACTACTACTACAAAAAAAACAATGGTGGTAGTGGTAACTACAACTACGATTTCTGGTACTCACACATCACATTCATACAAAGGTGAAGTGTCTTCCCCAGGGACACACTGGTCTGAGAGGGATTCTAACCCTCAACCCATTGCTGCCCATTCACTCTTACACTGGAATACATTAAGAAATTTCCATTTTTCACAAAATGAATAACATTGTGCCTAATTAAAAAGATACTGGTCCAGACGTTCCCTCTCTCCCATGTTTTCCACATTTTCGATTAGTTTTCTCATCCCTCTGATCCAGGACTGGGCTTCCTCTGCAGACTCGGCCACCAGATCCAGGTTCCCACGGCGCCCCCTAAAGACCAAAGTGAAGCAGCGCTCGGCCGGAAACTCATCTGCGATGGACAGAAGTACCTCCGACTGATGACCCTCACGAACAGCCTCCACATCACTCACTGAGACTGGAGACAGAGAGAAAGGGAGAGAGAGGAGTTTTAAAGGTTCACTGTGGAACTTTTCTGTATTCTGGGTAAAAAACTCTTGCTCTTTTTTACCCAGAATACAGAAAAGTTCCACAGTGAACCTTTAAAAGGGTTAAAAGAGTTCTTTCCCATTGCACGGTTCGCTCTGGGCCTTGGAATGGGTCTGTTTGGTGTGACTCCCTCCAGCTGAGTTGTTTCCATTACACTTCATGGAGAAACAAAACAACCACTCCATAAGAGAATGTACCAACACTGTTGCGAGAGCAGCTCAGGACATCAATCTACTGTGCATCTCCGTCTCAAAGACACTAACCACTCCTCTGAAGACAGTGAGGTACAGAGCTTAGCCAAAGAAAAGAAATGGTCTAAGAGAGGAATTAAAGAAGCTATTTTTGTTAGGAAGAGACAATCCATCTTTGAACAGACTTCATTTATCTCCTATTTATAACTCCATGCTTGGACCTAACTTAAACAAGGGCAACAATAGGGCTAGCCAATATGCTAATAGCCAATATGCTAATAGGTGTGAGAACCTCCAAGATGGGTCTGAATGATTGTGCTAAATATCACGTCACTTTACGGAAATGTTACATTAGAGTCTATTTTTAGTTTCTTTTTAAGTCTATTTTTAAAATTATTTAAAGCTATTTATCTATTATCTTGTTTTATTGCATGTACCATTGTCATGATGCCTGCATTTCCTGTCCTCCTGTGTTCTCTCCCCCTCCGCTACCTGTCTGCCTGGAGCTGGGCGGAGTTCCTGACTCCTCCCACGTGCACCTGGAGCGAATCAGCACAATTACCTCCACCTGCTGCCGAGTATATGAGGGCTCGGCAGAAGACACTCGGACCCAGGTACCTCTTGGTAGGATGGAGTGCCAGTATTAAAAAGCAGTGGCAACAAAAGTGGGATGATGAAACAAAAGGGAGACAGATGCACAGCATAGTTTCAACAGTTAATGACCCTTCTAGGCCCGTTCTCTTACGCCGGGATGACACTAAACAGACATGCCTCCGATTAGGCCACTGTGGGTTGGCTAGTGGGCTATTCCTCATTGGGAAACATGATGATGGTTGTTGTGAGTGGTGTGGAGTCTCCGAGACTGTGGTGCATGTTATGCTGCACTGTCCAGTATATAGTGCTCAGAGAAGTGATATGTTCAGTGGGTTAACTAAGATAGGACTTAATAACTTTTCTTTGAGGACAATATTAGGACATGGAGCTTACCCCAAGGAGAGGGCTCGGTTGGTGACTCGATTTCTAATACGAACTGGGGTTTATTACAGAATTTAGGGAAGAGCAGTTGTAACGTCCTTTTCCTTTAGGCGAGCACTCACCACACAGTATAAATCTACATGAAATCTCCTGACCAGTGGAGGGCAGCAATGCACTAACCGTGCCCAGTCTGCCGGAAATAACCACAACAACAACAACAACACTCGGAGCCAGACCGTCCGCGTGTCAACGTGAATGCTCCAGCTTAGTTTTTGCATCTTTGTTGCCTGTCTGCCTGTTACTCATTGGACTTTTTGCCACCTTCCAGATTCCTGCTCTCGCTCGTTCCTGCTCCTGCCTCTGCGCTCCAGCTCCGGTACAGTCACCCCTCTGCCTTGCCTCCTGTTCCGTCTTGGTCTCTGGCTTGCTTCTTGCCTCCTGCCCTGGCTCCCGCTCTCTGGACTACTCCAGCTAGGCCTGCCCCGGTCTCGTCCCAATCCTGTCCTCGCTCTGGTTCTGGCTTTCCCATCCCCGCTCTGCACTACGCCCGTCTGGTCTGCCTCCCGCTCCCTGGCTCCCCGTGTGTGTTAAATGAACTATTAAAAACTGAAATTCACTATTTTGTAAATAAACACTGTCAACTTGCCCCGAGTCTGCACTCCTTGGTCCGCACCCGCACTAGCCGTTACGACAACCATTTTCCTTCTGTCCTTTAACTGTGCGGTGCAATATTGGAATTTCCCCAGTGTGGGACTAATAAAGGCATATCTTATCTTATCTTATCTTATGACTCGGGCATAGTTCACACTTAATGCAGCTCATTAGGCTTAGATTATAAACCAAAAACAAAGAAGTGTTAGTTTCAGTGTAGTTTGTTCCTGTCTGCAGATAGATATAAGGCAGTGTCCACCAGTAAATTGAGCAGAACTGAAGAAGTGTCTTGGATGAGCAGTAAAATGTCTTCTCTCAAAAACTATAAAGTCCAGTTAGCAGAACTGACTTTTTCTTTTACTAGACTCATACTTGGGTGACTGAGGGATTACACAGACCTCCACCAGAGAATGACTCATAGTATTGACCCTCTCCTTTCCATTTAAAAAAACATATTAAAACATTAATGGGCATGGTACTTGTTGATAGCACATATATATTAATTTAGTATACTCAGTATACCTCACCTGTGGAGTGTGTGTTGCCGGCCTTTTTAGACTAGTATCAGTCATACAGTAATATTAACCTTCCTATTTCCACAATAAAACTGTTCATGTTACTTGTGAATAGCATATGTATATATTAGATCAGTGTATCGTGTCTCACATGTGGAGTGTGCGTTGCCGGCCTTCTTGGACTGGTACCAGATGGTCATGCAGTCGTCCTGGAGTCTGAAGTGTCTCTGCTTTTTCCAGGTTCGAGACTTGATCTTCCTCATCACCGTCCCCACCAGCATCGACTGCAGGTTATCATCGCACTGGATCCCTGAGATTACAAAACAACGTGTACATTACATATACAATATCAATAGGTTTGGTTGACGTGACTTCATAACTTTGTAGTATCCCTATAGTTTAAATTGAGCTGGAGAACAGGTCAGAAATCTATAATGGAATTTGCCATGTAACTGTCAGATTACAAATGTTTTGACCTGGTTTATGGTTAATATCTCTGTGATTACTGGGCCTATCCACATAAAACAAAAGCAAAGTTCAAACTGTTCCCTGTTAGATTAAATAAACAAAAGTTAATTCATTTTTTCACAGTAGCTTCAGAAAGTGGTGCCATAAATGAACCCCAAGGACGCGATTGTTGTCAAGAATGAATGTCTTGCAAAAACAGTGAATCTCCCAGAGTTATACGTCTGTGCATCAACATCTGAAATTATAACATCTTCAAATAAAGTAAAAGTCTAGTACTAGTAAAGTTTAAACTTATCATTATTTGTTTCGGATTGGGTCCACAATATTAATCTCATCATTTAATGTTCTTTCAGCTGAAAAACATTCATATCTTTGAGGTTGAATAATGGCACTACTTTATGAAGTGACTGTGAAAAAAAATATTGTAATACTAGCTGTTTATTTATGCTGACAGACAATATGTTCTAAACTTTGTGCTAGTTTTTGTTTCATGTGGATAGGCCCAGTAATTACAGAGATATTAACCATAAACCAGGTCAACACATCAGCATTCTGACAGTTAAACAGCAAACTCCACCACAGAATTCTGACCTGTCTCCAGTTCAGTTTAAACTATAGGATTCAGTTGTGTTGTCACGTGAAACTTGTGTATTATTGATGCGTCTGTATATTGTGTACTCACGGAGGCCTGTGGAAGCCATTGGTTGTCTCCTCACAGGGCCATCTAGAAAAACAGACAAAACAACATCAGCTGTTTATGCCAATACTAGACATCCCCTCAGGATTACAAGGTTCTACCCGACATTCTTGTCAAAATTGAGTTATTCACATTCTCTTGTTCCTGGGGGACTTCTGTTCACTATATCAACATTTTATAGAGCTTGGTTCATTTTGAGGATTTTATGAAGAAAAACAGGTGGCTTTATCTGCAGTTTCGAAGAGATCGACTTATATCTACTCTAAACAATCAGAAGAGAATGATTGTATCCCCTTTTTTCCACTATTCAAGTAGGCTTTTTTATGTTAATTACTATATATTTCTTATAATTTTTTGTACTATGATGAGATTTGAGCTGTAGAAGGTTGATGTATGAACTTCTATGACTTGTTATAGACACAAACTAACTACTTGCAATCTGTTATTTATTTATTACAGTTCATAATGTTTAACAAAATTTAGAATATTTTTTTGTGGATAATTCTGTGTTATCGTGACAGGCCTATATACAAGTGGTTAAAACTTTAAACCTAAATATCTCAGAACTACACAGAGTGCAGATAGAACCATATAAATCAAAGGGGATGTATGTTATTACAATCAATCTCTTCATGTTTGCCGTTTTACATAAAGACACACTATGCAACGTTTCTGGTGGAGGGTCTGCTACCTGCTTGTCTCCAAGGAGATGTCATTGCTTTGACTGCAATATTATACACTATGGCATTAAATGTATATGGAGTCAAACACGATTCAAAAATTACAGCATTTGCAGTTTGCCTCTATACAAAACGTGATTCCGTAACTGTATCACTGTGTGAAGTTACAGTAATAGTTGGTAATGTATCCTGCATTACACAACTCAGTCCTTAAACTTTTATAGTTAAATGTCTTAAACGGAGGCGGCACTTTCAGATCTGTTTCAGGGTTGTATTGAATCACACCCAGAGGCCACTTCCACCTCTGCTCCATTATTTAGCCCCCATGGTGGCTTTGTTTGGGGACTCTACAACAGTCACTGCACAAATATAAAGTACTATTGTATTATGTATAATGTAAAGTCCTGGCTCTATCCTGTACTTTTTGTTCTGACTGTACACTAAATATAATCCACCAAAATCCCTGTCTGGGCAATGCAGCGCAACACTAGCATCAACTGTTTAATAGACACAACTAAGAGTATTATGGTCATTTAGAGTAACTTTGCAACCACTATGCAGCCAAGTTATTCTATACATTATAATTCATATAACTGGTTGCTCAAAGTACTTTAACTTACCATCACTATTTAAACACATTTGAACTGGTAATTGTAAAATTTAAATGAGATAGCACATTTAAAATCAACAAATAATGCATTACATAACAATTTTCTCTGGCCAATTTAAATATGAACAAAAAGTTATCTAATTATGAACAAGTAGCTAATGTCATTCTGCAGTTAGCTTGATGTGCAGATAGCATTTAGCAACAAGTTACTTTTGTAACAGTTTAATGGTTATTATGTAACTAATTGATTTATTGTAATGACAATAGACGACTGCAAAAAGCTTGTATTAAAGAAAACACATCTAAAACAACAACTGAGTACTCCTTACAGTTAGCTTACCTCAATCCCCTCATTTTGACAGTTTTATATTCAAATAAGATCAACTTTACTACTTTAATAGGCTGCAAAAATAGTAAATACGGTTAAAATAGAGTGAAATCATAATGCATAGGCCAGAAAACGCAAATGGGGCAGAAATAAATACATATTAAAATGATAGCTGAAAATGTTAGCTTTGTTTTGCTAGTTATCATCGCTCCTCGTGCCCGTTATAACGTGCACGTCTGAGTCACGTGATCATTAAAATTAAATTTAAAAAAAAAGTAAATCTAATTATTAATATTAAATAGCATTTAAAATATACATCTGTAACGTATGGAAGCCCGTTTCCGCCATGAAAAAAAAAAATAAAAGCCCCACAGAAAGTCGAAATTACGAGTTTTAAACTCGTAATTATGAGTTTAAAACTCGTAATTATGAGTTTAAAACTCGTAATTATGAGTTTAAAACTCGTAATTACGAGTTTAAAACTCGTAATTTCGACTTTTAAAACTACTAATTATGAGTTTAAAACTCGTAATTATGAGTTTTAAAACTACTAATTATGAGTTTAAAACTCGTAATTAGAACTTTTAAAGTCTTAATTGAGCTTGTAGCACACTGCAACTGAGTGTACAGAGCAGAGGAGACAGGAGGAGGACTGTTATGTTTATCACCTACATACTTTTAAAAAATGAATAAATTAAGCTCCAGTAAAGTTTCTGGCGTCTTGAACAAATCAGTGGGCCCTGAGTGCTGTTCTGACCACTCATGAGCTGTGCTCTGTGTCTGTGAGCGCTCGTTTTCCTGGTCTGAGCAGAGTGCCAGCTGGTCACAACCCCGCTGGTTTATTGAGGAAATTATTAAAATACCAAATTCATTTAATCAAAATTGATAAGGTTCACTTTTTGTAAATGTTACATTCCCAAAATTACGAGTTATAAACTCATAATTCATACTTTTAAAAGTCCTAATTACGAGTTTTAAACTCATAATTAGTAGTTTTAAAAGTCGAAATTACGAGTTTTAAACTCGTAATTACGAGTTTTAAACTCATAATTACGAGTTTTAAACTCATAATTACGAGTTTTAAACTCATAATTACGAGTTTTAAACTCATAATTACGAGTTTTAAACTCATAATTACGAGTTTAAAACTCGTAATTTCGACTTTCTGTGGGGCTTTTATTTTTTTTTTTCATGGCGGAAACGGGCTTCCATAGTAACGACAATATGACATGGATTATTAATATATATCATTTTATTTATTTATTTATTTGAGTTTTGGTAGTTGGATGCTAGTTTGTGAGTCTCCATAATGTAAAAACACAGAAGCGCTGTGTGTGCATGTAAATATGTAAACACTACTAAAGGCCATTGTACACAGTATATGCACAATGTTTAAATCCAGGCTCTGGGTTCTGTTTAGCTGTGCATATGACTGAAAGTTTTTTATTCTGCACTCTTCTCTTTTGTTTTGCGATTATTCATGTTTTGATTTGCTGTATTGTGATTCTTATTCTGTAAAACACTTTGAATTACTTTGTGTATGAATTGTGCTATACAAATAAACTTGCCTTGTCTTAGCAGTGGTGGTAGAAATACCCAATTTTGTTACTTAAGTAAAAGTACAGGTACAGAGATAAAAAGCTACTCAAGTAAAAGTAGAAGTATCACATGAAACCATCTACCTAAGTAAAAGAATTTAAGTACCCTTTTAAAAATGTACGTAAGTAAGAGTAAGAGTAAAGTAAGTAAGTATTTCACACAGGTGTTGTTCATTTGTCAACGTTTTAAATGTAGTTATATTGATTTAAAAATGATACATATTTTGGTCAAGGGTGATGATACAATTAATTAATTTCTTCATTTTCTTATGAATTTTGTGCATTTATTTTTGTTTTCTCAAAGCCAAAGCTTGAATTTGAAAACTTTAGTCACAATGTTACTACAAACATGGAAAGTAATTTTTACTTTTCAGTCTAGTTCAAAAATGTAGTGGAGTGAAAAGTAAAAAGAATCCACTGTAAAATTTAAGTACAGATACCTAAAAATTCTACTTAAGTAGTACTTTCCTACTTTGTCACCTTCCACCACTGCAACTAAAATCTGCAATGAACTTAAATAATTACAAACATTAGACTATACTTACTTACTATAACTTACTGTAATGCCGATAATAAAGAAATCTAATGTAATCTGTGTTTCTATGGACAGCAGAAAAAGAGAAGAAAGACATTAAAAGAAGTTCATACAGGGATATATTTATTTACCTATTTTACTGATAAACCTGAGCCTACATTTATAATATTCTGCCAATTGAATCTTTAAAACATGATTTATAAAGATAAATAATTGAACTTCTCAGAGTTACGACATTAACCATCCCATAATAAACAATGCATTTGATCAATATCTATCTATTCATTTATCAATTGATCCTATCCCTGCTTGTACATTTGAAGTAGACATATCTGTGTTGTCATTACAAACACAGTCTCCAGTAGCTTCCAGCTCATCTGCATTTCCACATGTCAAATTTAACCACTATAACTTTGCATAACTATTGCATAACTTACTCAGTCATTGGGCAACAGAAATCACTTTATTAAGTACTTTAAACTGCAACTTACAATCACCTTTTCAATAAACAGACTACTGCTTTTATGCTATTGGTTACTCTAGAATTTACATTTTGTCCAAACCAATCTACAGGTATAGCATTCTTTAGCAATAAGTTTCTATATCTATCCATTAAAACTAGTTATAAGTTGCCCATATGTAACCTAGTACCGTCAACACCTGTATACCTGTATGTATTATAGAAGAAAAAAAGGTAAAGGGAAGATTATCGGATCCCAACTTTAAACTTGGCACCAACTTCCAAACAACCCAAACAGCAAAACATCACTTTTTGAATGAAATCGATTAAAAAGTTGACAAGTCTCACCAGTCTTAAGTGTGTCCTTTGTTGGTGCTGGTCATTTGAAGTTGTCGTTGGGTTGTTTGGTCGACTGTTGCATGCTGTAATGACACTCCTCCTATGGGACAGGCCAGTGTTAAACTAGAACCAAACTCCTCCCTCCTCCTCTCCCCATCCTTCCCCTATCCTTCCCCCCCCCCCCCCCCTCTCTCTCTCCCACCTCCCTCTTGTTTCCTCATTTCCTCTCTCTTCCTGCTTCCCCTTTCCTCCTCCCTTACCTCTCCCCCTCCTTCTCTCTCTCCTTTCCTCCTTCTCCTCTCTCTCCCCCTCTCCTTTCCCTCTCTCCTCCTCTCTTCCCGCTTCTCTCTCTCCTTTAATCCTTCCCCTCTCCCTCCCTCCTTCTCTCCCCTTTCTCTCTCTCCTTTCCTCCTTCTCCTCCCTCCCCCTCTCCTCTCCTTTCCCTTTCTCCTCCTCTCTTCCCTCCTCTCTCTCTCTCTCTCTCCATCCTCCCCCCTGTCTGTCACCCCCTCTCCCTTCCCTCTTCTCTTCTCCTCTCCTCCTCTTTCTCTCTCCTCTCTTTCCTCCCACTCATCTCTCCTCTCTTTCCTCCCTCTCTTCTCTCTCTCTCTCTCTCCTCTCTCAGTCTTTCCTCCCCAGTCGTCTCCTGTTGCTCTTGTCCCAGGACATTTGGGGCCATTTGTCGTATCTAAAGGGCCTCACGCTTTGCCAAACATTGTGAAAATAAAGCCACAGGGCGTCACCTTTAGCCAAAAGAAATGAGTCTTTGAACAGGTCTTATCACTAAAGATTAAACAAAGCAAATAATACCACTCCATTATAACTGCAATATCACAGTATTATTATACTTTCTTTCTGTTCAATCATTTGGTAATAGTGTTGTCATATAGTAACTTGATTTTGATACCAAGGTACAGACTCGACACTCGATACTGATTTCGATGCCATGATCATAATAAAAAACACTCTTTATTTAAACAATACAATGTGATTTTCAACATTAAATGGTAGTACTTTCTTATATTTGTGTAATGTCATGTATATTTTGACATAAAGTTGAGAGTATACAGTAGTAGCAATAATAACAATATCACGAGCATAACAATAGTATAAAGGTGTATTATGTCACTTTTCTGCTAGATGGTCTGTCACCTGCTTGTTTCCACGTGTTACTGCTTTGTCTAGAATGTTCTGCAATATGGCATTAAACACATCTGACGGCACAAGCAAAGTTATAGATCAGATCTTTGGAAAGGCGAGCACACTCACAGTAAGGATGGTAGGTAGTTTTTTTTAGCAACAAAAACACCCATAGAAACACATATGTTTCCTAAATAAACGTCAGATAGATACTTTTAATGCCATAAAGTGAAACATTGCAGGCAAAGGAGTAACATCTCCATGGACACAAGCAGAATAGTAGTAATAGTGATGCTTTTAATGGTAGAGATAGTTGATGGTAGTTGTTGTCATCCTTGGGTAAATAAAAGTCTAAAATGAATTATAAATATTTCTTATGCGTACTATATATATATATATTTTAATCCCTTCAAATTATTAAGAATTATTCATAAATATTAATACATTAAAATGAATAAATGAGGAAAAATGTGTTAATGTGTTAATATAATAAATAAATGTGGTTCTAAAATGATCATTACAACTTTCCCAGCCTACTTCTATTTATCAGAGGTGGGAGTAGAGTAGTCAAAAATTATACTCAAGAGTAACATTACTTTAAAATGGTATTACCCAAGTAGAAGTACAAAGTAGTGGTCCAAGAGGTCTCAAGGAGGAGTGAAAAAATATTTGGGAAAAGTACTAAAAGTATAGCTTAAAAAGTAACTAGTAGCATCTGATTTATAATTTGAAGTGAATGTAATTTGAAGGACAAAACTAATAATCTGAATAATATCTGAAGGAGCGCTGCAAGAAACACAAATGTTCAAATCATTTCATCTTGTCGACATAAAGCTTTTGTCACTTAGACTTAGTCACAGTGGGAAGAGGAAGCACAACTTTTACTCAAGTAAGAGTACTGTTGCTTACTCAAGTTGAAGTAAAAGTATGCGGCTAGAAAAGTACTCTGAAAAGTTCAAATTTTCACATAAATGTAACTGAATACTACCCACCTCTGTATATATTAAATCCAAATGTATCACTTTTATTACTTAGTTCTATTGTTTCTACATTAAACCAGTGCATCAGATTTGACTTAGGACCACCGAGGTTCTTTTTCGCCAAGTGAGCCACCGGTGACAAAATAACACATTGAGTTTAGGCTAACGTTTCTTCTCTTTAAATATTTATACGCTAATTTGAGTTAGGTGCAACAGGACAAGACGCTAAGTCAGTATCTAAAGCTGTAGATCAAAAATGCACGGTAGCTGTAACAGAATTGTGGATTTCGATTCAAAATGCATGGAAAATTTTGAAAACATTTTGAAATTTGTAAGTGCCTCTTTTGTTTTTAACCCTGCAACCTTGTTCCCTGCTCAAGTTCTGGGGGATTAATAATAAATACTTTGGTTTAAGTTACACTGGTCAAATTACAGCGACTTGGCCAAGAGTAAAATGAAGGGGCTCCCTCACAATGGAAAAGGAAACTACGTTACCCAGAAGACATTGCAAATGTCTCCTTGCAAGTCACTGGACCACATTGACCTACGAGTGAAGAAAGTTAAGGGAAAGCTACTGGGTTTGTTACAATCTGAAAAAAACAAACAAATTAAAGCCAAGAAATGTTTTTAACAATGCCAACCTTTCAAAACAAAAAGAAAAAAATCAAATTCACAGGAGTATGTTGTACAAAATATTTTTAATTAATTCTGAGGGAGGGGTAGGACAGGTAAACGTAATTGTTTTGCCTAGAATGTTCCATAGTAAGGCATTAACCTTATCCATCTTGCATTTATTCAATTACAGGCATATATATACTGCTAAAAAACAAAACACTTCTTGTTTCATGGAGACAGGTTTAAAGCTATACTGTGGAATATTCCAAGCCAAGTAGTAACATCTCCACAGAAACAAGTAGGTGGCTGACCCTTCATGAGAAAGGTTACACTGTGCACTTTTTATCTTACTATTAGTCCCATAAATAATCATAACTTTTTGTCTTAAATCCTGTTATACGTGACTTTTTTCCCCTTTCAAAACATATTTCATTTTAAATTGTTAATCGCTATGGGAACGGTCCACATTTTTCATAATTCTGAACCACATGGACAGTAAACATGGCTAAAATTGTGTTGTTAAATAAAAACATAAGCTCAAAATAGTTTTCACATTTAATCGGTTTATTTCCCATTGGCAGTTGCTGCAGTTTACAGTACAGCTTTAGTTAAAATCAATACCAATATTAGCTCAATACAAACAAATGACTAACAGATAAAGTCCATTTGAATACTGCACAACTGTTCCTTGTTCTGGTTTATTGGCAGGTTTTTGGCTGGTTTGTGCTTATTGGTGGTTGATCGATGGTTGTTACCCCCCTCTCTGATCTAAGTGGACCCCAGGATCATTGAGGGGTGAGTGGGATGCCTCGTGGGTCGGTCACCTGTCCCTCCTGGAGATTTTTCACTAACTGGGCCAGCCAGCGCTTTGTGGTGGTGTCGTCCTTTAAAACCTGTGCGAACGTCGTGTCTTTGAGCTGATCTGGGAGGCACTGTCGTAAGGCTTCTCTGGCTCTGAAATCGATTAAGAAACAGCAAATATTGTTATGTTTTGGTTTTTTTGTCAGTTTTGAAAGAGAACATGGCAGTAGATGTTCCCTCTAATTTTTCACGAGTCTGAGCAAACACACAAACTCCCTGAGCGGCCCCATGGAGCACTGTGAGCAACATCAGACATGCGCACTGTGGTCATGCTGCATCGCATCCATCCAAGTTAAATGTTTTATTAAAAGAATCAAATTACCACATTTACATTTCTGTTATAAGACTTTTAATTAAGTGCTTTAGCCACTTATACAATGAAAATGACAAAAATCTTGCTCATGACCTGTGTAGTGTGTTAATGCTATTGGAAGTATGAATATTTAATTTGAACTATGGCAAAACATGAGCTTCCAACCAAACCAAGACAACTGTAAAATCCAATGTTGAAAACACACTTAACATTTTTATTATAAAGCTCTGACTTGTATTATGAGTATAAGCCAATGTGTGAAGCTTTTGCTGTGACTGAGTGAGATTGTCCTACTGTGTCTGGGAGACAGTCCGTTAACTCTTTTTCAGTATATGACACGATCATTTGATTTTTACAACTCATAAACTAGTGACAGTCAATGACCAATACACACTGAGAGGAATCTGTATCTGCACACCCAGCTGCTCTATTACTGTACATTTACATATCATAACAAAACACATTTATAATGTGTCTTTGTATATAAAATATATTCAAAACAAGTGGTATGGATCAAAATAAATATATATTTACAAACCACAAACTGCAAACAGTTAAACACACACACACTTCAAAATGTAAACAAACACACACTGGAAATTAAAAATACACTGTACATGTGACAGTGTGAGTCATTCTGTGACAGAGGTTGGAGGATCGAGTCCCGCTCGGACCAACTTCTGCCATTGTGTCCTTAGGCAAGACACTTCACCCAAGTGGTGTGTGCGTGATGACGGTGGTGAACATTCTTATATTCTTATTGCAGTAATAATTTCTAATGATAATAATGTCTCTTATTGTGTAGCAATAACTGCACATTCCTTTATTCCATGTAACTCCTTTTTAATCATCAAACACACTGTACAGATCTTTATTCAGATTTAACAGTTTCATGTCGCACTGTTGTAGATGAGGTAAACCAGTACGAACATTTGAACGTGTATTGCGCAACGGACTCCATTTTCTTCTGTTTCTCGCCTAGTCGCGGTGCAGGATGGGATATAGAAGTGCGTGAAGTGTGCATGGATGTACGCTTCGGTTGCGTCCATTCTCCATGGAAACGGTGGAAAGGGAAGGGCAGGTTTGTCAGGCGCATTCAGTCAGGTGCGTTGAAATGGGACAGCCCTTGTCGCACCGGAAATTACGTAACTGCCCTTCGACGCACACTTCGAATGGTGATTCTAAGGCCAGTTTGGCAAATTGAGACACGGCCCACATTGGCCACATCGGCTAAAACACTGATAGCGGCGCATGAGGAGCCTGTCAATGACGTTGATGAGCGGTGCAAACACGTATGTGAATCACATAATTGGCTGGAGCAGCTCGTCCCTGGTCACACTCACTGACTCACATTGAAAAATAGCGCAGAATGAATTGTTGTGTGTTTATTTTATTTTCAACTCCGGTTCGATATTTTTGTGCGCAGCGCAGATTTTCTGTGTGCAGAGACAGCGTCAGCAGTGCGCAATTGCGCACGCGCGCAGCTTGGAGGGAACAGTGGCAGTAGACCCAAATGAAAGGAGGTGTTAATGCTAAAATACATTTGATTACATCATCTCATCACAGTCCAATTGGTCTTAATTTGATGAGATTTTATATTGAGTTTTAAATTGCTATGGCAACAGTGTTCATCATTCTGAACCCCTTCGACAGTGACTTCTGCCATGTAGACAGATGCAGCATACTGACATAAAACAAAAACTTTATAGCCTACATAGAATATATTTTTTCCTCTAAAAAACAAACTACACATTTAATAACAACATTTAAATGTCTGGTTATTCAATAACAAAGAAATGTGATGATAATTATCAAAGACATTTACCTGGAGTTGTCTGAAAGTCTTAAGTAGCAGCGTACAACATGTTTGAGCAGTCGGGCTGACGGCTCTTTTGAGAGCTGAAGAACCATTTTACCCTGAAACAAAATAACAACATATTACGTATTAAAAATAAATGCATTTATATGATATGATGTGTGAGTTTGTGCCAACTCACTAAAATCATGGCCACGTGAGAGAAACGTTCGTAGGTCTGACAAATGTAGGCCAGCCCAGTGTCGTCTAAAAGGATTTTCTGAAGAATAAAAGTGGCAACCTGGAAATCACAAAAATCACACATTTAGACAGAAAGTTAAAAAAATAAATAAATTAACATTTATTTCAAAATACATAATTTAATTTTAGTAGACAGTAGCTTTATGGAATAACAGATCTTAACAGCAGCAGAGGTTTTATAGAATAATAAAGAACAAACATTTTAAAAATAAATTCTTATATTTTAGGTATATTTTTGTTTTATAAAAAATAGGGTAACACTTTATGAATTAAGTCTTTGTTCATGCTTTAAAACTGTAGTTATTATAAAGAAGAAATATTTTATTAAAAATGATTCAGGTTTTTAAAGACTCTAATCCTAACTCTCCCCTTATTTAAGTAGTTATTAAATCTGAATCATTCTTAACCTTATTTGTTATTTATTTATTTTATTCTAAATAATTCCATTTGTTCATTATGATTGTGAAGTGTACATGCTTTAAGGTGTAGTTCATATAAAGGGTTACCAAATGAGTTGAATAACATATCCTAAATACCGTTTTTGAGAGCTCGCTGCCTGCCTCCATGATCCGAAGGCACAGTGGGATAATCTCGGTGGTTAATAGGAAGTTGATCACCTCCTGTTCATCTGTTTTTACAAGAGCACCTGGAAAATGTAAAATAATTTATAATGTTGAATAGGTAACTAAAAGCAAAACAATTCAGTGCCTACATTAATAATTCAGTTCTAATCAAATCTATGATAATGTTGGTCATTCATGTTTTGGAGACTCTAAGAACTCTAAGTAAATTGCAGCTCTCTAAAAATGATTGATGATCTAAACCAGGACTAAACCAGGACTAAACCAGGACTAAACCAGGACTAAACCAGGACTAAACCAGGACTAAACCAAGACAGAATCAGAATAGAACCAAGACTAATCCTTGACAAAATCAGGACTGAACCAGGACTTTTTATGTGAAGCTCTTGTGCTGAAGAGTTTTTTAAATGTGCTATATAAATAAAACTGAATTGACGAAAACAGGACTAAACCGTGACAGAACAGGAACTAATCTGTGACAAAAAGGTGACAAAAGTAGACAAAATCAGGTTCTAAATTAGGACTAATCTAGAACTAAACTAGAACTAAACCAAGACTGTCAGTGATCATTGCTCTTACTTTTATAAATAAATCTATGGTGAGTTCACGATAATATTTTCAATATTTTTGTCAATACTATGGTCAGAAAATCCAAGCAAAATAGTGTTTCTGGTTTCTTACCAATGACTCCTAAGCTGGTGAGTCTGAGGTATTCAAATGGCCTTGTTTTACTGACTGTGTGAAGGAACGGGTAGAGGAAGAGAGGGATGTGAGCGGCCAAGAAGGCTGTCCTGGGAAAAAAAAAGAAAAAAAGATTGAAAACATGAATGTGAATCCATTATATACATGTCACTGATTTTCATAAAGAGAGGAGAATTATCTGTACCCATGGTCTAATGACAAATGTGCATTATATTGGCATATTACATTAAAGTTGCATGATGTCATTTTTCTGGTAGAGAGTTTGCTGCCTGTTTGTCCCCTGGAGATGATATTGCTCTACTCTACTTTCTACATGAAGACAGAAAAAATAAAATGCTTAACTGTGGAAAATTCCCAGCAAAGCAAGAACATCTCCATAGTGATAAGCAGGTGACTAACCCTCCACCAGAAAAGTTACACAGTGCACCTTTAAATGTTTTGATTGTTCAGACCTGGTTTCTGGATGTGAAGCGACACACTGAAGCAGAGCCAGAGCGTTGCAGACTCGGTTGGACTGATGAGCCGTCAGAGTGGGAGGGTTGATGGAAGGGTAGATGTTTACAATTTCCTACAAATAAAAAGAACACAGCATTATTGTTGTTTTTTGTTTGAAATATAAATCCATAACATGTATTTCATCAACCAGAAGATGCAGAGTTTTATTTTAACTATGATAAACTGTACAACATTGCTTCATGGGATACACATTTTTTGGACACTGAATTTGTAAACAATCTGGTTTTGAGCTCTAGGATTGAAAAGAGAAACGTGGATCTTGTTTCCACTTGTTTTCATCATCATGTTTAGTTATTGTCATTCTATAAAAATTTGTACTTTTAGTAGTTTAAATGGTCAAATGGCCACATTTTTACATAGTGATTTTCCACCTTCCACTCAAAGCTCTTTAAATCAAGGAACCACTCACCCATTCACACACACATTCATACACCAGAGCACACAGACACTGGGGTGAGGTGGGTTATGTGTCTTGCCACTAGGACAGCATTCATTTGTGGGAGCTGGAATTGTACCACCAACCTGTGGGTGAGTGGACCTGACTGCTCAACCAATGATGTTTATATCGCGAGCGGGATTCAAACCAGCAACCATTGGATCAGTGGAGAAACATTCTACCAACTGAGCTGCTGTCACTTGTAATCACTATTTTTGTTATTACGCTTACAATTTATTTAGTTTTACTCAGCAAAAATATGGCATTGATGAAATCTATGATGAAATAATTTACTTGATAAAAATAACAGCTACCAATTGCTAAAACTCAGTCCACCTCCTCTTTCACCTGTAATAGTGCAGCGATGGTGCCACAGGAGTGCCAGAGCATAGGCGCGAGGTCCGGCACAGACTCGCGTTTCTTGCTGAGCTCCAGTAAAGCATTCTCTCTGGTCTCGGGACTTGACAGCTCATTTATCCACTGGTAAATCTTCTCACGGTCCACCTGCGCCAGAGCGGACGTCACAGCCTGCGCACACAGAAGAGAGAAGGGAGGTCATTGTAATCATCATCTAGAATATAGACTAGACGCATTTAGTGACCACATTTGAACCTATATTTGTTGTTTTAGAAAGCGAATTAAACAAAAGTAATAATTGTAGACTGGTTCACTAATTATATCTATTTATCAATAATAAAAGCTGAAATCAACAACTAAAATAATAGTTGCAGCAGTCCTACAAAATATGACTGAACCTGGTCTTGTGTTATATACAACTTTTCTAGTGGGGGTCCATTACCTAGCTGCCTTTCTCCATGTGTTTTCATTGCCTGGAATGTTCCACTGTATGGCATACTTGCCTATTTTGCAGTAATTCTTATTGCTTAACAAAAAAAAAACATGCGTTCTACTATGAGTTGCTTGTCTCCTTGGGGATACGCAATTTTTAATGCCATAGTGTGGAACATAACAGGCAATACTATTACATCCACATCTCCAAAGAGACAAGCAGGTGGCAGACCATTCACCAGAAACGTCACATAATGCACCTATAAACAAGACTAAAAGGGGGCCATCTAGTGTAACAGGTATAAAACAATGAATATTTATTTTAATAGAAAAAACAGTTACGTAAATTGTGAAAAACAGAATTTACTTTAGGTTCGCATTGGAACAAGTAGTGGCTATCATCCGTTGTCATGTTTAAAGCACTGTTAACTGCACAAGTTGTACATTCTGTCCTAATGCTACCGTAAAAATGAAAACAAAATTAATAATAATTCCCATATTAAAGATGCAATAAATGCAATCTTCTGCATCGTTATCTTCTTGAATGCAATGCTAACCCGCTATCAGCAATCATGCTAACATAAACAATTTTAAAACTTACGGCTCCCGTGGCCAACATCCTGTCAAATGTTCCGAGCGGGTAAAATAAGGCTTCTTTGAAATGTCTGCAGTTGCGTTTCGCGTTTAGTTAAAGAAAATCAGGTTACAAAGTAGGGTTTTTTATCAGATTAGTTAGCTACATTGGCACTGAAGATGCTACAAGGAACGGCGTGCTTCTTCTTTGAATTTATTAAGCGCACTTTCGCCACCCAGTGTCGCTATCCTTCAACTGCAACAAATAAAATATGGCAAAAATATATTATAATTAATCAAAGAAGCAATGCAACGAACTATAAACATAGATTGGGCTATGTAATTAATTTTAAAACAAAAATATTGTTAAAAAAATCGTAAATATTACTATTACCTTCCGTTCAGAATATAACGTGTGCTCTAAACTCAAAGCCACTTTTCTAATCTACAATTGTTGCATTTAAAAAAAAAAAATCATTATTTTTACCCACTCAATTTTGTATCTTAGTGAAAGAAGAATTTGAGGTTAGATTTAAGAATATATATATATATTTTTTTTTTAATAGTTACGTAATTACATTTTATTTTTTACATGTATTGAAAAACAGTAATCTGGTGTAAAATAAATAAACAGAAAGTACAATAAGTAGGCCCTGTATTTATTTATATATAATTCTTACACATATTTTAAACAACATTTAAATGAAAAAATAGTATTACTATTATTATTATATTTCTATCTAAATGTGTTATGAGTAGATTGGACAACACGGAACTTTCAGTCATCAGACGGCCCTTTATAGACAAAAGAAAAAAGTGTTAGGCTTATATTTAGATAAACCTACTTAAAATAAAGCTATACAATGTTTTTGGTTTGCACAAGTAAACTCCCTCAAAGAAAGCTGTTATTTAGTGCCCTCTAGTGGGCTGATTGTGTAAATACTTCACCTGTTTGTCAAATAAATTGGTATAATATAATAATTTCATTTCAATTCAATTCAAGTTTATTTATATATCAGATTTAAAACAACTTCAGCTGACCACAGTGCTTCACATAAAAATCAACAACAAAACACGTATACTATATAATAATTAATTTACCCTTTTACCTTCAGATTTCCTCAAATGAGAAAGGAATGTGCCACTTTTGGATATCTTGCTTTGGTCTTTAACTGTGGAACCAGGAGGGCATCCTTAAAACCCAGACACAGATATACACACATTGATTTTGTCTATGTACAGCATAATAAAATGTTATAGTTAGTTATGCCCAAAAATAAAAAGGAAGAAAATTACCTAAAGAATGGGTTTTTAAGATCCAAAACATTTCCAGAAGTGAATCCTGATTGGTCAATGGTAGCTGTGATGTGGATGTCATAACTTTGTCTAAAAAAAAAAAAAGGTTTAAGTTAATTCAAGTGTAACTGTAAAGCAGCAAGCATTATAAAATATTAGACAATACCTACATGACATCTAGTATATCTAGCATTAACTGAATTTGAAACATTAACTGAATTTGCATTAACTGAATTTGAAACACAAGAGTGATATTAAAACGTAGTACTAACTCTTGTAATGATATTCACCTGTCATTAGCCGCCAGTAAAACAGTCCCAGTCAAAGTTTGTCCCATTTTGGCAAAGAGTGGAGTTTGAAACAAGCATCGAACCTGGTACCATCTGGTTAGAGGTTCTGTCGGGGCGGTAGACATCCAAACAGTTGCTCTACATAACAGAAAAATAGTTACATTATTTATTTATTATTGTATTTATTTGTTTTAGAGTAACGTCATTCATACTTGGATCCTTGAAATGCCAAATCAAACCAGAAGGCCAGTCCATGAACCAAACCAGACTGTTGTAGAGTGAACATGAAGGGAATCTCCAATCTGAAATAAATGAAACAGTTCACTTTAAAGGTGCACTATGTAACTTTTCTGATAGAGGCTCCGCTATTTGCTTGTCTCCATGGAGATCTTAATGCTTTGCCTGCAATCTTCCACCGTATTGCATTAAACTTCTCTATCTTGCAATTATTCAACTACAGGTGTTGTTATTGTATTCTGGCTGTGAGCGACATCGCCTCTCCACAGATCTGACCTGTTACCTGGCCGTTTGACAGATACATGGACAGATAAATAGAAGTCTCTCTACTTAACCTATAAACTATCCGCTCATCTAAGTATTATATGTAAAAGATGTAATTTATTAAATCTATAGATGCTTATTATAAGTCTATATTTCATTATTTGAGTTATGTATAATATTCATTTATTATGCAAATATGAACAGATTAAACCTTTGTAGATCTTCTGGTGTTGCCTCTTTAAAGTTAATCTGATGTTTGACCGAGCGAGACATCAGGATCTGGACTTCAAATGTGTCCTGAAATAATTAAATACAAAATAATTCAAATAAAATACATACAGATGATGGATTAAAATAGTGTATAACTTTACCACTATGGGCTGTCGAAAAAACTCATCCACTGCAGAGTTGTGAAGAGGACTCAGGTTTATTCCATAGAAATTCCTCTGCTGCCTAAAAAACAAACGCAACAAAAACAAAAGTAAAAGACGCAGTAAGTAGCTTTTCTGGTGGACTCAAAATCATTCTAAAGCTCTTCAGGTAAGGTTCATTTCTGTCCTGTGAATGTGACTTTTTTAGATTCTCAAATGAGTATCTAGTTTCAATACTTCAATTAATATCTAATTATCCATATTTTTGAAAGACCAGGTTTGGTTCTAGTTCTTGTTAACCCTGGTCCTCTTGTGAAACTGGTTTGAACTTTTATTTTTTTCTCTATTTTTATTCTTGGTTTAGTCTTGGTTTAGTCTTGATATTAAGCCCTCGTTGAGTCCTGGTTTATTTTCCTTGTTGCTGTTGCATTTGAATAGAGACATAGTTCAAAGTTAATTGTGTGTATTACCACAGCTGTTTCTAATGCTTTTGTCTGAAAGATTTTGCTCATTCCTGGACGCTGACCGAGCCTGACCTCCGTAAACTCACATACTGGAGCATTGTTCATGAAACATAACTGTTCTGAACTGTTCTAGTGCAGTGAAGGTTCTGTGCACTGTGTTTAGTGAGTGTGTGTGAAGCTGCGTTCACACTGCACGTCCAGTCTCATTTGGCCCAAATCAGGTTTTTCATGTCAGTGTCAACAGGCCAAGTCTGATTATTTTAATGAGACCAGACCTCTTTATGTGAAAATAAATCAGCTCAGAAATGTTAAAAACAATAAAACACCTGCAGACAACAGCAGTGAGGGTAGACTGTGCAAATGCTCTGAGGTTTTAAACATAACTGGTGTTTTGGGAAAGAGGCTGACAAAGAAAACATATCAACTTAAGTTAAAGAAAAATCATAGGGATGCATTAATCTGATACTAGTATTGGATATTGACGCCGATACTGAAAATTTGCTCAGATTGGATATCAAGTTCCAAATATTGGTTTAAGCGATATCCTGGTTGGACATATACATTGACGTAATCGGCCCAGAAAGTCTAATTTTTTTTAACTTTTATTCATTCCCCGAGTTGTTCTGTAGTTACTTGAGAGATAAATATCATCTACATAACACATCTGGATCAGTTTTGTCTTATTTTATTTTAGTTTTAAATGAAATACTGTAAATGCTGTTCTCAGTCTCTGCTCTGGTATCGGTGGATAGTGAGTATCGACAGATTAGAGCAATAGCACTGGAATCTGTATAAGAACTGACAAAGCTGGATTGGTGCCTCCCTAGAAAATTATACCTCATTTTTGGAAAGAGTAATGACACTGCGCCCTCACTAATATTCTTTCTCATTATGCAACAAATGTTGTTTTTTTTCTGTCTTTTCTGCAGATCAGGCCTCAGAGCTGCAGAGTTCACAGTCAGGGGTTTTACAGGGCATTATTTGGCATTAAAAGGCATATAAAATGTCATTAAAGGTGGTTTTATTTCTCAAAAATAACGTTCTTACTGTGTATGGGGCCGCGTCCACAGATCTGCTGGGCTGGTGGTGTCACTTGGACATACACTGTTATCTTAGCTGAATAGCCACAAGCTAGCATGCCAATTTTCCACTTAAAACCACTTACAAACAAAATATTGAAATTGATACTGCAATTATGTTTAAAGCTCCCACAGATAATATTGTTAGCATGTTTATTTTTCTTTTAAATCTTAAGTTGAACTCTATACAAAATATGCAAATAATGCCTGGTGTGGAAGTCAAGAGTTCTAGGCCATATCATTTGGACTTTTGCTGATTCAGGTCTGGACTGAAATGGACCGTTTTACAGCTCAGGAGACACGGACCAGAGACCAGACCAGGGACCAAACCAGGGACCAGAAGCTAGACCAGACACCAGACTAGAGACTAACCCAGAACTGGGACAAGACTGTAATATATTTGGGTCTTCAACCGTGGACTAAAGAGGGTCTCGAAAGATTCAACGTTTATTTTTACAGTGACGTCTCCTGGATTTTAAAAGTGATGATGTACAAGAGGCTCATACAAGACTACAAGAGGGTGAAACGTATGTATTCTTTATGTGAGTGTTGATTTCAAACCAGAAAGCAGCTCTTGCGTAGTTTTCAAAATAAAGCTGTTCGTCGCTAAAAGGAGCCAAGTGGACATCGGCCCAGGACGGAAACATCAAACCTAAAAAACAATATAATATGAGGGAAAAACACAAATTATTGCTTTTCTAACTTTAAGCACTTTTCCAGATGCTCAAAGTCTCTTCGCAATTTTGCACATAGGCACACTGCATTCAGACTAAGCAAAGTGGGTGAAGTGTCTTGCCAAAGGACACAACAGCAGCATGCTCTAGAGTCACTGCTGCTTCATTAAAGCGTCTGGCATTGTTTATACTCTCATGTGGCCTTATATCTGTGTAATCCAGGTAGTTTTATTATTGATTAGTATCTGATTTCCGATACTTTTGACAACCTTAGTTATGGTGCTAGAGAATTTTTAAACTTGCTGTAAAAGTAACAGGTACCTCCAGATTTGAGCCACTTCTTCACACTCAGGACCTTGTGTATTTGAGGGTCAGACAGCAGCAGGTGCCCAGTCAGCTCTGTGAGGAGGAGGTCCACTTCCTCTGGACAAACCACTGAGTCCAAGTCCCGGTTTAGGACAAGGATCCGACCAGACTGATCATTCGACTGGACCAGGGACTGAGAGAAAGAGAAGACAAACATGTGTAGGTATCTGTACTATAGAGTTTTGTAAATATTGTAAGTTTGTTGTTAGGCACAGGAAAAAACAGGAACAATAATTCATTTAATATTTTATTTTTAAGTTATTATTATTTTCGCTGGAGTATTGGGGAATGATAAAAGTACCGTATTATATGAACTACACGTCACTCCAGAGTATAAGCCGCACAAGCCAAAAAATGCATAATAATGAAGTTGCACTGGACTATAAGTCACATTTTTAGGGAAACTTATTTTGCAAAATCTTAGACCAAGTACAGCACGATAACATAAGACATTTATATTTATTCAGCTACAAGAAGCACAGACAGAACTGAACATGTGTCTGGTTTGTTAACGTAAGATATTAACAGTTAATCAGATAAATAAAGCATAATAAACAAGTTAACAAGTTTACTCTGGATCTCACTCCAAATCACTAAATCCACTGAATTCTTCATCCTTCATCTAAAATGCAATTTTCTTGTAGGGGGCAGTTTTGTTCAGTCTTTCTCAGATGTCTTTTAAATTAGCGTAATGTTGAAATTTTAAATTTTCAGTTGTACAGGAGGAGTAGACACTGGTACAAGTCTAGAGCGCCCTCACACTGAGAACGGTGTGAGGGCGCTATATTTGCGATAATTTCACATATAAGTCGCACCCCCGGACAAACTATGAAAAAATGTGCGACTTAAAATACGGTAATTCTTTTATTTATGTTGGTATATTATTAGATATTTAGAATTTTAATCTAATATATTATTAGATATTTTGATTTTACATTTTGGGTGGAGTGTCAGCCACCTGGTAGTATCTACAGATCAGACAAAGCAAAGCAATAACATCTCCATGGCATTAAACTTATACATCTCCATGGAAACAAGCTGCAATGTGGGAGATAACATATTTTCTTCATGCTTTTTAAATCAGACATATTGTGCTTGTGTCTGTTCTATAGTTATAATCTCTGACATCCGTGGATTATTTGGTCATAATTTGCACATTTTAAATCGCAATATTCTTGTAAAACAACCAAACAGAAAGTTAAAACCATACTTCAGAACATTCTCCAAGGAGATTGATACATTTTATGCTGTACTGTGGAGGATTATAGCGAAGGAATGACATTTCCATGGAAACAAGCAGGAGGAGGTCCACTTACACGCCAAATAAGAGTCAGGTTTATGGAGATGCAAGCCCGCTCATAGCACATTTTTAGTGGAATAAAAGCATCCAAAATGAAAAAAAGAAAAAAAAAAACATAACCCCCCCCCCCCAAAAAAAAAAAAACAACAACAACATGTATTTATGTTAGTCTAAAAAGTGACATAATGTGGCTTTAGAAATATGATATATGAAATACCATTAACCTCTTCCACTTCCTCTTCATGAAGTTATTAGTTATAGCAGGGTTGGGTAATCTCCAGCACTAATGCCCCAGGTTTAACAGCCAAACATCTGTCTTCCCCCAGTTTGTGCCCCAGTGCATTGTGGTCCAGATGTGGCTGTGAACCATTAACTCTGTAGAATGCTGCTGAGCTCTGAATGTGAGGTGTAACAGTGAGCCAACAAACACAAGGTTCAAGGCCAGCTACAGGACAAAGACCGCTATAGGTTCTACCATTTTGGACTTACCTCTTAGTACGGGCCCTATCTCGCAATGGGATGTGTTCAAGTCCTCGAACCCCTATAGCGGAGTTTGCTGTTTAACTGTCAAATTGCAGATGTTTTGACCTGGTTTATGGTTAATATCTCTAATTACTAAAACAAAAACTGGCACAAAGTTCAACGTCGTCTCGGTCAATATAAATAAAGAAAAGTGAAATCATTTTTTTCAGAATAGCTTCAGAAACTGGGGTCATTATGCGACCTCCAAAACATGATTGTTGTCAGTTAAAAGGAGTTTAAACCATAAGATGCAACGTCATGTAATGTAGAAATAAGTTTGTGCAGTTGATCCTTATCACAGTCAAATAATATGGCATTATATGATAAGAAATCTATATATGTATCTATAGTGACTAGTTTATTCTTCTGGTTAGTCCTGAGTTAGGGTACACACTCGTACACTCACCACATCAAAATTGAGACTAAACTAGGACTAAACTCAGAACTAAACCAGGACTAAACCAGGACTAAAACAGGATCTCGAAAAATCTACATTTCGACCGTTCCCTTAGTACTAATTTGGAAGTCAGGGCCTGCTTTGGTCTCAGTTTAGGCTACAGTGTCAGTACTGTGTTTGTGATGACCAAAATGGCTCGGGATCAAAGGTCAAAAACTTTACAGGGAAGTGTCTCATATGATTTTAATATAACTGAACATAATAAATCTAACCTGTGTATATGTAGCCATAGGTCCAGACTGCAGACTGTAAACTTTAGCTGCTCCGGCCTGAAGGGCAAAGAAAGACAACATTCCCGAACCACCAACATCCAACACCACCTATGGGAAAATATATAAATAAACACCGGATTAACAGGACCACCAAAAATATTTACATTAAGCCACTGTTATAAATAGGAGACGTATTGAATGGAAACAAGCTTAGACAAGGATTGTTTGTGATTTGTCTGGTAGCCAGTCACCTCTAGTGTCTCTCTCTAAAACCTTCAAATCAGGTAAGAATGGGCTCAGACTTGAACTTGACTTGAACAGCCACATCAAATCAATAACATCTGCAGCTTTTTACCATCTAAAAGCATTGCAAAAGTCAAAGGTTTACTGTCAAAACCAGACTTAGAGAGACTTATCCATGCATTTGTCTCCAGTAGGTTAGACGACTGTAACGTCTTGCTCACTGGCCTCTCCAAACGAGTCTGAACACAGCAGTACATCCAGAACGCTGCTGCTCAGGTCCTGACCAGAACCAGGAAGTACTTCACACATGTGCCCTGTGCTCAGGTCTCTGCACTGGCTCCTGTGGCTCAGAGAATAGACTTTAAAGCAGCTCTGCTTGTAACAAGTCTCTCCATGAACCAGCACCAAAGTACATCTCAGCCACATGAACCATCTCACACTCTGAAGACTTCAGGGATCGGCCTCCTGCTGGTGCCCAGAGTCAGGACTAAATATGGAGAGTCAGTGTTGTATTTTTCTGCAGCTAAAACCTGGAACAGTCTCATGAAGATGTGAGACAGGCCTCTACTTTGACAATGTTTAAATTCAGGCTCAGAACAGTTCTGTTTAGCTGTGCAAACGACTGAAAGGTTTTTATTCTGCACTTGTATCCTTTAATGTTAATTTTATGATGATTATTTGTGACTATTTATATTTTGATTTGTGTGATTTTAAAGTCTTTCTTATTCTGTAAAGCACTTTGAATGACTTTATGTATGAACTGTACTATACAAATAAACTTGCCTTGCCAAAACAAAACAACCAGAAGGAATGCTCTAATTAGAAATATTGGACATTTGAAAGGTAAAAAATGTTATATGACCATTCTACAGTTTATTTATGTACTACTTATATTTAAACATGCAGTATGTAGCAAAACAATAACATCTCTACAAAGTAAAAAAGGCTTCAGACCATTCACCTAAAAAGTGCATAGTGCCCCTTTATATCAAGAGTAAATATGATAGTTTTATATTATTATATTTAAAGTGGTCTGTACCTTGTCCTTGAAATCCATTTCATTGAGCAGAATGGCTTTGTGATAAGTGGCTGTTCGGCCATAGTCCTGTAGAACGCTCTGCTGCTGCGAAAGACAACTGTGGAACTGAAGGAACAAAAATACCACCTTAAATCACACATACCACCTTAACGGGCCCATGTTACATTATTTTCTGATCTATGTTATAATGTTATTTCCTCATCACAAACAGACCTGGAGTTGTGCTTTGCTTCATTGACACATGTTTAACACACAAACCCTGCATATTTAGGCTGAGTTGTCTGAAATGGAAAACACTCTGTTCCACCTTGTGATGTCATGTGGCGATACAGGAAGTGCTCCACTGTGTTTTTACACTCCATACACCTTATCAGACATAGAACAGGATTTAAACATTTGGACCAGGAACTAGAACAGAACTAAACCAAATCTACACCAGGACAAAACCGGGATTAAACCAGGATTAAATACAACATTAGACATTTTTATGAAAATTGTACTGAATGTCTAAGATATTGTTACATATTATTTGCACTATTACAGACCAAACAGGGACCAAATGTAAAGTAATCTCATATAACATAATGGTATAATAAGATTTTGCTTTATTAATCACACACTTTATAACCAAACCTATTTCAACTCTATTCCCCATTAAACATTTTGTGTAATTTTACCTCATAACAGTTTAAAGGAGAAGCCTCAGGTCTCAAGTGTCTCCTAGGTCCTACATCCTTGTTTCCTGTCCTTTCTCCTTCACCAATAGTTTTATCTTCTTGTCTCCTCAGATGCTGTTGAAATATCTTCATGTCTGACACAAAAGAACCATCATCATTATTAAAGCTGTATTTACTTCAAAGATGCACTGTGTAACATTTCTGGTGGAGCGTCAGTCACCTGCTTGTCTAATGGAGATGTTATTGCTTTGCCTATAGTACAAACCTGTTATAGTTTTGAATTGTAGAATGTAGCTGTGTTTCTCAAACGTGATGACGAACGACTGACTCCCGGCCTGACAACAGTCCAACTGCTTGGAAACGGGGAACTGGAAAAGTGGAATTTTGTTTCCTGAAAAATATGAACGAAAACTGTAATGTAACTTTTCTAATGGAGGGTCGGCCACCTGCTTGTTTCTATGGAGACGAGCCGCAGAATGTTGCAGAGTATGGCGTTAAAGTTCAAGTTCTCCACCAGCACCATAACATCTCGACAACATGGAGCAGTGTCTGTGGAATCCTTCAGCCGTGCAGGTCTGATCCATAGTAAAAGAAAAATTCAAATCTGACAACCAGACTTTACAAGGGCACCGTGCGGATTAGAAGAAGGAATCCCCTCTCACACACACACACACACACACACCCACACACACACACACACACACACACACATTGGGGCACCCTATAAAAGCTGTCACATGCACATGTCAGGGCTCTCTTCTATCCTTTCAGGAGATCCCGTTGCTTCATTGTTCATTTTACCTGTGTGGAACTCATTAAACCCTTCTGACTTCATGTTTCACTTCTTCAGTTCTAGTCAGATTACTGCTACTGATATGTCTGTCTATCTTTTGTCCAGTTGACAGATTAGAATTTTTCTTTTACTATGGATTTTTATACAGCGTTTTCATCAAAAAAACACTCATCCACACACCCATTCGCACACACATTCATACACCAGAGTACACAGACACTGAGGGCAAGGTGGGTTAAGTGTCTTGCCCAAGCACACAACTACAGCTTTAATCTGTGGGAGCTGGAATCGAAGCACCAACCTGTGAGTCAGTGGATTGAAAGTGGGATTTGAACAGCCGACCTACAGATCAGCGGACAAACATTCTACCACCTGAACTTCTGTCGGCCCAATGTGCCCGTGTACCAAAAACAGTATTTCTATTGAAATGTTTTAATCTTAAAATGATCATTATGACATTCTCACCGTCTTCTACCGAGAGGAGTCCGTTCTCTGCTGCAGATGTCAAACACAGGGACAGATCTTGGCCGTTGAGTTTGTTTATTTTGAACTGTAGATCTGCATTCACTTCACTTTGGCCCGGCATCTCCTAAAAAACACACAATCTCAACATGTTCAGCACTTTTCTGAAAATATGTCCCCACAAATATAAGCAAATGAGGACTAAACAGGCCTAAATCAGCACTATGACATTTGAAGAAGTGAAAGATCATTTGAAGAAGTTGGTGGAGGGGCATGAAAAGTACTCAAGAATTTGAACTTAAATATCAATCTTGCTTTAAAAAGGGTTATACGATCAGTTTTTTATGTTTTAAGAAAAATAAGAATAAGAAAAACACAAACTTGTCCAATATTCTGACAATACTTCACTTGTAGACTTAAACCAAAACCTTTACTTTCACCTTGCAGTAGTTACCTCAAAATAATAGTACTGAAGTGAAAGTAGAAGGAGAAGTTAGTTAAGTAAATAACTACATCCTACATAAATGACATAACAAAACGCACATTATAATGATAAAATGTGTCTTACCTCTTGTAAACAGTAGACTTTGACAGAGAAAACCATTGGATGTTCACTGTTCTGCTCCATTCTGAGTCTGAACTTGAAAAAGTGTTCAAAAAAGAAAGAAAAACTCAAGAGAAAGAGAGAGAGGAGGGACTGGGGGCAAAAGGGAGGAGAGACATATGGACCACTACTGAACCAAGACCAAGAAAACAACGGATAATGTGTAAGTATTAGGGCAGTCAAAAGTATCAAAAATCAGATACTCATCGATAATAAAACTGGTATCAAAACTAGATACTCATTTGAGCAGGTATCCATACTAAAAAAGTCACATTCACAGACAGAAATGAAGCTTTCCTGAACATCTTTAGAATGATCTAGAGCTGAATTAGAACAAGTATAAGACACATAGACTAGTATACACCCATAGACCACTATGGCAATATGTCTCCAGTACTCCTACTTCTTCGAGTACTACTACTTACTACTTTCTTTAGTAATTATACATTTGTTTACACAAATTTCCAGTTATAACTATTATATTTTCTTTTCTTAATACAATTTATGCTAAAATTATCCAACAGAAACATTATTATTATTAACATATTTCTTTTAAAAGTTTATTATCTGAGACCAGCTGAAAAAGGCTGTGGGTTTTATTTTTTACTTGTTCATAGTTTGAGCAAACAAAAATATACAAAATAAAACAATTCTCACTACTTTTGAGGCCTTATTAGATCTCAAAATCTGTGCAAAATACTTTTATTTTTTACTCTTTAAGTACATTTTTAAATGGCTACTTTAATACCTTTACTTAAATAGATTTTTTATGTGATTTTTTTATTTTTACTTGAGTACTTCTTCCACCACTGTTTAAAAGGCATGCAAAAAGAACAATATGTAATTTTGAGGTGGCAGCAAAAAGTTAAATCTGTATTCTTAATGTAGCACTCCCTCTTCTGGACAAACAGAAAGCTGCAAATATATTAAACTCGACAAATGTAAACTTTATGTGCTAAGAATTGAATTAACTGGAGAAAACCAGAAGAATATAAACCAGAATAGACTGTTTTCTTAACATAATGAAGTAATAATCCACTGATGTTATAGTGTTAAAATGCAATTAATTACAATACCAGTAACATAGATCAGTTTAATGCCATCGAGTGGAACTTTCCAGGCAATAATAACATCACCCTAGACACTAGAAATCCACCGGGAAAGTTACATAGTGTACCTTTAAATGCATATATTAACAGTGAGAAGTGTGGACCCATTGACTTGTACTTGTAGCTATGCACTCAGATACCTTAACACATGCTATAAATATACATGGAATTTATACTGTGATAGACAAAGCATCGACTTACACAAGCCTAAATATTATACGTGCCAATGTACTCCAAAGAGTGATCGAAACTTTTACTCAAGTAACTGTTACTTCAATGAAAATATTACTTAAGTAGGAGTAAAGGTAAAAGCACCATTTCTTACTCAAGTAAATGTAACTGAGTACTATCCATCTCAGGTATTTAGTTGTAAAAAATGACTTAGAGCTTGGATAAATGACTCAAGTAAATTACTCAAGTACTCAAGTAAAAGTAATTACATGGCACATTTTTATATGGCAGATTTAGGAGCTGCAAATATAGTGTCTTAAAATGTCCATAGTCAATGTAAAGAATGTAAACCAATACATTTAACAGAAAGGGTGAGGTAAGGACAGTGCTGCCAGTTAAGCAGTGAATTCATCTAGAAAATATATGCAACTGTGATGACTAGATTTGCAATTTCACATGATTTTAAACAGAAATGTTTGAAAAAAAAAAGAAAAAAGGGAAATCTGAACTGCTAAACTAACTCAAGATTTCCATTCATTTCAGAGTATGTTTGTAGAGGTCTAAGATACAGGGTTAGCAGCTTTTACACAGAATAAGACTCTATAGAGACACAGGGACCTTTAGTTCTCAAAGTGGACACCATAAGGACAACATAAGCCATTGCGACCATTCAAACTTAGATTTCAGAATTGAAAATCTAACATGAATACATGATTTGAGGGTGTGGTTCTTGTTGAGATTCATCAGTAAAGTCTTCACATACTTTGGCACACACTGGTTTCTATATCAGTTTGCATTCAGCGCGTCATGCTCTGAGCTACAGCGCAGATCACCAAAGTAAAAGTATCAACAGTTTGCTCTTGCTCTAGGGCTGAGCAGTTCATCAAATTTTTATTGTGATTCCGTCATTTCGAATTGTCAAAGATTGGTTTAGATCTTTCTAACAGAGTCTGTCGTCTGTCGTATGTCTACAGCCAATCCTCTGTCAGGTAAAGGAAGTGGTTTGGAGCGAAGCAGTACAGTGTGAATTTGTAGAACCTTAGAAATAATTAGTAACAGAATTAATTTATTAACTTTGATTCAAAAGTGCTGTAGCTGCTCTTAAAAATGTGAAAAACACAACTAGTTTGCAGTGGTCCAAAGTTGTTCCTCACTTACCTTATGCATCCTGAGCATCCTAATTATTCACGGTGATGAGTTTATAAGCACTTTTCACAACTTTCGGAGGCCAGAGTGGAGTTTTTTGGGCATGGTAACAACAACTAGCATTCTAACAGCGCACCAGCCTTGCTTCCTGGTTCACAGACGATAACAGTGCTTTGTAATTACATGCAGACAACACACAGAGGTCTCATTTTGCCATTAAGAGCTGCGTATATAATGTATCTGTACTGGGGCAGTTTTGACTTTATTACCTGAATTAAATGGGAACTGCCACTTTAAAATTTAGTCATTTTAATATTTCAAAATAGACATTTTTTGGAAAGTTGCTTAACATGTGGACAGTATACCCGATATCTGATTAGCATAGTATTAGGGCATTTCAAATAGTTACAATTTAACAGAGGGACTGGTGATCTGCCTCTTAACAAAACGGTTGCGTGTTTGAGTCTTGATCTTGCAAATGAGCAGCTTATTCCTGACAAAATTCAACTAAACCAAAATTAGGTCCATAGATGAAAATATTGAGTCCCATGTGTGTCCTAAAGTTTATGCAGAAGTCCCAGAATGCACAGCGCCGCCGCAGTGACCAATAAAACTCCAGCAATTAGACCGATCCGAACCCAAGGGAAGTTTGACCAGTCCACAACCTCCTCCGGACCATCAGGAAGATCTGCAGAAAATAAAGCAAATATTAAAAAAGTGAAACTGTGATTATGTTAATGTTAAAAGGACTGTATCTGCTTTGTTCATGTGTTTCAGCAAAATGTGTCTTGCCCCAGTACAGATATATTATATAAGCAGCTCATGAGGTCAAAATAGGTCCGCTGTGTCCTGCACCTAATCATGTGTTTTGTTGTTAGAGAACCATGAAGTGTGTGGTGCAAAACTCCACCCTGGTCTCTGAAAGTTGTGAAAAGCACTTGTAAATTCATTGCGGTGAGTAATTAGGATGCTGTGAATGCATAAAGTAAGTGACAAATAACCTGCACGGCAAACTATGTAAAATGTTGTTCATGTTTTAAGAAAATCAGGGACAGTGTCTTTAAGGTTAGGTATTTCAAATCATTTCTACTACTTTCTACTTTTTATTTATATTTTAGCTTACCTCCATCAGGATCAGCAGCCGTTTCCTCACTGGCTTCAACTGAACTTACTAAAATTAAATAACATTAATAAATACATATTTTTCAACTTAAAAGATGTAGATCAGCTTCATTGAGAAAATAAAACACTGTTAGTATCATGAATTAAATTATGATTAAAATGTATTTTTTGTTTTTACTATGCTTTAGTTGTTGCATAGTTGCACTGTGTAACTTTTCTGATGCGTGGTCCACTGCCCACTTATCTCCATGGAGATGTTATTGCTTTACAGGAGTTTTTATCTCTAAAAATATCTTGAAAAATTGCATTCTCACAAGTTCGCCTCTCCACAGATGTGACCTGTAACTTGGCCTGCTGCCTCAGTGGTGACAGAAGGAGAATGTCATATCATAGAACATTCCAGACAAAGCAACAACACCTCCATGGACAAACACATCAGAAAAGTTACATTGTGCCTCTTTAATATTTAGATTTAAATTTAAAAATATTATTTGTATTCATATTTATCTTACCTCCTTCCGGATAAGTCGTAGCTGTTTCCTCGTAGGCTTCCATTAGCAAAACCTCTGTACTTACTGAAACTGAAAAGTATGTATACATGTAAACATGTAGCTTTTGTAAACCCATATATTTATTAAAGGTGGACTATGTAAGTTTTCTGGTAGAGGGTCTGTCACCTGCTTCTTACATAGATAATTAAATGTGGTTTTATTGCTCCAAACAGTTTGTCTGGCAAGTTCAGACAGATATCTCTGTGTATTTTTATACAGAGGAATCTTAGCCAGAACCAAACATGATCATCCAATCAGATTTATTTATTTCAGTGACATGTGAATCATAGGAGCTCATTGGTCACCATCATTTTGAACAAAATTAAAATTTTCTCAGCTCAGATTAACACTTAAGGCTTTGTTCTTTGATTTTACAGAAATCCACGACGTTTTTCAGCCCCATGTGATATTTTTTTTCCCTTTCTTTTTCCCTCATAAGCGGCCATATTTGTTTTGATACAGGTGGACCATATGTTTCCCTGATCCACCTGTCAATCATGCTCTTCTGAGTTCAGATTCAACAGTGACCAGATTCACATCTTTTTAAAACACTGGACTGTGTATTCTGGCTCTCAGGCAAATCATCTCCTTGTCTCCATAGTGATAAATAAATTTAATACTATACTGTGAAACATTCCAGAAAAAACAAGCAATAACAAGAACCCTATTACCAGAAAAGTTACATAGTACACTTTTATTTTATTGGAATTGCATCATCCTTTTTCAGATATTTTCAGACATGTGTCTTACCTTCCATGGGCGGAGTAACTGCGTCTAATAATATTGGAATTTCACTTGTAGCAGTTTCCTCTGAGTTGAGCTCAAAAGGTGTGGGCCAAAACAAAGCACTGCCCCATTCATCTGTGGAGTTTTCTGTATAATTGTCTAATAGAACAAAATTGAGGTGTTAATGTGTTATTTTGAAATTAAAATATATTTAAACTGTTGTGATTTACCAAGGTTATCAACATCAAATGTCCCCTTTAAAATGACGTTGACAGTTCCAGGTATGCCAGGCCTTTCCTCTTCTGACCCCCTGTAAAATCAAATAAAACGTAAGTTAAAAAAATAAATAAAAATACAGTGCTTAAATGCCACTTACATCCAACAAATAATCCTCAACTTGTTTTTATTAGTGTGTAAAAGTTTCAAATATAATTCACTTTACAATAAGGAAAGGAATTGATACAAAAAACAAACCTATATACCTATATTTTATAATAACTACACATTAATTAGCCTTAATAAAGCATGCACCAAACAGTTTATTAAGAATGACTTAGTAGCTATTAAAAGATGCTGTACCAGATTTTTACTGTTATAAAAATGTGAAAAACATAACTAGTCCATTTTAAACAGTTTGCAGTGGTCCAAAGTGCCTACATGTTCAAAACCAGAGCAGTTTACCATCACAGTAAAACTAACGACAACTAGCTAATAGCACTCTTTTTCATCTCTTGAGGTCAATATAAGTGAGCTGTGTTCTGTCAGGTGTTTTATTGTCCACTAATCAGGAAGTGCACTGTTAGCATGCTAGTTCTCATTAGCCTTAATGTAATGTCAAAACTCTGCCCCTGAAAGTTGTGAAAAGAGCTTATAAGCTTATTGCTGTGAATAATTAGGATGATCTGAATACATAGGTTAAGTGAGGAATAACTTTGGATCACTGCAAACTGTTTAAAATGAACTTTTTTTTTTTTCACAATCAGGTACAGAGCCTTTAAATACGTCTAAAGCAGATCTTACTTGGTCCGGTACCAGCAGTTGTACTCCCCGGGTAGCATAAGGACCATTTGTTGTGTCAAGGTAAGAGGAAACTTATCAGTGTTTTGTGGATCTAAAAAATTGAAGCCTGAATCAACTGTATACCAGGAGTCAGGATAGATCTACAAAACAACAATAACATAATGAGTACGGATAATATCAAAAGAGATTAAAGTGCATATGACAGGTTAGATTGGACACATGTGACGTACATAGAGGTAATTCAGTGACGGTTACCTAGCAACCATAATGTAAACAAGGGTCAAAATCATTAAATTGTCACTTCTGGGTCCATTAGCCGATTGAAAACGATTAACATGTTTACAATGTCCTCTTTTTTAGTGACAGCACATCCCACGTTAAAAAGAGATCAGTCATTTAAAGCTAACAAGATTATAAACATGAATCTATGGTTATAACTGTGACAGAAAGTGGACGAGGGAGGTTGAGGTAAGAGGCTAAGCTAAGTTAGCATTAGCAATGACCAGTTAGTGAGATATACACAGGTAATCTTATGTTATGATAGATTATTACTACATTATTTACATATTTGATACAGTTTGTGGTTAAACATATGCATTTGGAACATATTTGTCTCTTGTTTGATGACTAAAGAACAAAAATAAAGCCAGAAATCAGCTGTGAAGTTTCTGGTTGAAACTGGACGTGACATCATCACTTAAAGAGGGGGTATTTCACTTCTATAGGGTATTAAAAGCTAACACATAACATATTTGGATCACCACGTTACCTTTTATTGTTTTGAAAATGCAATATTAGATGAAAACAACGCATTAACATGTTTTATCAGTTTCACTTTCATTTTTTGGCGCTCTGAGTCTGCACTCTCTTTCCATCAGCGTGCATCCTATTAATAAAACTACTGCACAATTTATCAGGTTTGTCACTTTGTTGTGTACAGTTTTGTATCATGTTTTTGTATATTTATGGAGAATTGTCGTGTGGGAGCATGGGTGATGGAGGCTTGTGGGCGGAGCATTGCACAGAATTTTACAGCTAAGTGTAAGAAGAGTTCAAATAGGCCCCAGGAGAGATCACTAAAATACTCAAACATGCATGGATGACATCTAAAACCTCCTCAGTCATGTTTAATGAGGGAACTACGCTGTAACATAGTAAAAAGCAAAAAAAAAAAAAAAAAAAAATTCATAATACCCGCTCTCTGATAAAATTCAACCCCTTTAATTTCAAAATGATAGATCCAGCTCTGTTTTCTTCTCTTCTACCTCATTTATCCTCCTTTCGCTTAGGACGTCTCCGTCTTTCTCCCACCAAACGTGGAGGTCTCTGGGGGGCAGGTTTCTGGGCAGGTCCAGGTAACAGGGCAGGGTCACTGATGCATTATGGGTATACACCTCCAAAACTGAGTCCACCTCCGGACCTGATGACCAGGAAGAATAAAAAATGTGTTAGAAAGATCATTTAGGACATAATTTGATTTAAACTGAGTTCCGGTCCCTAAAAAGCAGGTCTCAGAAAGGTTACGTAGTGCCCCTTTAAGCTGTTGGAGGTAGGATAATTGAATCCCGTTGGGAGTAGAGCTGGGCAGATTTGTGATATTATGTTCAAAAAGTGTACATTGTAAACGAGTCCTGGAGCATTCATATTTTAGAGAAAATTTAAATATAAACCGATAAACCAAAACTCATTGTTTCCACTTTTCAAAAATGGAAACAAGCAACTCAAAATGACAAGACAATTATAGACCAAGATCTCCCCTTTTTCAATTTTCAAAAATATGGAAAAAGCTTTTTATTAAACAACTAAATGCATTTTTGGAAAGAAACCAACTGCTATGTCAACAACGATATGGATTTAGAGAAAAACTAACTACCACATATACAGTTATGAAGACAACTGCAGCTCTGCTCTAGACAGGCATACACAGTGATCTAAAACAACCTGCTTTTGATACAAGTGACCATAGACAATTACTGGTAAAAGTTGAAAATCACAGGATCAGGGGAACTGTTCTCTCCTGGATAAAAGTTATCTGGAAAACCCACAAAATGTGTTAACAACGGATGCATGCAATTGGGATTTTTCTTCTGCTTGTTTTGGTCATATAACAACAACAACAAGTTATGTTAAATGAAACATCCTTTATAAAACTGGAACTAAATGAACTGAACTGAAAAAATGAGCTCAAAAATCCCATGCATACCCCCACATGTTTGTAGAGGTCTAAACTACAAAATGTTATTTTATATATGAGACGGGATATTTTGCTCTTTCCAGAGGACATTCTATTAGGGTTGTCAAAAGTTTTGAAAATCAGAAACTAGATACTCATGAGCAGCTTTCAATACTAAAAATGTCACATTCAGAGGACACAATTGAACCTTACCTGAACAGCTTTAGAATGATCTTTAGTCTGGAACCTACCTGGACGACTGAGGGATTACACAGATATAAGAACACACGATAACATAAAGAAAGTTCTGTCACTTAATCTTGAAAATCACATTGTATTGTCTAAGTAAAGAGTGCTTCTTATTATCATCGTGGTATCGGAATCGGTATTGAGTATCGAGTCAATTCCTTAGTATCAAAATTGAGTTTTAAATTTAGTATCTACATAGATAACAGTAGCTACATTCTGTTATCTACATAATCCCAGCCTTTGCAATTTAATAAATGCAGCTTTGATTCAAGTGCGACACATTGTGCGGCCCCAGTTGTGTGTCCTTACGTTCCACAGTGAGCCACACAGTCGACAGAGTCCTCCTGCCTCTCCAGATGCACTCGTACATGTCTGTGTCACTGAGCATCACTGAGTTCAGCATCACAGACCAGTCTCCTCCTGTGGCCTCTGAGGACAGAAACGCACGGCCCTGCACACAACGCGATTATTCAACAACACACAACTACAGGATTTTACCTATTGCAGCTGATGCCATCATTACCCGGAGTGTGATGCTAAGTAGAGGCACTGCGCTTTCTGGAGCACACAAGTTAGACTTTAAACTGAGCCTTGTTTTAACACATTCTGACCACAAAGAACTGACTTACTGTTACTGTTAAACAAGTCCCTCTGAAATTAGTCACAGGCTAGCTAGCATTAGCAAACAGTTTTTCAGTTAGTCTCTCTCACTTTTTTGTTGAAAATCAAACTCCTAAACAAGACCATAAACACTTGTATTGACCACAGGCTCCTGAAAATGTGTTATTTAAATGCATTTTGTATTTTTTCTTGACTTTTCAGACTTATCTTAAAACCTTTTTGACAGTTTTTGCTAAAGTGTGCATTGTGTCACCATGGTAACTGCTGAATTGTTCTCCATAGACATACATGCAGAGCCCACATGCATGCTGAGGTTACTCAAACATGCATGAATCACTTTAAATGCAACTTTGAGTAGATTAAACACAGAACCTTTAAGTTAGAGATAGGATGTCTTAGACTAACCTTGTATCTTTCGTTTATGATCACTTCGTCTCCTGTTATAGTTAACACTTCACTGCCCATCGCCTCCCAGGACACCTCTATGTCCTCTTCACCCACAAGTGCTGAACCATCACAGGGAAGAACTACAGGCTGTCCATAAGGTACATTAAGGTGTTGGGACTGGGCCATGTCTGGAGCTGAAGGAAAAGAGACAAGAGAATATGAGCACCAGTACATGCTTTAAACTGAAGTAACCTAGGATTAAAACAGGTCTAATCCAGAAGTGAAGCAACTATGATGTATACTAACCACCGCACACAGACAACTCCCTAAAGAGAGTACTTAACCAGGACTAACCTCTGTCTAACCCAGGACTAATCAAGAGCGACTCAACCATATCTAGCCCAGGACTAAACTAGGTCTAACCAAGGATTAACCTAGGACTAGACTGACTGGGAACACTAAGAGTAGTGTTTAGTACTACTAGTAAGAGTAGTACTAAAGTAAGACTAAACCAGGTCTAACCCTGGACTAACCTACGGCAAAACCAGAGACTAAATACTGAGACTAAACCAGGACTAAACCAAAATTAAACCAGGACTTAAACTAGGACTAAACCAGGACTAAACCAGGACTAAACCAGGACTAAACCAGGACTAAACCAGGATTAAACCAGGGCTAAACCAAGACTAACCCAGGACTAAACCAGGACTAAACCAGGATTAAACCAGGGCTAAACCAAGACTAACCCAGGACTAAACCCAAACTAAACCAGGACTAAACCAGGACTAAACTAGGTCTAACTGAACACCCCACAAGTAACCAGGACTAAACAAGTATAATCCAGGTCTAAACTAGGACTAAACCAGGGCCATACCAGGATAAACCTAGGTCCAAGCCAGGTCTAAACCTAGGAATGAAGCAGCTCTAATACGAGCAGCTCTAATGGGGTGTTCACTGCAGACAGTGAAGACCCCATAATATTCATACTAAACCAGGATTAAACCTAGACCATACCAGGTCTAATCCAGGATTTATTTTGGGCAAAACCAGGTGTAACCCAGGATTAACCCAAGACAAAAGCAAATTTAATAGATAGTGACAACTGCAGAACCTGTCTCAGGTCTAGCCCAGGACTAAACAAGATCTAGCTCAGGTCTTGCCCAAGTCTAACCCAGGACTAAACCAGGACTAATTTAGGACTGAACCAGGACTAAACCAGGTCTAAACCAGAGCCATACCAGGACAAACCTAGAACTAAGCCAGGTCTAAACCAGGACTAAAGTACCTCGACTTAGGCAAGGTGAGAGGAGCAGAACTAAACCAGGTTACATTCTTTCAGTCTACATTTTAATATCTGTGAATGATCTAAAATGATGCACAAACTTACCAGAGTGGACCCATCTACAACAAATGAGCAGCACTAACGTCCAAATTGGAGGCATTTTCTGCAAAAAAGATAACAAAAATACCAGGTAAAACAAAATAAAGTGCTTTAAAATATGCCAGCTCACTGCTTACTCATATTGCAAGCAAGTACATGCATGTAACACATCTAGATACACGTTCATGGTAAAAATAGACTTGTACAGTGGAATTTGACAAGTGACACCTAAACTACATAGCTACTAACAAGTTTCATATTTTGACAATTTAAAAGCTAACTTAATAGACTTAACTTTTCTCATTTAAATGCATTTGTTTCATTGGCTGCAATTAATTTAAGTGGACAGATGCAAAATAAAATGATGCAGAAATGAAATAGTTAGGTAAAATATATGAAAAGGATATAAAATTGCAGCGCTTACCGTGTTAATCAGATCTATTCAGTCCAAAAAAGGTTTAGAAGTCCCAGTGGTAGTATTCCCAGGAGCAGATGCCTAGTGCAGCCTCTTCTCCCATTACACTTCAGACTTTTATTTTAAAAGGGTCATGTATGTGCTTCCTGTTTGCTGTAAAAGGCTGTGGGAAGTCAAATACAGTCAAATATTTATATACTTTCTATTATAATGCTTAGGAAGAATAAAATTTACCTGAGTCTGGTTATCTGCTTGTCTGTTATTGACCAGTGGTTGTTTTACGGTTTGGTTTTCTAACTTTGTATCTATTGTGAAGCCCTGGGAGGTGACTGTTGGGATTTTCGGCTCTGCAAAAATACAATTTAAAATGGAAAATATAATTAAAACTATTCAATATTCAAATGATTAATATATTTTATTTTGACTAGTCCTTATGTGCACTGATGAAACATGGTATTTTGCATTATTTTTAGTTCATATTTTATTCTTATTTTATATATTTCTGGATATGGCTGAACAATTTTGGAAAATATCTCATTGTTTATGCGATGTGTGTTTTAAAATCATGATTAATTTCACAATGCAAATTTTAAACCCATTGAAGAGCATTATTATTTGAGAGAAGACTGACATCTGAACTGCTAAACTAGTATCGAAACAAGATACTCATTTGAGCAGGTATTGATACTAAAAGTCACACTCACAAGACAGAAATGAACCTTTCCTGAATAGCTTTAGACAATCAATGTTGACAATCACATTCTATTGGCTAAATAAAGTGTTTTTTGTTATTACTGTTGTGGAATCTGAATTGGAATTGAGTATTAAGTCTATTCCTTAGTATTAAAATAGACTTTGAAATGTCAGTATCATAGTACACTAGTGTTAGGATCCTGAGACGTCAGCATTTCCAGCCTGACAGCGAGCGAAACTGTTTCAATGACAAGACAGTTGTTGTAGTTTTCAGCTTCAATACTCATCATAAGAATGCAGAGTGAAACTGCAAGAAAAAAATGAAAGGCACAATCAGTGATCTCTTATAATTTGACATTCCAGTTATTGTAACATTGCGAGCTCAGGAACTTGTAATAAAGCATTTACAACAGATTGCCAATAAAAGGTGGGTTATTTTAACATAAAAACAATAATAAAGCCAATGAATGATGAATGAAGCTAATATGTTGTTATATTACTTTGAAATGTAGGAACATATTTTCCCATTAGGACAACATAGGCATCTTTGCACATTGCCATGGCAACACCAATCAAAATAAAACATTGGTCCCACTGTCTTTTTTGATTGGGATGACATGAAGAGTGAATCTGACAAATTTCACAATCTTCCATGATACTAATATCTTTGTCATTAATGGCAAATGTTGGGTCATTCCCATTAGGAGAAAATGAGGAGAAAATGAGGACAACATTAGGAGAACATTGGTGCTTTACTGCTGCTCATTCTCCATCTCCTTGGGGTCGCCCACTGACCTCCCCCTGACTTCCATTCACTTCAGTTATAAATATGACCTGTGCTTGGACAGTGCTTGATGCCAAGAGTATGTTTGGGGACATGAGCCATGAATCACTGTAGAGGCTTGGGGCGTAATTACTTTATAAGTTTGTTTTTAAGTAATTTATAATCCAATTAAATGTACAAATGTATTCATACAGGCGTTGCTTCTGTATGAGTTTCACTGAGTTTGATATTTAGATGTCCGAGTCTATTTAAAAAAAAAAAATGTATTGTCTGTTCCCAGGCTTAGGTCTGAGTTTGGGAAAAAGGCTTTTCAGTTTTCTGCTCCTTGGGCCTGGAACCTGTTACAAAATGACTTGAAATTAAAGGAGCTGGTCTCCTTAGATTCTTTTAAACATATCTTAAATAATAAGGATGTAGAATCATTAGTGTGTAACTGTTTTAATTGAACCTGTTGCAGCATTTTGACCGATCTGTGTTTTTAAATTGTGTATGTTTATGTTTTTTGTACCTAAAACTGTGGCCTCTTGAGATTTTTAACCTCAATGAGTCTTTTCCTGGTTAAATAAAATATATAAATAAAAATATTTGCTCATTTTTTTATTGCCTCTTTTCTCACTTGCGTTCTCATCTCTTATTTTTCACACTTCTGGCTCCACAGACTGGTGTGGAGTACCAAAATAAAAACTTTTCAAAAATAAAAGTCTGTATATAAATGGAAAAAGTCTGAAAGGCAGAACAGCCAGTGTGAAGCAGACATTCTTTCCAAACATGTACGTTTACTAAGTGAGAACAGTAAACCCTGTGCATACTTTGGTGTCAGTCAATATTGGGTCGAAGTGTAACAGGAGATCGACAGCCACGTGTCCAAAATGTCACTTTTGACATTTGGGGAATTCACACAAGCTGCAGTTTAAAAGAGTGATGACAATTTACACCAAAAATATCAAAATCCTAACATTTTAATTTGAAATAAAAGCAAAACCGCGACAGCATAAAGGAAAAAGCGTTAAGTGTAAGAAATATATACGATTAAAAGCAAAAAATATTCAAATTTTTAGTTAAGACACAATGAAAATAGCTTCAAACGTACAACAAAATGTAATAGACAAGTAATTTGAAAAAGACTTAATAACAAAAATAAGTGGATTTTTTGCTTTGAGATGTTATTTTTTAAAATCAAAATAAAAGAAAGTAACAACATATTTAAAATCAAAGTTAGGATTAGGATTACATAAAAGAGAGAGAAATTAAATCAACACAAAATTCATTAAAAAAAGCAATTCAAACAAACTTAAAGATGCACTATGTAACTTTTCTCTTTGCCCTGTTTGTTTCAATGGAGATGTTATTTCTGTGCCTGGATTGTTCCACACTATCACATTAAACTTACACATCATCAAGCACACAGTAAAAAATGCATGTATTTCTAGCCATTTAAGGCAATTCAAAATATGTAATGGTTTAAATGCAAGACAGATAAGTTTAATGCCATACTGCGGAACTTTTCAGACAATGCAGGTGGCGGACCGCTCTGGAAAAATTACATAGTGGGCCTTTAGACATACCTTTTCATTTTCAGGTAGATATATCGTAGTGCAATGAGATAAAATCTGTTTAAAATAGGGCTGCAGGATTTGGGAAGCATTGTGACTGCGATTAGATTTGTGATTTGTTTTAATAATAGGATTCTGTTCAAAGTTCACATTTTAACTGTGTCCAGAAGAATTGACAAAAAGACTGAAATCTGAACTGACAAACTAACACAAGAATCACATTTCAGGACATGTTTGTACAGATCTGAACTACAGAGTTAACAGTTTTATGCAGAAAAAGACAGGAAATGTGTTTGATAGTTGCCTTTGCGATCCTTTCAAACTATGATTTCATTTTGTGTTTTATCTTGCGGCCCTGGTTTAAAATATTCAAGTATAAAATCAAAAGGGCAACTGCTTTTGAATGTGATCAAATGTAAAGTTGAAGCTAAAATGAGAGTAGATTTGTGATGTTTGTGATTAGTTTTTCCATGTGTAGCTGTAGTTGTTCATGTTGAGGTGGTTCAGGGCCGTTTTGCCCAGAGTCGATGGAGTTTGGAGCTGTTGGACCGAAGCAGAGAGGAGACCGCAGGAGGAAAGGTCCACTGCAGAGGAGGAAGACTGGACAAACACATTATCAGGTTAGATTAGATATGAATTATTGAAGATTGACTTGAACTGCGCCAAAACATTCCCATATGAGTTAGCATAGTAAATATCTAACAATAACAAAGAAAACAAAGAAATGACTTAAGAATAATAGAACATTATAAAACATCCATATAAACACAAATGATACTGTAAAATGTTTAATATGAATCTCAGTGTCTCTCAAACCTTTCACAGCTGAGATAATGTTTGCTATTCTGAGTACTACCTCATCTAAACTTGGTCCACACTGAGACTAAACCAGCTGTAACTATGGATAAGGTAGGCCTAAAGAATAGTTAACCAAAATCAAAACAAAAACATAAATAGATTTGTCTCTAAATAAAGATCGAGTCAGTGTTGTATATGAAAGATGTTACACTGCAGCAAATAAATGTACAGTATCTATTTTGTAACTAATGTAATTAACATGAGAAAATCTACAAGCAATTAATGCTGGAAAACCCTAGTGCTTAGTATGTTTATTCATTACTTAATACCTCTATTCTATATGTAAAAATATATAAAAGATATATGCATAAATAATAATAACATTGGACTTTTACAGCACTTTTTGTGTTCTCAATGTACATTTTCAAAAGCATTCACTGTCTGTCCCTAAATAACTTACCTCAAGCTGCTGTTGCTATTTCTCAACACTTCAGTTTCACATTTTCGTGCTGTTATACTGTGTGATACATTCGGTTGTACCTGTGTCTTGCTCTTGTGCACGTTCATAACTGCTGTGGGGGCGTGTGTGTACAGAGACGCAGAGAAGTTTCCTTTTTGAGCTGGACGGAGCAGAGCCGTGATGGCGTGAAGGGAAGAGGGCAGGATTGGACCTGGGGACAATCAGGAAGAAGGACAAACTGTTTAAATGGCTGATAGATCTAAAGAATTATAATTTCTACTAATTAGGTGCAGTTATTCCCTATAAAATACATGAGCAGATTTACCTGTGACCTCCAAACTGCTGACGTTCTGGTAGCCCATTCCAACTTGGCTTTTCACGTTCACGCTTCTTGCCTAAAAATGACAAAATACTTTAAAACCCATTTCCTTTCACCTTTGGGTTGGGGGACCCCTGCTCTACCCACTTGATCCAGACCTCATCCAAAATTAAGAATACACATGCACACTAGTTTATAATTGATAAAAACAAAAAGTATAACGATCCACGTATATGTCTATACCTTGAGTGTGTGCATGGCGGCTCCTCTGAAGGCCACAGGGCTGAGCAGAGTCGGGGGCAGTCCGGCCTGAGACCCCGCAGAGGCCACCACACTCTTACAGTTGATGAGGAAGTTTATGAGCGTGAACGTATCGGGACCCTCCACCAGGACCACAGACTCAGGTTTATGATCCAGAGATGTCGTCTGTCCCTCTTTACGCCTGGGACAGAGGTCAAGGGCTTAAACTCAATTATTGTGATCTCTACAATAACATTTTATAATAACTACATCTTAATCAGTTCACTATGATTAAGGTGCCTTGAATGTTCCATGGTATGGCATTAAACTAAATCTTGAAAAAATACATTGCACCACGAGTTTCAGAATGATGAAAAGTTTGGACGGCTGCCATAGAAATGACTTCAAAACATAATATATCTTTTGAATGGTCAACGGTCCTCAAAATGGCACTGTATTACCAGAAACTGAAACTCATGAACACAACTTTTAAAACGAGTAAAACAATTTGTATGGTTAGAGATAAAATAGTGATTATGTAAATATGGCCCAATTCTGTACTGGAGTAAAAGGATACAGTTGAACAGAGATAGAGTCTGGTTTCTTGATCTTGTCCTGGACGCCCATCTCCTTCAGCCACGACATGTCCTCATCTTCATCATTATCATTATCATCATCATCTTCATCAGCGCTCTTCGTCTCCGTCTGATCCTTCTCTTCTCCACAGTCCTCCTCTTTACCTCCACAACAGCTTAGTCAACAAAATATCAAAACATGTTAATATGATGCACAGTTACTGCAATTATAATATTTTTAATTTAATTTTACACAAATGGTATATTTATTGCATATAATGTTATTAATTAAAACTATTCCTTCTGTAAATCCATCAATAAAATACCAAAAAGCATTCATATGAGAGTGTAAAATTAAGTTTATTTTGTGGTAGCTTATACTTTTTGTTAAAAGTATAAGTAAGACATGTTATGTTTGAGTTCTGTCTTGCATTATACTGTGTTTTAAAAGGGCACTACGTAACTTTTCAGATGCTTCTCTCGTGGCCGCTCACGATAACAAATTTTGAAATGAGATAAATTGCAAAAATAAATATAGACAACAAATAATACTAAAACACATTTTTCCACTGACACAAAAACCCTTGAGCAGGTTCAAACAACAAAAACTAACTAAATCTACAATACTGTTAAAAAATCATGAGCTGCAATAAATAAAATGCAGAATGAAATATTTCAGTACTTCGTTTGCATCTGTAATGAGTCATAAGTTATTAATTCAATCTTTTATGGCTTAAATCTGATCATACAGCCAGAAAAAACTTAAAATGTCACAGTAGTGCAAAGAAAAAGTTTGAGAGTATGAGAAATATTTACCTCAAAAAATATTGTTCCAGCTTTCATGTATTGAACAATAATTATTGTGACAGGATTACTCGAGGAGATGTTATTACTCTGCCTAGAATGTTCCACAGTAAGGCATTGCAGTTTTTTTTTTATTATCTTTTTTTATTCAATTACAGATGTTTTATTTCTTAAAACTACCTTCAAGAACATGCTTTCTTACTATGAGTGGATTCGCCTCTCCACAGATCTGACCAGTAAATTGGCCTAGTGGTTTCACCTGCTTGTCTCCATGAAGATAGATAAGTCTATCTATTCTAGGCAAAGCAATAACATCACCATGGAGACAAGCAGGTGGCAGACCCTCCAACAGAAAAGTTACATAGTGCACCTTTAAAGCTACCAGAGAATTTCTAATCTTTCTTATCTCAAAAATATAAAATTTAAGTAAATTACAAACTGTTTTATAAAAATACAGAAAGCCAAACATACTCATCGTCTTTCTCTTTGCCACAGTCCAGTTCATTGTCAATGTCCAGGTCTCTGCTCCTCCTCAGCTCCTCCACCAGGGGGAGACTGAACTCTATCCCTGAAAGAAGACCGTGACATATGAAGGAGTGACTCTGGTGTATTCTTCTTGAGGCATTTTCGACAAAAACAATTGGTAAAGAGCTAAATACGTGTGCTACAATTTTGATGTGTGCTGTATAAATAATGTAAATACATGTATTCAAGATGGGCTGAACAATTCCAAGAAAACTGCTTTTTTCCTGAGACTAGATATTTTAAACACATCCAGAGGCATTAACATTTGAGCAGAGAATGAAATCTGAACTACTAAACTAATCCAAGAATCTCATGTATTTCGGAGAATGTTTGTAGAGGTCTAAACTACAGGGTTAGCAGCTTTTACACAGAATAAGACCTTATAGAGACACAAGGACATATTGCAGTCTTTGTATGGACCTTGAGAAGTTTGGCTACCACATAGTTGATCAAAAATAAATATGGTATTCATCATAGACCCACCCTCCGCCTTCATGGCCTCTCGGAGTCCTCTGGTCGTGGGAGAAATCAGAGCCGTGATGCTGTTGGATCCACTGAGGCCGGCTGCTTTAAACAGCACTGTGAACTGGGTAATGACAGAAATGTTAAGGAGTTGAATAAACAATATGTTTCCATGTGAGCTTTTGGAATAATGGCACATACCTGATAGGAGCAGAGGTAGAAATATGGACAGAGTTTGGCCTTGAGTAAACTGTACAGGGACGACAGGCTCACAGACCTATGGAAAAAACACAAAGCAATTATTAATAAGAGAAACATTTTAGCTTTTAAAAAGGTCCTATATTTGGGCTGCGTGATTTAGGTAAAATATCTAACTATGATTTTTTTGGCAAGCATTGTGATTAGATTTTCAATTAATGTTTTAATGTTCAAAGTTTGAATTTTAAACAGCCAAGAAATGACAAAAAGACTGAAATCTGAACTGACAAACTAATACAAGAATCACATTTGAGAACATGTTTGTACAGATCTAAACTACAGAGTTAGCTATTTTTATGCAGAATAAGACAATAGATTTTGTTGTCTGTGGAGAAATGATGGTACTTAAAAAAAATTGCAGCTTTTGTGAATTACTAATTGCATCCACTCAAATTGTGATTCTGAAGATTACAACTAGGTTAAACCTAAAAAAAAAGATCAACTTTAATCTAATACTACTGCTAATATTTGTACAACTCTACGGCTCACCATTCGCTCATGAGGCTCTGCTGCAGTGCGCCGTCTTGGGACCAGGGGGCGCTCTTGCCAGTGAAGCTCCTCTCTGCGTTGATTCGTGGAAAGAGTGAGAGCCAGGGCAGAGACGGGTGCTGCCAGTAAACAAGGCTCTGCTGGAACGAACAGCGCAGCTCCGAGCACGACTTAGCGTCCTACAGAGAAACAGGAGGGATTTAATACAGTAGTACACTCCAAACAAGCAGAGTGTTAGAATGAATTTATTTGTATCATATTTTGCAGTGTAGGCACTGCTCTTTCTAAGGCACCTCACCTTTTTGTTGAAAATCAAACACCTAAACAGGACCATGACTTCATATTGATTAAAGACTCCTGATAAAGTGTTGTTTAAATCCATTGTGTATTTTTTCTTAACTTTTCAGACCATCTTAAAACTTTTTTGGTTGTGTTTGCTACTATGTGCAAATTGTGTAACCATGGAAACTCCTGAACATTCCGCCATAGAGATAACTGTTTAACATTAGGCTCACTGGAAATTCTATGAGGTGTGACATCACAATCCTGTGCTCCATTAGGGGTTTTATCCACCGAGAATCAGGAAGTGCACTGTTAGCACGCTGGTTTGTTGTTAGTGTTACCACTGATGATGACGTAGCAGTAGCAGCAGATGAAATTATAGTCAAAGAAGTAGTGGTTGCAGTAGAACTATTAGTAGTAGGAAAGCAGCAATCACAATAGCCACCAGTAGTAGCAACAATAGCACAGACATGTATGATTTCTGGCTTGAGCAAATGTGGTTGTAGTAGCGGTAGTAGTAGTAGTAGCAGCAGTAGCAGCAGCAGCAGCAGCAGTAGCAGTAATAGTATCACTCACCTGTATACTGTGTGGTGGAGAGATGTACTGCGCTCTGCAGTGCTGACTCAGTCCCACAGCCTCCTCCTGAGCTTTGGGTTTCTCAGCCCAGCTCAGAGACAGAGGAGACGTGAACAGGACCCGCGTCTTCAGGCTCCAGTCCGCAGGGTACTCAGTGCACACAGGGGGTGCTATGGAGGCAGGGGCGATGGCAGGAGGGCTCTAGGACAAAAGTACAGCTGTAAGCCTTCAGTCAAACTTGAATTAGTTGATTCATTCATTTATTTTGATTATACGGACAGGACAACAACCGAAAGGAGAATGGAGAGTTAAGTCTGCCTTTTTACATATTCATGGGTTTCAGAGTGATGAAAAAATAGGATCGTTGCCATAGAGATTAACATTTTACAAAATATTATATCTTTTGAATGGGAAAAAAAAATCCTCAAAATGTTGCACATAACAGGAAGCTGACCCCTATGAATAAATACACAGAATATATAGGACTTCAAATTAATCTCTTAATTAAAGGGCACGATGTAACTTTTCTAGTACAGTGTTTTTGCGACCTTCCTGTTTCCACAGAGACTTAGATTTGCACAGTGCACAGTATGGCATTAAACCTATCTATGGGGACGAGGAGGTGATGCCACTAGGCCATGTTAAAGGTCAGAAATGTAGAGAGGCAAGCCCACACACAGTGTCTCCATGGAGACAAACAGGTGACAGAATGTGACATAGTGCAACTTTAACATATCTGCCAACCTTTAGGAGCGGGTTTTTAAGGTCTTCATCGTCTTCTTCAAACAGGGAATCGTCTTCAGAATAGTCAAGGGATTTCTATACATATAAAAATATAATTATCATTACTGTAACTGACACATGAGTCTGGACACTTGTACAGAGATGTAATGGATAGGAAAAATACATGAAAACAGAATGATGCAGATATTTTTTAATGATCTAAATGGACCATTATTTAAAAAATAAAAATAAAGATTACACCTATAGTCTCATATGAACACACTATACAATTATTATATTATTGTGTAGGTGATATTAAGCTATGCTAGTATCAGTTTTGTTAGTAGCATGTAGGCTTTTACCATATATTCTCTTTACAATGGATCATAAAGGCAAAGTTTACAACTTTTTTGTTTTGTTTTCTGCCTTTTTATTTTGGATGTGTTTATAGCACAAAAACATGATCACTTACTGAGAGCGGGCTTGCATCTCCACAAACCTGACTCTTCTTTGGCTTGGAGGAGGGACTCTTCCTGCTTGTTTACATTTAGATGTTCCTTGGGCTATAACTTTCAACAGTATAGCATCAAAATAGATCCATGCAGGTGAAGCGCCACCTCCAGAAAGTTACATACTATCACTTTAAAATGAGGTTAAAAAGTGTGATTATCATTTAGATAACATTAAAACAACGTAACTATTTTGCTAGTTTGTTGATTTATGCAAACATCTTAGTAGCGGCAGAAACTATGCTGAAACAACCACACATTTAAAGTGAAACATTGAAAGTGAAAGTATGTACTTTCTGGAGGTGGAAAGTCAACTGCATGATTCCATGGAAACAGAAACTTCTCCATTAGATAGATACGTTTTGTGCCATACTGTGGAGTGTTATAGAATTATATAACAAGCAGGAGGAGGCCAAATAAGAGTCAGGTTTGCAAGCTCGCTCACAAAAAGGACGTATGTTTTTCAGTGCAATAAAAACCTCCATTATTTTATCATCCAAATGCTTCTCGTCAAAAATAAACGTTATATTCATTTGACCTTGCTGTTAAACCGTTGTCTTTCCTTGTTTTCCGCCTCTACGAGTCTCGCAGCAAACGGTATAACTTCAGTCTTCTTTGTTGACACCTGTCCCGTCTCTTTCTTCTCCTTCGCCTCGACACGTTCCTCTTCCTCGTTATAAATGATCAACTTTTTACTTGGACTGTATGTATTTTCAATGTTTGCGAAGGGATTTCTGCGTTTTACCCCGCCGCCACCACCCCCTGAGCGGTTCTGAGAGTTGAACAGCGGTCCGGGGGAGAAGGGTCGAACCCAAGCCGGGGAAGAAGCGCCTTGGCCCGTGCTCGCTGCGGCTGGACTCCCGCTTAAAGACCCAGCCTCGCTTCGGGCTCTTTTCCTTCGCATTCGCATTATCTCCGCTGGACGTTTGAAGCTAGGCGAGTATCCAGCTTGTTCGGACATGTTTAAAAGGTAAAAAAAGAGGTAAAATAAAAAATTAAAAATAAGTTAAACGTTAAAAACCCGCCGTTGTTTTGTTCAACGAACTTCCGCAGCGGACGAATTTGCCGCGCTGCGTGATGACGTCTAGCACGCCGCTCAATCGCAGGTCACGTGTCACGTCATTTTATTTTCATTTTCTTTATTAATTTTTCAAAGTTAATTTTTTTTTATTTCAAATTTTCCTGCATATTATTTATTTCAGTATTTATTTTGAAGTTAAATAGTTTATAAATTGGATTGTTTTTGTTCTTGCTAATAAAAAATAAGTCTCGTTTACATTACATCTTAACTCAATTATCTTGGTTTTCGTTAAATTATTTACGACATCTGCTGATAAAGATTGCAATGCAATAAAATAAAAAAATAAACGACCCAAATTGAAAGAAGCTTAAACTATGTAACTTTCTGATCAAATTAAATAAATAAATCACGTATTAATTCAAAAAGTGGTAACCGGGATACACCAACTCAATCAATACCATTACCATCATTGCTACATATTGGGCAAATTTAAAATATTAAACTTTGACAACTTGATCAGGTACTCTGATATTCACCTGGTACATAAAATCTTGCATGATGCTGCCCCACCCCCACTAAAGACCTATGTACAGCCTCGCTCTCAACTAACAAGTAGAGTGTTAAGGTCCGTGTCTAGGGGCGACTGCAATGTTCAATGAAAGTCCGCTTTCTCTCAATCTGCCTTCTCTTTTAAAGCCATCAAGGAATGGAACGAGCTTCCAGAAAATCTTAAGAACATAGCAGATTATCACAGCTTTTCATGGGCTGTTAAAAACTGGCTTCTTGACCATCAGTGCTGCTCCCACCAACAATACCAGACGGGTATTCGGCCATCAGATGTTACCCTCCTGGGTACCATCTGATGGCCACTAGATTACCAGATCATGAGTGTCATAGTACTGTCTTAGTGTCATATTACTGTCATGTTTACATTTATAATACCAATAAGGTACAGAGCTATCAGATGCTACCCTCGTGGGTATCATCTCATAGCGACTATACTGTATTTATTCTGATATTTGTTGCATTTTTTTCTATGTCTTGCACTTTAATAACTTGTAGCTTGCACTATGTATTGAAAACTTTGCACACTTGTACATTGTCTTTTGTATTGCACTTTTTATATGTGAATTGTTTTTTAATGTTTGTGACATCAAGGACTACGGATGGAAATTAGCATTTTGCTAAAGCTGGTGCATCTTTTTAATGTAACTGCACAGTGTCCTTCTCGATAATAAGCTATTTATAATCAATTATTAAACCATATACCCTAGTTTTTAAAGTCCTTGAAAAACCTCATCTTGTAGCCCCCCCCCTCGCCTCTCTCCTCGTTGGTTCCCTCCTCCCGGTGTCATGGTGATTAATAGGTCTTTATGTAAATGTTGTCTCGCTGTTAATTTCTCGATCATTCGTCATTATCGCGGGTCATAAATCACTCGTGAAGTTCAGCCGAGCGAGCGATGATCTGCTGGAGCCAAATCAATGTCCGAAGACGCTAAACTCAGCATCAAAACACAACATAATGACAGAAATAATGGATGAGAAATGACACCATGTTCTGAAATATTCGAGCGGCCTTAAACTCCTCTTAGGTAAACTGGTGCAGTGCCTGGTGCAAGAATGTGGGTGCCCTATGTAACTTTTCTGATGGAGGGTACCTGCTTGTCTCCATGGGGATGTTATCACTTTGCCTGGAATGCTGCACAGTATGTCATTAAACTTAGGCTATCCATTTTGCATTCAATAACAGGTGTTGTATTGCTCAAAATGCACTATTTTATAGTAAGCGGGCTTGCCTCTCCACAGATCTGACCAGTGGCCTGGCCTGGTGGTCACTTGTTTGTTTGTCTCAATGAAATTGATAAGTGTAATGCCATACTATGCAACTTTTCAGACAAACTGGTGTTGAATCCTCCATCAGAAGGGTTAGAAATTACATCTTTAATTATTGTGTTTATCAGTGTAAATGGGGTACTACCATGGCTGCTACTATCAATAATTGCAGTAATAATAGTAGGTCTAGTAGTAGTAGTAGTAGACTATTGGTAGTATTAGTAGCAGTAGGAGTAGTAGTACTTGTAGTTGTAGTAGTAGGCCCAAAGAGTAGTATATGCTATGTGTAACACAGCAGCGTATCAGAAGTTGTATAGCCGCAGTAACAGCAGTAATAATCATACTATAGTCATACATAGCAGTACTAATAGTAGCAGAGGTAGTAGTAGCAGAAATATGCAGCAGCAGTAGTGGTAGCTTAATACTTTGAAAATGTCTGGTGGCGTTTTGGCTTCAGTTTCAGACTTTTATTGGCTGATTCAGGAAGTGGACCACCCACCAGCAAACCACAGCAGCCTGCTTTTTATAAGAATATTTATAGAAACGAAAATCAAACCGTGAGAAATCTCCAAAACAACAGCAAAAGTTAAACAGTCAAAATGCACCGAATATTTACAGACAAAACCAGCAAGAAATGCACATGCACCAGCACAATTTGGAAAAGGATTTGATAATAATTTAACAACAATTCATCTGGCTTTAATAGTCCATAAAGCTGGATACAGTTACCATGACTACCTGATGTTTCAACAATTCAACTTGATAAGAGTTTGCTGGAAAAAGTCCATCAAAAGTTCAATCATTGTAAAAGTAGAGTTATATTCAATACGTAATGTTTTTATTTTTACTTTTACTTGTAAATAAAGATGGAATTTGTATAATTGGCACAAATATATTCATTTAAACTGTCCAGTATCTTCACGTTTTGTAATAATTTTGAACAATTACCAAATGATTTAGACTGTTTCAAAATTAAAATTCTGCCAAGATGTGAGGAAAAAAAAAGAAAAAGTTAACATTTCTTCTTAAAGCTACCATCCACAAGTATATTTGATTTTTTTTCTGGTCTTCTTCTGTCAGACCAAAACTGGTACACTGTCAGACAAGAGTAACGTAGATGACATCTTGTGGTGATAAGTGAGAATACAACAGGGGGGGGGGGGGGTCAGCCAATCTAATTACGGATGGTAGCTTTAATATATCTTCATACGGCACAGTGTTAAATATTTATTCAAAATGTAATCTACTGACTATTTTGCATCACAGTAGTTCAACAAATAAGTAGCAAAAACAATAGAATGACAAAGGTTTAGCAAATTATAGCAACAAAAATATGAAAAGGTGAAATAATGCCAACTTGTTTTGTAGTTTGGTTGGTGACATAAAAAGTCAGAGCATCACATTTTTGGCATCAACAATGCTATTCACCATGACAACGAGACGACACAAGATAATTTACAAAGGTTTTCAGTCCAGTGCCACCGCATGCTGTACATCGTCAGTGTAAAACTAAAGTTCATTTCCTGGTTTAAATTTCTTCTTCTTTTTTGATAGTTCCTTAAATGTAGAATGTCTGCATCGGTATCAGTAGACTGGAAAAATGAGTCCAACAACAACCAAGAAAGTGGGCAAAGGATTCTTGAACTTCTTCATTTAAATGCAGTTTATTTAAAGGTGCAATATGTAACTTTTCAGAAGAAGGGTACGCCAGCTGCCTGTCTCCTTTGAGGTGTTCATTATTTTGCCTTGAAATTTGAAAACACACATATCACCATAGAAACAAACAGCTGAAGCCACTGGGTCAGATTTGTATTATCTGAATTAAAAATATGTTATTGAATAAATGTGAAATAACTTTAATGCTATACTGTGGGACATTACTTCTTTAAATCATGTTTTAAAAATTGTTTACAGCTCCTATATTACACAAAATTGATTCTCGTGAGCTTTAAGTCATGTTATAATGTTGTTACCTCCTCAAAAACAGACCTGGAGCTGTCTTTTGTTTCATTCACACATGTTTGAGTAACACTTTATTATCAGTCTGTCCACATCTCCAAACCCCAAAATGCTCTGTTCCACCTTGCGATGTCATGAAGTGGTAGTTTTTAAGTTAACAGCTCCTTTTACCTTTAGTTAATTAGAGACTGTCAATTCCAGGGCTGAAATAATCCAAATGATTCTAGTGATGGTGGAGTTTAAAAACACAGTGGAGCACTTCCTGTATTACCCCATGACATCACATGGTGGAACAGAGTGTTTTCTGTTTGAGAGAATAACTCAGCCTAAATATACAGTGTTAAACATGTGTGAATGAAACAAAACACAACTCCAGGTCTGTTTTTCATGAGGAAACAACATTATAACATGGAACATAAAATAGCGTAATATAGACCCTTTAAAACATAGCAGGAGGATTAGTCTACATCTCATCAATGAATATAATAACGCGATATTAATAGAGTAATTTTTGGCATATTTTGCTTTCAAGTATTTACTTTACTACTCCAGAAAATAAAATGCATAGATTAAAGTTTCTTAGTTCAGTGATCATTTGCCCACCGTCTCTGGGGTTGCCTGACTATTGACCACTCGTCTGTCTTTCAGTACGGTCTCCACACAGCTTCAGCCATGTTGGTAGGGGAGGAGCTGTGGCTTGACTCCACCTCCACGCCGACTCCTTCGTTCTGATTGGGCAGCGAGGGGTGGACGAGGGCGGCGCCTGTGGAGGCGTTGGTGCAGGGGGGCAGGATTCGGGGAGGGGAACGCGAATCACCTCCATTGACTGCTCGGTCTCCTCCAGGCATCACCGATAACTGGTATGAGCCTAAAAAGGGAGAGAAATAAGAGAAACGCTGATTAGCCCTTCTGAATAGCATAAATACAGAGGCAGTGTGGGTAAAGTGACTTGCCCCAGGATACAACAGACATTTGTCCAGTTTACAGATTTGAATTTTTCTTTTACGATGGATCATACCTAGATGACTGAGGGATTACACAGATGTACTATGCACTGTTTAGGGTTCAAACTGACAATCTTAAGGTTATAAAATGCTGCTCCACCAAAAACCCATAAAATGTTGAGATTTTAGCTCTAAAAGAAATTGAAAAAAATGTCTAAAATACTTGCTTTCAAATTATTAGTATACAACATTGGAACATTTCATAAAAAAATAAATTAAAAAAATTAAATCTAGTAATATTTCTTTATACAGAATACATTTTTGGGGTTGTTACAATGACGAAGTTTGATTACCAAAAATTTAAAGAAAAAAAGTTTGATCAGCAGTGTTTAATTTTTATTATCAAAAAGGTGGTTCTAGGAAATTGGAAATTGCAGGATATGGCTAAAGATAACACCTTTAACTAGAAGGGGCCAGTATAGTTTGATCTGATATTATTAATAAGAATTAGAGACTTTGCACTTTGTGGTTGATTGAAAAAAGATTGAAATTTTATAAAACCAGTTTGACACCAGTATATTTTCAGGTGAACTTTAAGATTTATCGCAAAATATATTCTTATTTGCATAAAAACTGCTAACCCTGTAGTTTAGTTAGTACTGAAATGAGATGAGTATTAGTTTGTCATATTTCAGTCTTTTTGTTAATTCTTGAACAGAATCCTATTGTTAAAACATAAATCACAAATCTGCTCCTCAAAAACAATCATGATTAGATATTTTTCCAAATAGTTCAGCGCTAATTTTCAGCACAGTGAGATAAAACAGGTTTGTTCCTCACCTGTGGAGTAGTAGAGGTGATACGGCGAAGATGTGGATTGAAACGGTCCATTCTGGGTCTGGTGGGGCGTGCTGGCGGAGTAGGGCGGAGGCAGGTAGGTGTGGTAGCGTCCGATGCCCAGGGCGCCGTTGGAAACCGTGTTGTGGGCGGGGCTATAGGTGAAGGCGGCGGCAGTGGGGGGATAGTGAACGCGAGGATCGGAAAAGCGTGAGTCGGGAAGAGAGGGCAGAGAGGAGAAGGGGCGCTCGATGGTCATACGAGGGTCACTGAACGCCGTGAGCTCCGGACCTAAAAGAGATCAGATACATGAAAGAGTGAAGGGAAATGAACTACACTGTAAGTACAATTAAATATAAATCATTATTTGAGTTGGCGCAGTCATCAAATTGTAAAGAATACAATTTTTTAGGTAATAAAAAATAAAAAATAAAAAATAAAAAATTCTCCAAACATGCATGGGATTCTTGTATTTTCAAATCTTCTCTCAGATATGAATGCTCTAATGTTGTTTACAATGTGCACTCTTAACAAAATCCTACTTTTTAAACATAAATCGCTACTCGGATTTCAACTGCAATAAAATTCTATATTTTACACGTTTTTTTTTACTACAATATTAAAAGTAGAGCTGCATCAAAAGGTTATATGAAACATGTGTAAAGGATTTTATTTCTTATTCTTAGCTTTTAATACATAGTGGCATCAGCAAACTGGAACATTAATATTGTGTGTTTTATTAGTCCGTTTGATTATTGTTTTTTAAGTTTTTATTTTCTAATTGTTAAGGGTATAATGGAATGGAAGAAAAAAATAGTTGTACATACTTTGCTATTGCTTGTGAGTTTATATGAGAACAGAGACTGTTGCATAAATCTTTCATTCCAATTGCAGCATAATAATAATGACGTGAATACATTGCTGCAGTTAAACAGTGAGACTGTTATTTCATATTTCACATCACACATACGTTACCTGTGAGTCGTGATGAGAGCTCGAGGGAGGACCGCCCCGGAGACAGTGGATTGGCCGAGTGCACAGTGGGCGTGGTTATCTGGCCCAGGTATGGATATGATTGGTCGTAGGACCAGGAAGGAGACGACTGCATCTGTCTGGAGTCTGAGGAGAGAAGACATTTGTTTGTGTACATTTTTCATTTACATTTAATGTTATATGTATCAATACAACAGCTCTGATCAAAATGTGAGGACATGTGATAGTATGTCACTTTCTGGAGGTCAAAAGTCAACTGCATATTTCCATGTAAATAGAAAGTTACACATGCACAAGATTTTTCAGTGGAATAAAAACATCCATAATGAAAATATGTTTTTATTTTAGTCTATTTTAGGCAAAAAGCATACTGTGTAATAATAAGGGCTTGTACAGTGAAAAGGGGTACTTTTACCATATCTAAGATTTAGTTTTTTTCTATGTGAAATCTTCACATTTTTACCCTAAATATAGAGCATTCTGTTATTACTACTGGTACTAATATTTGAATAGCTACAACCACTTACTCAATTCAGTTTAAGTCAAATTTATTTTTATAGAATATTTAAAACTACTTCAGCTGCCCAAAGTGTGTCACATAAAAGTCAATAAAAAAACAAATATACAGGTCACATGATGTATAGGCAAAGAGCAATAAAACACCAACATACTGTGTTAAAGACTGAGTGTATCTGACAGACAGAGGGGGCTGTTCCATAGTCTGGGCGCTGCCACAGATAAGGCTCTGTCACCTCTGGTCTGGAGTCTGACTTATACAACTATTTGGATTTTATTAATAGTCCCTTTTAAGCTCAGTAGGTGGCAGTATTTCTCAAGCTTATGTTTTGCTGACTTAATTATGACTTCACCTTGTTTGACCAAGTTGAAACAGACTATAGACATCCTAATTATATTCCCACTTATCCATGAGTTTGAGAGTCATTATAATACCGTTACCATAGCAATTACCCATTCAAAACCAAATATTATATCTTGTGATCTTAATCCTGGTCCTAATTTTTTAATCATCAGAAAGTGGAAATCCATGAATTGGGTAAGACAAAAGTTAGCAAACCCCTCAAACTTTAGCCTGTTAGCTTGTGTGCTGTTGTCATGGCGCCCAGAGGAAGTGATTAGCGGTGAGTGGGCGAGTGGATGAATGGATTTCTCCACAGTCCAATAAACTCCAGCCGCAGACACAGTTAAACAGGGCCTTTACAACTCGAGCCAAATCTGAACCATGGACCAGGGCCAAGAGCCGCCTAAACATACCCAGACACAGTGAGCTCCAGTGGGGTAAGGGGGAAAGACAAGCCCCCTGGACATGGAGCTATTCGTGGGTGTCAGCTTCCTGTTATATCCAACATTTTGAGAACTTTTTTCCATTCAAAAGATAGGTAAGGTAATAAACAGTTTTAAATAGTTAATCGCTAAGACAATAGATTTTTTTTTTTTCATTCTGAAAACAATTTAAAAAGCTTGTTGTACGCACGTAAAATTTGTCTGGCCCGCAGTATTCCCTGTTCAAAAGATATAATATTTAGTTTTACATTACATTGTTTATCACTATGGCAACTATGTCCTAATTTTGTATCATTCTGGAAGGACTTCAAAAGATATAATTTTTGGTTTTAAAATATTAATCATGATGGCAACGGTTGTGAAGACAAGCAGATGATGCCACCAGGCCAGGTTACACATCAGAGGAGACTTGGGGTGGGGGGTTGTGCCAACAGAAAGAATATATGTTTTTAAGGTATTTTTTAGCAATGCAATGCCTGTAATTGAGAAAATGCAACACAGACAAGTGTATTGTCATACTGTGGAACATTACAAGCAAAGAAATGACATCTCCATCAAAATAAGCATATTTTCCGTTGATAGCAAAAGTATTTCTCAGCAACCACTAAGAAATCATAACTTCATCACAACGTGAGAATCATTTGTTTGATCGATAATATTTTTGAGTCATGTCCTGCCAGGCGTCTCTCACTTCCTCTTTGCGGCCTTAACCAACATGGCCGCCCACGTGAAACTATCAGATCCGCATCACTGGATTCAAACGCAGAAGAGGAACTGAAACGGACCAGGATCGACGCGAGGACCGCAGAGAGACCGCACAAACCGTAGCATGGCCACAGAGAGGAAGTGCTACTACAGCGTGTGATCAGGCAGTCGCCATGATTTACAATGAGACTGCTGCTACTTCTGCTTAGAAACTTTTACAAAGATCTGAATTTGACAAAACCAAAAGTAAACTAATGCTACCAATACTACGAGTAACTGGTTCTCCTAATATGGCCACGATCACTATCACGAGACTCCTTCCAATATTCTTCCATTATACTTTATGAAAACAATTAAGCTGATGCAACTGATTCCTGCTCTGACCAAGTGCTGCTGTTGTGTCTTTTGGCAAAACCCTTCACCCACATTGCCTAGTATGAATGTGGTGTGTGTGTAAGTGCTGGTGGTTGGAGGGGCGGATGGTGCAGATTGGCAGTTTTGCTTCTGTTACTGTGAGTATGAAGTGAATGAATACTCACTACAGTGCCGTGGTTTGAGCGGCTTAACAGGCTTGTACATGTAAGGTATTACTGAAATACTAGGGCTATGCATTATACATGTTTCTATACATATTTTAAATCTACAAAATGTATTATCTAAGTACATAATGTAAGAAGTAACAGTACTTATAAACATTTTAAATATAGTAGCACTTTATAATCCTTTTGTAAGAATTACCTTCAAATGTATTAATAATGCATTGGATTTATACAGCACCTTTCAAGACACCCAAAGCACTTTACAGCGCATTATTCAATCACTCCACACTTGGTGCTGGAGTCGGCCAATCAGTCTCAACCCTGCTTAGCTTCAGAAATCTGACATGATTGACCAATGCCTTTCTTATCACCACCAGAGATTCCAACAATCACCCTTTGACTTACTCGTTTGACTTATTTGACTCAAATCTTTTTTAACTCTTATTTGAGTAATTTCTTGGACCACTACTTTGTACTTCTAGTTGAGTAATTATTTTAACGTTACTCTTTTTTGAGTACAATTTTTGGCTACTCTACCCACCTCTGATCAGCAGTGTTCTATAGCACGTGTGTGTGTACCTGCAGTGATCTGGGAGTGTGTGGGACTGGAGAAGGACGCTGCATTCAGAGCTGCTGCTGTCTGTCTGCTGTTGGCAGTCTGCTGGTGAGGATGATGATGGTGATGGTGATGATGATGAGGAGGAGTGACTCTCATTGAGCTGCGCCGTAACTGCTCCAACTCCGTCAGACGCTCCGAAAACGCCAACGACCCGGGTTTTACCTCGTCCAACTTCTGACGATGCCCTACAAAACAAAACAATATATTCTGTTAATTTTCATGGCCCTGGTCCCAGTTGATACTTTGCAGCTGATGTCATCAACATTCCCGTGGGGTGTGATTCTAACTGCAGGCACTGCTTTTATTTATTTATTTGGAGGATAAGCCCCTTGAGATGGGCCATCTCATTGTCTAGAGGGATCTCAAAATGACGACAACAAATGACAACTGCTCTGTCTGAAGCTCTGTTTGACTTTAATCTGAGAATTCTTTTAACACAATCTTACCAGAAAGGGCTGATTTGGCTGGAACTACAACTGAAGAGAAGTCTCTCAAACATAAAATTATCATCACAAGCTAGCTAGCAATAGCCAACAATTTTTCAGTTAGTCACTCTCATCTTTTTGTTGAAAATCAAACAACTAAACAGGACCATGAACGCTTGTATTGATCATAGGTTCCTGAAAGTGCTGCAGACAATCTAAAAGCTCCTCAGGCTGTGTTTGCTAATGCGTACATTGTGTCACCATAGTAACTGCTGAACATTCCGGCATAGACATAATGGCAGGACACCCCCAGTGTGACGTCACTGCAAAGTATCAATCATTTTAATAGTTTCCATGTATTTGAGCTTAATTTGTCTTGCCCCAGAACAGAAATATTGTATAAGCAAAGAAGTGTGTTGGTAGCATGCTAAACTCCACTTTGGTCTCTGAAAGTTGTGAATTGTGCTTATAAACTCATTATAGACGTTTTGTGTCTTGCCCAGTGACACAACATCAGCATCACTCATTCTGCACTACGACGTTACAGCATAAATTCAAAAAAATAGACCAAAGCTTACATGTTCTCAATGAAAAGCCTGAATCTTTACTGAGGAAGTCACCTTCAATATGAAAACACAGGAAGTACATTTATTAGAGAAATGGTGCAATGCATCTTTCATCATCCCACGCACGATGAACAAAAGTGGGAATTTCTATTACCAAACCGCCCATAAATATAAGTATGATGATGTTTTTGTAATCTGGGGACGTAGTTTAGGGATGTGAAGATTTTAAAGGGGTTACGGATTAGATTAAAGAGAAGAGAAAATCACATAATCTGGTATTTTCAAGGGATAGACAAACTAAATCATATCTGAAGCACTGCAAGAAACACAAATGTTCAAATCGTTTCATATTGTTGACATAAAGCTTTTGTCATAGACTTACTCACAGTGGGAAGAGGAATCAAACTTTTATTCAAGTAAGAGTAGTGTTACTTCAATAAAATATTATTCAAGTAGGAGTAAAAGTATGCTGCTAGAAAAGTACTTAGGTCTGCTTTAAATGGGTACAGAGGGGGGTACAGAGGTGGTAATGAGGGGGTCAGCTGTTGTTTAAGCGTCACTCGTCCCAAACGCCCACATGAGGAAGTGCAGTAACCCAAGAGACAGCGGCTTTGAAGTCTGGCCAAAAAGACATGAGATATTACACAGTATGTGGACCACCACTGTACACTGTGATACACATGGGCCAGGAGCAAAACAGGAACTATACATATTCGTTTTTTTATTCTAAGCTATTCATGAGTTTTAGCGTCCTGTTATATGCAACATATTGAGGGCTTTTTCCCATTCAAAAGATCTAATGTTTTGTTTTGAATTGTTAATCACTATGGCAACGGACCTGTTGTCACTACACTTGTATGTCCAGTTTATCCAAATAGAGAGAAGTAGAAGTAGAAAATCAGTAATAGCAGCAGTGATAATAAATGTGGTAGTTGAGTAGTAAAAATCAGGAGCAGTAATAAAAGTAGCGTATTTAATATTTGTATTTTAGATGTAAAAATACAATTATATATTTGATTTGAATATACTAACTACGTACGCTAAGATGACCTTCTGTTCTGGACCCTAACACATTTGAGAGTCTTGTATACAGCAATCAGAGTGATCAGAGTGGAAGTATTTCATTGTAGTAACAGTATATAGTTACATTAGATTTGAAGTTTACCACAGTTTAAAACATTTTGTGAAAGTATATGTTGAGAATAGAAAGTACTCATTTTGGATCCTTGTATTTAGTCGACCATTTAAACCCTCTTTGCCCCCCCCAAATTGGAACTAAGACCAAGATGAAACCAGGATTAAAATAGGACAAAACCAGGACTAAACCAGGACTAAACTAGGACCAAACCAGGACAAAACAAGGACTAAACCAGAACAAAACCAGAACTAAACTAGGACAAAACCGGGACTAAACCAGGACAAAACCAGGACTAAACCAGGACTAAACTAGGACAAAACCGGGACTAAACCAGGACAAAACCAGGACAAAACCAGGGCTAAGCCAGGCCTAAACTAGGACAAAACCACGACTGAACTAGGATAAAACCAGGACTAAACCAGGACAAAACCAGGACTAAACCAGGGCTAAGCCAGGACAAAATCAGGACAAAATCAGGACAAAACCAGGACTAAACTAGGACTAAGCCAGGCCTAAACTAGGACAAAACCAGGACTGAACTTGGATAAAACCAGGACAAAACCAGGACTAAACCAGGACAAAACCAGGACTAAACCAGGACTAAACCAGGACTAAACTAGGACAAAACTAGGACAAAACCAGGACTAACCTAGGACAAAACCAGGACTAACCTAGGACAAAACCAGGACTAAGCCAGAACAAAACCAGGACTAAACCAAGACTAAACAAGGACAAAATCAGGACTAAACCAGGACTAAACTGGGGCAAAACCAAACCAGGACTAAACAAGGACAAAACCAGGTCTAAACCAGGACTAATACTATCTTAAGATGACCTAGTAATTGTACTGATTTGTACTTGTATTTAGTCTACCATTTAAACCCCCTCTGCCCCCTCCTCCTACCCCAGACACTGAGGCAGCAGACGGGACACGTTAACACAGTCTCTATGGGTCTATAACATTATGTCATCACACACTTATACCACACAGACAGAAGCTCCACGCATTACTATGTACTGACTACTACTATTACTACTGCAGTATACGGGTATTTTTAACTACACTGTCGCCACCATCGGATATAGAAGCAACTCGAGATATTACGAGGCAAAGATACTGCGCGAATGCTAACTATGTCAATAAATAGATACACAAATAAATACATGTATTCAGAATGCAAATTTGTCCTGCAGACTACATGAAAAAGCAACAATCATTTTGAAGAAGTAAAAGTAAAGTGCCTGGTTAGGGTTGTCACGATACTAAAATGTCAAAGTCTATTCCAATACAAGGAAATAGACACGATACTCAATATCAATTCTAATACTACAATGATATAGAATGTGATCTTTTTAAATAATATTAGTTTCTTTTATATTTCCATGTGGTCTTATATCTGTGCAATCCCTCAGTCGTCCATGTAGATTCATAGTGGTCCATGGGTGTATACTAGTCTATGTGTCTTATACTTGTCCCGATACAGCTCAAGATCATTCTAAAGCTGCTCAGGAAAGGTTGATTTCTGTCGTATGAATGTGACTTCGATAGTATCAATAACTGAGTATCTAGTTTCGATACTAGTTCAAGTTACCGGTAGTATCAAATGCTGGGTTTCAGATGACATCACAACATTCTATAGACCAGGGGTCGGGAACCTTTTTAGCCGAGAGAGCCAAAAAAGTCACATATTTTAAAATGTATTTCCGTGAGAGCCATACAATATTTTTTAACTCTGAATACAACTAAATGTGTGAATTTTTAAACAAGACCAACAATTTTTGAGTATAAGAAGTCTCTGAATGTATTGTTAATTTTTTTTTTAATAACATCTGTGGGAGCCAAGTTTTGGTTTACGTTTGGTAATGCATGCAAATTCAGAGTGTTAATATTTTAATGTTAATAAATGATGTTTTATGTTAATATTTGATTTATATGTATAAGCTACACTTGTTTTATTGCATTAATGTTGATTTTGGAAAATATCTTAGGATTGTCATTATTGAAGTTTTATGTAAATATGTTACCGTCACTTTAAGAGCGATAGCGCACACAAGGGAAAACAGCACGCGCTGTGACAACGTGTTAGTTGAGGCAGCGCACAAAGACGAAGCCAAATGGTTTTCTTACCGTATTATTGTTTATTTTTGAAAATTACTTGATTTGATTACTTGTATTTATGTATAATTTATTCATTACTTATTGTGTTAACAAATGTCAGCTAAGATTTATCTGAGCGCCAGAAGCAGTCATCAAAAGAGCCATATCTGGCTCGTGAGCCATAGGTTCCCAACCCCTGCTATAGACCAATAATGTTTAATACAGACGATGGGCAGCTGAAATTAATATTGTCAAAAGGATAATGGGCCTAGTCACTAACAGAAATGATCAGATTCAACATTTGTGAGTTTACTTTTTCTTTTATATTTCATTGCAAAGTACAATGTAATCAATAGAAAGAAAAACTGTCTCTTGCCCCCATCTGAGAGTATGATATCATCACATTCTACAGTCTGAAAAACACAAATACCCAGTGGTGCACGTATCCAGTTTTGAGAGTGACTGGATGATGCTGACTCACGTCTCGGCTCGCGGGGTCCGTCCACTGTGATCTTGATGGCTCTCTGATATGTGGCCACTTGAGGAGGGTTGGTAAAAACTGTGATGGTCAATGTGAAGCTTTTACCTGCAGGGGAAAAACACAGAAATATAAATATTGTTGCATGTTTCACTAGTTATATAAAATAGTATTAAACCTGGACTAGATGAGGACTAAACCTGGACTTGGAAAGAACCCATCCATGTCTAAATTAGGACTAAACTGGGTTCAAACCAGGACCAGACCTTGATTTTCTATTGGTCACAGATTGGAAGAGATTCGGTATCATAAAATGTAGTAGTTGCTAATTAGTAATATTATGTTATGTTAAGTATTTATTATAAACATGTACACCAAGAAAAGATAAAGCAGCACTGTATAACCTTTCTGGTGGAAGGTCCAGCAGCAGTTGTCCTAGGATGCTCCACAGTATGGCATTAAACTTATCTACCTCTGTGACTATCATCACTATGCTGAGTAACAGCCAGTCAGATCTGTAAAAGAGTCTATTTTTTGCAATATAATATATAATATTTGTAAATGAACAGATGCCATACTTCGGAACATTCTAGACAAGGTAATAACATCTCCATGGAGACAAGCAGCTGGCAGAGCCCCACAAGAAAAGTTAGAAATGCAAATAAAAAAGTTAAATATGTACTGTATTTTCCAGAGTATAAGCCGCACCAGCCCAAAATGCATAATACTGAAGAAAAAAACATATATTTCACATATAAATCGCATCTGAGTATAAGTCGCACCCCCGGCCAAACTATGAAAAAAAGGGTGACTTATAGTCCGGAAAATATGGTAACTTCTGATGCTATTTGTACTAACTAAAATCTAATAATTATGTAATTTGTGTTTTAAAATAGCATTAGTAAGTTGCATTAATGTTACAACAATATATAGTACATCTTCCCTGTCTTTATTGTTGCTGTGGTGAAAGCTCCATTGTTTTAATTTAGTCACCTTTGACTGACACTTCCTGGTTATATTTGATATCACAGTCTGCTGCCAGCCAATCAGAATCAAGTGTTTCATTTATCCTTTGTTTTGTCCACAAATAGACGCAGTGACATACCAGTGTTAATGCAAATGAGCCGCTCACTTATCACAAGATTAACTGACACTTTTATTTGATCATACCAAGATGGCGGACGGTGACAGGTCTAGTCACAATTTCCTCTTTACTTCCGATCACTCTGGGTTGTAGTCTATTACTAGAATAATCGCAGTATTGGTACTTTTTGCAGTAGACAAAAAAATATAGTACAGTTAGTGTAGGATCCATCTATTATTGGTAAAATGTACCACTGTAAAGGCCCATAAGTAGTAACAGTTGAAGAAGTAGCAGTTCAGTTGCCTGAAATGTTCCACAGTACTGCATTAAACCTGTCCATGGAGGCAACCAGGACAAGTTACAAATCCAATCTGTGGAGAGGCAATACAGACATCTGGACTTGGTTTAATGCCATACTGTGGAACCTTTAGGCAAAAGGATTAACACAACTTCATGAAGACAAATAGGCAGCCCCTTTAAGTAATAGTAGTAGTAATAGCAGTAGAAGTAGTAATTGTGGGAGTAGCAGCAGCAGTAGCCAGGCTGTAGTAGTCATCAATAAAGTAGTAGTAACAGTAATATCATATCATTTTTTACAGGTGCTGTGGTGTCAGTTCCTCTTTCAAAACTTCTCTTATGTGATCTGTATCCACCATCTTTGTACTCTTTGTACTCGTCCATAAATGTTTTAAATAAAGCTACATTCAAAACAGCAGCAAGTCCAAACAGGATCCAGAGTTGGACCACCAAAGGGGTTTAGACCGGGTTTAGATCTGAGACAGACAGCTCCACCATGAGATCTGAGATCCACCATCTGTACAGAGGCAACCCCACTGGCAATAAGAATGCATGTAATATAAGACATTGAACTGAACAGATGTAAGATATACAAGTTTAATGCCATCCAATGGAACATTCCAGGCAAAGCAATAATCTCTCCATTGAGATAAGCAGCTGATGGACCCTCCTCCAGAGAAGTGACCTAATGCAAGACTGAACAGGTAATGATGAAAAAGTGAAAATAAACATAACTGTAGTATACCGTTGTTTTAATATATTTTCAATGGAGCATCAGTGGCACTTCAGTTTAGCATTCACCCACTGACTGGAGGGTAAGTGGTTTGTAACTCGAGCACTTTACTCTCATTGACCCCACATGTTACAGTAAACTGACCTAATTACAAATATACAAATACAATTTTGGCAAATTTTGAATTCAGTTACTTATGATTTAAATGTAGCAGAAATCAGGATAAAAAAAACATGTCAATACTCCCAGTGACACTACTATTACCACTGCTGCTGCTGCTGTAGACTTTGTACACAATAATATTTGAGGTAGTAGTAGTATTAGCCTGTTTAGACTTGACCACAATATCCCTGTACAGCACAAACCACTGTTACCACACGTTCGAATGTAGAAGGCTGACTAACTATGACTAACTTTCAAAACATTTCCTCTCTCTCACTCTATCTATTTTTCTCTCCATCTTCTCTCCCTCTCTCCGCTGTTTTTCTCTTTGTCTCTCTCTATCTCTTCATCTTCTCTTTCCCTCTCCCTCTCTCTCTTTCAGTTCACTCAACACCTCCCCCTCTCTCTTGCTTTCTCTCTATTCTCTTCTCCCTCTCTCTCCCTTTCTATCTCCCCCTCATCTTTCTCTCCATCTCTACCTCCTCTCTTACTAGAAAACCACTGTCTATCTAAGCACTAAACTGCTCACAGAGCTCCTTTCTCTTTGTCTTCTCTCTCTCCCTCTGTCTCTCCCCTCTCCCTTTTCACTCTAACCACTAAATCACTCGCGCGCACTCTCTTCTCTTTCTCCCTTTCAATTCTCCTTCTCTCTACCCCCTCACTCCATCCTTTTTCTCTAAAACCACTGACTCTAACCACTAAAATCTCTCTCTACTCCCCCTCTCTATCCCTCTCTGTCTACCTCTCTCCCCTTTCTCTCCTCCCTCTGTCCCTCTTTCTTTCAATGAAACCACTGTCTCTCTAATTCTAACCACTAAACCGCTCATAGACACCACTCTCTCCCTCTCTCTGTCACTTCTTCTCTCTCCTCTTTTTCTCTTTCTCTCCCACGTCCCTCTTTCAATGAAACCACTATCTGTCTAACTCTAACCACTAAACTGCTCATAGACAAACCCCCGTCCCTCCTCCCATCTCACTCTTTCACTCTCCCTTCTTCCCCCTAACTCTTCCCTTTCTCTTTCTCTCTCTCCTACACCCCCTTCTCTCCCTCCCTCCCTTTCTTTTAAAACCACTGTCTTACTCAAACTACTACTCTGCTCATAGACCACCCTCTGCCTCTTTCTCCCCTCACCATCTCTCTCCCTCTTTCTCTGTCTCTCTTCCCTCCCCCCCTCTCCCTCTCTTTTTCTCTCCTCCCTCCCCCTCTCTTTCTCTTAAAACCACTGTCTGTCTGACTCTAACCACTAAACCGCTCACAGACAAACACTGTAACGCTCTAGTTAATGTGGTCATGTACGGTATCATTAAAAACAATAGGCCCTCGTCAACCAATCAGATACAACCAGGAAGTAGAATCACACGCAATACAGATATTCAAAATAGATATTACAGATAGTTTTTATTTACAAAAAGGAAAGTAACTAGTAACTTTTGAGTAACTACTTATTCTCATTGGAAAGCAAATTTTACAGAAAAAATGTATATTTTATGATATAATCTGACCTAAAAACATTGTGGTATTGTAGTAATATTAATTTTACTAGTAGTTGTTATAGTAGTTGAAATAGTAGTAGTAATAGTAGTAGTGGTAGTAGTTGTTGTAGTAGTAGTAGTAGTAGTAGCAGTTCCAGTAGTAGTAGTAGTTGTTGTTCATTATCTTAAACTACGATAAACGTGTACTTGTACTCTACCATAGTTGTATTTTCATGTAAAACTCAAGTTAATGTGTTCCTGAGAAAACACTGCACCTTGTACTACTTTAAATAGATAAGTACCACATTTGCCTATAGTACTACAGTTAGAGTAAGTCAGTTTAACAGTACGTCTCCGGCAATGCAGTACAAGGAAGTAACTGAACCAAATACTGTTTTTATTCATGAGGACTTCCCCAAATTGAGCACACCAGTTTTAAACCATTGTATCTGTAATAAAGTAGAGGTACAAGTACTCAGTGTATTTACCAATTAAGAGAGTGAATAACAGTTTGTAAAGTTTGATACAAGTTTTTCTACTACTACTACTACTACTACTACTACTACTACAATTATTTGTACTAAGACTTACTGCTCTTAATGGTCTTAATAATACGACTACTACTGCTACTACTATAACAACACTTCTACTATTTCTACTACTACCACTACTACTACTGTGAAATGTAATTGATAACAGCTATTACTACTACATTTACTACTACAGAAACCCCTAAAATGGCTTGATTCTGCAACTAATATTCACAACCACTTTTACTTTTACTTCTACAACTACTTCTGCTACTACTACTACAATCACTACTACTACTACTACTGCTGCTAAATTAATACTACAATTAATTAGTCATGGCTACTACTACACTGTTAACATTAATTCAATCAAGAAGATGATTTGAGCCAATCACAATGCGCTATTTTTGCTCATATAAATACACTCTCTCTCCCTCCCAAACAAATAATGATAAGGTTCAAAATTTGTGAATCATAAGTTTGTATGAGTCTCCCGTAGAGTTACACAGGCCCCAGCCCTCCATCTCAGATTATGACATAATACATGAATGCAGCTTCTTCCATGTACTTTACGATTACCTCGTCCGCTGCGCCCGACGAATCTCAAATCATTAAATCGTGCCACTTGTCCCTTAATGGCCGCCGTAGCGTTCCTGAGTTCGGCAGAGTAGTTTTCGTCGTTTCCCGCCATCACTGTGACCAAAGTCCCGTCTGGTATGTCTCCTAATGCTATCACCTGTAAAAGAAGTACACATTGTATTAACTGTACAAATAAACAAATAATATTGACGTGGACTACTTGATAGACCGCCTGAATATCTCACTTGTTTGTTGAACTTTGATACAACAATGTTTACTACAAGAACTCATGATTGTTTAAGTCTAAAAACTGGCTGTTCTGTATTTTATCTTTGTCTAGAATGTTCACTGCACAACATCATACTACACTTGTGTCTATTCCATTGTGTTTTATTGCTCAAAAATACATTGAAAACATGCATTTTTAGTGTAAGCGGGCTCGCCTCTCCACTGATTTGACCCGCAACTTGGCCCGGCGCCGTCATTTGCTTGTCTCAGGGGAGATAGATAAGTTTAATGATATATTGCGAAACATTCTAGACAAAGACATAACACTTCCACGAAGACTAGTAGGTGGCGGAAACCACCTTTCTACCTGAAAAGTTACATATTTAAGTGTCCAAAGTAAACACAGCAGGGCAGGCAGTATTATAGATGAGGTGAAAACAGTACTTTAACTACTACTGCTACTGCTAATACTACAACTTGTCCTATTACTACTATTACTACTACTACTACTACTCAACTACTACTTGCAATGCAGCATGTTATTTTTCTATAGAAATCATTTTTTAGATGAGAGCATAAAACTTTAACCATGTTCACCTAGGTATTGGTGTATTTATGAAGTTATTTTACGCCTAAAGATTATAATGTACAGTATTATTAAAAATACAATTGCATTAAATATTATAACAGGATGGACTACTGGCTCAAATGTGGTAACTTCGCTCAAGTAAATATTCTTACCTTGCTATTGACAGAAAATGTTTATAGGTCTTATATTACAGAAAACTAACTTTTGAGTTTTAAGCCATGTTATAATCCTGTTACCTCAAAAACAGACCTGGAGTTGTGTTTTGTTTCATTCACACATGTTTGAGTAACACTTTATCATTAGTCTATCATCTCTGAAGCTCAAAATCCTCTGTTCCACCTCGTGATGTCGGGTGGTTAACAGTTACATTTTACCTTTTGTTCAGTAGAGATTGGCAATTTCAAAGCTGAAATCATGCAAATGATGTGGATCACTTCCTCTATTACCACATGACAACACAGTGTTTGAAAGAAGAACCTAAATGTGCAGGGTCTGTGTTAAACATGTGTGAATCAAACAAACCCATAGATCAGAAAATAGCGTAGTATGCACCCTTTATTTTAGGATAAGAGTGATCATATTGTAAGTTAATCACTTTACTTAACTGCTTTTACATCAAAATAATGTTTCTCAAGTAAAGTAAAAGATATTGAGCGATAAAACAACTCTAAATAGTGTCATTTCTACATAAAAATCATGGTAAATATGACGCTTTTCCACCTTCAAGGCACTCAAAGCCACCCATTCACACACACATTCATACAGCAGTGTACGCAAACACTGAGGGCTGGATGGGTTAAGTGTCTTGCCCAAGGACACAACGACAGAATTCATCTGTGAGAGCTAGAATCGCACTGGTGCAAAAGCGGGATTCAGACTGGCAAGCTTCAGCTCAGTGGATAAACACTCTACCAGCCGAGCCACTGTCGCCCTATATCTGATTTCTATAGAAAACACTGATTTCCTGTACACGCGTATGGGAGGTGATAATTTGTTGATTGGAGGCGGTATCTGACACTTTCACTGCACTTTGAGACCAAATGTAGCTTTTAGCCACAAACCCATTGATTTATTGAGTTTTGTGCATTAACATCCGCTAACATAAGTGTGGTGAGCGCATTATAAAACGCTATACAGGCTACAGCTCCCCACTTATAATGGACAATTTAGACCCATTCACAGAGTTTAGTACATGCCAGTGTTGTTGCAATTCAACACACAAGTTATAAGAGTTTTTCTCTGGTTATCTTAAATACGATTTCACTATTAGTCACCACTTTACAAATTGTAGTATAAGGTATAAGAGAGTTTAATACTTATGGTTATTCTTCCTACTGTGTATAAGTCTATAAGAGGATCTACACTGCAATAATACTACATCCAAACTGAGACTAAACGTAAACTAGACCAAGACTAGAGCAGAACCACACCAGGACTAAACCAGTATTGGAGACTAAATCATAACTAAATCGGGACAAAACTGGGACCAAACCAGGACTAAACTGGGACTACACTGGGACTACACTGGGACTAAACCGGGACTAAACCGGGACTAAACCGGGACTAAACCAGGACTAGTTGTCATGATGCCTGCATTTTCTGTCTCCCTGTGTTCTCTCCCCCTCCCCTACCTGTCTGCCTGGAGCTGGGCGGAGTTCCTGACTCCTCCCGCGCGCACCTGGAGAGCATCAGCACAATTACCTCCACCTGCTGCTGAGTATATGAGGGCTCGGCAGAAGACACTCGGAGCCAGACCGTCCGCGTGTCAACGTGAATGCTCCAGCTTAGTTTTTGCATCTTTGTTGCCTGTCTGCCTGTTACTCATTGGACTTTTTGCCACCTTCCAGATTCCTGCTCTCTCGCTCGTTCCTGCTCCTGCCTCTGTGCTCCAGCTCCGGTACAGTCACCCCTCTGCCTTGCCTCCTGTTCCGTCTTGGTCTCCGGCTTGCTTTTCGCCTCCTGCCCTGGCTCCCTCTCTCTGGACTACTCCGGCTCGGCCTGCCCCGGTCTCGTCTCAATCCTGTCCTCGCTCTGGTCCTGGCTTTCCTGTCCCCGCTCTGCACTACGCCCGTCTGGTCTGCCTCCCGCTCCCTGGCTCTCCGTGTGTGTTAAATGAACTATTAAAAACTGAAATGCACCATTTTGTAAATAAACACTGTCAACTTGCCCTGAGTCTGCACTCCTTGGTCCGCACCCGCACTAGCCGTTACGACACTAGTACAGGACTAAACCACAACTAAACCAGTACTAAACCAAGACTGAACCAGGGATGAACAAGAACTAGACCAGGACTAGACCAGGACTAGACCAGGACTAGACCAGGATTAAACTAGGACTAGAAGATGACCAAGCCACAACTAAATCAGTACTAAACCACGAATGAACCAGGGATGAACCAGGACTAGACCAGGACTAAACCAAGACCAGAAGAGGACCAAACTACAAATAAACCAGGATTAAACCAGGACTAAACCAGGCCTAAACTAGGACTAGACCAGAACTAACCAGGACTACACCATGACAACTAAACCAGGACTACAAAACCAGGACTAAAACAGGACTAAACCAGAACTAAACCAGGACTAAACCAGGCCTAAACTAGGACTAGACCAGAACTAGACCAGGACTACACCATGACTATTAAACCAGGACTATACCAGGACTACAACAGGACTAAAATAGGACGAAACCAGAACTAAACCAGGACTAAACCAGAACTAAAACGGGACCAAACCAAGTCTATAACAAGACTGACCTGGCATCAGACCATGCTCAAAGTGGAAGAGCTTTAAGAGAAACAATAGTAAATGTTTTCCTCTGTAGAACACTATATTTAATCACGATCATGTTTTACCTTGAAGGCAATGGGCAGTGTCTTGTTACACCTCCAGTGAGTCGGCAGGACTGAGCACAGGAAGTTTGGACTGTCCGTCTTCACCAGCTCCCCCGAGTGGTCCGAGATTACCTGAAGAAAAGACATCAAATTATAAATCTGATTTTGAAATTTCAATCTATTTTATTCTAGACATTTACCTAGGCTTTTTTTTCCACTGTTGCTAGGTAGAGTTACATTTGTTTGTTTTGAAATGATCATAAATCGCATTCGCACTTTGTTCTAAGCGCAGTTACAAGATCAATTTTGCATATTTGTACAAGAAGTAGCAGCACGGGGAGTAGTAAGAGTAAAAGTAGTGGTAGCAGTATTGCCAGAATGTATAGTAATAGTAGTAATAGTAGCAGTAGTTGTAGCAATAGCAACTGAAGTAGTACTAGCAGTAGAAATAGTTGTAGCAGTAAAAGTAGTGACAGAATGTATAGTAGTACAGTAGTATTGCCAGAATGTATAGCAGTAGTCATAGCCATATTCGCATAGTTCTAGCAGCAGTAAGAGTAGCAGTAGTAGTCATTCTTGTAAAAGTAATAGTAGAATGAATAGTAGTACAGTAGTATTGTCAGAATGTACAGTAATAGCATTATTCATCGCCGTAATCACAAAAGTTCTAGCAGCAGTAGCCGTAATAACAGTAGTAACAGTGATAATAGTAGTAGATGCATTAGTACAGTTTTCTGACCTGCAGTACTCCTCTGCCGGCCATGCTGTACTTGGACACTTGTGCGTTGCCTCCTCCAGGCTCCTGAGCTCCGAGAGGCAGAGCTTCGGTCATCTTTCCCCCAGAAGAGAGCGTCGTGGAGGGGGGAGTGTAGCGGCGCCCGGGGGCTGGGTCTGGATCAACAAACAACCACGACCGGTAAATATTACATTCAATATCAGTACATCAGATAGTTAAAAAAAATACAGCGCAAAAGTACTCTGTAGAGAATACATTTGTGCTGGAATATACACGAGGATATAATAGAGGCAATGCAGTAAGACTACCAGCGGCATCAGCTACTGTTAAATCTAGAATTATGAGGGAAAAACTTACATTAAAAAATCAATAACTAAAATAAAAATGCTATAAAATCTCTGCAATATCACTTCAAAATGTAATTGACAAAATTAAGCTAATAATACATATAGAACTAAATAAACCATAATAATTTCAAGGTATACTTTGACTGCGCTCCTGCTTGTCCTGGTTTGATCCTGGTTTAGTCCTGGTTAAATCCTGGGTTAGTTCTGGTCTGAACCTGCCCTGGTTTAGTCCCAATTTGAATGCAGTGTGTACAAGTGAACGCCGCTTTAACATTAGATAAGTATACTTACGATAAAACTTGATCAAATCTTTACTATCTGAAAAAAATGAAAATAGAGGAGTTTTTTTTTATCCGTGGGTGTGTTTTTGGACATATTTGGAGGTCTTTGGTCATCCTTTGTGGAGAAAAGCCATCACTGAATTTTGGTAAAAGATTACAAGAACTGCATGACACACGGCTCACTCACAGTCAGGCGAATACCAGCGCGAGAACTCATCCAGTTACAGTAACAACAAAACAGACTTTAAAACGATTACGCTTGTTATTTTCAGATTTGTAACTTTTTCCTTCATTATATCTATGTTTTTTAAATATGTTCATAACTCGATCAGTTTGCCGTAGAGTCAAAGTTGCAAATTTTCAGCCTATTTTGTTTAAATGAATTGCAAAGCTCACAATATGTTATTCATGTAGCTCGTAATAAATAGGGCCATTGATAAAATTCAACACAAAACATATTCTGAGTTACATTACGCGATCTAATGAAATCGCACTTGCAATGTTTACACGCTTAAAACTTAAAAAAAAAAGAAAAAAAAAGTGAACATGAACAATAAGATTTATAAGGATTTACTGTTGTGATTTCAAAATGTATCAAAATAACTTATTCAAATATCTCGGGAGGATTTGAAACTCAAGTCTCCACAGAATAATTGCAAATTGTTATATTGTAATATAGAATAGAGGCCCATTTTGTTGCATCCAATTTGATCTTAAATAAATTGTTTACCTTTGAAATTCTCTCATTTAAAGTCTATACCGAGGTGTAACAGATATGGATGCACTATGAAACACTAACATAAGCTATAAGTGAGTATTTAAAATGATAATTAACCAATGGTTTTGCTAAATACGTAAAAAAAATAAGACAGAATTAGATGTGAAATTCATTTTGTAAGACACTGGAATTCCACATTGATTCCAGACTGGTCCTTATAGGAAACAGCGTCTAACTTTGTGATAATAAATGCGACCCTTATGCATTGCTCCTGTCAAAACGCCAAGCCGCACTCTGACCACAGCCTAACCCAAGTCTAACCAAACCTTGACCAATGGTTTTAAGGAAGTTTAGATCCTAAATCCCGCCCACTTTTCACAAACAAACCGCAAAATCAGGAAGTAGAGGTTTGGGCTACCACAACACAATTTCAACACTTAAGGCTTAACCAATATACAAATATATGCAACTATATGACAACATCACTACTACTACTGCTACTACTGCTACTGCTACTATGACGATGACATTTAAAGCTTTATTACCTGACTTTTCACTTATACAAAGTTAATACCAATTGCTTAGACAACCTAGGACAACAGCATTTCAACACAAATATTCAAATATATGCAGCTACTACTACTACTACTACTACTACTACCAGTACTACTACTATTATAGCTTTTACCTTACCTGTTTTATCCCTATTTACCAACGCACCAACAATTGCTAAGAGTATAGTACCTAGACCTAAAATAAAAGTAATGCCGCAAGTGTAACAAAGGCAAAATGACTCAAGTTGAATACAAGATAATATAGTTACTCTCTCCTCTGTTACAATATCATAAAGTAATGTGTTTTGGATCTGTATACCCTGATTGAAGCCGAGGGCGCGCTGTGCATTACTGATTTTGTAAAATGATTTCAAAATTGTACACAACATATACATACAGATTTGGAAAGAGAAAACAGTTCACGGTTTTGGGTAAAATTTGTGTATGAAATATGCATGTTAAATATTCCCAAATGCAAACATCCAAGGCCCCCCAAAAAAAAAAAAAAAAAAAAAAAAAAATTACAACAGATCTGAAAATATTGCCAAAGGGTGAAATTGTGTTAAAATACAGTCTAAATCAAATGACCAATGTAATAATTTTCCTTAATGATAAGTAATGCAATTCTAATTCATTCTAGTAGTATTTGTAATTTATAACAGCATACAACTAATTTATTTCCTCTGAAAACTAAACTGCTCATACAAGTGATGTTTAAGACAGACATTTGAACGTTTAGTTGCAAGATAAACCATGCAAAATGTCAAAGAGTTAACGTGTCATTTCCTTTACTCTTTGCATAATTGCTACAAACTTATAGCTTCATTCTGTTTGTTTAGTTTCGTTTTTACACCAAAAGCCTTTAAAGTTTAACTAATAAGAAGGAGGCTCAGGATGCGCGTAAATTGGCATCCACCGTGCATAAAAACCGTCTCATTTAGTGCCATATTTTGTCTTATCTTCTTACACCGTGCTATATCTTTCAATGCATATTTTTATTACCAGAATTAAAATAAATAAATGTCAAAAAGTCGCAAAAAAAATGAAAATAAAAGTAAAATTTTGTACCGTATTTCGCGTCCCACAGAAACACCATTTGTGCGTAATAACGTGCACTCCACGTAAACCTCCGTCTATCTCGTGCCCTTTAAATGTCACGTAGTTTGTTCCTTTCGCGTCCGAACGTCTTCTCGCACGTTGCCCTGGTTATATGTCCCGTAATATCACTTTATAAAGATGCTGCAGGGGTCCACGTTGACTTTTACGCACGACAAAATTATCCTTTGCGCTTTGAGTTTAGTTTCCTTATAAGTCCGGAAAGAAAGTTCAGGAAAAAAACAGCGACAAAGCAGTTCAAAATACTCGGGAAATGATTTAAAATGAACTTTCATGTGTAAATTTTTAGCAGATAATGGAGGAAAGTAGCCGTAGTTGTCGCTTCGGTTCTTGCTTCGCTTCTAATCTAAATAGCGTGTGACAGGGACAGCCTTTTACCGGTACTGTTTTGCATTCGCGTGTCATCCAGCGGCCTCAGCCAATCAGAGAGCTCCCCGCCTTGTGACAGGACCAGGGGAGGGACCAATCAGGGGCAGGTCCGTGCGAAAAGAGGCGGGGTTTAGCGGAGAGTGGAAGAAAGAGGTTCCAAACTGTCTATGCAAGAAGAGCGAGCAAATAATCTACAATACAACAATGCAACCTAAATTTGGGGGGGAAATGTTATCTTTGAAGAACAATTTTAGTCAAACAGCTTTCATTTTGTCACATAAATGAATCTGTGGTGTGAGTTAAGCTTATAGGTCGTGCGTCATTTAGTTTGATCATGTGTTTAACCGAAAGTAAGTGTAGAAATGTGTTTAGGAAGTGCAAAACTGAAGCAGAAATATGAAAATGTCAGTGGATGAGAAGAATGCAGATCTGAAAGTGAAAGACTAGGTTTGAGATTTGGCCAATAGGGGGCAGTAAGGGCCTGATTCACGGCGCGTTAATGAAGTAGAGACGCAGCAAAGGCCCAAATAGGCTAAATACACCCGAACAGTTAGAACAATAATGTAAATACTACTTTCTACATACTACAATGCAACTGAATTATAATTTATGAACAATATGCACAGTACACACACAATACTGTAATGTTATTAGGTCATATCAAGCACTACGGGCAGATATTTTTGGATCTTGAAGGTGAATTTACCATTTAAATTAACCTTGGTTAGGTTTATAATAAAATATTTCAATACAAGGGAAGTTTGGGAGTCATTGCTGTACCTGCAGGAAAAAAAAGGATGATGGGTTTTGCGTTTTATTTTTAGTGCAATCCCTTATCTTTGTCAATTTGACTATCACCCAACAAAGTTATTTTATTTTTGTTTTATCCAAATAGAACTTCAAAATGTCAAATAATCTTGCTAATTCACTCGTGGACCAAAGATAAACTGGCCTTTAACTAGTTTCACTGTGTTTATATTGTGATTTACAAAGAAATCTACCCAATCTGGATACACATTTCAGAATTTAAACCTCAAATTTAAACATTTTTTATTAATTGGCAAATCTGTAACAGCCAGTATCTGTATTTTCTAAGAAGGTCTATGCGTTAAATAAAGATCCTGCTGTATTTATCCATGCAAACACACAAAATCATTCAATTTCACATTTGAATCACCAAACAGTGCCGTCCCGTAGAATCCTGTTATGTCATCTGAAACCCGGCGATAAAAACACGCAAAACCAATTCAAAAATGGTCAATAACGGTGAAAACGGCCCTATAGGACCCTTACAGATGGAGAGATGAGAGAGATGAGAGAGAAAGAGAGAGAGAAGAGGGGTAGTATTTCGCTTGGGTAGCTTTCCTCCTCTCGGCATCGGAAACTCAAGCCGCTCCCATGATGTCATACGATCGGTAATCCATAACCACGATCAGTTATCAATATTATAGAGCGCGTGTGATCGGCAGGTTTTTGTGAACGGACAATAGGAATAAAATGCACATCAAATAGTACAGGTCAATGGTTTTATAAGTGAGTTTGGTGGTTTGGGAGGTGAGAATGAAAGAAGAAGAAGAAGAATAACAACGATATGAGTAAAATTGAAGCAGTAATGAAAATTGGGAATAAAAATTTGGTCGTAAATTGTTTCAAATTTTGCAGAATCTCCAGAATTTTGCACAACTGTTATATTTTAATTAAGACAAGAGAATGAAGAATGACTTGGAGTTAGTGCTTAGAGGCAAAAAACAATCAAACAAAAAACAAAACAAAACAAAAAACGTAACAATGCAAGTTAACAAATAGTAGTAAATTATTTCATATTTTGCATAATCTCCAGAATTTTGCAGATTTTAGTAAGTGGTTGGAAGGATGAGGATGCAAGAAAAAGATGGAACAGTGTGCGTAAAATAGCAACAATAAATTCAAGATGCAATTTGGAATGAAAACTTTGTAGTAAATTGTTTAAAATTTTGATAAATCGATCAAATTTTGCAGCTTTGGTTATATTAAACTGTTGTTGCGTCACTAATTGTTATATTTTAATTAACGCAAGAGAAAGAAGAATGACTTGGGGTTAGTGGTTTGGGAGGCGAGGATGCAAGAAAATATGGGTAAAGTAGGAACAGTAAATTCAAGATGAAATTTGGAATGAAAATGTTGTAGTAAATTGTTTCAAATTTTGTATAATCTCCAGAATTTTGTATAATAATATACTGAACATCACAAATTGTTAGATTTCAATTAGCATAAGAGGATGAAGAATGACTTGGGTTTAGAGGTTTGAGGTAAAAAAAAAAAAAAAAAAAAAAGAAAGGAAAAAAAAAAAAAAGATGAAATTATGAATGAAATTTTTTATAGTAAATTGTTTAAAATTTTACATAATCTTCAGAGATTTATTAAACAGTTTTGGCATCGCTAATAATTATAATATTATAATTAAGAGAATGAACAATGACTTTTAATAATCTACTAAATAAACTGGTTCATTTATTTTGAAGTTTAATTTTTTTTAGGTAAAATTGCTCAACAATATAATAAAAATAAATAAATAAATAAAATAAAATAAAATGTTAGTACTTTGAAATAAGGATAAGCAAGTCCCACAATTTAGGCTCTACATTTTTTTATTTCTGTAACGCTAATGGTTTGAAGAAATTTGAACACAGATAAAACTAGTCTGATCCAATTATAAATACACAAAATAAAACTATTTGAACATACCAAATAGTGAGTTTCCATTCCTGCTTTTCCTCATCAGATACATGGCCCAAGAAAGGGGCGCGTGGCCGGAGAACTGCCCAGGATTCATGCCTCGATCCTGGGTAAACTTTGAAACCTCCACCACTGTCTGTCTGTTTTTCCTAATCCCAAATGTAATCCAAATCTAAGGCCGGACTGTGTTTTGGTAGTGCTTTTATACCGTCCTGTCCGTCTCCTGGTCGTATGCGTGTTAATATAGTGAGTGAGTGGAAGGTCCAGTGAAGCTGAAGAAAGTGCCCGATGGAGAAGCTCTAGCCCTGGGGGACAAGCGCTCTCTCTGCCCCCGGGCCATCCGCACGCCTGGATCAAAAATCATCTTCGTCTCCTCGTCTTCATCACGACAAGATGGGTTTGTTTAAGTGCAAGGGAAAAGTCAAACACGGGTAAAGCTGTTAATGAGAATTTGGATTTGTTTAAAGCTGCACTGTGTGACTTTTCTGCTGGAGAGCTGCCAGTTTCCATGGAGATTGTTTGTTATTCATCACATTAAACTTACTCCTCATCTTCATCAAAACAAAACGAGCTTGTTTAAGGGTAAGGAAAAGGTCTAACATGGTTAAAGCTGTTAATGATAATCTGGATTCATTTAAAGCTGCTGTATGGAACTTTTCTGCTGCAGAGCTGCTAGTTTCCATGGAGATTGTTAGTTATTCATTACATTAAACTTACTCCTCGTCTTCATCATGACAAGACGGGTTTGTTTAAGTGCAAGGAAATAAGTCAAACATTGGTAAAGTTGCTAATGAGAATTTGGATTTGTTTAAAGCTGCTCTAAGGAACTTTTCTTGCAGGGAGGTGCAGGGACATTACTACTACTTTACCATAAATGCTCCAGAGTATGGCATTGAAACAATCTAGTTTGCGTTGATTTAAATATAGGTGTTCGACTGCTCAAAACTACCTTCAAAAACACACATTCTCACTGTGAGCGGGGCCCCCTCTCCACTGATCTGGCCTGTAACTTCTTGGCCTAGTAGTGACATCAGCTGCTTGTCTCCATAGCGATATATAAGTTTAATACAATACATTCAAAGTAACATTCAAAGAGTTCAAAGACTTAATTTCAACAGATGAATGCAATTTTAGCTTGCAGTTTACTCTTTGTTCTGAAGCCAAATCTATTTTAGTGGAAAAGATCGTATTACTTTCCTCTTTATCAAATCAATTAGACTTTACATTAAACAATAACATATGTAAAAAAAAAAAAAAAAAACACACATTTCAGTCTTTATTTATCCCTGACCATTTGAAATTGAATGGTTAAATATGAGGAAATACTTCTCCTAACTCATCACGCTATCCCTTCATTCCTTTCTCTCTCTGGACTTGGGTGTGGGCGCAGTATTGATCCTTTAGGCAGGACGTCCCAGGCCCTGAGGGGGGCTCCTGGCTCCTGCCCCTGGACACAGAGGGCAGAGGGGGGGGACAGAGAGGACAGTTTGGGACGATGGCTCTGCTCTGTGGGTGACTTTACAGTTCAAATCCAAAACAGCTTTTGCAAGTAAGTATAAGTATGAAAATATCTCAAATAGGTAGAATCACAACATTCCTTCACTGTATTTTATTTATTTTTACCCAGATGCCCTTCCTTCCTGTCTCAATCGGCCACATGTGTTATGCAAGGATACTAAGATTAAGTGGGATTTGAACCAGCAATCTCTTGGTTTCTAGGAAAAAACACAGTATTAACTAAATGCAGCATTGAACCTTAACTACTACTACTACTACTACTACTACTACTACTACTACTACTACTACTACTACTACTACTACTACTACTACTACTACTACTACTACTACTACTACTACTACTACTACTACTACTACTACTACTACTACTGTATAGATGTGAAATGACAATGGAGGAAGCTAAGGTTTTGTGTTGGTTTTGGGGGGGACCACACTGGGAAGAAGAATCTACACCACACGACCAAGTGACACTGTCTGAAGACCACAGAGGGTTACACACAGACCAATGTCACCAACAAGAGAGGAGAGGAGAGAGGGAGGAGAGAGGAGAGAGGAGAGAGGGAGGAGAGAGAGAGGAGAGAGGGAGGAGAGAGGAGAGAGGGAGGAGAGAGGAGAGATGGAGGAGAGGAGAGAGGAGAGAGAGAGGAGAGAGGGAGGAGAGAGGGAGGAGAGAGAAGAGAGGAGAGAGGGAGGAGAGGAGAGAGAGAGGAGAGAGGGAGGAGAGGAGAGAGAGAGGGAGGAGAGGAGAGAGGGAGGAGAGGAGAGAGGAGAGAGGGAGGAGAGAGAGAGGAGACAGGGAGGAGAGAGGAGAGAGGAGAGGAGAGAGAGAGGAGAGAGGGAGGAGAGAGGAGAGAGGAGAGAGGAGAGGAGAGAGGGAGGAGAGAGGAAAGGAGAGAGGAGAGAGGGAGGAGAGGAGAGAGGGAGGAGAGGAGAGAGGAGAGAGAGAGGAGAGAGGGAGGAGAGAGGAGAGAAGAGAGGAGAGGAGAGAGGGAGGAGAGAGGAGAGAAGAGGAGAGGAGAGAGGGAGGAGAGAGGAGAGAAGAGAGGAGAGGAGAGAGGAGAGGAGAGAGGAGAGAGGGAGGAGAGAGGAGAGAGGAGAGAGAGAGGAGAGAGGGAGGAGAGAGAAGAGAGGAGAGAGAGAGGAGAGAGGGAGGAGAGAGAAGAGAGGAGAGAGAGAGGAGAGAGGGAGGAGAGGAGAGAGGGAGGAGAGGAGAGAGGGAGGAGAGAGAGGAGACAGGGAGGAGAGAGGAGAGGAGAGAGAGAGGAGAGAGAGAGGAGAGAGGGAGGAGAGAGGAGAGAGGAGAGGAGAGAGGGAGGAGAGAGGAAAGGAGAGAGGAGAGAGGGAGGAGAGAGGAAAGGAGAGAGGAGAGAGGGAGGAGAGGAGAGAGGAGAGAGGGAGGAGAGGAGAGAGGAGAGAGGGAGGAGAGAGGAGAGAGGGAGGAGGGAGAGGAGAGGAGAGAGGGAGGGGAGAGGAGAGAGGAGAGGAGAGAGGAGAGAAGAGAGGAGAGGAGAGAGGAGAGAAGAGAGGAGAGGAGAGAGAAGAGGAGAGAGAGGAGAGGAGAGAGAGGAGAGAAGAGAGGAGAGAGAGGAGAGAAGAGAGGAGAGAAGAGAGGAGAGAGAGGAGAGAAGAGAGGAGAGGGGGAGGAGAGAGAGGGAGGAGAGAGAGGAGAGGAGAGGAGAGAGGGAGGAGAGAGGAGAGAGGGAGGAGGGAGAGGAGAGAAGAGAGGAGAGGAGAGAGAAGAGGAGAGAGAGGAGAGGAGAGAGAGGAGAGAAGAGAGGAGAGAGAGGAGAGAAGAGAGGAGAGAAGAGAGGAGAGAAGAGAGGAGAGAGAGGAGAGAAGAGAGGAGAGGGGGAGGAGAGAGAGGGAGGAGAGAGAGGAGAGGAGAGGAGAGAGGGAGGAGAGAGGAGAGGAGAGGGAGGAGAGAGGAGAGAGAAGAGAGAGGAGAGAGGAGGAGAGAGAGGAGAAGGGAAAGGAGAGAGGATAGAGAAGAGAGGAGAGGGAGGAGTGAGAGAGAGGGAGAGGAGAGAAAGAGGGAAGGAGCGAGAGAGACAAAATAGAGGGAATTAAATAGGTGAGAGAGAGGGAGGGAGAGGAGAAAGATAGAGGGAAGAGAGAGGAAGTAAGGGAGAGGAAGAGATAGTGGAGAGAGAAGGAGCGAGAGGAGAGAGAACGAGAACGAGAGGGAGTGGGGAAGAGAGAGCGAAGGTGAGAGTGACAGAATAGAGGGAAAGAGATAGGGTAGAGAGTGAGGGAAAGGAGCAGAGAGAAGAGGTGAGGAAGAGAGAGGGTAAGAGAGACACAGAAGAGAGGGAAAGATAGGGGGCAGAGAGAGAGAAAGTGAGAGAGAGGGAATGGGGAAGAGAAAGAGAGAAAGGAATACAGAGAAAAGGAGAAGGAGAGAGAGATGACAGGGAGAAGAGAGAGAGGGTAGAGGAGGAGAGAGATGAGAAGACAGAAAGGAGAGTGAGGGGGCAAAAGGAGGTAAGCAGAGAGGGGAAAAGTGAGGAGAGGAGAGGAAAGAGAGAAAGATGGAGGAGACAAAGGGAGATCAAGAAATAAGGAGAGAAAGAGAGGAGAATGAAAGAGAGAGAGAGGAAATGAGGATAGAGGGAAGAAGGCAATTAAGAGGAGAGTGAAAAAAACAAGACCAGAGTAGAAAAGAGAGAGGGGGACAAGGACAGTGTGAGATAAAGAAAAGAGTAATAAAAAGAGGAAGAGCTATTAAACCAACTAAGACAATGATAAACAATAGGATATTGTTTTAAAAAAGCAGAACTCGATAACTCGTCTTGTTCCTTCATGTTCTCGTAACGTCCTCTGCATTCTGGGTAAAGCTCGATTGTTAAAGCGTTTTTACTTTCGTTTCTTTGTTTTCTACTTCTGCAGGTTTAGCACAAAAACATATCTGCAATTCAGCTGCTCTGCTGTTCCTCTCGCCATAAACAGCTCATTGAATGAAAACTTCTCAAACAATTCATTTACAAACAGGAAATCGTAGTATAAATGTAACTATTTGTTGTGTATTTGGTCTATAGTATTGTAGTATTAGTATTTTGCGTGCCCTTGCCCCTCTCCCTCAGTCCTGTCATTAGCCGCTGCTGCTAACTGATATGTCAGAAAATCAATTAATTACTTTGAAGCGGGAGTTAACTGCATCCGCACAATGGGCCTCATGAATAATAGAGCAGCTAGCACACGCCGCTAACTACAGGCAATCGCTAACTCCCCTCCGCCGCGCGCTATCGACGACATCCGCTTCAATACACATCTACTGAGACGGGCCCTGCTCCAGGTGTCTGCAAATTAACGGGGAGATTTAAGGGGATGGATTACCATCGTACATAAAGAGGGATTGTTATACAGTATATCTTTAAAGGGGGATTATGTAACTTTTCTACTGAAGCAGCAGAGAGAGACTTGGCGTACATAAAGCTGAATTGTATGTGTTGTAGCGTCTTTAAATCAGACCTATTGTGATAGTATCTCCTCTATATTTATAACTTATGACACCCATAGATCGTTATGTTATTGCACGTTTTAAATCTCAATATTCATCTAAAATGTCACATCACACTAGCGAGAAGCAGGTTTTTTGAAAAACTGGTTCCAAAATGACTAATCGAATCCTACGCATATGACAGATAAAGAAAATAAAACTGAAGAATGAAGTAAGTACAGAGGAGTGGTCGTGAAAAAAGGGGTTGATCGGCAAAATGAGCGATTAAAGAGATCAAGAGATTCAAACATGTATTAATAACCTCAAACACAACTTCGAGATCATACATGAGAAGGAAAACAAATATAACATGGTTAAAAGCAGAATAGGTCTGTTTTAAAGGTGGATTATGTAACTTTTCTGATGGAAGTTCTATTCCACTTGCTTGTCTCCATGGATACATACACCTAATTATCTCGATGGAGACAAGAAGGTGACACCATTAGGCCAAGTTTCAGCACCAGAAAACTTACACAGTGCACCTTTAAATGGTTCGTCAAATTGATAGAAATATAAAAATTGGCTGATAAAATTTGATGACAATAATTCTTGGACTATAGTAGGACTAAAACAGGTCTAAACAAGGCCTAAACCAGGACTAAAACAGGTCTAAACAAGGCCTAAACCAGGAGTAAACCAGGTCTAAACCAGGACTAAAACGGGTCTAAACAAGGCCTAAACCAGGACTAAACCAGACCTAAACCAGGACCAAACTAAACAAGGCCTATACCAGGACCAAACCAGGACTAAACAAGACCTAAACCAGGTCTAAACCAGGACTAAAACAGGTCTAAACAAGGCCTAAACCAGGCCTAAACCAGGTCTAAACCAGGACTAAAACAGGTCTAAACAAGGCCTAAACCAGGACTAAACCAGGACTAAACCAGGACCAAACTAAACAAGGCCTAAACCAGGACCAAACCAGGACTAAACCAGGTCTAAACCAGGACTAAAACAGGTCTAAACAAGGCCTAAACCAGGACTAAACCAGGACTAAAACAGGTCTAAACAAGGCCTAAACCAGGACTAAAACAGGTCTAAACAAGGCCTAAACCAGGACTAAACCAGGACTAAACCAGGACTAAACCAGGACTAAACCAGGACCAAACTAAACAAGGCCTAAACCAGGACCAAACCAGGACTAAAACAGGTCTAAACAAGACCTAAACCAGGTCTAAACCAGGACTAAAACAGGTCTAAACAAAGCCTAAACCAGGACTAAAACAGGTCTAAACAAGATCTAAAACAGAACTGACTGCCCGTATGATACAAATGTAGTGGAAAGAAGTATAACACGTTTAAGCGGCACTTCCTGTAACAGTGATGCGTTTATAAGAAATCATAGGGGATAGGCCCGACACATCTTTGAGCCTGTTCACATACGCTCTAAGAGTTCATAGGGGATAGGCCCGACACATCTGTCAAATAGGTTCAAATAGGCTGAGTTTGTCCAAATGTAATTATTATTAAACACGTCCTCTGTCTTGTCTTTTTCCTTTTTCAGATCTAAACATGTAAAATGTTGAAGTCTTGAGTTTCTGCTTGGTTAGATCCACTTATCCATTCAAACTGCACTAAACGTCGCCCCGGGCCAATCTCTCTCTCTTTCTCCACTTCCTCGTCTGCTCCCCCCTCTTTCTCTCTACTTACCTCACTTATTCTGTCTCCTCTCTCTGCCCTTTCCTTCTCTCCCTCTCCACTCTTCTCTCTTTCATTTCTTCTCTCCTCCCTTTCCTTTTCTATCTCCACAAGTCCCCTCCTCCTCTCTTTCATATCGCCCCTCTCTTGTATCTTTCTTTTACTCTCATCTGTCACCATCTCCTCTCATCTCTCTCAATCAGTCTCCTTCTACCCCCTCGTTCTCCTCTCCCTCTATTTTATTTCCCTCTTATTCTATTTCTTCTCTCTCCTCTTTCTTTCTGCGTCCCCCTTTCCTTTCCACCCCTCTCTTTTCCCTCTCTCTACCCTCTTTATTTCTGCCCCTTCTCTTTCTCTCCCTCCCTCCTCACTCTCTTTCTGCCTCCCATCCACCTCTCTAATTCTCTCTCTCTCCCACTGTTTTTTCTGTCTCCCCCTTTCATTTCCACAACTCTCTCCTCTTTCTCCCTCTGTTTTTCCTCTCTTTACCCTATTTCTTTCGGCCCCCCTTCTCTCTTTCTCTCTCTTTCTGCTTCCCCTGCTCTCCTTCTTTCTGTCTCCTCTCTCTCATTTCTCTCTCTCCTCTTCCTCTACCACCCTCTGTCCCACTTCATTTCTCTCCCCGTTTCTGTCTGCCCAACTCTCTCTTCCCCTTTCTCTCTCTACCTCTCTCCTCCTACTCCCTTTCTTCCCTCTTCCGCTCTCTCTCCCTCCATCTCTCCCTCTTTCTGTCTGCCCACTTCTCCCTACCCCTTTCTCTCTACCTCTCTCCTCCCTGTCTTCCCTCCCTCTTCCTCTCTCTCTCTCTTCCTCTCTCTCGCCATCTGTCCATCTCTCCTTCATCTCATCCCATCTTTTCACTCAGGGAATCAGTCTTTAAGTAACTTTGACTTTGCACTTGATGGAGAGAGCTGAGCCACTGTCAGAAAATCAATGCTCGCTCGGCGCTGCCCAGGTGAATTATTCAAACGCACCCAAACACGTTCACTTTTTGGACATTACGACTTTCTTTGAGGATAATTCAAAAGAAATCAACAAATGGACCAAGATACAACAGCAAAATCTTAAACCAAGATGTATTTTTTAATGTTTGAATTCATTTAGATAATATACATTTTTCTGCTTTTTCAGCCATTTTTGGACCACTTTTGTACATCACTTAACAGTAATATTATTAAAAAAATGCAAAAATAAGTAAAGTCATTTCTGTTGTCATGGAGAGGGCACATTTGCAATAAGGCTAAAAACAATAGCTTCCTATCTTTGGCTGGTTTTGGCTTCCTGTTCTATGCAACATTTTGAGGAATGCTCGTTACTCATTCAAAATATATACTATTTTGGCTTTAATTGTTAATCGCTATGGTAACAACCCAAATTTGTTATTCTGAAACCCATGGATAGCCAATATGAACTGAAATTATAAAAATAGAACTGGTCTGGTATAAGCGTGTGGACTTTAAAATCAGTATAGAGCACTTCCTGAAATACCACTCAATGACATCACAAGGTGAAAACGAACGAAAAGAACTTTGCAACTTCCTCGACCGGTGTTTTATTCTCAGAAATCGACACTGAATAATTCTTTCTTGTCTTCACACACATACACTAGCATGCAACTTATCTGATGAAGGGTCTACTGCCTGCTTGTCTCCACGGAGATCCCTGAAATGTTCCACAATATGACATTAACTTATCTATCCAGTATCCATCCAATTACAGGCTGTTTGTTACTTCAAAACATGCATTCTTACTGTGAATGGACTCACCTCTTCACAGATCTGAACTGTAACTTGTCCTGGTGGCATCACACAATCGTTTCCATGGAGATAGATAAGTTTAATGCCATACTGTGGAACATTCCAGGCAAAGCAATAACATCTCCTTGAGTTGTGGCATATGAAATGAAAATTGGCCTATACAGTGCACACAAGTAGTTAAAAAGAATGCTAATTGAATAAATGCAAAATAGATCATTCTAATGCTATACTGTGGAACTTCTAGACTTTATATTTGCTTTAAAATGAAGTTGGACTAATAAGAAATAATAAACAAAGGGCCGTATACTCTGAGGTCAGCAGTGTTATAACAGAGTGCCACAAAAATCAATTAATGTCAATGGAGATGTCCAATCAACTTTAGCTTAGCACTCTTCCCCTCAGGCTCTGTCCCAAGCTACGACGCTAAGCTAAAAGTGTTTGCATGCTAACTAACCCCACAATTTACACAGCAAATCTTCATCAGAGTGGAAGATGTGTCAACCAATCACCTCCTTAGAATTTAACCACACAAGTCCCAAACGAGCCAATGAATAAATCAGGAGTTGAAGTCGCCGGGCGGAATTTACGAAAGACTAAAAATGTAAGGGACCGCTAATGGCATCTGCATTCGGATGCTAACCACAAAATAGCGACAAATGTGTAGCGTAAAAGGTGGAAGTGGCTTTTTGCATGAATCTAGTGTTAACCGCAAAGCTAGGGTGACCAAGATGGTGGCACGCTAACGTCATTAAAGGGAAAAACATAAAAAAAGTTGTGGATTTTATCGATCGGGAAATGGCACTTTGCTGTACGCGGTTTGGGGGCGGAGGTTAGCGGAGTTCGTAGACTTCGGGAGGTGTTAGCGTCAGGAAGGTAGTCAAGAGGCTAAAATGTGAACAAGTGACTTTGTTTGGGAAAACTTTGAAATATAGTATATAGCGTGAGTAATACAGTGGAAAAATCTGATAAAATAGCTTAACGAAGTGTAGCTTAGCCTAGCCGTGAGTCACAGCTGACGAAAATACAATACATTTGTATTTGTAAATGGGGTATTTTTGCTCAAAAGGGTCCACAATGTAACTTCTCAAGAGAATTAAAGGTTTTTCTATCTCAACCTACCTTGATAACATTATATATTCTTAATTTTCATCCATTTCCACAGATCTGATATGTAACTTTTAACTGTGACTTGTAAGCCTGGTAGCGTCACCTGCTTGTCTCCATGGAGGTACATAGGTTTAATGCCATACTGTCACGCATTTTAGCCAAAGCCATAATATCTTCAAAGAGACAAGCAAGTAGCGGACACCCCAATAGAAAAGTTACATAGTGCCGCTTTAATTATTTGGAGGGGATTAAAGAAAATGCCACCAACTGAATTAATTCTGTGATTTTGTCTGATTAGAAAAAAATAAAGATATATTTGTCTCTCTTCATTTTCTTGATGTGCATCCAGTACCTTTATAAATTTAACAAATATGAAAAAACAACTAAAATAAAAAAATAAAAAATAGTAAGAAAGAAAGTTGAACTTCGAGACTAATCTAAATCATAAGTCGTCTTCATATTTACTGACTAAACATAACCATCGCAGTTGAACTTGCAAAACAACTTCTAAAGGCCTACAGTTCACATTTGTCTCTCTCTCTCTTCTGTCACTTCTGTTCTTGTCGTTTGTCGCGCTCCTTCCTTCCTGTGTTCGGCCTCTGCAGCGAAAATAACGATTTCCGCTTTCAATGTGTCAAAAAACAACGGTCACATCTTCACCAGAATCTCTCCTCTCACTTCTCGCTTTCTAGAGCTTTCTGTTTTCTCCCTCTTTCTCCTTTTCTTACCTCCTTTCACTCTTTTTCCCTCCCTCTTCTCTGTATTTAGCTTGCTCTCTCCATCACCCCATTCCTCTCTTTCTCTCTCTCTCTCCCTCTTTCACTCCTCTTTCTCTCTCCCTCTCTTTCTTTCTCTGTCTACACGGCACTCACTCCTCTCTTCCTCTCTCTTCTCTCCCTCCTCTGATCTCTCCATCAGTTCCCCATCTCTCCAGTTTATTCCTCCTCTTTCTGTCTGTCTCTCCCTCGCTCTCTTCCTCTCTCTTCACATTGTTTGTTTTCTCTCTCTGTCTCCCCCCTCTCTTTTCAATCCCTCCATCACTTCCCCATCTCTCCCTTTATACCTTCCTCTCTTTCTTTCTGTCTCGCTCGCTCCTCTCTTGCTCTCTCTTTACATATTTTGTTTTCTCTCTGTCCCCCCCTTTTCGATCTCTCCATCAGTTCCCCATCTCTCCCCTTTACACTTCCCTCTCTTTCTTTCTTTCTTTCTAGCTCTGCCTCGCTCCTCTCTTGCTCTCTCTTTACATCTTTTGTTTTCTCTGTCTCACTCCCCCTCTCTCTCTCTATCACTCCGTTTCACCCACACACACACTCTCTCTCTCTTTCTCTCTCCCCCTCCATCTCTCTTTGCTTTCTGTAGCATTCTGGTCTTCGCGCTCTCTTTTTTGTGGTTATTTTTTCAAAACATCGGTCTGTGGCTTCTGCAAATGTGGTTTACCAACGGTTCTCAAATCACGAAATGGCATTATTCACAAAATATAGATAAAAACCTACAACATATTTATTTCAATATATCATTTTAGGGTTTTTTTTAAATTTTATTTTAGTGTCACAATTGTCCAACTCTACTCCTGTTGCTTCCTGTTTAAGTTACGCTCATGTTAACCCTTAACCACTCAATGCATATCAAATTTCCCTCTACAGAAATTATGCAAACTTAAAAAAGTGCTTAGTTTGAACCCATGTGCAAATTCAAAACATAGACGAAACCAAGTATACAATTTCTCCGGCTAATGTTACATGGAGAATGCAAATTGAAATTCAAGTTGTGTCTCAAAGTAAACAGTTTTTCTATTAAAATCAACTCTATGGGCTCTGATACTTTGCTTTATTCCATTTATTTGGATTAAGGTCAGATGGCTAAAGCCTATGGAGCTCAATGCTAAATTTGCATGTAACCACATCACATCATCATTCATGCCCGTGCCCGTCTGTATCATATGGTTTCACTGGCTTTTGTTTAGTCTTTGTAAAGATAGGACTACCATTTTAGATGAATTTGATCAAGGTAGTGTTCAAGAAGTGACAGTTTTGATGTCATTTTAACATATTTTCAATGCTCTGGCAAAAGTCACGGTAATGACTATATCGACTTATTGTTCCATATATGAAAGCTGGAACAATATTTTTTTGGGTTCAGTATTCACCACATGTACTTTTTTTTGTAATTTTTGGCCATTTTTTTTTGCTGTACGATAAAATTTAAGCTGTAAAAGTTTGAGTAAACCACTTCTATGACTCATTACAGATGCGAACTAAGTACTAAAGCGTTTCATTCTGCTGTTTATTTACTGCAGCTCATGATTTTTTAACAATATTGTAGATTTAGATTAGTTTTTGTGGTTTAAATCTGCTTTTGGGTTTTTGCGTCAGTGGTAAAAATGAGTTTCAATATTGTCATTTATCATCTATATTTACTTCTGCAATATATGAAATGTGTTATCAAGTGTTACTTCCTGGTTCGCAGATGACAAAAATGCTTTAGAGTTAGCTGCAGACTGGGCACTGTAGTCTCATTTTGAGCCGAAGAGCTGTTTTTACTTTGTTGCATGAAAAACTCAGGTACAGCCCTTTTTTAAAATAAATGTTAGTATCTTTAATTTTCTCCATAAGGAATTTTGTTCTTGTTTTAATTCTTTAGTAATTTCAGTAAGTGTAGCAGTGGGCAGGGATAGGAGGGAGGTGAAAACAGACTTTTTCTAAGCACTCCAGCCTCAAATGTAGAACAATGCAGGATCACTCAAACATGCATAAACCAAATGAAATACAATGTTGAGTACGCTAATGGTGAGGGAACATCAATATAACATGATTATTTGTTCCCTTTAAAATCATGTCTGAAAGAGAATCAACATTTTAAATTTACGTCTTTGTTTTTTTGTTTTTCTAAAAGGTCAAAGGTCATTCACTTTACGCTCATTCTCTCCATCTCCTCCTGTTTCCCCCAGTCCATATATCTTTAAGTGTTTATTACCCACTGTCCCCATCACTCAAACCACTGTTGTTTTTCTCATTTCTGTCACTGTTCGATTTACACCTCATCGGTCTCGTGTCGTTTCGGGACGTTGTTGATGTAGATTTTGGGGGTTATCTGAAGTTTGCACCTGTAGTTTTGGCTAAAGCTTGTTGTTATCAGGGCTTAAACACACTGTTGTTAAAGGAAGCAGTGCAGAAGTTGGTCTATGGTGATTCAAATGGGACAAAAAACACTTAAAATTTAGACGCAATGCTAAAATATGTGAAAGTTCATCAGTTCATACTAATACATGTGTCGAAATATGTGTAAATCATTGGGATTTACACAAACCAAACCACAAGTACATGCGGTTCGGTTGGTTTTAAGCCCGACGTGCAAATTTAGCAGACAACAATAGCATGTTAGCGCAATAGCATTTTTGGCGTGTTTTGCAATGCTGGCTGCAGTGGCCTGATGCTAATAGCGACAGTGAAATAAAGTTGACAACAAATTCAAAACAAATACCTTAGCCTAATTTAAAATAGACAATGAATGTAGAAGTGCGCTGTTAGCATGCTAAGTGTTGTTAGCATTACCATGACGAAAAAAGTTGCGAAGTTGTGGAAAGTGCTTATAAGCTCATTGCTGTGAATAATAAGGATGTTCTGAATGCATAAAATAAATTAGGAATAACTTTGGACCACTGCAAACTGTTTAAAATTAGCTTGTTCTGTTTTTAACCTTTATAAGAAAGTCAAAATCTGGTACAGCAACTAATTATTAATCACAACTAATTATTAATCACAACTAATTATTAATCGTGATAACAGCCAATATTTGCTGCATGAACCGGCACTCTCTGTACCATGTATTCTCATATCAGTGTTATCGTATGCTTTAGTATCAGTTAGACCCATAGCTCTAACTGAAGCGATACTTTACATGCGACAGGCGTGGTCCAGACATGCTAATCTGACAGAGGAACAGACGCCGATAACACTTGTACACATTTGACCCTAACGCACGTGCAAAGACAATGATTTGCACAATCCGACGTAAACAAGCGCCCGATTGGTTGATTTTTCAGACAGAGGATTGACCAATAGGAAGTGATTCAGGATAGCAGATGGGTTGAAACATAAAAGCTAGGTCTAACTCAGGTCTAAACAAATTAAACCAGATTATCAACTATTATGGATTAGTTTACCAGTCCTACAACAGCAATGCATTTCAATATAATAACTACACAAAGATTTAATACATAATGAACAAATAGTGAATATATATTTATAGTTTTTGCTTAGAAACTGCTTCAAGGGCCCATATTACGCCATTTTCTGATTTCCTCATCAAAAAACAGACCTGGAGTGTTTTGTTTCATTCGCACATGTTTAACACACAAACCCTGCATGTTTAGGCTGAGTTCTTCTGTCAAACAGAAAACACTTTGCTCCACCTTGTGATGTCATGTGGTAATACACGAAGTGCTTCACTGTGTTTTTAAAGTCACTAGAAACATTTGGATAATTTCACCCCTGGAATTGCCGACCTCCACAGGTAAAAAGTAGCTGTTAACTTGAAAAGAACCACTTCATGACATCACAAGGTGGAACAGAGTATTTTGAGCTTTGAATATGTAGAGAGAGAGTTACTCCAACATGTGTGAATGAAATAAAACACAACTCCACGCATGTTTTTGATGACATAACAACATTATAACATGGCTTAAAGCTCACAAGAATAAATTTTGCGTAGGACCTTTAACTTCGCTCTAACTCCTAACCCTAGCCCCTTAATTAAGTCTTTACTAAGCCCGAATCATTCTTAATTAACTATTTGCTCATTATGAAGTAAACCTTTGTTCATGCTTTATTGAGGCTAATTAAAGTGCAGCTATTATAAAGTGGTAGAAATAATTTAATCAAACGCAATTACAAAACATGTAAATGAATTAAAACACTACTCCTATGTCAATAAGCTGCAACAATAGACTGAGTATTAAATCTAAAAAAATATTTAGCATAATAGGGATTTTTTGCTAATGATTCAGAGGAACGCCATTTCAAGTTATCAGTGCAACTGATTCTAAACTGAAACAAATCCATTCATTTATATAGTATTTGATATTGTCATTGTTCATTTCTGAGCAGGGTCTGGACAGAGGAGTTTTCACAGCTGTGTCTGATGCAGTGACCAAGAATTCGCCAAGTGTTCCTCCTCGTCATCCCTTATCTGAACCTATCACCTCTTCCTCTAATGCAAAAAATAGATCAAAAGTCCCCATTCAAAACAAGACGACAAAATGCAGCTTAAACTGTAGCCAAAATCAACCAGAACAATTGGTACCTTTGGCTCTGAATGTACTCATATAAATAATACTCTCCAGAATTTTGTCATGTCATCAATCTATAAATATAACTCAGGTGACAGTTCACACCTTAGGGACGTATACTCATAGCAACTAGGGTGTGTTAGTTTCAGTGTAGAAGCTACGTAGATGAGTAGTGAAATATATTTACTGTGAGAAACTTTTGTGAGATAGAACTAGATTTTCTTTTGCCATGGAACCAACCTCAACTGCTGAAGGATTATACACACACCCACACACCCCCAACCACCCCCACACACACACCCACACACCCCCACACCCCCCCACACCCACACCCACACACCAAAAACTGACATCTTTTAGCCCACAAATGAACCAGAGCAATTGGTACCTTTACCGCTTAACCAATCACATCACAATCTATTCATATAAACACACTCTTTCCTCCTTACAATCTGCCATTCCAGCTGCAAATCTACTCAACAGCAGCAAAAAATATATGCCTCCTCAGCCTCTCCATCTCCTCCTCTTCAACGCTCTAGCTATTTTCTACAACAAATCTCAAAGTGTATCCATTCAATACACTATTTACAGCACCTCACTCATTTGTTCGCTTTATGCGTTATGTTACTTTATGGATTAAGCAACCTGTTTGTATCCATAGAGATGTTATTACGTTGCCTGTAAGGTTCCACAGTATTGCATTACACTTATCTATTTCCATCACACGAGTAGGTGACACCCCCAGGTCAGACCTCTGGAGTGGTGATCCTGCTCACAGTAAGAATGCATGTTTTTCAATGTTATTTTCGCAATAAAGCACTGTATTCGAATAAATGTAAGAAAGAAGACGTTTAATGACATACTGTGGGACATTCCAGGCAAAGCAAAATGTAGACGCCAGAAAAGTTACATAGTATATACCTCACTGTGTTTCTCGTAGCCAGTAGACTCACATTCAAAACACCACATAGGCTAGAATTTGTTTTAGTGGTTAAGGGTTTGTGGCTTGCTAACCACAATTAGCATATGGAGCACAATACATGAGATGCTAAGCCCGTGAAGATGATGTGAGCGGCTATTGATACTCTGCAGTGCCATTATGCCGGGGGTGTTCTGCCTGGATGTTTATGATGGAATGTAAGATAAGTCTGGAAACTCCAAAAAATATATAAAATGTATTTAAATAACACATTTTCAGGAGGCTGTGATCAATATGAGCGTTCGTGGTGCTGTTTATGTGTTTGATTGTCAACAAAAACGGTCACTGACTGATAAACGATTGTCTAATGCTAGCTAGCTTGTGACTTTGATGTTATTTGAGAGGGACTTGTTTAACAAATCATCTCACCTGTTTTGGTTCCAGCTACGTAAGTTGTTTCTGGTCAGATTGTGCAAAAATAAAGCTCGGATTAAAGTCTAACTTGAGTAACAGAGCTTCAGACAGAGCAGTGCCTACAGTTAGCATCACAAGCCCAGGGAATCCACTGCTCTGGACAGGTTTAACCCAGAGACACTGAAGGATGGGTCAAATGCAGAGGACAAATGCCTCTATACAATGCAATATAAATGACTCTATAACTAACCCGAACTCAACGCAAGATCTAACAACTTTTAGAGCAAGATTTTGAAAGTAGGTAGCAAAATAAGCAGCTAACACTCACCTTTTCGAAACACTGATTCATATGACACCAGTGACTCAAATATGCTGTTAGACGCCATCTGCCATCAACTCTAGACTCTGCTGAAACCTGAAAATAAAGAAAAAATGTTAACAATTATGGTATATCATGTTTCATATGTTTCTAGGGAGTGTCTGAAATCACTAACCACAAACCACATGTATTGATGCTTATAACAAAACAGAGAGGCTGATAAGGTAAGTTTTACTTTCGATTTCAGAGTTTTAGCAAGAACAGGATATGGACTCATTTTAAACTGAAATTTTGATTTTATTTTAAGGTTTCCCAGATGTGAATTGCTCAATTGCTATTCTATTTAATTGTGTCTCATTAAAGCAAGACAACATTGCTTTCAGGATAAATTTTATGAACTTAAACAATACAAATGTTATATGAATTAAATGAATGAAAGAAAGAATGAATTATTGCCATTTAACACAAAAAATTGTCTTCCTACAATAATGCTAACAAGCCACATGCTTTGGTAAAAATGATAAATTGTCACATTTTTATACAGCGCTTTTCCACCTTCAAGTTACTCAGAGCTTTACATCAAGGAACCACACACACATTCACACACATTCACCCACACATTCACACACACATTCACACACATACACCAGTGTACACAGACACTGGAGGTGAGGGGGGTTAAGTGTCTTGACCAACGAAAGCATTCATCTGTGGGAGCTGGAATCGCACCGCCAACCTTTGGATCAGTAAACCAACAACAGACTTATAACTAAACCAAGACTAAACCAGGTCTAACTAAAGTCTGACCAATCCAGGGCTAAACTTGGTCTAAATTTGACTAAACAAGAAGTCAATTAGATCCAGTTTAGATCGAGGTCTAAACTAAAACGATCTGGACTATAAACCTAACCTCAAATCAGATCTGCTAACTAAACCAGGACTAAACCAGAACTAAACCAAGACTAAACCAAGACTAAACCAGGACTAAACCAGAACTAAACCAAGACTAAGCCAAGACTAAACCAGGACTAAACCAGAACTAAACCAAGACTAAACTAAGACTAAACTAGGTCTAAGACAGGATTAAACCAGGACTAAACCAGGTCTAAACCAGGATTAAACCAGGACTAAACAAGGTCTAAACCAGGATTAAACCAGGACTAAACCAGGTCTAAACCAGGATTAAACCAGGACTAAACCAGGTCTAAACCAGGATTAAACACGGTCTAAACCAGGACTAAACCAGGATTAAACCAGGACTAAACCAGGTCTAAACCAGGATTAAACCAGGACTAAACACGGTCTAAACCAGGATTAAACCAGGACTAAACCAGGTCTAAACCACGATTAAACAAGGTCTAAACCAGGACTAAACCACGATTAAACCAGGACTAAACCAGGTCTAAACCAGGATTAAACCAGGATTAAACAAGGTTTAAACCAGGACTAAACCAGGTCTAAACCAAGACTTAAACCAGCTCAATAAATCAGTGAAGAATAGTAAAATGAAGAATAGTAAAATACATTCTAAAGCAATTCAAACCAAACAAAATATCGCTATAATTAATAATCTATAAATAAAAAATAAAATATAAATTAATTATCATGGTACCAACAGCGGTCCTTTTGAAAACCCCAAACAAGTCCACACGCACCCAACCTTAGACTGTCTATGTATTGAATTTCATACTATGCAAATGAAGCTAAAGGCTATGAAAATGCATGCAAAAATACCTCAAAGCATGACAACATGTTGCAGATTAGTAAGCATAGGAACACATAGCTCACCCGATAAAACTGCAGTCTTCAAACTTCAAACGTTTTGTGTCCAGACTCCTTTTACATTGCCCATTTTTGTAGCTGTTCAAAATTCTTTCACTTGTTAAAAAACTCAGCTTGTACAGTTTGCCATAGTCAGGTCAGTTCTTGCAGTTTAAAATGTCCTTGATGGTTGTCTAAATCTCTTCTTCCTTCCACCTCTTGTAGCGCTTTTGCTAATATGTATTAAAATTCTCCAACTTGAAAATACTGCACAACTACTTCCACTTCTTTTTCTTCTTCTTGCTTCAAGCACAAAATTGTCAAAATATGAAACAAAATCTTACCAAATGTTTTAAAATGTTCTCCAATTTGTCACCAACTTTCAATTTTAAAACTCAGCATCACCGACAAATCTTGCAGGCACTTGTGAATTTCCTCTTCTTGCTTCCTCTGATAGTTCTTCTCTTAACCCTTTTCATGTACCCTCTACTAGTTCAAATACTACATCAACTACTACTACTACTACTACCACTTCTACTACTACTACTTGCCTGTATCTGACAGTTTGAACTAGGAAGTTGAGTCGTGGTTGTTATTTCTTTTCTTTCGAGCTAGCGCGATGCTTTTGTGGTGGAGTAGTTGTAGAGGATGCTAGCTTGAATGTGGTTGTGGTTTGGTTTTGCTGGGGTTAGACTCTGCGATGGAGGTTAAGAAATACAGACGGTTAGACCACGGAGCAGAGACCAGAGCTATCAAAGGGTGAACCCAGGGCGAGTGAAGCGTCGGGAGGGGTGGAGAGAGATGGATATAGGGTTACTACTGTTCCATGGACAGTTATGGGTAGGGATGCGAGATTAATAGCACTCGAAATGTTTTGAAATGTGATTCTTGTATTGGTTTGTTAGTTCATATTTCAGCATTTTTGTCTTATGGATGTGAACTTTAAACAGCATCTTCTAACAAATCTTAAAAACGCAAATCCAAACGCAGAAAAATCACAATTAGGTATTTCGACCCTAGTTATGGGGGTAAAATCAGACCAAATACAAACAGTTATGGAAGATTAGTATAGTTACCATAGCAATTACCTATTCTACAGTGAAATATTTTATCTTTGGAATGTTCAAATGTCCTCAAAATGTCACCAATAAACAGGAATTTGAAAGCAATTAATTATAACTACTGCCTCTTACAACAACTGCACTGACCCCTTTAAAGGTGCACTGTGTAACTTTTCTGGTGGAGATTACGTCACCTGCTTGGAGATGCTATTGCTTTGCCTGGAATATTCCACTGTATAACATTAAACTTATCTACTTTACATGTATTCAGTTACAGGTGTTTGTATTGATTGAAAAGTAACTGGAAAAAAATGCATTCTTACGTTAACGGGTTTGTCTCTCCACAGATCTGACCTGTAATTTGGCCTAGTTTCTCCATGGATATTGGCAGGTATAAAGCCATACTATTGAACATTACAAGCAAGCAATAACGTCTCCATGGAAACGAGCAGATACCAAATCTCGATCAGAAAAGTTACAATCTTGATCTTATCTTTATTTGTCAAATAAAATGAGCTAAAATAATGGAAGATAATTTACATACATTGTTATTCGTATTCATGTATTTTTAATCAATAAAAGTAAGCCTTCAAAAAATACAAATACTGACGTTTTAGCTTAGCATCTGAGTACTGCATTGGCACTAAGTTAAACCATTCTCCCCAGTGATTTGGCCCCACACCTGCCGTTTGAATAGCTGTAACTTGTCTTTTGACTGGTTTTGATTAATGCCCCGCCTACCTCATGTTACCTGAGCTTTCTGACTCCGCCCCTTGGAGATGCACACCTGGACAGACACACGCCAAGCCCCGCCCACAAACCACTGCAGTGACTTCAGCACGAGAGGAGACATCTGTGAACACGCCCTCCGATGCAACTCAATCTGGGGACACACAAAAGGACAGGACAATAGAACAATTATAAAAAATACACAGAGTACTTTTATATAGACAACTATTGCTCACTTTTAATAGTACAGTAAGTAAAATAATAATTAGTTAAGACAGTTTAGGTACAGACTGGAATAAAAGGTAATAAAATACACAGATATATTACATTAGCAGTTTTATCTTCTGAGAACATTACTGTGACAAATCTCTGCTCCGGCCTCTGAAAGTTGTGAAAAACACTTATAAGCTCATCATGGTGAGTAATTAGGATGCTCTGAACGCATAAGCTAATGTAGGGATAACTTTGAGCCTCTGCAAATTGTTCAAACTAGTTCTGTTTTTCACATTTTTAAGACAAAAAATCAGGTACACAGCAAGCCAATAGGATGTTGTGATGGGATCTAACAAACTGCATAATGACCCCTTTGAACTTTGACCCCTGTGAAGCTGCAGCTGGAGGTCGTGTTGTGTCTGAGGGTCACATGGTCCAGACGCTTCCCACCAAAATGTCCCATAATATCAGGGCATTCTCATTCTCTAACTGCTCTATCAATGTACATATCGCCGTGGTAATTATAACAGCGAAGACTAATACTGAAAAAACTTAAAACTTAACCAGATTTTGATGTATTGTGTCAGGTAGTTTTAAAATATGATATATTATAATCAATAAATAGATAAAATATGTTGGTATTTTTTAACTCCATTACACAGTACTTATAGTAGTAGCAGAAATAGTATTAGTAGTTTTTATATTACTCAAAATTGACTCCATGTTATAATGCTATATCTGGAGTTGTGTTTTGTTTCATTCACACCTGTCTGAGTAACCATTTATTATTAGTACGTCTACAAAGCTCAAAATGCTCTGCTCCTATGCACTTCCTGTGTTACCTCATGATATCACAGGGTGGAACAGAGTGTTTACTGTTTGAGGGTTTGCAGGGTTTGTGTGTTAAACATGTGTGAATGAAACAAAACATATTATAACAGACCAGAAAATACTGTAATATAAGCCCTAAATTATTACATTATTTGCCAAGAGTCTTATATCTCTCCTGTTTACACACTACTTTAGCCCCTCTGCAAAAGCTCATGGATAATTCTCTTCTCACTGTTGGACCAAATCCAGATTCCTTTTGTAGATGGTTGTTTAGGTTTAGTTTGTGACAGACTTGAAAGCCTTTGAATATTAGCAGCTGCAGACTCAAATGGGACAGCCCAGACGAGGTCCATGCTCTGAGCCGTGGGAGCCCAAAGGGGGGTAGAAAAAGTACACAGATGTTTACAGACATTTAAAGACACATTCTGGGATATTTGGATTAACTGACCATTGGTTACTTTATGTGTCAATCACGCTGCAGTACAAGGTCTTAGAATATTGTTGTTTTTTAGATTGGGGAATGAAGGACCCTGAATGGGCTCATATTAATGTTCATATCTTGATTTATGGACAAAAACGCTAAAATAAAAACCCCAGAATCATGTAGAGCAGATTGATACGGACATATGTATGTTTTTGAATGCTGAAAAGTCCTCAAAATATTGCATGTAACAAGAAGCTGATAAATGCTGCTACCAACTGACATCTCACATTAACTAGTACAATGTTCAGCTGCTTAAAATGGCTTCTAGTATTGTGTATAAGGCTTTGTTTACATGAATACAAGTGCGTAATACATAATGATCCTGTGTATACAATGCAGATTCATTGGTGCATAACAGTCTAACAGTTTCCACAGTCCAGTTGTGTCCCACAGTGATGACATCATAGTTTGTCCACTTATTTGAATAGTCAGAACAGATGTCAGTGATGAGTAACTTTGACCAGTAAAACTTTTTTGTGTTACCAATTTACAGCTGTCACAGGAAATATATGTAGGGCATCTAGTTGGAGATAGACAGACAGATAGACAGACAGATAGACAGACAGATAGACAGAGAGACAAATAGATAGATAAGTAAACATCATTATATTTAAGATTGTGTTTACTTCCTGGTTGGACATGGGCAGTAGATGTGACATACGTAGAGGTAATTTCATAACTGTTACCTAGCAACTGTGATGTTAACAAGGGCCAAAAGTGGTCTAAATTGCACAATGGTTACGATTAGACTAAAAAAAAAAAATGAAAACACCTTTACTTTGTTAAATGAAAGTTAAAACTGTGAGAACAATGCATTTTGTGTGGGTAAAGTGTCGTATTTTGGGTGGGGAATTTTCCATGGTGATGACAGAGGTGGAGGTATTTCATTTAGAACTCAGCGTTACTTCCTGTATTTTTGCACTTTTCTTCTCAACTTTTTTTTTTCCACTTAACTGATGTAAAACTTTGATAAATATTTGCAGCAGTTACTATCCCACCGAACTAAGTAATACATAGAAAAAACATGAAAACCTGTCAGATGCATTCAGTGTTTCTAAAGTGAACGAATTAGACTTTTGTAGATCTCACTTTGGTGCAGAGCAGACAGTTCACATGTGTCATAGACTAAAATGAGTCACCATAGCGACTGTTACAGGAAGAACCTCCTCTACACAAGCAGCTGTCTATGGAGGACAAAGACACATTTATTCTGCTATATCTACAGTCACTAAAACAAACTCTACCATGCATGTAACCGAGTTTCAGAAAATATGCAAGTTTGAGGCAGGTGTTTTGCAGGTTTTACGGTTTTAATTGATTGCAAAAATGACTTTAAAATCTTAAAGCCATAAAGAGCCTAAAATAAAAGCATGTTTTTTTCAATCTGGTTGCGTTTATCGTGCTTAAAAACATATAAAAGCATGTCTCTCCACAAACCTGACTCATATTTGGACTAGTGGTGGGCCTCTTCCATGGAAATGTTGTTGCTTTGGGCGTAATCTTCCACAGTATGGCAAAACACATATCTTTATAGAGAGTGTAGCACAGTGTGGTTTTAACTTTCTATTTCTGTGGAATCATGCAGGTGACGTACAGACTCCAGAAAGTTACATGCTCTTTATGTAAGTTTATGGAGGCCTATGTAATCTTTAAATTAGCAATGTAGATCTTAACAACTTGTAAAAAACCTGAAAAATAAGCTTAACCAAACTATAAGCAATGTTTATTTTTCAGTTTTCATCATAAAAAATGATCAAAATTCTGTATTGACTTAAACTTTAAAGCTGCACTATGTAATTTTTCTGGAGAAGGGTATGCCACCTGCTTGTCTCCATGGAGATGTTATTGCGCTGCTTGGAATATTCCACAGTATGGCCTGATTTCTCTATCTCCATGAATACAGGGTTAGGTTTATGCAAGTGCCACTAGCAGGCCAAGTTACAGTTCAGATCTGTGGAGAGGCAAGCCTGCTCACAGTAAGAATGCATGTCTTTCTATTGCATTTTTGATCAATAAACACTTGTAGCTGAATCAATTCTCTATAGATGTCTTTTATACCATACTGTGGAACATGAGAATGCAGGAATATAACAATCTCCATGGAAACAATAAAGTGACATACTCACCACCAGAAAAGTTACACAGTGCACCTTTAAATGAAGAGAATAAGGGAAGTAGACAATGCTTGGATATACATTTATAGGTCAAGGGGTCAGTTCATGCCACAGGGTTACAAAGTGAGCCATTAAGTCTTTTATTACAACATTAACAGCTAGCATGATTAGCCGTTAGCTGGTGTGGTTAGTCCTGATCATTATTGTGGTCAGAAGAAGCTTCTCAACCCATACAAAGCCCATGTGCCCATAATGAATGCACTTATATCGACCATTAAGCCATAAATGTAACATTAGCATCATTAGCATTAGCCATAAAAGTGGTCAATGCAAAGACCAAGGCAGAAAATAGAAAAAGGAACTTTAGACTGATTAATAATATTACATGATGATATATATGTTAAAATGATTTTGTAGTCTAATTATTGCTTTATGGACCGCCAACAGTTTGTCTCCATGGAGATGTTAGCTTTGCATCACTGTCTGAAATGTTCCACTGTATGGCGTTAAACTATGTCTCATTAATTCAATAACAGAGGATATTATTGCTCAAAAATACATTGAAAAACATGAGCATGGCCGTCTCCCAACATGATCTATAGCTTGGCCTTGTGGTGTCTGATTGTTTCCATGGAGATAGATAAGTTTAATGCAACAATATTGAACATGCCTAACAGTTAATTGTGATTGAAGTTTGTGGTAAAAACTGAAGATGTACCTGCAGTTGGGTGAATACATTTTGAAACACGTGCTATGCAAAATTAGTGCAGAGTGAGTCAGGAAGGGCATCTTGAATTTAAAACAGCAAAAGAGGAAGGAAGGAACAACGTCCACATTCAATTAACATGCAATATCTACCTCTCAAACTTTGACTTCACATTTACTCAAACTATGAAGGCCCATTTCTGCACAAGACTCACTTAAATAATTGCATATAATTTGATTTACAATTGCACTACACCAAACGTGTATCCTTCGCTAGATTTAGGTCAAGAGGTCACTTAGGTGAGGTGATTTAGCCTTAAGTCATCAAAGTGTGTCTGCATTTATCCCATCCAAACACATTATCAGCTCATATAACTGTTAGCCTGTCGTAACGTGGTTTGTCCTTTCATCGACTTAACTAAAATCATTATCGTGGTGAATAAAATCTGCTCCTAACGTACCCGCACACCATAAACCAGAAGTGTGCCGCCAATTGTTGCTAGCATAAAGCTATAAAAGCCGTGGTAATACTGTTAGCGTTAGCCGTAAAGCCGATCGTTATGTCGTACACTGGTTTGGTGTAGATAAGGTCATAAAATTCAAATGGAGCTCAACAGTGACTGCCCACCCCCTGGTTTTGGAAGTACATTTCTCATTCATTTTTCCCATAGCATTTCTGGAAAAACAGTATATTAAAAGTTTAAAAGTTTGCTCAGGGCTAACCAGCTACGTGGTAACTAATGACCACTAGCATTTTGCCAAATCTTGGGTTTTAAATGTGCTTTTTGGGTTTAAACAACCTCACTATGAATATAAATTAGCACATAGCGAGTGAGCACGTAGCTGGTTAGCCTCTGAACTCTTAATATCGTAATTTTTCGAAAAACTCTATAGAGGAAATTAAAGGAAAATGTATTTGCGGACTTCAGAGTGGGCGGGACTGTTGAGCTCCATAGGATGTGGTAAATTAGAGTGGTGGGGGTCCTGGGCCAGTGACATGTTGCTGGCCCTCGTAAACCCCCTTGTTTCACCCTGGGGGCCCTTCTATCTCTGGGCCCTGGAGGCTGTTCTGTCGTTAAAGCAGGAAAGAAGGAAATGTGACGTTTGTTTAAGCTAACACTGACACTTTCACAACAGCGGAGGTGGGGTAGACATGTTTTTAAAATTTTAGTACAGTACATATAAATATTTTTTTAATTTAATTGTATTGTATTGTATTTATTTATTGTTAATTTATTGTTTACTTGCCATTTATGTTTGACTTTTCAATTACTAGATTTTTGGAAAGTTTTTTTTTAAAATATATATATCAGATGCTCTGTCACATTTATTGTTAGTAATATTACTTGTAGTAGTAATTGTTTTCTACAAATTTCTACATTATTCGTAAACCCTATAGCTCTACTCACAAATAGCGCTACTTTACATGACCAATATTGGAGATTTAAACTGACATGTTGAACAATGGCGACACTGTGGCTGATGGGCTAGCACTTTTGCCCAACAAGAAGGTTCCGGGTTCAATTCCCAAGCGTTTCTGTGTGGAGTTTGCATGTTTCTCCCTATGTGTGTAACTGGACGGGTTTCTTCAGGCACTCCAGTTTTCCCCATCAACCCAAAACATACACCAGAGGTAATATCCTCCAGCTAAGGTAGTCCTGTCCAAGACTAGGTCAAAATCTGGAGATAGCAACTCCCATTGCTCCTGACAGATTTAAAGTGACACTCCAGGATGGGTCAAATGCAGAGGACAAATTTCTCTCTGTGACTGGTTCAACTGGTTTACCATGATAAGTTTTACCATTTGCAATCAGTGCTATACTAAACTCTTTTAAATTTCTAATAACTTTGCACCTCCCTTCACACTTTACAGCCCTCTCCAAAAAGTTTGTAGTAAATAATAATTAAAAAAGTCTTCTCCAAAAAGACAAGAACAAACAAACAGTGGACTTCCTTTTCGTTTTGCTCGGTGCCTTTTCAAAGACCGACCACATGGGACCAATTACCACCACTCTGCTCTGATTCACTACAGCACTAACTAAACTACAGTCTATGCAACGTATTCTCATTATAGGAGCAATGCCAAAGATAGGAGCACGAGTATGAAATAAAGGACTTTTATATCTGGCAGTTGGCTGGTCATTCAAGTGTATGGGGGGCCTTATATTATATTATTTTTATTATGACATTTAATAGCAATGACACTGAAATTGTGAAATGATTATAAAATACAGAAATGACTGGGTTAGTTGGAGCAGATACAAGCAGCTGAAATGAGATGTTGAAAGATCAGTAGGAGTAGACAGGATAACCACTCTGCCACAGAAAAACAGGGAGAACATGCCCACAAATGACGGACTACAACTTTAGCAAAAGATGAAGTTTAAATCTGTCAACTGGACAAATCATGAAGGAATTAAGACGTTTCGCTTCTCATCTAAGCTGCTTCTTCAGTTCAGGTCAGCTCTGAAGAGAGGAGTTAACTACACTGAAACTATAAACAGCTATATCTCCAGTTTCAGCCTTAATGGCCCTCTTCAACCTTTATTGGCCCTCCTATTGTTCTCTTTGTTTCGTTTTGTTTGCTTTGGGTCTAATCTTGTTTAAAGTTGGACAATACAACTTTTCTGATGGTGGGTATAGGTCACTTCACTGTCTCCATGGAGATGTTACTGCTTTGTCTATAATGTTTCACAGCATGGCATTAAACTTCTCCATCTCTGAGGACACAAATTTACAGGTCAGATCTGTGGAGAGGTGAGTCTGCTCACAGTAAGAAAGCATATTTTTCAATGTATTTCTTTAGCAATAAAAACCGTTGTAGTGGAATAAATGTAAGATAGATAAGTTTAATGCCATATTGTGTAACATTCCAGACAAAGCGATATCAGAAAAGTTACATAGTGCACCTTTAACTAATTAACCTAACATTATTTTGCTGGAGTGCTTTGGTTAAGAGGTGTTTTTGGGCGTTGATTTCTGCACCAGCTGCCGCTCTCTCATCTTACCTGTAATCACCTGGTCCAAGCGCGCGTGCCCTAACAACAGCGTTAGCATTAGCGTGGCGGTCGCGTGCTAGCCGTAATTAGCGCATAGCATCTTTGAAGGCGAGCAGTGAAGAGGCAGAGGGCACAGGTGTGGGGGAGTTACCAACAGACCCAACATAAAGAGATGGCGTGTGTCCTATTGTCCCTGAACACAACGCCAAGGGGAGAGTGGAGGGTTCAATTCCCACCTCTGCACCTGGTAGGCTCACTAATCTATAATTTGCATATTAGCATTATTATAATTATTTGAGCTTTTCAAACTACTTATGGGACGCTTATCATGGGTAATTAACAGACAAATAATATTCAAAACACATCAAAATCACCTACCCTGGAAATCTGGTGCAGGAGGAGTAATGTCTATTTGGCAAAGAACATTTGAAATAAAAATGTGTATACAGCTGCTACCTTTAGATACTTTTTATTGTAGGCAACTTCAGTACATACAATCTGGGTTGTATGCTGTAATAGTTCATTAGAAATTGTATGTTCTTTAAAAACATGGAGAACCAATTAGGAAACAAGACCATAACGTGATAAGTGCACATGTTTTTAAAATAAAGTCCTGAAGTCTACAGTGTCCACCATTTTCAAGGTATTATTGTACAATAAAAACACCCTTAATGAAACAAACATCCAAAATAGATATGTTTAATGCCATATTGTGAAACATACTACTTTGGTCCTATTCAGGTACTGATTCCAGGATATTAGTACAGTTCACAGTGCTATACCTGGTTTCTTAAAGAATGAAGTGTTGCATAACATATTTGGACCGGTTTTGTGATCATATCTTTGGTTTAAAGGTGCACAAATACAGAGTATGCTAGTTGCTTGTCTCCATGGAGATGATATTGCTTTGCCTGAAATTTTCCCCAGTACTGCATTAAACTTCTCCATCTCCATGAAGACAAGCAAGTGAGACCACGACGGCTGTTTTATCTTGCTCATAGAATACAGGTTTTTCAAGTTATTTTACAGCAATTAAAACACCTGTTCATGGGTTTCAACTTCCTGTGACATGAGGAAAGTTGACCATTTGTTTTGAATTGTTAACTGCTATGGCAATGGCAAGTATGGCTGACTTTTCACAATTCTGATACCCATGGATATATCAATTAGATACGTGTAATGCCATGCTGTGGAACATTCCAGGCAAATCAGTTTCATCTGCAGACATTAAGACACTGACTTTACTCATCGTTCATTCTTACCATAGCGCCCTCCGTGTTGCAGTATCTGGATGTTGTTGGACTGGGTTGAGGTTGGGTCACGTTGGGGTTTGGGAAGCCTCCTGTAGCGTCCTGGCGTCAGTGCTGCTTCTTACTGGAAAAACATTTGTTTATAATTGACACATCTGGCTTGGATTTGATGTTAGCTACTATCGCTAATCGCTAAATAAGCTACACCACACACCGGCAAGTTTATTTCTCATGTCTTCACTACAAGACAACAGATATTTTTATTTTACTCAAAAATCAAAGCACTTCACATTTGGAACAGAAAATGTAGACTATGTGTGTTAATAATAGTAAACAGTATTTCACTTTATATGCCACAATGGAGGACTTTTTCGATTCAAAAGATATAATATTTAGTTTTACGTTGTTAATCGTTATGACAACAGACAGTACAAAATTGGGTAACACTTTAAAATACGGTCCGGGACTTACCAGTACTTACGGTGGTAGTTAGTAGATACTTGACTGGTAGTTACGGTGGTACTTACAGTGGTAGTTTGTGGTACTTACAGTGGTACCTATAGTGGTACTTACAGTGGTACTTACAGTGGTACTTACAGTGGTACTTACAGTGGTAGTTTGTGGTACTTACAGCGGTACTTATAGTGGTACTTACAGTGGTACTTACAGTGGTACTTATAGTGGTACCAGAAGTGATACTTAGACTAATAACTACTGGTACTAGTACTGGTACTTACTGCTAAATCATATGAAGTGAATGGTATTAAAGAATATGGTGTTATTAGGCATATGAATCTTTGATTTCATTATACGTTCATAGAAAATACACAAGACAAAACACTGTGAAAACACAAACACTTTATTATGACAAATTTCACATTAATACGACAATCAGATTTAAAAGAAATTTCCAATAATGACAATAACAAATAAATGACACGTTTTAAATGAACATGACAGTGATACATACTGTAAAATATCAATACTTTAACTGCTATTTTAAAGCGAGACATTATGGTACTTGCACTATTAATTACTGGTACTTACTGTAGTTTATACTGGTAATTACTAGTACTTTCCGTGGTACTTACTGCTGTATGTACTGGTAATTACCATAATAGTTACTATGGTAATTACCAGTACATACAGCAGTAAGTACCACGGAAAGTACTAGTAATTACCAGTATAAATAGTATTACTAGTACTTTCCGTGGTACTTACTGCTGTATGTACTGGTAATTACCATAGTAACTATTATGGTAATTACCAGTACATACAGCAGTAAGTACCACGGAAAGTACTAGTAATTACCAGTATAAACTACAGTAAGTACCAGTAATTAATAGTGCAAGTACCATAATGTCTCGCTTTAAAATAGCAGTTAAAGTATTGATATTTTACAGTATGTATCACTGTCATGTTCATTTAAAACGTGTCATTTATTTGTTATTGTCATTATTGGAAATTTCTTTTAAATCTGATTGTCGTATTAATGTGAAATTTGTCATAATAAAGTGTTTGTGTTTTCACAGTGTTTTGTCTTGTGTATTTTCTATGAACGTATAATGAAATCAAAGATTCATATGCCTAATAACACCATATTCTTTAATACCATTCACTTCATATGATTTTGCAGTAAGTACCAGTACTAGTACCAGTAGTTATTAGTCTAAGTATCACTTCTGGTACCACTATAAGTACCACTATAAGTACCGCTGTAAGTACCACAAACTACCACTGTAAGTACCACTATAAGTACCACTGTAAGTACCACTATAAGTACCACTGTAAGTACCACTATAAGTACCACTGTAAGTACCACAAACTACCACTGTAAGTACCACCGTAACTACCAGTCAAGTATCTACTAACTACCACCGTAAGTCCCGGACCGTATTTTAAAGTGTTACCCAAAATTGTTATCATTCTGAAACTCATGGATAGCACTATTCAAGTAGCATTAGCATTATAGCAAAGCAGTTCCTTGAAATTGAAGCTACCTATTACGTGTACTATTAGATGCAATTTAGTACGAGTCGTAGTAGTAGTAGTAGTGGTTGTAGTAGTGGTAGTGGTAGTAGTAGCAGTAGGAGGAGGAGGAGGAGTGAAGTTTAGTAGTAAACCAGGACTAAACCAACCAGATATAAACCAGATCTAATACATGGACTAAACCAGGACTAAACCCAGTCATAAGTGTAATTAAAAAAGTATAGAACTATTTCAAGTAGTATAATAGTAGTAGTGTTGTAGTAGTTGCAAATGAGGACTTAACCAACCAGATATAAACCAGATCTAAACCTGGTGATAATAGTGATAGGAAAAGTATAGCACTATTTCAGGTAGTATTAGCATTGTAGCTAAAACAATTGGAGTTATTATTATTATGTAGCTTTGTAGTAGTAGTAGTAGTAGTAGTAGTAGTAGTAGTAGTAGTGGTAGTGGTAGTGATAGTGATAGTGGTAGTGGTAGTGGTAGTGGTGGTGGTGGTGGCAGTATCAGTCTAAAAGTAGTAGGAGAAGGAGAGTAAAGAGTAGCATAAACATTGTAGACACTTACTTGTAGCATAGTTAGCATTAGCCTAAATACAAGAAACAGAAAGAAAATTATGTTTTTTCTTCAACTTCACGTATTTTATAGACTAAATACTACTGATAAGAAGGTGTACTGTCATTTCCTGAATGACATGTGCAGTGATTTTAATGCAATGATGAGATTAAAGCTACAGTTACTCACATATTTACACTTTCCCAGATGTCGGCCATTTTACCTCCAGCTCATTTCTTGAAGCACATGACTCATCCACACCATCTAAACCAATACGACTTTAAAGACGTCTAATTATGATGACAGTTTATTGAGTCATGAGGGATCATTTAAACTCTTGCAGTAGTAGTCGCCTTGGGGTGGAGTTGTCATATGTTATATATTTCAAAATATGTTTTTTTAAATCTGATTTTGGAAGAGAAAATTACAGCCTTTCTAAATCTGAGCTATTTTAGTTATTTTAGATCTTTTTGACCATCTTTTGGTAGGCTAGTAATTGTAATAGTCTAGTAATAGGTTAGTAGTAGTAGTAGTAATAGTAGTAGTAGTAGTAGTAGTAGTAGTAGTAGTAGGAGTAGTAGTAGTAGTAGTAGCTGTAGTAGTACCAATAGTAATAGTAGTAGTTGTAGTAGCAGTAATTGTAGTAGTAGTTGTTGTTGTAGTAGCAGTAGTAGTAGTCGTAGTAGCAGTAGTAGTAGTAGTAGTAATAGTAGTACTAATAGTAGTACTAATAGTAGTAGTAGCAGTCGTGGTAGTAGTAGTGAAGTTTTTTCCCCAATGTGATTTCAAAGATGTTGACCCCACTTTTAATGATTCAGCTCAACTTTACAATAATGACTTAACAGTGACCTCTGGAGGACACACTTGGAATAGCACGCAACTCAATATCCTGTGCATCAAATATTTAGTTTAATTTAGTAAAAAACAACATTTTAGAAGTGCAATATTGACAGTGGTGGCAATGCAAAACAACTTCTACTTTATTAATTCACATGCTCTGTACAGCTAAGTTAAAGGTGCACTATGAAACTTCAGTCTCATCTCTCCACAGATCTGACCTGTAACTTGGTCTGGTCTCAGTATAGAGATAAATACATGGATGAAAAGCAGTTCAGACAAGTTACCTTATTCATTATATTCATTATAACACACAATATAAACAAGTTGTGCAGTAATTTGTATGTTTTACCAAACACATACCAAAATACAAATGTAAAATAGTGATATTTTTACCGTTCCCCTTTATAACACTAACAGATTCGTTCTTTATCGGAGTCTGCCTGTCTGACGATGGTTGTTCGTGTATTTCTTATCACTCATAGATTTAGCCCAGTCGGGGGAGTCTATGGCACCGAATATGGGATCAATCGTGCCAGACCGGACGACCATAGTCTGTCTGTGTCTTTACAAATGTCCCGAGTCGTACGGAGGAGCCAGAGCGTGCGGGACGGTGGCGAGCGATAGGGTTGCACTGACTACTGTTGTACTACAGTCTAAGACGTCCATGACAGGACCAGGTCAATATATCTGATTGTTCTTTAGTTATGAACAATAGGAGCAATGGAGGCAGTTGCATAGTGGAGTCGGGCTGTCTATGGCAATACATGGACATGGAGTATTATAGATAGTACTGCGTGTGTATGTATTCAGAATTTTAAGTAACAGTATGTCTTTCATTTCAGCGGTGTTACGAATGCAGTACTCTGATTGGACCATATCCGAATACATTACAAAACACATTTAAATGCAAGTATTCAGTATTCTATAACTTAGGCCTTAATACATTTTCAAAGTATTTTTCCTAACAGAAATAATATAATACTATTAACTACTACTACTACTTAAGTACTTGACAGGACCAGGTCAATATATCTGATTGTTGTATATCTGACAGTGTCTATGGTAATACATGGACACAGTATTATGTTGACACAGATAATGTTGTGTATAAGTACTACATGTATCAAAAATGTGTATTAAGAATTTTGAATAACAGTATAGCTTTCATTTTGAAGTATTAAGTATCAGAATACATTTTAATGCAGATATTCAATACTGTAACTAGGCCTGAGTACATTTCCCGAAATATTTTTCCTAACACAGATCATATAATACTACTACCTACGACTACTACTACTAATACATACAACATAGTAGATAGTACAGTATTGGGGGGTAACTAAAATAATAGTTAAATACATGCATAAATTCAGTTCCGAATAAGAATAGAATTACTTTTCTAAAATCATAGGAATATTTTGCAGTACTTCATCACGTAATATAATGCAATTCAACTGTGAAAGTGCGTGCTAAAGATTCAGAATACAGTACTCTCATTCAACTATGTGAAATAACTCTTCATTTGATAAAGTATTCTTCCCAACAATGATAATATACGACTTCTGCAAGTACGTTGACATAGTGGCTAAGAGGCTACTACTACTACTACTACTACTACTACTACCCTCTCACTTGATATTGTCACAGCTTTTATAAGTACCTCTAGTTACTACTTAAAATCCAAAACAAAAAGTAAGAGCAAATATAACTGCTATTACTACCACTACTAGTAATAGCATCACTACTACTACCACTATTACTACTACAACTACTATTACTGATATTACTAATACTACTACTTAAATTTTGCTTGATATTGCTACTGCTTTTAGAAATACAATTAAAAGCAAATATAACTACTATTACTACCACCACTATCACTACTACTACTACTGCTATTACTAATACTACTACTGCTTTTTTGCTTGATATTGTGCTACTGCTTTTAGAAATACCTCTAGTTACCACTTAAAATTCAAAACAAAAAGTAAAAGCAAATATAACTACTATCACTACACCACCATCACTACTACTAATACTACTACTACCCTCTTGCTTATTGCTACTGCTTTTAGAAATACAAGTAAAACTACCACCCCCATCACTACGGCTACTACTACTACTGTTACTACCACTACTACTACGCGAGCTGTCCAGGGCATAATATACAGTGTGTTGTTTATAGGAGCCATATAACTGTCCTGTAGTACAATGGATGTGAGTGAAAGAAGGTTTGTTGTGGCTTTCCTGTCTCACAAACTAGATTTTATGACAGATAACCACTCTGCCACAGCAACACAGGAAGAACATGCACACTCCACTCAGAGAGATCAGGAGTCTAACCCACAACCTACTTACTGAGAGGAGGAGATAGGATAACCACCTGCTTGTATCCACGGAAACTTTACTGCTTTGAATATTACACAGCATAAAATCTATCTCCCGTATCTTGTATTTATTAAAATATAAGTGGCACAATCTACTTTTCTCCACGGAGATCATAGTCTGTATATATAAATGGACGTAGCTAACCTGTTAGCCGCCGAGTTCCAAACAGGAAGTGCTCACGGGCGCACTTCTGGCTCAATCAACTCTGGCTTCAATTCACTTTATATTGAAAAAACTGTCACCTCTCTCTCTGTAACTGCTGCTGTCAGACTCATTGTTTTGGTCTTAAAATGTTCGTATTAACCCGCTCTGCATGATCCTGGAGTTTTTATTTCACTATCGTTTTACCTTCCAAAGCCTCGCTCCTGATTGGCTCTTTGGTTGCCATGACACTTGTGGTCTGAAGTCCTAATATGGAACAAAATTGGCCGCTATAACTGCTGGCCTCGATGAGCTTCATTTGACTGGAGCTGAACGCTATGGGCGACATCACACACACAGTTTATGATGGAGATAGATATGTTTAATGCTACACTGTGGAACATTCTGACCAAAGACAACCAAGGAGTTGACAAAAATCTTCAAACGGCCTGAATGACATATAGTAATACAGTTTAATACAAGACCTTTTACAGTGCATATGGCAGTTTTTTTCTGTTTTTTCTCATTTATTTTTTTTGTTTTTATCATAACTATTGTGTAATTTAGACATGATTTGGTTAGCATTATGGTTGCTATAGGTAACCATTATGGAATCATACTCACGCCCGTTTATTTCTCCGTGACAAACTCATTGCAACATCTCAAACTATCGTCGGTTTAGCTTCAGAATAACTGTGTTCTCATTGTCCTCCCCGGAGACAACCCAAGCCTTTTAAAGCTCCTCCTCCTCTTCCTCCTCCTCCTCTTCCTCCTCTCCTCCTCTGCTCTCTGCGATACAGTCCACCAGTCGATAGGCCCATTAGTAAATAACAGATACATAATTTATTAAATATCCTTAGATACATATTTCAGGATCTAGTTTCGTTCGGGGCAGATAAACCGGAGCAGACGAGTTAACACGGGGAGACTGCGGCTGGGAAAATGATTGAGAATTGAAGATTGGTGAAGATTTTGCAGAAGAAAAAGGGATATATTTGTTTATGTATACATGGGGAAACGTAAAGAGAGAAATGAGTGGCCTGTTGGTTATAAAAACACATTATAAAAGCAATAAATAACACACACATAAAGGTGAAATATGAAATGTGCAGTGTCAAAGCCCATAGAAATGCAATCAGTTTACATAAATACACATCATTTTACAAACATACACTGACACATATTTTTCTTTCAAATTTTTATGCATTTTTATACTGATTAAGACTGAATCGACACAAGAATCAGCTTAAAAATAGAGCATGTGACACGAATGAGAGATCTGTGCACAAAAACACATCTCACACCATAATAACAGTTACTTTTAGAATTATTATTATTGTCGTTAAATGTTTTATTCAGATTCTTCATAATTCCAAAGGGTAAACACACTGCCACTCTCATTTTGAAATACTTTAAACACATTTAAGCCTCGGTCGTTTCTCCCTGTGATTAGTTTGTAGATAAAATGAGATAAATAAACAGTAAAGGAGCCAGTCTTTTGAACGGCTCTTTGAAATGAACCGTTTCAGTAGATTTGGATCCCATAAAAGAGCCGAAATTCCCTCCACTAACAGCCACACACATTATAAAACATATGATCATGTAAAATAAAAACATTGGCATTTGGGATAATCTTAGACAAGAGATCTAAACTGTTTCAAATGTGTAAGAAATTTCAGTGAAAATGTAAATAATTATCCGCTATAAATATGTAAATATGTCATAGGGGCGACAGTACACTGCTCGTCCTCTGATCTGAAGGTTAATGTTTTGAATCTTGCTCTTGACATAAACTTCATCGGTTGACGCTCAGATCCACTGACCCACAGGTTGGTGGCGCAATTCCAGCTCCCACAGATGAACGCTGTCATTGTGTCCTCGGGCAAAACACTTAACCCCCCTTGCCCCCAGTGTGTGTGTACAGTGGTGTGTGAAAGTGCTTTGAGTGCCTTGAAGGTGGAAAAGCGCTCTATAAAAATGTGACCGTTTACCCATTTTAATTATGTATGTATGACGGTATGTATACAATTTCCAACATTTTTATTATTTTTAGTATTATTTTATATTTCAATTCAAAATGAAAAATTATTTTGTTTCTTTTTTTTTTTTCAGCAACAATGAACACAAACCAGTTGCTCCTACGTGTCAGGTAGAATATGATAAAATAAGTGTATAGCTACATCCTATTTGTGCCAGTCCCAAACTTATATAAATGATAACAAAAAATGGAATTTCAATGCAAATCAGTTCATTCAAATTCTTTCATTTTAAGAACTGCATTTGCAAACAATTAATTCATAGATTTTTTTTTTTTTTTTTTAGGTATAAATGTGCGAAATGCAGTTTTGTAAATAAACGCAGTTTGCAAACCTTTGGCTAGTGCACAGAAAAACTTAGAAAAACACGCATCTTTACTGCATGTGAGTGGGCTTGCATCTCCACAAACTTGGCTCTTATTTGACTTGGAGGAAGGTCTTTTACTGCTTGTTTCCATGGAAATGTTGTTTCTTTGGCTATAATATTTCACAGTCTACATGGACCGAACAATTAACTGTTTTATGGACCATATATTCCATAGACTGTATATATAAATGGACATAGCTAACCTGCTAGCTGTGCATTCCAAACAGGAAGTGAACATGGTCGCGCTTCTGCATTTTGCACATCGACTCTGGCTCCAATTCACTTTACATTGAAAAACTGTTGGCCCTCTTTCCATAACTGCTGCTGTCAGCCTTGTCATTTTGGTCTTAAAATGCTCGTATTAACCCGCTCTACATGATCTTTATATTTTTATTTCACTATTGTGTGAGTAAATCAATATACGGACATTAATAACAGACAAATGAGGTGTCCTCCTTCCCCAAAGTCAGTCCCGGTAGCGTTAGCAACAGCTTTGATTGACTAACTAAACCTGTGGTGCAGGCGGGAAGGGGCTTTACCCACCACATATCAACCACCTCGCTCTGGATTGGCTCTTTGGTTGCTATGATACTCGTGGTCGGAATTCCTAACACGCAACTCCGCTACAAATTTGCCGTACAACCGTTAGCCTCGGTGAGCTTCATTTGACTGGAGCCGAACGCTATGGTTGACGTCACACTCGCTCAGTCCCCTTCTTTATACAATCTATGATATCCACACATTACTAAAAATATACAAATAGGACTATTGAAGTGGATTTGACGGAGCTTAAATGCGTTGAAAAGCCCTCACATTCCAGTATTTCCCTCCGCCCTGGTCCGCTGCACACTCCTCTTCCTCTCGTCCATACTAATCCTCATATTAATTCATATCTGCTCCCACTTTAGCTGCAGATCGATGAAGCAATCAGGTTTTGTCAGTGCGGATTGACCTGTCCAATCCCATTTTTGCATATTCTACCTCGGCGACATCATCAAAACTCCATCCGTTCTCCGCCCAACAGTTTAATTAGTTTGGGGCTAAACATATCGAGCTCTATCGCCCAAATATATAAATGCTGACTCAGCGTACTGCTCATAAAAACGTTCAAATCCAATCTGAGAAGTGCTGAGGAGGCGCCTGAGGAAACTACAGGGTCAAAACTAAATATGCGCTAATAATGTCATAAGATATAAGCTAATCAAAATGGCATCGGAGTGTAGAGCAGCGCGTCTCAAACTGGGGCGTGCGGACCAGGCGTGTGAGTTTAGAGCAGGGGTGATGAGGTACCTGAAGAACTACCACAGGGGACATGCAAAAAAGTACAAATTTTAGGTATCTGAACTTTTCTTGAGTAAATTAAGTGGGTACTTTTTACTTTTACTTTCACTTTTACTTCATCTGAGAGCAGGAATCTGTACTTTCTTGAACTGGACTGAAATGTAAAGGTATTTTTATTATCGTCTGAGGGTTTATTTTTAACTTAGTTCCTAAGTTGAGTAAACAAAAACATACAAATAAAAACAGCTACGGAAAAAACAACTGATTAAATTGTTTTTCTTGAGCAAAATTCAGCACGAATTTTAATCAAAATCACGATATTTGAAGCCTTATGAGATCTCAAAATCTGCGCAAAATACTTTTACTTTTTACTCTTTGCATAGAGTTTTAAACAGGTACTTTAATACTTTTACTCAGGTAGATTTTTTCATGTAATACTTTTACGTGAGTATTTTTTTGCTAACAACAAGCTTTGTTACAGATACTTGTTCCTATAGCTCTAACTCAATCACGTCACAAAGAGGCAGATAGTGACTCACATGGCTCTTTATTACAATGCTTGCTAAGCTTGCTAACGCTAATGGGAGCAGGCCTCTGGGAAAGAAGGCGTCTGATTGGTCTGTTATTAATGTTCAAACCTAATTGACAGATGACATAGAGAAATACGAACATTTTAAGACCAAAATGACGAGTCTCACTGCATCAGTTACAGAGAGACAGTTCAATGTCTTTTCAACAGAAAATGAATTGGAGCCAGAGCAGAATTGTGCACATGCTAACTTCCCATTTGAAACACAACAGCAAGCTTGTTAGATATGTCCATTTATATACAGGTAGCTATGACTGTGTATAGTTACAGCATGTATAGCTTATGTATATATATAAAATGTGTGTAAAACTATGTAAAGCAGTGTGATTTTTGCAGTATAATTCCAGACCGCATGCATAAAATTTTAACTTTTTAATTTTTAGATTTATTTCAATTTAAGTTATTTTATTTCACATTTCCAGATACAAGATTTCATAAGATTCAGAAGAAGTTGCTATCGCTGGTCCTAATTGTCCACCGACAGTGTAATTGGTATATTTAGGCTGAGTTCTCTCAAACTGAAAACACTCCGTTCCACCTTGTGATGTCATCATGTGGTAATACAGGAAGTGCTCCACTGTGATTTAAACTCTGTACACCTTCACTCAAATCATTTGGATAATTTCAGCCCTGGAATTTCCACTTTCTACTAACAAAACATAAAAGATAGCTGTTAACTTGAAAACTATCGCCCCATGATTCCAAAAGACGAAGTTTAAATCTGTCACATAGACAAATCGTTGTAGGAGTGAAGAGTTCTGGTCAGATCGCTGGTGGACACTGCCTTATATCTGTCTGAAGGGAGGGGCTAACCACTCTGGAACTGTAAACAGCTGTTGTCTCCAGTTTTAGCCTTAACGACCCTGTTCAACCTGCCTCCTATTGTTCTCCTTTGTTTCTTTTTGTTTGCTTTGGGTCTGAATCATAGATCTGTGAGAGATTATGTCTTAGGCCTCTACAGGAGTCGATGTAATGTAGGACTTTAATCATAATTGCACAGTGTATGATCAGTGTGGTGTTAAACTCCTGGTCTGAGTGTGTCTCTGGTTCACTGTATCATGTTCCATTGCAGATCTGTGCTTTGGTTTTAGACGCTCTTTCCTGCATCATAAACTAAAGTGGTTTTCTATACATTCCAATATCAACCACAATTGTATCATAATGCTCTATTTCTCTCCTCTACTCCTCTCTTTCTCTCTCCTCTCCATCCACCCTCTTTTCTCTCTCTCACCCTCCCCTCTCTGCTCTTCCTTGTTCTCCCAGTTCTTCTCCCCCCCAGCTCTTTCTCTCTCCTTATCTCTCCCCCTTTATTTGCTTTGCCATCCCAACTCTCTCGCTCTTCTCTCTTTCTCTTCCTCCATCCCTCTCCCATTTGCCACCTCATACTCTCTTTTCCCTATCCCCTCTCTCTTTCTCTGTCTGTCTCTCTGTCTGTCTCCTTTCCTCTGTTTGTGCCCTCTGAGCTCCCTCCCCTCCTCTGGTTTCCTCTCCTCCCTCCCTCCTTTCCTCCCCCTTCTTCCATCTCTCCTCTCCTCTCTCCTTCCTCTCTCCTTATCTCTCCCACTCTGCCCTTCTCTCCTCCCCTCTCCTCTCTTGTTATAATCCTCTCCTCTCTCCTCTCTCTCTTCCCTCTCCTCCCCTCTATGTTTGTGTCCTTTCCGCTCTCTCTTATCTCCTCTCTTCCCTCCCCCCTCTCTCTCTCTCCTCCCTCTGTCCTTACCTCTCCCCCTCTGTCCTTCTCTCTTCCTCTCCTCTCTTGTGTCATCCTCTCTCACTTCCCTCCTTCTCCTCCATCTCTCCTTATCTCTTCACCTCTCCTCTGTGTTTGTGTCCTCTGCGCTCTCTCTCTCTCCTCTCCTTTCTCCACTTCTCCTTCTGCTCCATCCCTCCTTATCTCTCCTCCTCTCCCCCCTGTCCTCTCTTGTGTCCTCTTTTCTCCCTCTTTCTCCCTCTCTCCTTATCTCTCCACCTCTCCTCTATGTTTGTGCTCTCTGCTCTTTCTCATCTCCTCCCTCTCTCCTCATCTCTCCTCCTCTCCTCTGTGTTTGTGTCCTCTGCGCTCTCTCTCTCTCTCATCTCCTCTCTTCCTCCCTCTCTCCTTATCTCTCCTCCTCTCCTCTGTGTTTGTGCCCTCTGCTCTCTCTCTCTCATCTCCTCTCCTCCCCCCTCTCCTCCCTCTCTCCTTATCTCTTTCTTCTCCTCTGTGTTTGTGCCCTCTGCTCTCTCTCTCTCATCTCCTCTCCTCCCTCTCTCCTTATCTCTCCTCCTCTCCTCTGTGTTTGTGCCCTCTGCTCTCTCACTCTCATCTCCTCTCCTCCCCCCTCTCCTCCCTCTCTCCTTATCTCTCCTCCTCTCCTCTGTGTTTGTGCCCTCTGCTCTCTCACTCTCATCTCCTCTCCTCCCCCCTCTCCTCCCTCTCTCCTTATCTCTCCTCCTCTCCTCTGTGTTTGTGCCCTCTGCTCTCTCTCTCTCATCTCCTCTCCTCCCCCCTCTCCTCCCTCTCTCCTTATCTCTTTCTTCTCCTCTGTGTTTGTGCCCTCTGCTCTCTCTCTCTCATCTCCTCTCCTCCCCCCTCTCCTCCCTCTCTCCTTATCTCTCCTCCTCTCCTCTGTGTTTGTGTCCTCTGGCTGCTCTGCTCCTCTCTGGTTTCTTTAATGGCTCCCATGATGCATTGTGGCTTGTGGGATTGGTCAGATTGGGGGGGGGGTGCGGTCATCGGGACACTCGAGATCCTCTCCATCAGAGCACACACCTCGACCCGAGCAAATTCACACTTTAAACACCTCAGGAGCAGCCGCCATTTTGAGGACCAAATCCAAAAACATCTACAAAATCACATGTATGGGGATAGATACATTTAAAGGCATACTGCGGAACATTCCAGGCAAAACAACTGGATACATGTACTGAAAATACGTATTCTGAATAATACTTTTGAGTACCTGTAATGCAGTACAGTTACTCTTTCATTTGGTGTTATTCAGAGTACAGTAACTTGCCTAAATTTAAAAAAATACATGGTGGTACTTCAGTCTGCAAAGTACAACAAATATAAAACAGTTTGTAATTATATGTCATGTTTTTACACTATAATAAACTGCAATTCTGTGTACAAAGTATTTAAGTATTCAGAGTGCAGTACTCCGATTGGCCTATGTAACAGAATACATAACAAAAATACGTCTTAACTTGGGTATTTTGAATTCTGTAAGTAAATGCATTCACAAGTACACAAGTATTTTTCCCATCACTTCCTGTATCATCTCCATGGCGACAAGTATGTGGCAGACCCTCAACAGTAAAGTTACATAATGCTTCTTTAACAGTTGTATGCATTATTCACTCTCTGTACTTGCGGGAAGAATACTTTGAAAATGTATTTAGTTACAGAATACTGAATAACCCAATTCAAATATATTTTGTAAAGTATTCTATATGTGTTCTGAATACTCTGAGTACTTTTATATTGAGTTGTATTTAAATTATAGAGTAAAAATACAGCTATGTTTGTTTTACTGTTTGTGATCGACCTCTTTGACCCCAGTAACACACACTCATACACGTTTTTGTCTGTTCACCCTCCATCTCTTTCTCTCTCCCCCTCTCCACTCTTCCTTCTCTCTTTTTTCCTCACCTCCTCTCCTCATTATCTCTCTTCATCTTTCTCACATTCTCTCTTCTCTCTCTCTTCGTCCCTTTCACTCTCTCACATACTCTTTCTCTTCTGTCTCTCTTTCCTCTCTTTCCCTCTCATCCTTTCTCTCATTTTTCTCCCTCTTTTCATCCCTCTCTCTCACATCTTCTCTGTTCTCTCTTTCCCTCTCCTCCTCTCTCTCATCTTTCTCCCTCTCCTCCCTCTCTTCATCGCTCTTTCACATCCTCTCTCTTCTTTCTCTCTATCCTCTTTCTTTTTCCCTCTCCTCTGCTCTCTCGTCTTTCTCCCTCTCCACCCGCTCTTCATCCCTCTCACTCTCTCATCATCCTCTCTCTGTTCCTCCTCTCTGTTCTCCCAACTCCTTCCCCTTTCTCCCCCTCTTTCCCACCTTTCTCTTGCTCTCCTCTTTCTCTGCCTCCTCCTCTCTGACCCTCCCTCTCTGACCCTCCCTCGCTTTCCCTTCTCCCCCTCCTCTCTCTTCTTCCTTCTCTTTTTCTTCTCTCTATCCCTCTTCTCCCCCTCTCTTCTTCTCTTTCTCTCCCCCTCTCTGCTTCTCTCTCCCTCTTTCCCCCTTTCACTCTCCTCTCCTCCCTTCTCTCTCTTTCTTTCTCTCCTCTGTTCTGAGATCTGATCCTGTGTCTCTAGTTTCGTTGTTGCAGTGATTAAACTGCAGCGTCATCACACTCACAAATATATATGCCACTTTTACTTTAAATGATATACTCTGCTTTTACTTTAAAAATATATACTCCACTTTTACTTTGAAATGATATATTTTGTTATTTTAATCAGTTTTATATTAATTTCAGTTGAATGGATTTTTGACTCTCTTTAAATTGATAACCAGTGGTGGAAGAAGTATTCAATTTTGTAAAAGTAGTAAAGTAAAAGTACAGACACTGGAGGAAAAAAAAAAACCCTCAAGTAACAGTAACATGAAAAAATTGACTAAGGGTATTAAAGTACCTGTTTAAAGAGTAAAAAGTAAAAGTAGTACTTGTACTAGGTTATGTTCCACCATTATAAAATATGTACATTTTACACAAGTACAACAACTCTGAATCCTGTGTTATTATCATTTGACCGATATCACTGTGTGGGGGGGTGTCGGTGTGTGTGTGTATGTGTGTGTGTGCTGAATACAGATAAACAAAATATCAGATTTAAAATGGGCAAAACATGGATCAATAATCAACTGAAGAGAAGTGCTTTTTAAACGTGTGTGAGGAGGCAGTCACTCGAGCCTGTAGTGTGGAACAGACACCACAATAATCACACAATGATACAATGAAATAAGACAAGAAAATGTAAATCATAAATATAAACATGGACATTCTGAGCTCTCACAGATCAAAGTGTTTTGTTATTGCTGATCTTTAAAAGTCTATTTGACTCTTTCTGATCAAACATGTTATTCTGGTGTACAGTTCTCCCATCCCTCTCTCTGTCAGTCTCTCTGCCTCTCCTGCTCTCGCTCTCCCTCTACTCAGCTCTCTCCCCTCTGTCTCTCTCTCCCTCTCTCAGTCTGTGGTGAGGAGCTGTGGCCACATCATTGCTCACAGAGCTCACTGTAAAACCGCACCATAAAACACAAGAACCACAAACCAAAGCAAAAAAACATACACCACCTTATATAAATATATAAATATATAAATACACACAGATCATCTTTTTGCCAATATGGGAAATATTTTGGACAATGATTTTGGACTATAATGTGCACAATTACATTTGACTCAGAAATAATAAAGGAAAAAAAAGTGGATGACTGTGAAAAACATGGCAGAATCAATAAGAGAAGCACTAAACTGTGTTGATCTGAGGTGAGATCAATCAGATTTTATTTGTAAATCATAAGTGACCGATCAGCTCCTTCATTTCACATGTGTCACTGAAATAAACAGATCTGATTAGACGACCGTGTTTGAGTCTCTATAAAAAATACAGAGAAATCAGGTCTGGATTTGCACAACAGATCACACAACCTGCACGTTCAGACACAGTGGTGTTGTGCTGTTGGGCAAGACACTTCACACATGCTGAAGAACATGTGAGTGAATATGTAAAAGGATTCAGCACAGATTAGCAGCTAAATAGTCAGGACTAAACCAGGACTAAACCAGGACTAATTAAAACCCTATATCATACAGAGCATTGCTGAGCGTATTGAAACTGGACTCTCTCTTTGCTGTATTTAAACTGGACTGATGTCTCTACACTGGAGCAGACCTGATACTTCCTGGATCTCATGTCCCAGCTCCAGATCTATAGAGCACACAGAGGAGGAGGGGGCAAGAGGAGGCCAGGTCAGCAGGACTAGACCAGGACTGAACCAGGACTAGACCAGGACTAAACCCGGAATAAACCAGGACTGAACCCGGACTAAACCAAGACTAAACCAGGACTAAATCAGGACTAAGCCAGGACCACACCTCCATGCAAATCCAACTGTCTCAAACTCTTATCTTTAATCCCAACCCCAAAGAAATGATTCAACTTTGAACTATTTTAAATTACATTTCCTGTAGCCAGTATGTTTGTGCAATATTTGCGACAACTTAGCCACACAAAAAACTCTAAACTCCTTCCATCGTTTGCTTCTCTGTAAAATGTAAAATGCTCGTAATGCCACTTAGTTTGCTCATCAGTTTCCCTCCCAATGCTTTTGAATTTAAATATTTCCAGTTAGCGTCTTGTGGCTGCAACCTGATCCCATGCATTTCTGTGTACATAAATATAACTCGATTATCACGTGTTAGACTTATGTCCAACTCCTCAGTGCATTACAACTGCATTAAGTGTCCTCCAATCTACAGTTATTAGTACTGCTACTTCCTATGCCTTCTGCCTTGGGCTCCGTTTACAGGAAAATAGTGTATTTTTCCCATTTTCAATACACTTAGCAGAGACGCTCGCTGCTGGACTGTCAAAGAAATCAAAACATGGTCCAACTGGAGGACAAAAAGGGCAAGGAGGAGTCTGCGAGATGTACTTATGTAATTATGAGTTACTGTAAAAAGCCATGGCGGAGAAAGCATTTGAATGGGATTGCTATACGTTTAAACAATTAAAGAGGCTTACAGAAAATACAACAGGTTCAGAATAGATTTAGAAGGTATTTTTACCTGTCGGTCAAAATATACTGTTAGAATTTAGTGTAGTTTAGTCCTGTGTTAACTCGGGTTTCGTCCTGGTTCAGTCCTGACTTAAACATGGTTAAGTCTTAGTTTAGTCCTGGTTTAGTCCTGTGTTATAGCCCCAGTGGTGGTCCTCATTTAGTTCTAGTGTAGTCCTGGTTTAGTCTTGTTTGAGTACTCTGTTATAGTCCTGGTGATGAAGTCCTGATCTTTAGACATGGTTAAGTCTGGGTTTAGTCCTGTTTTAGTCCTGTGTTAGTCCTGGTTTAGTCCTCGTTTAGTCCTGTGTTAGTCCTGGTTTAGTCTTGCTTTGGTCCTGATTTAGTCCTGGTTTTGTCTTGTTATAGTCCTGGTTTAGTCCTGGTTCAGACCTGGTTTAGTCCTGGTTTTGTCCGGGTTCAGTCCTGGTTCAGTCCTGGTTTAGTCCTGGTTTAGTCCTAGTTCAGTTCTGGTTCAGTCCTGGTTTAGTCCTGGTTCAGTCCTGGTTCAGTCCAGGTTCAGTCCGGGTTCAGTCCTGGTTCAGTGATGGTTTAGTCCGGGTTTAGTCCGGGTTTAGTCCGGGTTTAGTCCGGGTTTAGTCCGGGTTTAGTCCGGGTTCAGTCCTGGTTCAGTCCTGTTATAGTCCTGGTTCAGTCCTGTTTAGTCCTGTGTTAGTCCTGGTTCAGTCCTGGTTTAGTCCTGTTATAGTCCTGGTTCAGTCCTGGTTCAGTCCTAGTTCAGTTCTGGTTCAGTCATGGTTTAGTCCTGGTTTAGTCCTGGTTCAGTCCAGGTTCAGTCCTGGTTCAGTCCTGGTTCAGTCCTGGTTCAGTCCGGGTTCAGTCCGGGTTTAGGCCTAGTTTAGTCCTGGTTCAGTCCTGTTATAGTCCTGGTTCAGTCCTGGTTCAGTCCTGGTTCAGTCCTGGTTCAGTCCTGTTATAGTCCTGTGTTAGTCCTGGTTCAGTCCTGGTTCAGTCCTGGTATAGTCCTGTTATAGTCCTGTTATAGTCCTGTGTTAGTCCTGGTTCAGTCCTGGTTTAGTCCTGTTATAGTCCTGTTATAGTCCTCTGTTAGTCCTGTTTAGTCCCGGTTTAGTCTTAGTTTAATCCTGGTTTAATCTTGGATACAATGAAAATTTTCATAGAGCTGCAATTCCTGGAAAACCTGCACTTTAGAAACTTGAATCCAGCTCTATTCATATTATGCTGTTTTTGTGCCATTGAGCAAAACACCCCTTTACTTACACTGCCGCTACATCTTCAAATCTAATTATTTTGATCTCCAAACTCGTTGGCAGCCATTTTAACTTATGATATATTTGATAACAGACACATTCGCGCCTCTTAATTGCCTCCACTTTTAACTGTCCACTCGGAAAAATCAACGCCAAAAAACACCCAGAATGACCCCCCCGGGCACCCTTAGTCTCACTCCAGTGCATCTGACACAAGCCGTAGTGTTTATTTACCTGTCTACTTCTCTGCCCGGCCCAGTGGAATTGTGGGTAAAAAAGCAGCGCGTTAGCTTCTTAAAAAGGGCAGTTAGAATGGGCACGGCTAGTTAGCGTTAGCCCCGCGAGGCCCGGTGTTAGCGATGGTTGGACGTGTGAGTGTGACAGAGGAGAACGGAGCGTAAACAAAACAAACATGGCTGACAGAGCAGAGGGAGTGGTAAATAAGGCAGAGACACAGCCCTGAGCAGGAAAGGACTGCAATACGGCTCAAACACAATTTTAAACGAAGATACGACTACAGAAATTCACCAGATTTGACCCAAACACAGTCTCACAGGCTGATATTCAGTTTTTCTATGACAACCATGGATCATTATGTTATCATTTGCACATCTTAAATCACAATATTCATCGTGTAGTTGTCGGCGCCTCCTATAGACAGCTGCACGTCACACTAGAGAGTATCAGATTTTTTTCAGTTGTCTCAAAATGGCTGCATGTTTCACTGATTAAGAAAATAAATCTGGAGAACGGAGTAAATACAGAACTCCAAAAATGACTTTGAGAATGTAAAATGTGAAGGAAACAGCTATGACTTGGTTAAAAGATGGTTAAAAGCTCTAAAAAGCTGAGAATAGGTCTGCTTTAATACATACATTTTTGGAGTCTGTGGGTCAAGTAGCCACGAAATGTACTCATTCACGTTACTTAATAATAATAATAATAATGTTTGTACCAGATTGAGTCTATTGAGTCATTTTGAAAGAATAATTTTTGTGAACATTAAAATAATTAATTTTTCGCCAAACTTGAATTTTGGGTCCCATAAAATTGACTTTTTGTTTTTATTTATTTATTTATTTATTAGTTTATTTGAAAGGGACAATGTGCAAAAAACATTAAAGATGCCCTGCACCAGATTATAGCCAAAGCTAGTTTCCCTCTGTAGTCCCTGAGCAGGTGAGAAATACAATACAATATAAAATGTAAGCAATATAATGAATACACACTCACACACTACAAAATAAGACAACGTTAACGTTCAGGGGGTCAAAAATGACCTCAAAGCGGTAAGTATAATAATAATAATGGACAATTTTTTCCCACACATTATTTTAAACAATAAAAGCTACAGTCATGTGACTTTCTCACGTTGTGCTCCATCACAAATAAGGCCCCAGTGAATTTTTTCACAGGTCCACGACAACTCGATTGTCTTCTATGAATTTTTGAAAATGACAGTTGAAGAGGGCGCTAGAGAGCCATTTTGTGAGATAATGATATGATTTGCATATCATTACGTTCAGTTTGCAAATGTGCATAAACACTCTATTAGCTTTTTCCCAACAAAAAATATGTGAGGGTAAATGTTTTTTTGAAATTTTTCAGAAATTGCTATTTTGTTGAAAATTCACCATGATGACACCCAAAGTCATATTTAAAAGACAATTCATAATCTTTCATTGCACATTCATTTAGTGGGTTTTACCCAAATGTGAATTGTTTGTGATGAAAACTGTGCAAGGAGATGTCCTAAATGCGAGGGTGTGTGCTTTTGTCAATTCCGGGTTTGATCCAATATGGACTTTCTGTACATTTTAGGGTGGGGCCATAATATAATTTTTGTCATATCCTGACATGTTCTATTTTTTGATACAAGTTTCAGATGCTTACATTGACTTTTTTCGGGGTTGGGCTCCCATTGGCCCAATGAAAATGAAAGTTTGAGGAGGTGCTACCAAGTTGTCATTTGTTATTTTTTCTCGGGGTCTTCAGTGATAATTAGAGCTCGTGGAGTTCTAATTTTTGACACCACTCACTGGCATGTTGGGGCGTGTTTAGTACTTGATTGTTGCCATTTTCCGGGTTTCAAATTGTACTAATAAGATTAAGGATAACCCAAGAAATTGGTCAAATAGCAAAGAATATTTATAATAATAAGTATTTGGGGGAACTACTACTGAAGGAGCGGTGCAAGAAACACAAATGTTCAGATAATTTCATATCGTCAACATGAAGCTTTTGTCACTTGTTGAATGTTATTTCAAAGTAAATATTAAGTAGGAGTAAAGATACGGTTGTTCAAAAAGTAAAATATAACTGAGTACTACACATCTGTGCTTGTAGACTTCCTCACAGTGGGAAAAGTCATAGGTGCAGGGCTGGTGAGGCTTCTATTTATTCAACATAAGTGACATAATTGTGACTGGCCTGCTGTAGACTCAATGTGGGTTATAGGTCAGGTGTCTCTATTTTTAACCAATTTGATACCTGTTAACGGTAAAGAAGGGAATATATTGTCATTTGTTTAGATAAAAATACAGAAAACCATGCATATAATGAGCATTGGGCAATGTTCCCTCTAATTTTTCACGAGTCTGAGCAAACACACAAACTCCCTGAGCGTCCCATGGAGCACTGTGAGCAACATCAGACGTGCGCACTGTGGTCAGACATGTGCATTGTGGTTATGCTGCATCGCATCCATCCAAGTTAAATGTTTTATTAAAAGAATCAAATTACCACATTTACATTTCTGTTATAAGACTTTTAATTAAGTGCTTTAGCCACTTATACAATGAAAATGACAAAAATCATGCTCATGACCTGTGTAGTGTGTTAATGCTATTGGAAGTATGAATATTTAATTTTAACTATGGCAAAACATGAGCTTCCAACCAAACCAAGACAACTGTAAACTCCAATGTTGAAAACACACTTAACATTTTTATTATAAAGCTCTGACTTGTATTATGAGTATAAGCCATTGTGTGAAGCTTTTGCTGTGATTGAGTGAGATTGTCCTACTGTGTCTGGGAGACAGTCCGTTAACTCTTTTTTCAGTATATGACATGATCATTTGATTTTTACAACTCATAAACTAGTGACAGTATCAATGACCAATACACACTGAGAGGAATCTGTATCTGCACACCCAGCTGCTCTATTACTGTACATTTACATATCATATCAAAACACAATATATTCAAAACAAGTGGTAGCAGATTGGCATTAGCTAATGCTAATAATTAGACATAATACACATTTGACCCACAATTAAGTCAATAGCAGAATAAACCACGCTTACCGATCAAGAACAGCATCCAGTCCATCAAATCATAAGGTCCTCTGCTCCTCAGTCCATCATGAGATCTTCACTCGGTTCGACGAACCGCTCCGGGTCCGAGATGCCTCTAGTTTAACTTGTACAAACATCCACAGTGTCCTCGGTCGTGTACTTCCTTTGTTTTGTCCGTTTCGTCATGTTTAAAACGCAAAACTGCTGCAAAACAGTGCGTAACAGTGCGCCCGAGGGCGGGCTGTCGGAACGTTAAGGGGTTAAACACTTAGGTCGTTTTCACACCTAATAGTCCAGTAGACTCGGTTCGATTCGGGACCAAAATTGAAACATTGTTAACATTTTCAACTGGAGCGGTTTGCTTTCACACTGCTTTTTGTCAAACGAACCAAACCTTTTGAAAAGCTTGTCTAATCCTTCACATGTGGTGGCGCTGTACCAAAAACCATGGAAGGAAACGAGACAAAAAACCATGAAGAAGAAACGCCGCTCGTCTATTGGTCAATACAACGCAACTTCTTTTCCGCAGGGAAATGTAAACAAAATTACTTTTGTCCGACACTGCGCTACAGTGCGGGGGAATCCTACTGCTTTCATTTTTTCACTTATTAATTTATAAACCTCGTTGTTTTTGTGCGTGGTCACGAGTAACTGACATATATTTTCGTCAGACCATATTTCTATGAGGGCTTTTACCTCCTCTTCACTCCACGTCTGACCACGAGCCATTTCTCCGCTCCGCTAGCTTTGCACCCGTGTTTGTTTTGGTTTTATTTACCCAGAATGCTCTGCATGTAATCCTCTTCCTGTCTTTGGAGCGGCCTGTGGTCCGCTTGGCGTTCACATATGCATTCGAACCGTACCGAGACCTAGGTTTTTTGGCGGACCAGAGTTCGCTTTTTTGGACCGTATCAGAGTTCGATTGCGCATTCACACCTGACCAAACGAACCGGACTTTGTGGCCAAAAGAACTAGAGTTCGATTAAAGCGTACTAACCAGTGCTAGTGTGAATACGACCTTAAAATCATTAGCGAGTCTTCACTCCACATCAGCCACGTCAGCTAAAACTCTGGTAGCGGCGCATGAGGAGCCTGTCAATGACTTTGATAAGCTGCGCAAATACGTGTGTGAATCACATAATTGGCCGGAGCAGCTCGTCACCGGTCACACTCACTGACTCACATTGAAAAGTAGCGCAGAATGAATTGTTGTGTGTTTATTTTATTTTCAACTCCGGTTCTATTTTTTTGTGCGCATCACAGATTTTCTGTGCGCAGAGACCGTGTCAGCAGTGCGCAATTGAGCACGCGCGCAGTTTGGAGGGAACAGTGGCATTGGGCAAAAATGAGTCAAGAATTGACAATGTTTACCTCTCTTTTCACAATGTAAAACCATAACAACAAATCTAAAATTAAATCAAAACAAGCTAACTGCTGTCATGGTAACCAGATACATTCCATGGTTGCTAATAGTTGCATATATAAGCCCTTACATTCCGATTTTCTGCCATTTTTCCTCTGCACTCGGAGAGAGAAGCTAAGCTAAGCTAACTAGTTAATAGCATCAAGCTAATCGGCTAATTCTTCCTTTGTTTTTCAGCGGATCTTGAACTCAACGGGCCTCAAGTTCAACCACTTCAGCTCTCAGCATGTCCCAGGTCATATGACTTAACTTTTTTACTATACCTACATTTAGACAAACGTAATTTATAAACAAAATATTAAATATATCTGTTTTAATGCTAGTAGTTATTAGCTAACTGTGAGTCAAATGTTGCTGTCACTTGATGTCCGTGCAAATTGGGTAGAGTTAGCCACAAATTGTACTAATAAGATTAAGAGTAACCCAAGAAATTTGTCAAGTAGCAAAGAGTATTTATATAAATAATTTGGGGAAACTACTACTGATGGAGCAGTGCAAGAAACACAAATGTTCAGATCATTTCATAACGTCAACATGAAGCTTTTGTCACTTGTTGACTGTTACTTCAAAGTAAATATTACTTAAGTAGGAGTAAATATACGGTTGTTCAAAAAGTAAAGTCGTAGTTGTAGGGCTGGTGAGGCTTCTATTTATTCAACATAGGTGACATAATAATTGTGATAGGCCTGCTGTAGACTCAATGTGGGTTATGGGTCAGGTGTCTCTATTTTTAACCAATTTGATACCTGTTAACGGCAAAGAAGAGAATATATTGTAATTTGTTTAGCTAAAAATACAGAAAACCATGCGTATAATGAGCATTGGGCAAAAATACACCAGCAGAAGTCCCTGAGATTATATATTGACCCACACGTGAGTCAAGAATTGACAATGTTTACCTCTCTTTTCACAATGTAAAACCATAACAACAAACCTAAAATTAAATCAAAACAAGCCAACTGCTGTCATGGTAACGAGATACATTCCATGGTTGCTAATAGTTGCATATATAAGCCCTTACATTCCAATTTTCTGCCATTTTTCCTCTGCACTCGGAGAGAGAAGCTAAACTAAGCTAACTAGCTAACAGCATCAAGCTAATCGGCTAATTCTTCCTTTGTTTTTCAGAGGATCTTGAACTCAACGGGCCTCAAGTTCAACCACTTCAGCTCTCAGCATGTCCCAGGTCAGATGACTTAACTTTTTTACTATACTTTACCTACATTTAGACATTTAATTTATATACAAAATATTAAATATATTCTGTTTAATGCTAGTAGTTATTAGCTAACTGTGAGTCAAATGTTGCTGTCACTTGATGTCCGTGCAAATTGGGTAGAGTTAGCCACAAATTGTACTAATAAGATTAAGAGTAACCCAAGAAATTTGTCAAGTAGCAAAGAGTATTTATATAAATAATTTGGGGAAACTACTACTGATGGAGCAGTGCAAGAAACACAAATGTTCAGATCATTTCATATCGTCAACATGAAGCTTTTGTCACTTGTTGACTGTTACTTCAAAGTAAATATTACTTAAGTAGGAGTAAATATATGGTTGTTCAAAAAGTAAAATGTAACTGAGTACTACACATCTCTGCTTATAGACTTCCTCACAGTGGGAAGAGCAACCAAAACTGTATACTCCAGTACTGTTACTTCAAACTTTAGATGTGCTCATAGAACTTTGTTTTTCAGGGGTTGTGGTCATTGATGGATGTTTGGTCACAGGACGGACTCTTTACATCCCAGAGGAGCCTCTAATCCCACATGGGCCTAGTTCATTTTGTCAAATTTGCAAGTTTCTTGAATGAAAATTCACAGTGTAAAAAATTCAAATGCGAGAGTTAAAATTTTGAAAAAATTGGGTTCTGCCCACAATTGCCGACTTCCTGTAGGGTTTAGGGTGGGGTCATAATATCATTTTTTACTTGTCTTGACATGTTCTATGTTTGTACCAAATTTAATTTGTCTACGATGAAAAAGGTCTCTCATTGCCGTAATGTATTTAGATTTTTGAGGTGGCGCTATTGAGTCATTTTGAAACATACATAAAATACAAATTTTTTTGTCAATCTTGAATTTTAGGCCGTGGTTGAATTAGTGTAGAGCAGGGGTGTCAAACACATTTTCACCAAGGGCCACATCAACAAAATGGTCACTCTCAAAGGGCCAGATGTAACTGTAAGACTGTGTAAATGTAACTAAATGTAACCAGATGTAATGTAAAATAAATAAACTACTTTTTAATCTTGTTAATTAACTGTTTCTATATTTATTACTTATTCAAATTACGAATATTGCATATAGATTTACATAGATATGAAAAAATGGCTGTGTAACTGTGTATCTCCTGATAAACTATTAAAATATTTTAATACAGTCATGCCTTTTAATTTACCTTGTCGCGAGCCAAATAAAATGGTGTGGCGGGCATCTATTTAATCTACAACAAAGACCAGTACTCTGAACCCCATGCATTTCAATGACACATTTATTATGTTACCATGGTAACATGGTTGCAGATAGAGGTATGTTCTCTTAGGCTTTTATGTTCAGTTTGTCAAGCCAGATGTCCATGCTGAATTTCAAGTTCAAGTAATTTTTTTGGTCCTATTCAAAAGTTCAAGGGGGCGCTGTGGAGCAATATAATGTCTGACCCATGTAAATTTGTATCATTACATTAAGAACAAGATTTTGAACAAAACGTATATTAATGCTGGGAAATAGGACACTGCATGTTTGAGTTACGGGCCATTTGAAACTTCACCCCACACACACATTTTATAACTTAAAACATTTCAGGAGAGTAGCCTATAATCCCACATGGATCTAGTTCATTTTGACCAATTTGCAAGTTTCTTGAATGAAAATCCGAAACGCAAAAAATTAAAATGTGTGAGAGGTAAAATTTTGAAAAAATTGGGTTCCGCCCACAATGGCCAACTTCCTGTAGGGCTTAGGGTCATAGTTTTTTCCCACCCATTATTTTTCTCCCAAACCATGACAGCTACAGTCATGTGACTTTCTCACATTGTGCCCCATCACAAATAAGACAGCTGTGAATTTTTTCATAAGTCCACGACAAATAGATTGTCTTCTATGAATTTTTGAAAATGAGATTTCAAGAGTGTGCAGAGAGCCATTTTGTGAGAGAGTGCCTTGATTTGCAAATCATTGTGTTCAGCTCACAAATGTGCATAAACGCTGTATTAGCTTTTTCCCCCAAAAAAAATGTGTAAAAGAGAAATATTATATTGAAATATTCCAAAAATTGCGATTTTGTTGAAAATTCACCCTGACCACACCCAAAGTCATAATCAAAATGTAATTGATAATCTTTAATCACACATGTGTTTAGAGGGATTTGGACAAATTTGAAGTGTTTGTGATGAAAACTGCGAGGAAATGTCCTGAATGTGAGGGTGTGCACTTTTTCATTCACGAGTTTGATTCAATATGACCAACTTCCTGTACATTTTAGGGCGCAGCCATAATATGATGCTAAAACAATATCATTTTATCATGTCCTGACATGTTCTATTTTTTTATTTTAGTTTCAGATTTTTACGTTGACTTTTTTCCGAGTCGGGCTCCCATTGGCCCCATGAAAATCAAAGTTTGAGGTGGCGCTATCGAGTCGTCTTTTGTTATTTTTTTTCAGGGTCTTCAGTGATAATTAGAGCTCGTCGAGTTCTAATTTTTGACACCACTCACTGCCATGTCGGGGCGTGTTTACTACTTGATTGTTGCCATTTTCCGGGTTTCGGACGCGGTTTTAATGAATCCCTTGCCGGGACTTTGTGGGTCCAGACTCGAGCCTAATAATAATACTAAACATGAATTAGGTGTTGTGATCAGCTCAGCAATGTGGGGTTTTCAAAGACTGTATGTAACTTTGAAAACATCAGGAGAGACACAAAAATGGGACAAACTAAATCATATCTGAAAGAGCGGAGTTCAAAAGTTCAAATCATTTCATGTTGTTGACATAAAGATTTTGTCACTTTTAGACTTACTCCCAGTGGGAAGAGTAACCACAACTTTTACTCAACTAAGAGTACTGCTACTTCAATAAAAATATTACTCAAGTAGGAGTATGTAAGTATGCTGCTAGAAAAGTACTATTTCTTTAAAAAGTTACTCAAATAACTGTGACTGAGTACTACCCTCTGAATACTTGGCTATACCTTAAGACTATAATTAGTCTTCAGAAAACCCAAAACTTTATCATTTTGTATAACTTATCTTTAATAAATCACATACATTCACATGAAATACACATCATGAAACAGCTGGACAAATTGCAGTTTTATTTTGGCGGTCTCGAGCAGTAACAGTGACTTCCTGTTTACTGAAGCTCAAACAGGATGAATCCTTGTTACTGACTGAGACGCGTCACTTTTCGGTCTTTCTGTAGCCACAACTGCCCTGGGACGGAGCCGTGGCTGGTGATCTACGTCATGGGCCTCCTCTGCAAGAGCAAAAGTGTCTTGCTCTAGTGTTCAAAGGTAGAATGTTTGAAGATGACCACTCTACTACTTCATGAGCATACCTGCAACAACATGGAGGAAAATGTTAAAGCAAGAAATAATAAAACAAATAATAAATAAATAAATAATAAAACAAATAATAAATAATACAACAAATAATAAATAAATAAATAAATAATAAAACAAATAAATAAATAAATAAATAAATAGGTAAGTAAGTAAATAAATACAATAAAAAATAAAATTAAATTTAAAAAGTAAAATAAAAATTAAAAAGTAAAATAAAATACTCGAAATTTTGCTCAAAATTAAAGGTGCACTATGCAACTTTTCTAGAGCAGGGTCTTCCACTGATACTATTGCTTTGCCTAGAATGTTCCCCCTTTTTGCTATAATGTATCTATCTCCACGGAGACAAGCAGGTGACGCCCCCCGGCCAAATTACATGTCAGATCTGTGGAGAGGCGCCTTTGCTCAGTTACATAGTGCAACTTTAACTTGCATTTTTGAATGAGCAATAATAACTACACTAATATCAGATGTTCACTGGACAATAGCCAGAATACTATAAAATTGGTATATAAAAGCAAAGTAATGTTTTTTGGTTTGTGAAATTGTTTTAATTTAGTTTAATTTGAAAAAAATAAAAAAATAAATAGAAATCACTACATAAGTCCATACAGACGTTGAGTGGCCAATAGGAAAATCATTAAAACACCCAGAAGGAATTAGGAGACAGAGAAGGATCTAGGATGGATCAGGTGTGTCTAATTGGAGGTGAAGTTTGCGGTTTGAAGTGAAAGAAACTGGACGCAGCCCCGGCCTCAATTATTAACGAGCTTCTCCATGTTTTAGTAATGAGAGACGCGCTAATTGGATGCCGCCCACCTGGACAGAGACGGACAGATTTGGGATGAAGTGAAAAGCGGTAGATGGAAGAAAGGAGGAGAGGAGATTGGAGATCTATAAAAGAGGAGGGCGGAGGCTAAAGTTAGCGTTTTGGGATTGTTGCTAACGCGTCACGCAAGGTCAACAAGTATGTCAAGAATTTAGCATTTCAAGTTTTAAGATTTTTCTCATCTATTTGGAGGGATTTCTTCATTTTTGATAACTACTCGTTTAATAACTCCCCTCTATTACGTATCTCTCCAGTCTGTTTCTCTCTTCACTCTCCTTTCCTCTCTCTCATTCCCTCCCTCTATCCTTTTTGTTTTATATATCTCTATCTCTCCTCTTTCTCTTAACCCCTGTCTTTTTATATCCTTATTCTCCTCTTTTTTTCCTTTCTCCACCCTTTTCCTCTTTCTCTCTCCTCTCCCATCTCTTTTGTCTCCCTCTCTCCCCTCATCCCTCTTTCTTTTCTCTCTATTCTCTTCCCTCACTCTTCTTTCTACTCTCTCTCTTTCTCTATCTATCTATCTATCTATCTATCTTGCCCATCTCCTACTTTCTCTCTTTCCCTATGTCTCCTCTCTTTCTAGCTACGTCTATCCTCCTCTTCCTTCCTTCTTTCCTCCCCTCCTCTCCTCCTCTCTCTCCCTCTCTCTCCTCGCTCCTACCCCTTCTCCCTCTGTAACTTTCCTCCTCTCCCTCTCCCCCTCTTTTCTAGCCCCCTGTAACTTTCCTCCCCTCCTCCCTTCCTTTCCTCCTACTCCTCTCTCCCTCTCTTTCTCTCTCTCTCCTCACTCATACCCCATTCTCCTTCTGTAACCTTCCTCCTCTGCCTCTCTCCCTCTTTTCTAGCCCCCTCTATCCTCCTCTTCCCCCCCCCCCCCACTCATACCCCCTTCTCCTTCTGTAACCTTCCTCCTCTCCCTCTCTCCCTCTTCTCTATCCCCCTCTCCTCTCCTCCTCTCCTCCTCTCTCTTCTCTCTCTCTGATCAGGTTGCTCCAGACTCTTACAGTTAATTGCAGTGTTAGCGTAGCATTAGCCGTCGTCTGCCTGGTAGCGCCTCTGTATTGGATTGATCTCATGTTTTAGCATTAGCTTCTCTGTAGTAACATACGACACAGGGCCTGGTGTTAACGGGACGTCCCAATTAGTCCTATTAGGCAAATGAACCATCTCAAATCAATATGGACTATGGAGAGTCTGCGAGTAAAGAGAGCAAAGAGAGCACTTAAGAAACAAGATCTGAATACAACATTTCAATACGAGTTTATTCACAAAAATGACAGAGAACGTCATAACTCCCTGAAAATTAGTTCTGAAAATATTTGTGAAAAAAATTCCAAAATGTTTATAAAATAAGTTATCTTAAGAATTTAAAAAAAACCACAAAAAAAAACAAAAAAAACCCAAAAAACGTCATAAATACTGAAATTTCATGAACAAATAATTGCTAATATTTTGGATTTAAAGCCACAGTGTGCAACTTTTTAAACAAAACAAAAAAAAGGCTAAAATAAAAACATTGGTTGTGTTTATTGCTCTGGAAAACATGCGTCCTTGCTATGAGCGGGCTTGCATCTCCACAAACCCAACTCTTACCAAGCCTATAAGAACTGAGTCTAATACTACTAAATTAATTTGACACATTTTTCACATTTTGCCAAATATAGATTAGATTTTTTCCCCCTACTTTTTATTGATGATACTCTAATAAAAAAAGCTAAATTGAAGACATTATTATTTAGATTTTTTGTTTATTTGTAATATATTTTAGTTTCAAGTATTGTTTTGAATATTGCAAAATGTCTATATAATTTTTAGATATTAGTAGCTCATTTCTAAACACAAAGTTATACATTTGTATGAAAAAATGTGAAGTTCCCCCATTAAAACTCTGTGTCTTACCTTTTTGGCTGGAGCTGCAGTGTTGCGTTCAGGTGCGCTGTGTAAAAGTGAGCGTCGCTGGTTCAGTCCGGTCTTGTTAACAGGTGGATTCTGCTCTGGACTTTAGCCGTGCCGTGGACTTCTAATCTTTATGAGGCTCAGATATGCCCCTTTTTACGATCAAGGTCCAACAGTGTCACAATGTCGAGAGTTTTGAATCAAGATTTTAAATTTGAAAAGAAAACATACTTTTTTTGAATGAATAGTTGTGCCCAAAGTTGTGTTCAAATCGTTTTAGGCTTGGACCTAAAAAAACAAAAAAAGGCACGCATGTTGTCTATCCATAAAACTATTTAAAGCTCACTATGTAACTTTTCTAGTGAGAGATGGAGTTATTGCTTGGCCTGGACTGTTCCACACTATGGCATTAAAATAAACCATTTAAACCATCTATCTTTTTTAAACCACAGCTGTTTTTATTGTGCAAAAATACCACAACAAACATACTGTAAGTGGTGCCTCTCCACAGTTCTGACCAGTAACTTGCACTGGTGGTATAATCATGCTTGTTCCCACGGGAGATATAAACATTTAATGCCATACTGTGAAACATTTCCGACAAAGTAATAACGTCTCTATAAAAACAAGCAGGTGATAGTGCCTACACCAGAAAAGTTACATGGTGCAGCTTTAACCAATAATAGAAAATGTGAATTAAAATATCTCTTAATAAATTGAGTAGGTTTAGAGGTTAAAATCCTGCTTTCAATAATTCATATGACTTTGTGCCAGTGAGCAAAGCACATTACCTTTTTATTTTATTTATGCATTTTATTATTATTATTATTATTATTATTATTATTATTATTATTATTATTATTATTATTATTATTATTATTATTATTATTTATTTATTTATTAATCTTTTGGTGGTGGTTGCAAATAAATGCACAATATTTCAAATTATACTGCAAAGATTTTAAGTGAAGTGATTATTATTATTATTTTTTTTATTTCAAGTTTCAACAAAATTTTCACCTTGTACTTCAACTCAAATTCTCAAAGTCCACTTGAACAGTTTGCTCAACTTACAACTCCTCATAAAACTTATCTTCAAACAACAAACTTTGCCTTGTAATCGATAAGAGCGTAAGAGTGTAACAGAGGAGTGGTTTAAGTGTTTACTTTTCTCATCTCTTCATCACACTTTAATCTCAGTCATTATTTTGATATAAATTTTATACTCTCAACTTATGATCTCTGTGGTTTGTTCCCAGTGGACACTTTAAAGCCATTATGTAACTTTTCTTGTCTCCACGGTGATGGTATTACTTTGACTGCAATGCTCCACAATACAGAATCAAACATGTAAATCTCGCTTTTAATTATATTGTTCAAAAACGCCTTGAAAAAAACATGCATTGTTACTGTGAGGGGGTCACCTCTCCACAGATCTGATCTATAACTCTGTCCTGATGCTGTCACCTGCTTGTCTTCATGGCGATAGATAGTTTTAATGCAGTACTGTCGAACATTCCAGACAAAGTAATAGTCTAAGATCTCCATGGAGACAAGCAGGTGCAGGACCTTCAACAGAAAAGTTAGATATTGGGTCATTGGGTCACAGCGCCCCCTGTCTGTCAGCACAGCCAATGATTTTTTGTTTTGTTTTTTTGTTTGTTTTTTTATGTCAAGAGCGGGATTCGAACCACCAACCTTCAGATCTCCCATCAAATTCAGAATACACTCACAAATAAGTCACTTTTTTGCATGTTTCAAAAGTAAAAACATATTGCAACTAAACGTAAAACTTTTGCGTATCAGCCTGGCAGCGTGTTCAGATGAAGTGCAGTATTTGACAGTTGTTTTGGAGCGCCGGATGCTCGGTGTCTGGACGTAGTTGTTGTTGTTGTTGTTGTTGTTGATAATGAGACCGATATGACACACAGCAAACACAGAACAGACAGTGAAATGTTTAGCATCTTATATTTATCTATGTGACCACAGCACTGGCACCAGCAGCAGGAATGCACAGAGCAACAGACACGAGGAGAGGGAGAGTGTTCAACCATCAACCTAAAGTTACATCCCGACTTTGTGAGGCGCTGATGGGCGATGTTGTTCAATTTGTAAAGTTGAATACATTATAAGACACTGTTATAAGGCTTTAAGATGTGTGTTGTAATGTTGAGGTCATCAGCTGTAAGTATATTCTTTAATAATAATAATTCACACCTTGGATTTATTTAGCACTTTTAAGACCCCAAAGCACTAGCACTTGTTTTGCTTAAGGACACAACAACAGCACATTAGCTCCGTCATAAAGCTGTTTTCAGTTGCGGTCCTTTGCTAAAGTACAGCCCTACTTTCCACAGTTGGATTATTGTGATTCTTCAGCACGTCCAGAACACTACAGCTCGTCTACTGACAAAAACTAAGAGACAAGAGACATCAGGCTCCTGTGCAATTCAAAATGTTAGCAAAAAATCAAATTAAATCTGTCAACTGGACAAATCGTTGTAGGAGTGAAGACGTTTCGCTGCTCATCCAAACCGCTTCTTCACCTCTGGTCAGATCGCTGGTGGACACTGCCTTATTTTTATCTGAAGGGAGGGGCTAACTACACTGAAACTGTAAACAGCTATTGTCTGCAGTTTCAGCCTTAACAACGCTATTCAACCTTTAATGGCCCTCCTATCCTTCTCTTTTGTTTCCTTTGTTTGCTTTGGGTCTGAGGATGGAATCATAGATCTGTGAGAGATTAGGGAGATGTCAATTTGAAAAGTACCGCTTCATGACATCATAAGGTGGAACAGAGCATTTTGAGTTGGTGGACACTGTCTTATCTGAAGGGAGGAGCTAACTACACTGAAAATATAAACAGCTATTGTCTCCAGTGTTTACAGTTGGCTTTTGTATGCAGCACTTTGGTCAGCTGAAGTTGTTTTAAATGCGTTAAAGAAATAAACTTGAAATGAGCAGTTTCCACAAGATCCACTGTTACCCCACGTGGCCTCCCAGCAGCCTCCTGTCCAAGTACGACCAAGGCCCAAACCCGCTTAACTTCTGGAGCACTGGCCCGCAGGTACAGCCACTTACCTTTCTGTATTTTCCTCTGCCCCTGTCCTAACACACTCCACACATACACTGATACATGTGCGTGATGTCCACTGGTTTGACCGCAGCCTTGTTAGCATGCGCACAGCTCCTCCTCAAAGTGAGTTACGGCGGGGCAGATTTGGGTGATATTGTTCAGCTTGTGGTCTGGAGGTTGTTTAGCTTCATAAGTGTCTGTGTCCTCTGTCATCTCTCATCTCACTGCAGTCTCAGCTCAGCTCTGCCGCACAAAAAAACACAAAAACATTCTTCTCACACTACTTATACAAACCGAGAGTAAGAGATTTTAGGGCAAATAAAGAGACGTGGAATGAAAGTAGAATTTAAATGAAAGTAATTATGTCTACAGCAAATGTAATGTGATTTTTTTTGTATCGATACCTGTTTCAGCACTTTTGCCGACCCTAATACCTTCACATAAAGCTATATTTAACTTTTGTGAACATTCAAATATGTGTGACGATTTGCACTGAAAATTATATTGATACATTTGAAACTCACACTCAACAGTTCCCAAAGTTTTGCTGCTAAATTTAGTTGTAAGAAACTTGACATATAGTTCCTTACAAAGGCATGTTGGGTCGAGGGCCTTTAATGCCACTTGCGGTTTTAATTGATGATTGATTAGGATTGGTAAATGATTATTTTCTTTTTGTTTCACCATATTACTATTACTTCTCTGCATTTCATCAGCCCTAAATCCAAGTATTCAGCTTCCAGTTGTTTATGCCCCACTTATTTTTATTGTAGTAAAAAAAAAAAAAAATCCTTTTTTATACACACAGCCCCTTGAGACGTAATCTCTCATTGTTAAGAAGGACCAACACTGTAATGTTTGCATATCAAAGTATAAAACTGCCTCTGCTACTCCTACTACTACTACAACTACTAAGACTACTACCACTACTACTACTACAACTACTGGTAAGACTACTACTACTACAACTACTACTAAGGCTACTATTATTACTACTACTGATACATCTACCACAGCTACTGCTACTACTACTGCAGCTGCTGTTACTACGAGTACCACTACAACTGCTACTGTAACTACTACTACTGCCTCTGCTACTATTATAACCATAGTTACTATTACTACAACTACTACTACTACTGTTCTCACTACTACTACTACTACTACTACTACTACTACTACTACTACTACTACTACTACTGAAACTACTAATACTACTACTACAACAACTACTACTGAAACTACTAATACTACTACAACAACAACTACTACTAAAACTACTAATACTAATACTACTACTACAACAACTACTAAAACTACTACTACTACTGCTGCTGCTGCTGCTACTACTACTACTACTACAATTACTACTACTGCTCCCACTGCTACTACTACTACAACTACTAAGACTGCTACTACTACTGCTCCCACTACTACTACAACAACTACTAAGACTGCTACTACTACTACTGCTCCCACTATTAATGCTACTATAACTACTACTAAGACTACTACTAAGATTACTACAGCCAAAGCTCCTCCTCCTCCTGCTGTACTAAATCTGTTTATCCATCCACACTTGTGTGTAACCTCTTGATTACATTATGTTCATGTCTTGTATAAAAGCTGCCAGTCCATCTCTCTCTCTCTCTGACATATTTCCCATCAGTCATCTGTGCTCTGTCTGCACCAATCACAGCTCACGTCTGCTTCACCGAGGCCCGGGCCCAAACCCAGCGGTCAGCAGCGCCGGCAAATCCAATCAGTGTTCGATACCGGGCTGACGGATCGGCTATACGTCCAATCGAATCTCAGAGTACGGGACGAGCGACACGGGACAGGGGGATGGAGAGGGGGAGGGAGGGAGAGAGAAACAGAGAAGAGGAGAGAGGAAAGAGAAGAGAGAGAGATGGGAGAGAAATGGGGAGGGTAAAGGGAGCGAGAGAGAGAGAGGAGGCGAGGGGAGAGAGAGAGAGGAGGCGAGGGGAGAGAGAGAGAGGGAGAGAGAGAGGGGAGGCGAGGGAAGAGAGAGGGAGGGAGGGAGATGGGGAGGGTAAAGGGAGAGAAAGAGACAGAGAGAAGGGAGGCGAGGGGAGAGAGAGAGAGGGAGATGGGGAGGGTAAAGGGAGAGAGAGAGGGCAGAGAGAGACAGAGAGAGAGGGGAGAGAAAGATGGGGAAGGTAGAGGGGGGGATGGGGAAGGTAAAGGGAGAGAGATGAGAGAGAAGGGAGAGAGATGGAGAAGGTAAAAGAGGAGAAAGAGAGATGGGGAGGGTAAAGGGAGAGAGAAGGGAGAGAGATTGGGAAGGTAAAAGAAGAGAGAGATAGAGATGGGGAGGGTAAAGAGAGAGAGGGGGGGGAGATGGGGAGGGTAAACAGAGAGAGAGGAAGAGAGAAGTTGAAAGAAAGATATGGTGAGAGAGAGGGGAGACAGAGAGGGAGAGAGAGAGTGATAGAGTAGTAGTGATAGAGAATGGGAGAGAGAGAGAAAAAGGGGGGAGGGAGTGAATAGAGAGGTGGGGGGAGGAGAGAGGGGAGGGGGTCAGTTGTTAGTGTTGGGCATTGGCAGGGGCTGACATAAAGGGGATGAAAGCAGAAGACAGGCCAGTAAAGTGGAGGGAAGGATGGAGAGATAGAGATGAGGGAGAGAAAGAGTGGTCAGATATTTTGCAAGTAAGACACTGATGTCATTTTAACAGGGGCAATTATTATTTGGCCAACGTATTATAGGTTAAGATATAAGAATAAATACTGTATATACTCTATAATATTACATTTGTCTAATTGATACTTTGCAGTGACATCACACTGCAGGGTGTTCTACATGTATTTCTATGGTGGGATGTTCAGCAGTTACCATAGCAGCACAATGCACACATTAGCAAACACAGGCTGATATGTTTTTTAAATGGCACATTTTCAGCAGCCTGTTTAGATGTTTTCAACAAAAAGGTAAGAGCGTAGTGCTGAAAAACTGTTGGCTAATGCTAATGCTAACTAGCTTATCATTGTAATTTTATGTTTGAGATACTTGTTTAACAGCACTCAGCTCACCTGTTGCAGCTCCAACTAATTTAGCTCTTTCTTGAGTGTCAGCGCTTCAGACAGAGCAGTACCTCCGGTTAGCATCATACTTCCAGGGAATGCTGATGACATCTGCTGCAAAGTATCAATATAACGCTATTCTTGCTGCTCAGATTTGCTCTTGGTGGCTGATTGGATAGCACTCACAAGTCACAAAGAAAGTCCTCGGTTTGATTCCCGGGCCTTTCTGTGTGGAGTTTGCATGTTCTCACTGTGTCTGTGTGGAGTTTGCATGTTCTGTCCCTGTGTGGAGTTTGCATGTTCTGTCCCTGTGTGGAGTTTGCATGTTCTCACTGTGCCTGTGTGGAGTTCGCATGTTCTCACTGTGTCTGTGTGGAGTTCGCATGTTCTCACTGTGTCTGTGTGGAGTTTACATGTTCTCACTGTGTCTGTGTGGAGTTTACATGTTCTGTCCCTGTGTCTGTGTGGAGTTTGCATGTTCTGTCCCTGTGTCCGTGTTGAGTTTGCATGTTCTCACTGTGTCCGTGTGGAGTTTGCATGTTCTCACTGTGTCTGTGTGGAGTTCGCATGTTCTCACTGTGTCTGTGTGGAGTTTATATGTTCTGTCCCTGTGTCTGTGTGGAGTTTGCATGTTCTCACTGTGTCTGTGTGGAGATCGCATGTTCTCACTGTGTCTGTGTGGAGTTTGCATGTTCTCACTGTGTCCGTGTGGAGTTAGCATGTTCTCACTGTGTCTGTGTGGAGTTTATATGTTCTGTCCCTGTGTCTGTGTGGAGTTTGCATGTTCTGTCCCTGTGTCTGTGTGGAGTTTGCATGTTCTCACTGTGTCCGTGTGGAGTTTGCATGTTCTCACTGTGTCCGTGTGGAGTTTGCATGTTCTCACTGTGTCCGTGTGGAGTTTGCATGTTCTCACTGTGTCCGTGTGGAGTTTGCATGTTCTCACTGTGTCTGTGTGGAGTTTGCATGTTCTCACTGTGTCCGTGTGGAGTTTACATGTTCTCACTGTGTCTGTGTGGAGTTTGCATGTTCTCACTGTGTCTGTGTGGAGTTTGCATGTTCTCTGCCTGTGTCTGTGTGGAGTTTGCATGTTCTGACTGTGTCTGTGCGGAGTTTACATGTTCTGTCCCTGTGCGGAGTTTGCATGTTCTCCCTGATCTAGAGATGGGCTGCCAAACATTGTACGGTTGAAGAATGGGTCAAATCCAAAGAATGAATTTCCCTCCCTTACCTTATTTAAGTTTTGAAATATTGTGACTTTACTCCAATTGTAGCCACATCTGCCCGGGACACACTGGCGGAAGCACGACTGTCCATCTGCGCCATCTACCCCTTTGACCACTATCAGCAAACTGGCCAGTGTCTTGCCCAAGGACACGACACACAGAGTGATTAACATTGTGCCTTTTAGCAACCGATGCTACAGGTTCAATTCTTCCTCCTCTGTCCCTAAACATTACAATATATAAACCGGCTTATCCCACAGTAAATAAATAATAAAGCTAATGTTTTTTAGCTAGTTTAATGTGAGCTAATGCTAGTTTAGCCTTGTGTTAGAATGTATAGAAAAAGTGACATAGTTCAAGTACAGGTAGGCTAGTTTAAACATTCGAAAGTTAGCCCACCACACCTTCAAATTCATTAGTTTTGTTTACATCTATAAAACCCCATTAAAAACATCCGGTCTCCCAACAGCTTCGCTCCGATCGCGTTTCCGTATTTCATTCTCTGCACATTTTAGGCATTTGCGGCACTAGCGGTTAGCCTGCCTTAGCCACAGTTTAAGTGCAGTTAGCTCCGGGTCAATACTAATACCATGACGCTAACCCGTTTAGCACTGACCTGTCTGTGTGTGTGTTGGGATACTTGTACTAGCGCGCGGGCTAACGAATTTAGCTCGGCACATACATATTTCTCAGTGTAACGTGAAGCCGGCGATCAATATGGGTTCGTTAATGAAGATGAGTGGTGTGTATGAAAGGGGGAGGGGCGGGGGGTAAATGGGGGCGGGGTTGGGGGGGTAATAATTGCGTCTAACCGCAGCAGTGGTCAGTCTGAGGGGCAGTTAAACAAGCCACAAAAATGCAACCGACCTCAACCGCACTCAAGTGGTCAAGAGGCCACAGGGAGATCAATGCGAAGGGAAAGTATTAAGTAGTAGTAAAGCAGTAGTAGTAGTAGTAGTAGTAGTAGTAGTTTGAGAACTTACATTATCAAAAGGTTGGGTTTACATGACATTGTAGGACCTATATTACGCTATTTTCTGATCTATGTTATAATTCATTCACATGTTTAACACACAAACCCTGCATGTTTAGGCTCTTTAGTTGTTCTTCTCTCAAACAAACACTCTGTTCCACCTTGTGATGTCATCATGTGGTAATACACAAAGTGATCCATTGTGTTTTTAAACTCCATACACCTTCACTTGAATCATTTGGATGATTTCAGCTCTGGAATTTCCGATCTCGACTGAACTAAAGGTAGAAAGGAGCTGTTAACTTGAAAAACTACCACCTCATGACATCACAAGGTGGAACAGAGCGTTTTGAGCTTTGGAGATGTAGACACACACTTACTCAAACATGTGTGAATGAAACAAAACACAACTTCAGGCATGTTTTTGAGGGTTATGACATGACTGACAAGACAAGAATCTTTTTGCAGGTTTGTTGAATTGGTTTATGGATAATATCCTGTAATCTCTGTAAATCTGTTTCTTCCCTGGCAAATTCAGAACAATCAGTCTGGTTCTACACCCTCCATTGCGTTTCAAGCCAGAACCAAACCCAGTTGTTCAATCAGATTTGTCTTTTTACGCTATCATTTACAAATGTTTCTCAGAGTTTAATGATTCGCTCATTGGTTCTGCAGAAATACATTTTTTTCCAAGACGGACAGACCATGCGAGCCCCTGATTGGCTAATCCATCTGTCAATCATGTCCGTCTGAACTCGGGGAGATTCAAGGTGACCAGACTCACATCTTCAAGTCCAAAAGTCTTCTCTGTCAGTGCAAATAAAAGCGGTGCCATTATTCAACCCCAAATACGCGATCAGTTGTCACATATTTGCGTTTTGTCAGTTGAAAAGACTTTAAACTCCGGGGTTTTCTACGTGAACTTAACCTCTTAAAATCAGCTGCGTGCCTTGAGTTTGACCCGTGCTGACCCCTGATCTCCTCATTCATCTAAATCACAAACTCGGCTCCGTTTTTTGTCATCCGCCGAGGAAAATTAAAAATGTAGATCCAATGGAGACAGGCCATAATGTGATCAGCGGGACAGGCGATCAATGTGGTCTGTCAGACTTCAGCCGGGACGGGGCATGGTTAAAGCAATACTGATGGAGATGGAGGCGAGGACTGGGAATACTGTCTATAACAGATGGGACAAGGAAGGTATGTGGTGCAGTGGGTTAAGCAAATGCCCGGTAACGACGCGGTTGTAGGCTCCACTCACGTTAGAGTTACAGGTTCACCCATGTTGCTAACTAGTTATGGTAAGATGGCTGGCATGATAGGAAGGGCATCTGGCATAGAATGTAACAAATAACTGGTTCGCAGAGTGTATCTTTTATTGATCTATGATATAAGTACAAATTTCATACTCTTCTTGCAGATTATAGCACATTTTTGAGATTTTGTTTGGAAAAAATGTGTTTCAGCTTCCTGATGTATGCTACATTTTGAGGATTTTTCCCATTGAAAAAGATATATATATTTTGTTATAAATTGTTAATCGCTATGGCAACAGACCTAGGTTCTCCATCCATCTTCTTCCTCATATCTGAGTCACAGCAGTCTAAGCAGGTACTCCCAGATTTCGCTCACCCCAGACGCTTCCTTCATCCAGAACAGATGCCCAAGTCAAATCTCTCTGGCTTCCTTTGACATGAAGGAGCAGCGACTCTACTCCGAGTTCTTCCGATGTGACTGAGCTCCTCACCCTATCCGTAAGGGAGCACTGAGCCACCCTGCGGAGTAAACAAACGTATCCACGATCTTACAAACTACCTTAACTTCTCATAGTTTTGAATACCATGTGAAATATACTATATATGTTTTGAATTCAAGTCAGTTTGACCTTTTTAACGTGTTTTTTGGGGGGTTCTTAAGATCATTTACCCGAGTTCAAACAGAAAATGTGTTATTTCTTTTCAACGTGACTTGTTCTTGCTAATATTAAGGCGTTATATCTCCTTCATGTGCCTGTGTGTTTTATCATACGTGCTGATTACACCTCTGATAATATATTGCTCGTTGCACTTGTGTACGGCCTTTAGTCTCTGGACCCTGCGCCGTGTTAACTCTGGTTTCATGATTAACTCGTAAACTCTTTTCTTAGATCACTGTTTGTGCCAATACGACCATAAATGAAATATCGAGCGGTGGATTCATGCAAACTCATCATATCCTGTATAATTTAGATATGCTAATGCTAACTGTTGTCAATAACTCATATGGGCGTGATTTGTTTAGATTTAAATTTCCCATCAGCCCTTTCACCTCGCTGTCCGTCAGAGGGGGACACGGTTTGGTCTGTGTTTAGTTTGAATGCAGAAGCAGGATGTGAGGCGTGCGTAGTGGCAGAGTGGTTAGCCTGAGTGAATCGATGAAATGAAGATCATACTTGTACAGACACCGTAAATATAATGGGATTTAAATGAGACTAAATCCAGAAATAGGACCGGAACTAAGCCAGGGCTAAACCAGGGCTAAACCAGGGCTAAACCAGGACTAAAACAGGACTAAACCAGGACTAAACCAGGACTAGAACCAGCCTAAACCAAATCCACATCCAAACCAAAATGGGTTCAAACAACCACAAACTGCTTTTTTAATCCGATACACCATAACAAATGCAAAAACTGACTTCATTAAACATAGAAAGGTGCAATCTGTAGCTTTTTCTGCTTATCTCTCCATGGAGATGCCATTGCCTTGACTGGAATATTCCACAGTATAGCATTAAACATATCTTTCAATTAAAGGTCCTCCTACTGCTCAAAAATACTTTGAAAAACACACAGATCTGACCTATAACTTGTCCTAGTGGCATCACCCGCTTGTCTAAACAGAGACTGAACAGAATAATAATAATAATGTAATAGTAATTAGTGACTTGTAACACCTTGTGCTTTGTTATCTTCCACAGATAATAGTAAATGCTGAGTGAGTCTCTCCATGACCTTTGAACTCTGATAACTCCTGTAAATATTAATCTAAAACAATTATTATGAATGACCTCCCCTCATAGTCATATAAACATATAACATGGAACATATAACAGAAGCAATACTCTGATACTAATTACTTTGATTTATTTCTGTTCTGTTAATGTGATTTTTTTAGTATCGATACCTGCTTCAATGAGTATCTAGTTCCGATACTAGTTTTATTATCTGATTTTTGATACCTTTAACAACCCTATGTATAGTATTGTATAATATGGTTCCTGAGACTCAAACTCAACTCAAACTTGGTGTTAAACTGAGCAATTTTGTATTCACTTATTACTTAAAAATAACTTGAAAACATCCATTCTTTCTGTGAACAGGCTTGCCTCTTCACAGATCTGAACTATAACTCGGCAAGATTAATATTGATACTCAAACTAGAATGAAATTTGACCTGTCCTGAATAGTTTAGTCACTGCGATGACTTTACAAGACATCACGGTGACGCTATCAACAACTAGCATGCTAACAGTGCGCTTAATTCCGCATATACCAAATATCTGTACTGGGATTTTGCTTAAATACAGGGTAACATTTGAGTACAGTCCTTTTAAATTTTGCATGGACTTGGTTTGGTTGAGCTGTTCTACTCCTGGTTTAGTTCTGGTTTGGTCCTGGTTTAGTTCTGGTTTAGTCTCAGTTAAGTCCCAATTTGGACGTGTTTCCTGAATATTACCATGGTCTTGGTTTAAGTACTGAGCTTTTAGCTCGGTATGAAAATCAAGTTTCAATTTTAGTGCCATGACAACACTATTTTGACAATTTAATAACAAATTCTACCATTGAATTTTTGGAAACTGAAAAGAAACAGTTCATTTTAAACGATTTGCAGTGGTCCAAAGTTATTCCTCACTTACCTTATGCATTCAGAGCATCGTAATTACTCACTGCGATGAGTTTATAAGCAATTTCACAACCCTCAGAGACCAGAGCGGGGTTTTGCCAACAACAACTTGCATGTTAACCACACACTTCCTGATTCTTGGACAATAAAACGCTTTATAATTCGATGCAGACAGCACATAGTAGACTTATTTTGACCCGGGGCGACACTAATTTTGCTCAAACACATCATCAGATAGAAGCGTTTTAAACATAACCTATATTTTATTTATTTATTTATTTTTTACAAATAATAAATAAATCATCTTCTCAGAAAGTAAAAAAAAAAACATTGAAAATTGCATCTAAAGGTAATCTTACAGAGCACGTTTAACCCAAGGTCGAGTGAGTGATTCGACAGCTGTATCATCTGTATCCCTTATGTCCCCATGATATTAGGACCCCGAGTGGCCGTAATGATAATAAATATGATTATTAATTATGTTAAAGGGAAGCGTATGGGCCGGGATGATGTACTGAGCAGAGAGAGCAGCTCCTTCATATAGTACTCTCAAATCTACTTACAGAGATCTATAGTACAAGTAGATAGACAGAGACAATATGGTTTAGACTGGGCACGAGGCATGACTGATTTCTGTAGTATATGTGTACAAAATATGTCATGATACTAACAATACTAATTTCAAACTCGATTTCGATACTGAGGAATAGACTCGATACTCAAAACCGCTAATTTTCGATACATTTGACAACCCTAGTATGTGTAGTGCAATACATATTAATACTTGTTATAGAATTACAGTTGCACTATGTAACTTTTCTGGTAAAGTGTCTGCCGCTTCCTTGTTTCCATGGAGATGTTATTCCTTCATATTTATGGTGTTAAACTGACCTATTTTTTATTCACTGACAGGTTTTTATTGCTGAAAAAATACCTTGGAAAAACATGCATTCTTACTGTGAGCGGGCTTGCCTCTCCGCAGATCTAAACACTAACTTGGCAAGATGGCGTCACCGGCTTTGTATCCTTTTCAGATAGATATGTTTAATGCCATACTGTGAGACTTTCCAGACAAAGCAATAAGTCAGAAAAGGTAGATATATTGCACATTAATATAGGACTGAAGAGAAGACTCATCTCTCTTCCTCTGTCTATTTACGTCTCTGTCTTTCTCTCCCCTAGTCTCTCTCTCTCTCTCTTTCTCCATCTCTCCCTCTTTCCATCTCTCTGGTCGTTTCTATTTCTTATTTCTCTGTATGTCTTCAGTTACCTCCTCCCTCTCCTCTCTCTTTCTCTCCCTGCCACCCTTCCCCTATCTCTTTACCTTTTGCTCTCTCCCTCTCTTCCTCCTCTCTTCCCCCTCTCTCTCTGTCTCTCTCTCTCACTCTCTCTCTCCTTCTCTTTATTCCTCCTCTCCTCCCCTCTGCTCTGTTTTGTCCCTTATTTCTCCATATGTCTTTAGTTACCCCCCTCTTTCTCCTTCTTTCTCTCCCTCTCCCTCCTTCTCCTCTTTCTCTCTTCCCTTCTGCTCTGTCCTGTCCCGTCCCTTATTTCTCCATGTATCTTTAGTTGCTCCCTCTCTTCCTCCTTTTCTCACCCGCTCTCCTCCCTCTATTTCTTTATGTTTCTCTCTCCCTCTCTTCCCCCTCTCCTCCCTCTCTCTTTCTATCTCCTCCTCTCTTCTTCTTTTCCTCCTCTCCTCCCCTCTCTTCTGTCCTTTATTTCTCCATATGTCTTTAGCTGGCTCCTCTCTCTCTTTCCCTCTCTTCTTCTCTTCCTCTTCTCCTCCCCTCTCTTCTGTCCTGTCCTTTATTTCTCCATATGTCTTTAGCTGGCTCCTCTCTCTCTTTCCCTCTCTTCTTCTCTTCCTCTTCTCCTCCCCTCTCTTCTGTCCTGTCCTTTATTTCTCCATATGCCTTTAGCTGGCTCCTCTCTCTCTCTCCCTCCCTTCTTCTCTTCCTCCTCTCCTCCCCTCTCTTCTGTCCTGTCCTTTATTTCTCCATATGTCTTTAGCTGGCTCCTCTCTCTCTCCCTCTCTTCTTCTCTTCCTCCTCTCCTCCCCACTCTTCTGTCCTGTCCTTTATTTCTCCATATGTCTTTAGCTGGCTCCTCTCTCTCTCTCCCTCTCTTCTTCTCTTCCTCCTCTCCTCCCCACTCTTCTGGCCTGTCCTTTATTTCTCCATATGTCTTTAGCTGGCTCCTCTCTCTCTCTCTCTTCTTCTCTTCCGCCTCTCCTCCCCTCTCTTCTCTTCTGTCCTGTCCTTTATTTCTCCATATTTCTTTAGCTGGCTCCTCTCTCTCTCTTGCTTCTTCTTCTCTTCCTCCTCTCCTCCCCTCTCTTCTGTCCTGTCCTTTATTTCTCCATATGTCTTTAGCTGGCTCCTCTCTCTCTCTCTCTCTCTTCTTCTCTTCCTCCTCTCCTCCCCTCTCTTCTGTCCTGTCCTTTATTTCTCCATATGTCTTTAGCTGGCTCCTCTCTCTCTTTCCCTCTCTTCCTCTCTTCCTCCTCTCCTCCCCTCTCTTCTGTCCTGTCCTTTATTTCTCCATATGTCTTTAGCTGGCTCCTCTCTCTCTCTTGCTTCTTCTTCTCTTCCTCCTCTCCTCCCCTCTCTTCTCTCCTGTCCTTTATTTCTCCATATGTCTTTAGCTGGCTCCTCTCTCTCCCTCTCTTCTTCTCTTCCTCCTCTCCTCCCCTCTCTTCTGTCCTGTCCTTTATTTCTCCATATGTCTTTAGCTGGCAGCCCCATTAACTCATAAATCCAATAGCGACCACCTCAACACTATCCGTCTTCTGTCTACGGCCGCGTCCAGATCAATGCACTGCTCCCTCGCTCCTTTTCACATCCATCTCTCCTCTTCCTCCACCTCTTCCTCTCCTCTTCCTCCGTTCTTTTTTTAGTTTGGTCCAAGGAGATAGTAGTTAGTTAAAGTAGAAGGCTGAATGCTGACGCAGCCTGAGTACTATCAGATATTATCAATGTGAATCAGCTATGAAGGGTGTACGGGAGGGCAGAAGGGTCAAACTTAAACTTTTCCCAAAATGTATTACCACTCTACACAACACAAGACATTTTATTTAAAAAAATCAAACAAAAATGCTACTATTTTGGATGTACTACTGAGTTTTAAGGTAGATTGCTATAGACCACATATGTCAAACTCAAGGCCCGGGGGCCAAACGTGGCCCTCCACATCATTTCATGTGGCCCTCGACAGGGTAAACTAAAAGGTATGATGGTCTTAAAATGTAATTTTATCAGGAGATAAGCAGTTACACAGCCATATTTTTACATCTAGGCTAATGTATATGCAATATTTGTAACTTGAACAAGTAATAAATACAGAAACAGTTAATTAACAAGTTAAAAAATTAGTTTGATTTATTTTACATCCGGCCCTTTGAAGGCAGCTATTTTGCTAATGTGGCCCCCGGTGAAAATATGTTTGACACCCCTGCTATAGACCACGCATGCGCAAACTGTGGCCCATGGGCTAAATACGGCCCTCAGACCATTTTTTTGGGCCCTCAAGATTCCAGGTGAATTGGCCCATATTACCCTAAACAGTACTTTTTACTGTACACTTCTGAAAATCTACTTACTGAGGATGTACGCATGAATAACGCTCTAGTGCACATGTGTCAAACTCAAGGCCTGGGGGCCAAATGCGGTGCACCATGTCATTTTATGTGGCCTGCGACACGGTAAATTTAAATGTATGACTGTCTTAAAATGTCAGTTTATCAGGAGTTACACAGTTAGACAGACATATTTTTTATATCTTTGCAAATTTGAGACGAACTATTTTGCTGATGTGGCCCTCGGTGAAATTGAGTTTGACACCCCTGCTCTAGTGGTTCAGTCTAACTTATAATAATAACGTAGATTTGAAGTATTCACTATATTCGCGACCGGTCTATGGCCCTCAATCGGCCCTCAGCTTTGTCTGGGGTTTTATATGTGGCCCTAAATGAGAAAAGTTTGGACACCGCTGCTATAGGCTAACATACTCAACAGTGATAGGAAGAAACTTTGGTAAATGGTCAAATGTTGTTGTTGTTTTTTTTTAGTTTTTTTTTTAGGCACTCACAGACACAGAGGCACGGCGGGTTATGTGTCTTGCCCAAGGACCCAACAGCAGCATTCATGTTGAGAGTGGGATTTGAACTGCCAACCATGGGTCAATCAGAGTACTGTATTCTGAATACTTTGAATACTTTAACACACGAGTTGTATTATATTATAGTGTAAAAACATGACATATAATTACAAACTGCTTTTTTGTTGCACTATTCTGTTCTTGTTCTGCATTAAATTATGTCTAAACCCCCCCCCCCCCCCCCCCCCCACACAAAATTACATGATGAAGTACCACCGTGTATTCCTTTTATTTTAGGAAAGTAACTGTACCAGAACACAGTTAAAAATGAGTGTTCAGAATATATATTTTGAGTACATGTTTTCAGTTACTTCCCAACACTGTTTATTTGACAATTAATTTTTCATTTTCCAAAATAGAAATATATTTAGCAAAAGAAAACTGCTACAACAAACATTTAACATTTTGAATTAGAAACACAGAGCACTGTCATGTTGATCTAATGCAAATGAGTTAAAGGTCAAAGGTCATATATTACGCAAAATTGGATCTTTGAGCTTTAAGCCGTGTTATAATGCTGTTACGTTATTAAAAACAGATTTAGAGTTGTGTTTCCTTTCATTCACACACGTTTGAATAACCCTGCATTATTAATCCGTCTACATCTCCAAATCTCAAAATACTCTGTTCCACTTTGTGATGTCATGAAGTGGTAGTTTTCAAGTTAATAGCTAGTTCTTACCTTTAGTTCAGCTGATATGGGCAATTCCAGCACTGAAATCATCTAAATGATTCAAGTGAAGGTTTATGGAGTTTAAAAACACAGTGGAGCACTTCCTGTATCACCACATGATGACATCACAAGGTGGAACAGAGCGTTTTCCATTTCAGAGAAGAACTCATTATCCATAGATTATAACATAGATCCAAAAATAGCATAATATAGGCCCTTTAAACTGTATACTAACTAAACTATTAACCCAAACATGAGGCTAATCAAAAACAGCCCCAAACTGCAGTCTGTGTGTCCATGTCTGTCTGCTCTCTTCTTCTTCTTCTTCTCCGTGAGTCTTGTGGTTTTCTCTCTGTCTGTCTCTTTCTCTCTCCTTCTCTCCATACGTTTCTCTGCCTCTTATTCTGATTGATAGCTGGACCGCCGAGCTTTGAAAAGACGTTTTTGAATGATGCAGCGATCGCGGGACGTCTAGTTCTGTCATCCGTATCTGGAATTTGAGTGCAGTTGAAATATTGCGGGTTTGGCATGCACAAAAGACCCCCCTCCCCATCCCTTCTTCTTCCTCCTTCCTCCTCCTCCTCATCTCCTCCACCCTCTCCCCCCCTCTTGTCCTGTCGCGACGCCGATCTGGAAGGATGCTAGCGTTAGCGGTTAGCGTCCCGGGCCCGTCTGAACCACAGTGGCCTATGGTGAACCACATTGGGCAGGGTGAGGAGAGGCGAGTCCAGGGAAGAGGCAGCGATCGTGGGTTTGGGGGTAATAAAGTCTGGGTATTTGTGGAAGTGGAGAGTTGTTAGCTGCCCGCAAGTGTCCTTCAAAACGTTGCCACTACATTTTCGGATTCAGATTTTCATAGGCATGGATATAAAGCCTGCATTTCAATCAGGAGGCGTTTAAAGCTGCACTATGGGACTTTTCAGGTCTGCCGGCTATGTTCGTTTCCATAGAGATCGTATTATTTTGCATGGTCCTTCAAAACGTTGCCACTACATTTTCGGATTCAGATTTTCATAGGCATGGATATAAAGCCTGCATTTCAATCAGGAGGCGTTTAAAGCTGCACTATGGGACTTTTCAGGTCTGCCGGCTATGTTCGTTTCCATAGAGATCGTATTATTTTGCATGGTCCTTCAAAACGTTGCCACTACATTTTCGGATTCAGATTTTCATAGGCATGGATATAAAGCCTGCATTTCAATCAGGAGGCGTTTAAAGCTGCACTATGGGACTTTTCGGGTCGGGTCAGCTATGTCCGTTTCCATGGTGATTTGATTACTTTGCTTAGAGTCTGCATGGTCCTTCAAAACGTTGCCGTTACATTTTTAGATTCAGATTTTCATAGGCACAGAGAAAGAGCCTACATTTCAATCAGGAGGTGTTTAAAGCTGCACTATGGGACTTTTCAGATCAGGTCAGCTATGTTCGTCTCCATGGAGATCTTATTACTTTGCGTGGAGTCTACATGGTCCTTCAAAACGTTGCCACCACATTTTCAGATTCAGATTTTCATAGGCACGGAGATAGAGCCTGGATTTCAATCAGTAGGCATTTAAAGCTACATTATGGGACTTTTCGGGTGGAGGGTCAGCTGTGCTCGTCTCCATGGAGATCTTGCTCGGAGTCTACGTGGTATACATTTCATTACAGGTTTTTCTATTTCGCAAAAATACCTTGAAAAAAAACACACATTCAAAGCCATACGGTGTAACGTTCAAAACAAAGCAAAATAACATCGCCATGGAGACAAGCACAGCTGACCCTCCACTAGAAAAGTTACATAGTGTACCTTTACACAAGCAAACTGGAGGTGCAGTGAATAGCTGGTAAAAACTTCAGCGAACAAAAAGGGAAGGACGAAGGTGAGAGATTCGTTAGGAAATATTTAGTCATATTTAAATGTTCCACACTATGGCATTAAACCTACCCATCTTGTATATATTCATTTACAGGCGTTTATTGTTCAAAATGTGCATTCTTACTGTCGCCACTCCACAGATCTGACCCATAACTTTGACCTCCGGTGTCACCTCCTTATCTCGTCCATGGACAAAGATACATTTAAAGCCGTACTGTGTAACATTCGAGATAAAGATACAGGATCTGCATGGAGACAAGCAAGTACTTAGGTGTTGGACCCTCTACTAAAAAAGTTACGCATTGCAGCTTTAAACAAATAAAAGGACTGAACGTTGATGAATGCTGGAGGACATAAAGAAAAAAAGTGAAATAACTCTACTAAATTTTTTTTGGAGTATTTTTCTGTGCTGCATAATTCCACAGATGTTACTTCATGTATTTGATGTTTTCTGTTTGTGTGTAAAATGTAGAAAGTAGAAAAATAAAGAAAAAACTATGGAATGTCTACGAAAAAAGTAAAAGTTCAAAATCTATTCATGTGTTATGTCAAATACGAAGTTACAAAATGAGCAAAAAAATACTCAAGTAAAAGTAAAAATATTAATGGACTTAAAGGATGAAAAGTAAAAGTATTGGACTTAAAAGTAAAAAGTAAAAGTATTATTGGAATTAAAGAGTTAAAAGTATTATTGGAATTAAAGAGTAAAAAGTAAAAGTATTATTGGAATTAATGAGTAAAAAGTAAAAGTATTATTGGAATTAAAGAGTAAAAAGTAAAAGTATTATTGGAATTAAAGAGTAAAAAGTAAAAGTATTATCGGAATTAAAGAGTAAAAAGTAAAAGTATTATCGGAATTAAAGAGTAAAAAGTAAACGTATTATTGGAATTAAAGAGTAAAAAGTAAAAGTATTATTGGACTTAAAGAGTAAAAAGTAAAAGTATTATTGGAATTAAAGAGTAAAAAGTAAAAGTATTATTGGAATTAAAGAGCAAAAAGTAAAAGTATTATTGGCATTAAAGAGTAAAAAGTAAAAGTATTATTGGAATTAATGAGTAAAAAGTAAAAGTATTAATGGACTTAAAGAGCAAAAAGTAAAAGTATTGGACTTAAAGAGTAAAAAGTAAAAGTATTAATGGACTTAAAGAGTAAAAAGTAAAAGTATCAATAGACTTAAAATATAAAATAAAAATATTAATGCACTTAAACAGAAAAAAGTAAAAGTATTAATGGATTTAGAGTAAAAAGTAAAAGAATGATTGGACTTAAAGAGTAAAAAGTAAAAGTATTGGACTTAAAAATAAAAAGTAAAAGTTTCAATGGACTTAGAGTAAAAAAAGTAAAAAAGTATTTCTCTTTAAATGTAGTGATTTTAATAAAGATTTGTGCAGATTTTTTCTAGCTGTTTTTTATTTGTATATTTTTGTTTTGCTCAATTTATGAACGTTAAAAATAAATAAATAAATAAAAATAAACCCTCAGTCTTTTCAGCAACTCCCAAACTATAATGAAAAATACTTTTACTTTTACTTTTCAATCCAGTTCAAAAAATGTAGTACTAATGTAATACTACTAATAATACTACTCTCAGATGTAGTGAATAAAAGTAATAAAATAAAAGTGTTCTTAAATGATCGAAACAAAACAAACAACAACAAAAAATAATAATAATAAAAGAAGACAATATTTAGTTTTACGTTGTTAATCTCTACGGCGACGGCCCTTGTGATTCTGAAATGTGGTGGTGGTGGTGTGTTTTGGCTCCATAAAAAGCCCTGAGTGACGGCATGTTAGCAGAGAGCACCCATGGGAGACGCGGTGAAGGTCAGAGGAGCCGGGTGCCCGCGGGTGAGCCTGATTTGTTTTCGGTGAAAGGTGAGGCCACTTAGCCGCGGCGCAGATCCGAACCGGCATCGCTTTACCCAACTCACCCCCCTCCCCCTGCAAACGAGAGAGGAGAGGAGGAGGAGAGGAGGAGGAGGAGGAGGGGGCGCAAGGGCATGACCTGGAGAGAGAGAGAGGGAGGGGTGAAGAGAGACAGAGGAGAGAGGAAAAGAGACGGAGAGAGATGGAGCTGTCAGAGAGGGAAAGAAAGGAGAGAGAGAGGGGGAGAGAGAGGAGTGAGGAGGGAGGGAGGAGAGAGGAGGGGGGAGAAGAGAGATGGAGCTGTCAGAGAGAGAAAGAAAGGAGAGAGAGAGAGGAGTGAGGGAGGAGAGAGGAGGGGGAAAAGAGAGAGAGAGATTGAGCTGTCAGAGAGGGAGGGAGAGAGGGGTGAAGAGAGACAGAGGAGAGAGGAGAAGAGAGGGAGAGAGATGGAGCTATCAGAGAGGGAAAGAAAGGAGAGAGAGGAGATGAGAGGAAGAGATGGAGCTGCCAGAGAGGGAAAGAAAGGAGAGAGAGGAGAAGAGAGGGAGAGAGAGAGAAAGGAGAGGGGAGCGGAGTCGCAAGGGACCTGGAGAGAGGGATGGAGGGAGGGGTGAAGAGAACAAAGGATGAGAGAGGGAGGAGAGAAGATAAGAGGGGGGAAGAGAGGGAGGGAGATGAAGCTGTCAGAGAGGGAAAGGAAGGAGAGAGAGAGAGAGAGGGAAGAGAGGAGAAGAGAGGGAGAGAGATGACGCTATCAAAGAGATAGAAAGGAGAAAGATAGAGAGATAGAGGAGAGAGGAAGAGAACGAGACATGGAGCTCTCGAAGAGGGAAAGAAAGGAGAGAGAGAGGAGAAAAGAGAGAGGAGGGGGAGAAGAGAGGGAGAGAGATAGCGCTATCAAAGAGGGAAAGAAAGAAGAAGAGAGAGAGGGGAGAGGAGGGAGGAGAAAAGAGGGAAAGAGATGGAGCTATTGAAGAGGGAAAGAAGAGAGAGAGAGTGAGGGGAGAAGAGAGGAGAGAAGGGAGAGGAGGAAAGGAGGTAGAGAGGAAGGGGTGAGGGGAGGACGAGGGTATAAGAGGGAGAGAGATGGAGCTATCGAAGAGGAAAAGAAGGAAGAAGGAATGAGGGAGAGAGAGAGAGAGAGGGAGGGGACAAAGAAATGAGAGAGGGGGGAGAGGAAAGGAGAGGATGAAAGGGGAAAGGGGGAAAAAGAGGAGAAGAGCATGACCTGGAGACAGGGAGGGAGGGGTGAAGAAAGCAAAGGAGGAGAGAGAGAGGAGAGAGGAAGGGGGAGAAGAGAGGGAGAGAGATGGAGCTATCAGTGAGGGAAGGAGGGACAAGAGAGAGAGAGAAATGGAGGGGAGAGGACAAAAGGGGGAAAAGGGCAAGGCAGGAGAGAGAAAGAGGAGAAAGAGGAGAGATGAAGAGAGGGAAGACAGGAGAAGAGCATAGCCTGATAATGGCTAGGTTATAAGAGGGAGAGGAAGAGAGAGAGAGAGAAAAGAAGGAGAGACAAATAGACAAAGAGAGAGGTAGGGAAGAGAGAAGAAGAAGAGTAGGGCATAACCTGGAGCGAGAGAAAGAGGTATGGAGGGATGTTGTGGGTTAGAGAGAGAAAGGAGAGGAGTGAGGAGAGGGAGGGAGGAGAAAAGAGCAAAGAGAGCGATGAGAGGAGAGCGGGAGAGAAGGGCATGACCTGGAGATAGAGGGAGAGGAGAGAGATGGAGAGAGAGAGGTAAAGAAAGACGAGAGAAGAGAGAGCGAGGGAGGAAAAAGGAGAAAAGGACAATTACATAGAGGGAGAAGTGCTTTCCCATTGACCAGAGGGTTACCGGTTTGAACAGTCCAGCAACACGCAATTAATAAAGAAGTTGGAGAGTCATGTTGCTCATTTAAAGTTGGCAGAGTCTATAATTAGCTTGATTAATTAAGATGGCTCGACTTCACATAATTATGACTTTTTTTCCTCCTGTCACTCATCATCTTTGTCACCTACGATCAATATTCACCCGAAATGACTTTGATTCCAAATATATAAAATTATTTCATATCCGGCAAACAAAAAACACACAGAATATATGTGTTTTAAGTCATACAACACCATTTTTTAAACATATTTTTATAATTTGAGGTCAAATTTCATATAAGCAATATAAACATTTCTGTACATTTTAGTTGCTGATATCTTCCATTTCTACTTGTTTTTAAAGCATTTTAGGTTGGCAAAAGTGGCTCTTGTGATTTGTTAAAGTGCAGATGTGAACTGCCAAACACATAAAGCAGTGGAATAGTGCCCCCTAGTGGTGTCTGGCAGAATTTGAGCTTGATTAAAAATGTCACAACAGGACAAAATACCATGTTTTACAATATATACTTTAATTTCTTATAGCTCATAAATTGGTAAATATTGGCAGTGATGTAACAGCTGGTTATAAAGCGGCACTTTTAAAATGTCTAGACACCGACAGTATTTATTTTTGTATCTTATGTACAATGAAAGTTTTTCTGGTTTGTTTGATATTGCACAAGTGAAATATATAAAATTGTGATGTACAAATGTATGTGTTATTGTCCAAAAGATTAATTTTAATGCGTTCGGAGACTTCTGCTAAAACACTGGTCCTGTCTTTCAAAGGTAGTAACAAAGTGCCTGACGTGGACGATTGTAATATTTTAATCCCTGCACAAACTTACAAATTAAGAACAGAAACTACTAAGGAGGCAGTGGCAATAACTGTAAACATATCTTCTATTTAACTGCTACTTTATTTTCTATCGCAATCAAGTGTGTATCATGTAGCTCCTATTGTTTTAATGGCACACTATGTAACTTTTCTATTGGAAGGTCTGCCACTTGCTTGTCTCCATGGAGATGTTCTTTCTGTGCTGAGAATTTTTCACAGTATGGCATGAAATGAGCATGTAGCGATGTGCAAGGCTAAGTAAGAAAAATGCATAGAAATATTAGCATATAGCATAAAAAACAAACACCTGTAGTTGAATAAATGCAAGTTGAATGCCATACTGAGAAACATTCTAAGCAATGCAGTAACATCTCCATGGAGAGCAGATAGTGGACCTCCATCAGAAAAGTTACGTAGTCTACTTTTTCATTTCGCGAATGTATTTCAAGGATATTTGCAAGTTAATGCTAGATCTACTGTAGCAATTTAACATTTTCTAAACACAATGGCAAATTATGAAGCGTTTGAATTTGGCTGTGTATAATGTTAAAAGGTAACAGCAGGTTAAAATGGAGTTTAACTTACATTATAAACATTATTATACAAAATACATCTCATATTAGACCTCATATTTGAACGGGTAAGTTACAATTTACAATGAGTGCTGTTCAATACTCTGATGAAGTTATACTGAAAATAATGAAAAAAATAAAATCTGCCATCTACTGGTGAAAAAGCACTTACACATGGTAGCTTTAAAGCCCCTCTGTGTAACATTTTTAAACTAAAAAGCATTTATTTGATTCATTGAACAGCTCTGTACCTGATTTTTTGTCTTAAAAACATGAAAAACTGTATAAACAGTTTGCAGTGGTCCAAAGTTATTCCTCTCTTAACCTTATGCAGTTCAAGCATCCTAATTATTCACCATGATGAAGTTAGAAGCAATTTTCACAACTTCTAAAACCATCACTGTAAAGCAAACAACAACTAGCATGCCAGTGCACTTCCTGATTATCACTTAAGAAGATGCAAACAGTACACAGCTGACTTATTTTGACCAAGAGCTGTTTGTACAATATATCTGTACTGGGGCAGGACAGGACACTGTAGACCACATATGTCAAACTCAGGCCAGGGGGCCAAATCTGGCCCGCAGTGTAATTATATTTGGCGTGTGCAAGTAAGTTGGTGCGCAGTTGAGACCAATGCACAGAGTAAATCAGAGTGTAGCAAATTGAGCTTGAATATATATTTCTCTATGCACTTTTTCCACTCCAAGGCATGGACTGTTTAAAATTTTGAAAAAAAGATTTACTTTAAAAATGAACTTCAAAGGCCATAGAGAGATACATAATTTATTTGATTTATTTAAATAAGAAATGAATACTACTGATACTCTTTCATTTCAAATTTCATTTCTCATGTTTTTAACATCAAACTTGAGTTGTGTTTAAGCAAAACTAGTTAAGTTTTTATTGCTTGCATATGGTAATTACAAATTACCATATGAATAAACCAAATGAAATAGCTTAAATGTGGTAATTACTAGTTTAATTTTTTTAGAGTGACTATTTGTCAATCTTTAAAATAACACAAAACAGCTTTAAAGTGCATCACAAATACACTATGGCTCTTAGTGGTAAGTGATCAGGGCACAATGACCAATCACCAACAGCCAGTGTGGGACGTCACCGGCCAAACAAGGTCTGCGTCACATTTTTTAACACTGGGTTACATGTTACCATAGTGATTAACAGTTTAAAACAAAATATTAAACTTTTGAATGAGGAAAAAGTTTTTCAGTAAAAACAAAGACATCAACAACAAATGCAAATTAGAGTTTAGATTTATTCAATTGTTTAAATTTGGTTGTATTTTCAGGTCCACCCCTCTCATTCAGATTTTAGTTTATTTTATCTCCATAATGAAACAACTCTAGTTCAAACTCAATGCATTGTGGGATATGTACTCACACGGCATTGAACAACTAAAGGCATTTCTTAGAAGATAAATGAATAATCCAAATGCGAGGGGTTTTAAATGAAAATTATTCAACTAGCTCGTTGCTATTAGCGACAGGTAAATTTACCGGTCACTAATAGCGCTGGACGGGGGGCTTAATCATCGTGTATGCCAGACATACAAAAGCAGTGGCACAGAAGTCTGTAAAATCTATATGACACAGAGCGTTTCATGTTTATGTTAATCTGAATGTGATTTTTCAACAATTCCATAACCAAGGCATCGAAGCTACTGTCTTTATCCTTCGCGTTTAGTAGCATAGCGTCAGGTGAGCCAAACATCCTTGTTAGTTCCCTCATTACATTTCTGACAATTTTGTGCAGGCTCTTTTCTGTCATCTTAATTTGGCCGTCCGGTATGTCAATTTCCTCCTGTGCCTTTTGGGTTAAACGATTAAGGATGGCATTGAAAGTCTCGTCTCGCGGGCCTTTGAACATTTCAAACATCAAACTAGAGACCAGTATTTGAGAAATGCACTGGCCCAGAGACAAATCGTTTTCCAGTGAGGAATCTTTTTTCACGGGCTTTGGTGGAGTTTTCAAGACAATAGCTGGTACGTCTTTGGAGACAAACGAAGGTACAAGTGCAGCAGGATGAACCATGGATCTCTCAAACAGGTTGTACTTTTGGCCACTGAAAGATGGCACTGATTTTTGAGGTGTCTCTGATTCATGAGAAGATACGGACACGTGGGGAGATGGAGAGGTTTGGGTAGTGCTTGAGACTTGTGTCTGCACTTGTACTGGTGCAGGCACATCTATAAACACTGGTTCCCTTTCCACACACATCTCAAACAAGTCCATATTGAAAATGTCTTCTTCCATATCCTGTTGCATGAAGCTTACCAACTTTTTAAGGTATGTAGCAACCTCTTCTTCAACTATAATATACAAAAGTTGCAGATTGTGGTCTATCGCAGCTCTTTGTCTGTCTGGGATTGGAGACATGTACTCTACTGCACTGTCCATCAAGTTAAAGTGACAGTACATAATATCTGTTAGCCTTTGCGAAAATGCAGCCATATCATCCTTTTTGAGAACCCTCAAGAGCCTACGCTGACTGTCAGCCAATCCATCTGGTTTAGCCAAGTTGAGCTCATGAAATAATGCGTCAACGTCGCGTCTAATGGTCTCGTAATCAATCTCTGGCGTACGGGGGCTGGTCAAAATTCTGCTTTTTGGGGAAGTTCCTGGGGTACTTTCTGAGCTAGTTGACTTGTTGGTAAATATTGAGGAGCTCCTTCCCGGGGTAGTAGACCCTGTTCTGATTGGAGTTGCAGATTTAGGCTCCAGTATTCTCCTATCTAAAGTTTCCTGCAGTTTCCTGAAGTTCTTCCTAGCAAACAGCGAGAAGCAGCAGTGACATGGGCCCGAGCGCTCTGATGCTGCCCGTCTGGAAGCTTCTTCGGTGTCCCCTACTGGACTCGTGGTGTAACTGCGAATAGATGCGCAGGAGCACGTTAGCACATTTAAGCATGCTTTTAAACAGGCTTTGGCTTTGTCGATCATGCTGCGAGCCACGTCTGGACTGGTTAAGGAGGAGTTTACTCTGACACTTCCTTCCTGTTGAAACTCGGACGCGTCAGAGAGGGCGCTATTCACCTTCTGGGTTACTTCATTTTCAATCATTGCAGTCAGCTCCTGAGAGTCATTGCTAAGGTCAACCGTAGATGGGACTTTGGGGATATTTAGAGCCCGTGCAAAAACCAAACCAACTGATTCTTGGAGAACAGTGGTCATGGTTTGAAATGCACGAGTCGACTCCTCTTGGTTCAAACACCTTACCCTGACTTCATTCATCGGGATGACCAATCTCAACACATTTGCTGATAGAGTTTGGACGAGCTGGATGAACATACCCAAAAGAATTTGTTTTGTGTCATTATCACACATGCCATTGGATAACATAGTCCACTGTACAGGGCTTATCCTATTAAAGTGGCCTCTTATTATCGGAAGAAGGTCGTCTGAAGGGACAGGGATCATAATCTTGCTCAAATCGACTGGTCTTGTTCCTTCCATTGTAGTTTAGTGAAAAGTTGTTGGAAAATCAAAAAAAAGCTTTTATAAAGTTTGTGGAAATCCATCCAAATGCTAAGTGTGCTTGTCACAGCTGTCTTCATGATGTCACAAAGTTAAACTGTTGCCATGGCGACAAGACAGTGAGAGAGAAGAGTTCAGAATTTGAGTTCCCGTGACAACACAACATTCTAGAAGGCCTATAGTTTAACATTGAGCTGGATTCTATGGTGTTAAACTAAAGGACTTGACCTTGACCTGGTTTATGGTTAAAATCTTTGGAATTCCTGGTCCTATCCACATGAAACAAAAACTGGCACAAAGTTTAATGCTTCTCTGTCAGAACAAATAAACTAAAGTCAAATTATTTGGCAAGTTTGTTTCAATCCCAAACAACAAATATCGAAAAGATTCAACGTTTGTGGATCATAATAATTTTGTATATTTCTTTCAAAAGCATTAAAATACACATTTCATTATGATTACATTATAAGACAAACAGTTCATCAGTAAAACAGTAAAATATAATAAATGTCCCAATACAGTATGTTTCCCACAGTCCAAACCAATATAAAACATCAATTAAGTGCAGGTTTTTACAGTGAAAACAGAACATTACAGCTTAACCAGACTGATGTGGACACGTTTGTTTATCTAAAATGTTACTTTTCAAATTTCTAGTAACATTATTCAAATGTACAGACAGTTTCAGACTGTCTGGAGCTGATCCCACTGTCTGATGGTTTGAAAAGAAAAGACGACTGAGCAAAGGCCGAGGATCTGGTTTGTTTGGAAGAAAGTTTAAAAAAATTTTCAGTGTAGGAGAAGTTGCATTATTAATAATTTTGAATACATTTCTTAGATTTGAAAACAAAATTAAATTTCTGTAACTGAATATTTTATATTTACAGTATATTACAGTGGTGATAATGAGGTGGGTTTTTTTATCGAGTGCCTGATTGTAGATGGATCTGAGAGGTTTGAGCTGCTTTCATTGGCCTGAAACCAGTAGGACACACAGTAGGTCATGTAAGGGATCATCATGGCATTGAAATATGTGAAAGTGGCCTCCACTGTCAAACTGTTCCTCATGTGTCTTAGGGAAGAGATGTTCAATCAGATTGAGTTGCGTACTTTTTGATATGCTTTTTGAAAGACAAAGTCTGGTCCAAATGAACCTCAAGGTACTTTGTCTCTGTTACAATATTTATTTTTACTTCATTAACAAAGATGCTGGGCATATCTTTAATTCTGTAAGTTTTGGTAAAGAACATACCAACTGTTTTATTAATGTTTAGTGTCAGACATGAAAGTTGGAGCCAATTACCAATTTTGATCCATAGCTGAAGATAATGTGGTGGCCACTTGCTGTGCAATCTTTTTTTTTTTTTTTAAACAAATAATATACTAATTATAGATTATAGATAGCACTTTTGTCTTTTGGACTTTAAAGGAGCTTTATGTAGAAATAAGGAAACTTAATTCAATGTTACAGTTTTGTTTCTTTTTTTGAGCTTCTAACAGAAATATAAAGATTTTGAACAGCTGAAGGTGTTATATATGATGAAAGATTTATTTTTGAAGACTTATTTGAATGATAATGAGGTTTTGTTGTGAAAAGTGTGTTACAAGACTTGTATTAGTTGAATAAATGTGAGAGCGAGAGAGAGAGAGAGAGAGAATTGAAGTTTCTAAAAACAATGAAAAAGTCATTTAAATAGCTGTAAATTAAAAAGGCCTTGTAGATGATATTCAGACATTTAATTTAATTTACATTTTGCTACATTTTGTAGCACTTACGGTGCTTTCTTTTTTTAGTGTTTGGATATGGCAATGACCTTTACTGTTTACCAGAGAGAAAGGGAGAATAGGCCAGATCAGACAGACTCTAGATACGAAGGAACCTGAGAGAATAACAACAGAGGACAATGACAACACTTTGAGTTAAAGTGAAAAATTATTTGTATTAGAAGTAGTATTATGAGTGGATTCAAGTATTGTTTTAGAATGAACAAAAATGCAGTGCACACTCATACCCAAAACAAATAAAATATACCAGGGTATAGTATAGTCTGTTACTGTCTGTTCAATGTTCTTTCAGTGTTCACTGTGTTTGTAACCAGTTGGGTTACAAGCTAGCGGCTCATTCATCTCTCTGGGCTAGGGCGCACCATCCAGTCCTGGAAAGTCATCTTTTCTCCTCTTCACGTCTGCAGTTCTCAATTCCAATCCAACAAAAATTTGACTTAGAGACAAGGCTAGATTAAAGTATCTTAAAATAATGCAATATATTGCTATAGTACTCTTTTCCCACTGTTTACATCCATTTCAAAACAATAAATGTGTTGTACGACAATAAAGTTTGAAATATTCATAATTACAAAATAACCATATGATTAAACCCAATGAAATAGCTTAAATGTGGTAATTATTAGTTTAATTTTTGAGAGTGCATAGTCAATACATCCTTAAAATAACACAAAACAGCTTTAAAGTGCATTGCAAATACACTATGGCTCTTAGTGGTAAGTGATCAGGGCATAACGAACAATCACCAACAGCCAGTGTGGGTCTTTAGGCAAGACCCTTCGTACTCCTACCTACCTCATAGAATGATGATGAGTGCGAACGTGAGATGCCGACTCAGACGTTGCCCGGCCAAACAAGGTCTGTGTCAGGTGTGGGGAATCAGAGCCCCTTGATGAGAAATGGGCTACTGGAATAAGATGGAAAGGGGCAAGATGCGAGAACAAGGCTCTGTTGGAATGCAACTACTCCAGTGACCCGAGTCAGAGGGGTTACATCACATGTGTCAAACTCAAGGCCCGCGGGCCGAATGTGGCCCTGGACAGTGTAAATTACAAAGGTATGATGGTCTTAAAATGTCATTGTATCAGGAGATGCACAATTACATAGTCATATTTTTACATCTAGGAAAATGCACATACAACATTTGTATCTTCAATGAGTAATAAACACAGAAATAGTTAATTAACAAGTTTAAAAAGTAGTTAGATTTATTTTACACCTGGCCCTTTGAGAGCAGCCATTTTGCTGATGTGGCCCTCGGTGAAAGTGTGTTTGACACCCCTGGGTTACATGAACAAGATGTGGGACAAATGGTTACTTCGAAACCCACAGTTCAAGCTTACGGCTAAGCAACTAGTAGCTCAGTGTTCCAACATCTGCAAACAGCAACTGCTATCACAACTTGAGATTGACGAGGTACAACACAAATGCTACGGCATTTGGCTACTTTGGAGCAACCGTGGGGGCGTAGAGAGCCAACTGTCATAACAGCGATGAGCTGAACAGAACAGAATCCAGTCACCATCACAGTGGTCATGATCCACACCTACGGGGAAGTTCATGTCAGGCATCATCACGGCTAAGATAAGCGAGCACATAGATCAATACATGAGCACAGCGCAGAAGGGCATTAGTAAAGATCCCAGGGGAGCCAAACACCAGCTCCTGGTAGACCGAACAGTCTACCACACACATGGATCACTTTTCACAACTCCCAGAGGCCAAAGCAAAACAACAATCAGGACATGCTAACTGCACATGTCCTGATTCTCGAACAATAAAACACTTGATTATTAGATTGGGACAAGACACATTTTGCTCAAATACAGAAAATCAATGATTACCGGCCCTTTAACTTCTCACAATACTGCTCGTCATTAAAATCGGCCTTGCTTTCATGCACACTACTGTACTTAAGCCTATAGTATTTCTAACTCTATAAACCCCACTGAACAAACTACATGTAAATATATTGCTATTTTGTCCCTACATGTACCCTCAGCATATGTCAACCAGTCTAAGTAATGAAGGAGTGAATGGTCGGTCGCTAAATTCTCCTCTCCTGGCAACTCCTCCCAGCCTTCTCCTTTTTTTGTATTCCTTTTTCTCTCCTATCCTTTCATCCTATTCCATCCTCTCACATCTCTCCATTTTTTTGTTTTTCTTCTGCTCGGCCGTCTACTTCCTGTCTAGCTTTCGGATTAGCCTAGCGACAATAACGTCCAAAATGTTAGCAATACTTTTTAGCATTTTAGGAGCCTGCCTTCCTCGAGACCCCAAAAAGTTCAATAGTGGTCGTATACACTATTTGAAAGCCCTATTTGCTTAGCTTTGTCCGGCTCCTAGCTTACATGCGTCACTAAGGCTATTCTTTCTCCATTGACCCTCTATGCAAACATATTAACAGCTAGCTTATCACCGCTTGTACAGGCGAAAAAGGACTCCAAAAGACAGCAAACAGACAAAGACGCTAGCCAAACTCGCCAAATGTCACCCAAGCGTTCCAACTGCGCGATTGGTTGAAGCGTTTCGGCGATCACGATTGGTCTAAACATAATTTTAGTGCAATATAAACCTACAATAAACTGGGTTGAACTTAGAAATCACTTGACAAGCCTTCTACAAGAGGCGCATCCATGAACGAAAATGCGAAACAACAAAATTTGAACTCGGAAATTTGGGGATTTCGAACGAATGCCAAGTTTGGTTAAAGACGACACGGGAGTTTTAAGAGATGTTTTTTTAGATTTTTCTTTTATTGCACTATAATTTTGCGATTTATTTCTAGGCAAAATGCTAACCACAGTGTTTTTTGGTAAAATTGTGAAAGCTGTTGTCATGGTAATAATGGTCTTTGGCGATTTAGTGAAGACAGCGCCAACGGAGAGAGGTAAGAATGAATGGGATTCAACAGATTTCACTTGTAATTTCCATGGTAGATTTGAACTTCAATGTAAAATGCCATTATTTTTGTATATGGGCAACA